>NW_020954585.1:43739825-43954614 GCF_900497805.2 Vombatus ursinus
GTGTGTGTGTGTGTGTGTGTGTGTGTGTGTGTGTGTGTGTGTGTGTGTGTGTGTGTGTGTGTGTGTGTGTGTGTGTGTGTGTGTGTGTGTGTGTGTGTGTGTGTGTGTGTGTGTGTGTGTGTGTGTGTGTGTGTGTGTGTGTGTGTGTGTGTACGCGCATGCGCGCAAGACAGAGAGAGACAAAAAGGCAGACTTGTGCTTTAGGAAAACCACTCTGGCAGGTGTGTGGCAAATGGCACAGAGGAAGAAGACACTTGAGGCAGAGAAAACAATTAGAAAACTATTGCAATTGAACTGGGGTGGAGGCCACATGAGCAGACAGAAGGGAACAGATAGGAATGGCATTGTGGAGGATAAAACAAGAGCCACCAACTGATTAGCTCTGGGATGGGTGTGCGAGGAGATGAGCAACGACAGACAATGCCAACGTCGTGGACCTAAGCACCTGGCAGGATGGGGCTGCTCTCAGCAGACACAAGGAAGGAGGCCACGTCTGAGGGGAAAGTGAGTTGTTTTGAACATAATGACTTTGAGACGTCCACAGGACAACTTGTCTGAGGTGGTTATAGGGGAAGGGAAGAGATATGGGAGTCGTCTGCACAGAGGGGATGACTGAACCTATGGGAGCTGGTTAAACTACCAAGTGAGAGAGACAGAGAGAGAAAGGGCCTCCTGAGAACACTGGGACACAGACACAGTTAGGGGTGAGACAGCAAAGGAGCAGAACCAAGAGAGCAGCGTCACAGAAACCCCTGGGAGAGTATGAAGGAAGAAAGGGTGATCAACAGTGACAAACGCCACAGAGAGGTCAAGAAGCATGAAGACTGAGAAAAGGCCATCAAATTTGGGAAGAGACCACTGTTCACTTTGGAGAGAGTGGTGGCAGTTGAGTAATGAGGCCAGAAGCCAATGTGCAATGGGTTGAGAAGTAGAAAAGTGGTCCAGCATCCACATCGAGCACTGCACTACGCCAGGCCCTGGGTGAGATGGAAAATTTAAATAATCCAGGGTTCCTCTCTCAAGGAGCTTACATTCTGAGTCTCAGTTTCCCTATAAATGGGCATAACACTACTTTTGGTGCCTATTTCACAGGCTATTACAAGGAAAGTCCCTTGCAAATATCAGAATTATTGTTGTTATTTCTTAATGATAATTGTTTAGTCAATTTGTTTAATTTTCAAATATTTAAAAAAATAGTATGAGCAAGAGTTTTACCTGGAATCTCTAAATCTCTGTTACGCATTCAGTAGTTTTTTATTAAGGTCTACCTATGACAACAAATACCAAACAACCTAACTGGAGGGGAAAAAACTAAAAACAAATAACTTTGACTCCTCATCTAAATTTTTTTTCTCTCTTGTCTAAATTTTATGCATTTTTTAAGGCTCCCTGGTCTAGTGGAAAGAATTTTGGACTTTGGATTTGTAAGACCCTGGCTCAAGTGCACTTGCAGCTTTGTGACTACAAGTCATGTAACCTCTATGAGCTTCAGTTTCCCCATCTACAAAGTGGGGATAATATCTACCGGTTCAGAGAACTGTCTTAGGGAAGCATTCTGTAAACTGTAAGGTGTAACATTATTAACAAAGGCCCTACCCAAGCTCAGTCTCTGCCAGTGAAAATCTTCCATAATTACTTCCACATTCTCTAAACTCCCTTCTCCTTTGAATTCCTACTGCACCTCTAGACTCGGACACAACATTCAGGATTTACCTCAGGAAAATTACAAATTCTTTTAAGAACCTCAAACTTCTCCCTAAAATAAAGGCTCATCTTTTTTATATTAATATTCTTCTGGTGTTCTCTGGTTGTGAGTGATAAGCATGCTGCCATCTCCAAAGAATTAAAATTGATTATTTCTCAGAGAGAGCATAGAAGAGGTCCATGATGGGTATGAGCAGGCAGTAACACGTAACCAATAAGAAACTACAAAGAAAAATCCAAACAACAAAGAATTGTGTGACTGAAAAAGAAGACCAGTCACATCATGAGAATAAGGGTTAACCAATGGATGGCCTACAGTATGTACTCCATACTGGTACCCTCAGGAGAAATCAAGCAAAGGTGCAAGCATATTTGGTGATCCTCTATCCCTATGACAAGCTTATGGGAGGACAGACAAGAGTCACCCAGGCAGGCATGGTTGGGTTAGGATCTGTGTCACTGGAGGGAACACAGAAATCAATAAGATCACGAACTCATTTGAGAATGTGAGTTTAAGGATGGCAAAGGACTTCATATATATTATATTTGAGTCTTACCACAACCAGGTGAAGTTGACTCTACAAGTCTATTCTTATTTTATATATGAAAAAACTGAGGCTCAGGGAGGTTAAGTGGCTTCCTTATGGCCACACAGTAAGTATAAGATAGAGGATTTAATCCCTGGACTTCCTAACACCTAGTTGGCTATATCATTTTGCCTCTCAAAAGAGAAAGGAGCTATATTAGAAACAAGATACTGACCTGGACACCCCTTTCCCCTCTTCAAAAAAAAAAAGTTTGCAAATGGTGTTGGCATCTGTGGGGAAATATGTTATTTATCACCTTTGGTTCTATTTATGGAGGACAGGTGCAGAGTTTAGAGGACAATTTCTCTTAGCTTGATCTCATTTACACAGAGTAGCTCCCTATACCAATTCTAATGTTCACTTTACCTGGCTTCTCCTACATAGTTCAAAAACAAACAAATTTAAAAAAAAAAAAAACTTCTTGACTAATGCTAAACCCTGAGGGTTGGCTTAGTGTGACAGCTTGATATTTAGTTGAAGGAATCTGTCAACAGACACAGCGCTGGCTAGCATTACATTCACTTAATCTACATTTCCAACTTCCTCTCACTCCAGTCTTTGGGAGGGAAGCAGAAGATATCCTTGCCAATCTTGTTAAGTTGTAGAAAAGTATGGGTGGCAGGAGGAAATACAGAACATTGATAAGCCCCCTCTGGGGCCTCCATCATTGGGTAGATTTAATCACATTCATATCCTAATTTAGGTCACAAGCCAGTGGTGGCAAAAAAGCAAGCGCAATAAATTCCACATGTCTGCAGCTCACTAAACCAGCACATTATATTTCTGCAATTTAAGGGGAGTTGTGATCTTTCCCCTATTTGCTCTCTACTGGAAGTATGTAAGCCTTTGCTCCATTATATTTCAAATGAGAGGGAACTGTTAAAGCAGCAGAAGCTAAAATGTTAATTGCTGCAATTACTTATTCTAAAAGCATAACATGTGTGGTGCTTAAAAAAAAAAATCTCCCATCTTCATCTAATGAAATTTCACTGGGGATGGAGAGAGGTTGGAGGGCTTCTCTGTGGTAGAAATTTTTTAAATTCTTAAAGAGAAAATGTCTCTACCTAGATTGCTGCCCTGCTACAAATGGCAACATCATTACCTTAAAAACCTGACTACTTGCTAATTAACGTTCCTTATCCTTCACTTTTCCCATGATGACCCCAGAACAATTTTACTTAAATTTGAAGTTAAATTGCAGTCCCAAAATACACTTGTAGAGTATTTTAAAACTATGTTCCGAGTTACCTGAAATTATTACACATAAAAAAGATGGTCAATACTGTACTGGTGGCTTAGGATGGAACTTTAAAAATTTTATATTTATTGTGCAATATACAATAATCATGAGTGACATTAACATAACACTTTTTACAATGATTTTATATAATGTTATCTCATTTAAGCCTCACAAGAAACCTCAGAGGTAAATATAAGGTTCAGAGACATAAGTGACTTGCCTATGGTATTTCAATTGTATGTGGTGGAGGGAGGGCCAGAGAGGCTGGCTGAAACCAGGGCTGCCCCAAACTCTAGCCCCACCCCCTCCTGATGAGGAGGAAAGACTGGTCACAACAGGAGGTGGAACAGAACCATTCTCTAGTCCACTTGCCACAGTGGTCCTAGAGATGATTGTGCAGATGATGCTGACATGAAATCTCTTTTTGTAAAGGATCAGCACATAGTTCTCAACAAAGATAAAAAAACTGATAAGAAAAAAAAAGATAATGTATGGATAGTGCGGCTGACAGACTGGACAACTCTTAACTTTCACAGAGTCAGATTCTTTATTCTAAGAACTATGTTCCAAGGTTCTAAGTTCCACAGCCAAGCACATCGAGTCTAATTATGTTCCTGGGCTTCAGCTCATCAATGTTGCTTCTTAAGGGAGGCAAGAGTTCAGAAGAGTCTGGTCTTGACTCTAACTGCAAAGTACAAATGACCACATAAAACATGCCCTAAATCACTAAAAGCAAGAGAAATAGGAATTAAAACAATTCTGAGGTTTTGCCTCACACCATACAAACTGGCCAAGATGACTGAGTGACCTCTCTACAACGCCCCAGGAAACTCCATTATTGGGATAACCTCTCATCAGCCTTGGGACTCCACCTCATTGCCCTCTGTCCCTCTGGATGGTGGGGCCGTGAACTCCAAACCTCAATTTAGGGAGAGAGCCCAGCTCAGCTATCTTCTCATCTTACATGGCTGCACTAGTGTGGGACTTCTCCAACTGACCTGTCCATCATGTCCTAGAGGCTGGTACCTTCTCTTTTTCCCCCACCCTAGCTTTTGTTTTCCGCTATCTGATTGTAAGTTCTTTGAGGGCATGGACTGTTTTTATTTTGTTTTTGTATCCCCAGGGCTTAGCATGGTGCCTGGCACATAGGAGGTGCTTAATAAATGTTTACCGATTAATAGCCAAAATCAGAAAATCTATTGAGATGAGAGACGCGCTGATATCGGTGTAACTGTGAAGTGGTCCAATCATTCTGGATATTAATTTGAAGTTAGGAAAGAAAAGTGACTATACTGACCATAGCCTTAGACCTAATAGTCCTACTATTGGAAATATACTCATTCCAAAGATCAAATATGTATCAAAATATTCATAGACACACTCTTTGTAGTAGCAAAGAATTGGAAACAAAGTGGGTGCCCATCATCTGGGGAACAGCTAAAAAAACTTTTGCATATGAATGGAATGGAATATTAATGTGCAATAAAAAATTATAAAATGAGAAATTCAGAGAAACATGGGAAGGTTTATATGAACTGATGCAGAGGAAACAAGCAGAATCCAGAGAATACTGTTACACAATGACTAACACAATGTAAATACAATGATCACTAGAAGGAAGGCGAACTTTTGAGTAACTAAAAAAACCAATGAAGGTCCTGGGAGACAGATCATGAAACATACCTCCTCCATCACAGCTGAGAACCAGAGGACTACTAGTACAAAATATTTATACATTGTCAGATGCAGTTATTACATCAGATGTTTTGCTTGTTTTTCTTTGTCATTAGGGAGGGCTCAATCTGGAGGGGGATGTGTGAAAAGACTGTAATGTAAAGACAAAAGATATCAATAACTCATTTTAAAAAACAAAGAAATTTAAGGCAATTTCATTTTAGTGCTAGAGAGAGAACTGAACCTCTATACCATTAGGGATAATTTAGTTCCATTATAAAAGTTTAAGGAAATTGAGGCACAAAGAGATTAAGCCATTTGCTCAAGGCCACAGAGCTAGTAATTCAAATAAAACTTTTCTAGTCTTTTGCTATATGCCATTAGCTCTACTTTACAGGTTCAGAAAGCAAGGACTTCAGAAAGCTTAAGATGATGATTAGTCTTCAAAATAATAAAATATGATGAGCCAAATCCTTAAGGGAGATACATATGCACAATAACACTGAGCCTTCCACTGGTCAGAACTTATTCTGATATCGAACTTATTAGAACTACTCACATTCAAAGTGTTTAAACACGTACAAAGCACTTAACTCAACAACCAACCAATAAGCATTTAATAAGTGCCTAATATGTGCTAGGCCTTGGGACACAAAAAAATTTCCTGCCCTCCAAAACAGTAGATTACATTGTACTAACACCACTAAATACCTCTTGGCAGAAAGGTTAAGAACCTTGTTTTCTTGCTAACAGCAACTTTCCACAAAACCGAACTTCTATTACTTGTACACGTCACTACAATACATACGCAATGCTAAAATAGCATTCCCGGACATATACTCCTTCTTTCATGTATAGGCTAACTGCAAAACTGAGGCAGCTAGGAGACAGAGTGAACAAAGTGCTGGGCCTGGAGTCAGGAAGACATGAGTTCAAATCTGGAGTCAGATGCTTATCAGGTGTGTGACCCTGGGCAAGCTTCCTCAAGTATAAAACAAGGATAACAACAGAATATATTTCGCAGGGTTGTTGTGAGGATTAAATAAGTTACTTGAAAAGGAGTTTAACACAGTGCCTGGCACAGAGCAGATGCTATACAAATGCTAGGTGTTATTAAAATAATATAAATGAAGCTGTACTCAGACCTAAATACCTACCTCATATTGTCAATTGGTTCTTTAAAAATAAGATGTTAGGGTAAAACAACCCAATACTGGTAAGGACATCTAGTTCCACAGAAATGTTAAAAATGAGTTATTAGCCAGGAAATATTACAATGAAATTTCAGTGACATTAGGTAGGAACTGATGAACACATTAATGCTGTTATGAGACATTATGTCAATTACACGTGGCACACGGCTGTATACTGAATCTCATTTTCTGAGTGTATTTCATTATTTTATTTTACATTTACTATACACTGATTGAACAGAACTACCCATTTTTCTGATTCAAAGTTCTTGCAATCTAAACATTACCAACTCTTTTTCCCCCTCCAAAACAGGAACTGCATTTTGTTGGGGAAAAGAGATTAATATTTGGAGAATAACAATAAATGTTGTCAACAACTGAGTGTTGGGGCTGTTATCATTAATACCTCAAGCTTGAAATATCAGTTCAAAATGTCAAAAATTGGGAGATATCAGTAAGTGACAAAATGATGTGACAGCATAGCTGCCTGAAACTTAAATCAAGACAAGCAGTTGGAGGAAAACATCATCTATTATTTCAGCATATTGTTATATGAAAGAATTTGATACGGAGATTATAAATATACACTCTGATTTCCCACTTCTCCCTTAATTATTAGTCTGCAAAAAACAAGTCCAAGGTTTTTTCTGTTCCTATACTCAAAGTAGAATCAGCTAGGAGACAAGGTGGAACACTAAAAATGGCATTTGTGACAAGACCCTCAATTTCATCGGGGACTCTAATTGGATGAGGAGAGAAATTATAAACCTCTACAAAGGACAGTCAAGATTTCATCTTTTCCTAAGATGCCTATTGTTTTACTTTTGAAAACAGATTTAATAGTTTGAAATTTAAAAAGTCATTTAAGCAGCACCTCTGGCAGAACTAATGACAGAGCTACAAAAATGAAGGAACAAACAAACAAACAAACAAACAAACAAAAGAGAGTCCTTTCCCTCAAAGAACTTAGATACTTTAAAAAATCTGAAGGGGGAAGAGATAATTTATTTAGCCAGGGTGAGATAGGAGCCAGGAAGAAGGGGAATAAATCAGGATAAGCTTAAACTCTAAGGTGGGCCTTCAAAGAAGAAAAGGACTTGAACAGGTAAAAAGGAGGGAGCACATCAGTTGCTGTGGGGATAGCCTGCACCAATAGGAAGCAGTGAGTGAGTTCCAGACGAGAATGAGAAACAGCTAGTCTAGATTCATGGCTGTAATGGTGACCTGGAGGTCACCAAAACGAACTACATTTAAAAGATGAGGAAACTGATGCTCAGAGCTGTGAAGTGACCCAGTCCTTTGACCCCTCCCCACCCTAGCCAGTATTCTTTCCCATACTACCTTAAACTCAATTTGTTTGCCAAGCATCTATGGCAACTTTGGGCTAAGCTGTGGGGATAAAAACAAACTAGTACCTGTCTTCAAGAACCTTACATTTTGGTGGAGAGGGAGATGTACACAAATAAATGCAAAATAAATTCACTGGGAGTAGGGGAGAACATTAACAAACAGGAGAATCAAGAAAGGTCTTGTGCAGGAGGTGGCACCTGAGTTGAGCCTTTCACTTACTTCCACAGGAGACTTTCCAGGTCTCTTGTCATCTTGGCTGCTCTCTTTTGAATATAATCTAGTCTGTCTTGTATCCCTAGGACTTAGCCTAGTGCTTGGTACACAGAAGGTGCTTAATAAATGCCCGAAGACTGACTGCTAACTTTCTTCCTAGAAAATACAGTGCCCAGAATAGAATACAGATGTGATCTGACTAGGGCAGAGGACAGCAGGACTAGTACGTCTCGTCCTGAACAACAGATTTTTGACTGCATTACAAAATCCTATTAACTTAATGGCTCCTTCTCAGTCTCCTCTGCTGGATCCAGGTCATGCCCTCTAACCACAGGTGCCCTTCAGGGTTCTGTCTTGGGCCCTCTTCTCCCTCCACACTGCTTTATTTGGTGATCTCATCAGCTCCCGTGGACTTAATTACCTCCTCTATGCTGATGATTCTCAAGTGTACTTTTCCTGCTACAACTTCTCTGCTGACCTTCAATCTTACATCTCCACATCTTTTAGATGTCTCAAACTGGATATCCAATAGACACCTTAAACTCAACATGTCCAAAACAGAACTCATTATCCTTCCCCCAAATCCTCCACACCCCTACATTCTATTACTATGCATGGCAATAGGCAACACTAGCCTCCCAGTTCCTTAGTTATGAAACCTGGGAGTAGTTAGTGATCCTCAATTCTTCACTACCTCTCACACTTGACTCTTCGCACTGCCCCCAACCTCCACCCCAATCCAAGCTGTTGTCAAAGTCTGTCAATTTCAGTCACCAAAGTGACTTCCCCAAAGTGCAGGTCTGATCATGTCACTCCCCTATTCAACAAACTCTTGTGGCTCCCTATTGCCTTAGGATTAAATATAAAATGCCCTGTCTGACATTCAAAACCCTTAATAATCTAGCTCACTCCTACCTTTCCAGTCTTCTTACACCTTATTATCCAACATTTTCTTTGGTGGATAAATGGAGGATGGACCAAATTAAGGAGAGATCTGATGTAGGCAGACCCACCAGCAGCCTATTGCAGTAGTCCAGGTGTGAGGTGAAGAGGGTCTATGTATTAGATGGTGGCAGTGTCAGAAGACAGAAGGGAGTGTATATGAGAGATGCTACAGAGGTGAAATTGACACAGCCACTGGTAAAAATGTTCACTAAAGCACAGGCATGGACAGATCCCTAAAGCACTCCACTATAGACTTTACTCAAGTTTACAAAGAAAACTCCAACCCAAATTATTTGGTTGGAGCATAACGAATAACAAAGTCTGATCTAATAATGTCACAGAGAAGAAGTGACTAGACTACTGAAGGTTATGTCAACGAGAACAAAAACTCTGGGGCAGTTTCTATCTTGCTAGAAAGACTTTATGTATAATCCTGGAAACAGACTATATGGCTATTTTTTGCAGAAGCTTTCCCTTAGGAAAAGCTCATGGTCTAGCTCAGCACCATTAAGCAGGCCACAGCAAACCATGGAATAAAGAAAAATATGAAATGACCATTAGAGCTATGTGACCCCCTTTCATTTTTGCAGAGCTGTGGAAAAAGAGGCAGACGGCATTAGGCATTAAGTAGTTTATAGGCCATACATGAACATTAAATTAACTTTTGGTACTCTAAATATGAGATCCTTGTCTAGTGATTGAGTAGATACTGGAGGAAACAGCAGGAATTAAATATCAATCCTGATATATTCTCTCTATAAAAGAAGCCATTAGATGAAAAGTTGAAGCTAAATGGAAGGATGGTTCAAAGGTTACCAACGGGGAAAAAAAATAAAGGAAGTGGTTTTATTGTGCACCTAAAGGCAATAAAACAATTATTTCATGGGGCATTTTGTCACCTCATATTGTAGTACTCATTACAAGTATCTGCAAAAAATACTAGGATGAAAACAGCAGCTTATGCACTATTATCCACTGCAAGCATGAGGTTATAGAGAAATTCTATCAATTAGAAGAGATCCTCTAAGTAAAAATATACTTTAAATCTCAGTCATGACAACACAAGGGTGAGCAAAAGACTGTAAAAAATATGTTGGAAAATGATTCAAAAATACAATGCAGAGGCCAAAGGCAAGCTTTATATCTATTTAATCATGAATGCTCTCTCTGAGAAGAGAAAATCAAAAGGCAGTCATTAAAGACAGCAACATTAAATAACATTACAAAAAGGAAACATATTCTAACAGACAGCAAATGACTGGATGCCAATATGGAAGTTATTTCTTTATTAACTGTATAGTGGGATCACTTGACATTACAACAAAGATAAGAATCAATAACATATTAGAAGAAATAATAAAAATGAGAAGATGTGGCATGTAATTGAGGCATTTCTAATCTGACCTATTTAGAATGGCTGCTGACAGTGAAATATGGGAAACAGATCATCTATTAACATGGACTAAGGGTAAGTGATATAAATCAACTGTCACAACAGATAGACCAAAAAGCCCCAGCTAGTCAACATTTAACCTTCCTGTCAATATGAAAGATATAGCGGCCAAGGGTAATACTAATTTAGAGCTTAAACTGGTTTGCAAACTCTTACAGAGGAGGAGGATGGAAAATTTTTTAACAACATTATCTTATAACAAAGATATTGACAAAATTTAGTGTGAGACCCAATTTAGCTAGTTCAACTTGAAAGCATTTAAGGATGAAAACTGGAAGGACAATGAATAGATTTTTTTTTCTTAAGAAAGGATGCAAAGACTTTTATAATATTTTCTCCATCAATGAAGGAGAGTTGCCACATTTGGGCATTCAGTTCCACAGTCTCCAACGCCTCTAATGTCCTTTCCAGCTCTAAAGCTATGATCCTATGAAGGAGAAATGAGTCTAAAGAAAACAAAATAGTAACAACTATGGGACATGAGACCAAATATATAATACAAATGTCCATGTTGTTGGGAACAAAATTTTAAGGACATTGGAACGATTAATTCTCAATATGTCTGAAAAGAGAGGGGATAACAATGGCTCGGAAAAAAATAATCTGACCTTAGTCTTACAAAAAAAAAAAAGTCAACTAAGAAAATAACAAAAATTTTAATAACACCCACATGCCTTGAGAACTTTTCCCTCTGTACAAAATCTTTATGAAGGCGTTAACCAAAAACAATATCACAAGTCCATGAGACATTGTGTTGCATCTAGGTTTATTACAAAAGAAATGAACATGCATGTGGAACCCTAAGCAAGCACATAGAGAAGTTCATATATTTATGGCAGTACAACAAAGGAAGGAGGAGAAATCAAAAATCTCTTCCTAGAAGGGCATGGCATGGGAGGGGGAAAGGTACAGTAAAGGTGTGAAAAGGACAAAACCCTTCCCAAAGGGGAGGAGCAAAGTGATGGCGAAAGCAGAATTTTTTCTCCTTGTGAACTGCTGGACCACAAAGATAGGATGATCTGCTTATCTACCAGGGTCCCAGCTGCAAAGCAGTTTTTTTCATTCTAGTGCAGACTGACTGGAGCCTATCTTGACTCCCACAGACACACAGGGAGTCCAGCTTGAGGTATAAACAATAAATTATGTCAGCTCAGGGAGGGGCTTCATCCTTGACACATTCAGGGCCTCTTACATGTTCTGGGTTCAATGTTTCTGGAAAATATGGCAACTAAAAAAGACAAGTTCAGGGGATCCCTTAACATTCTTTACCAAAGGTTTGCAAGGGGAATAGATTGACTTCAACAAATAATATTTTACAGCATATCTTTATAGTTACATAACAGACTAAAAGGTATAGAGAGTACAAGCTCCCACTGTCCTTTTTGATTATTGACCATAAAAGAGCATTTGATTAAGCAGAATATAGTGACATCCTAAGGACTGACTCATGGTCTCCCTGGCATATGCCAGAATTATATAAAATTCCTCGATAATCAATCAACCAATCAATCAATAATAATTTGCTGACTGCCTACTATGTTCCAGGCATATATCTATGTGCCAGAGATAACTGTTTTGATAACCCTCTGATTAAAATCAATTGAGAAATATAACATGATGGTATTTGTCACTAACATGGAGGATGTTTTGCAAAGGGTTCAAATGCACATTCTTACAGATGCTGTGATTCTCCAGATGATCCTACTTGTGAAAGTCATTGTGATGATTTTACCAAGCTCCAGATCACTGCAGATGCCAAAATGAGATCCACAGTCATATCAAGAGTTTGGCCTAACTACCCATAAGAAGAAACATATGGATGATGAATGCCTACTATCTAGACTACAAAATGCAGCTGGATGGACAGTCCATTGAACTGAGAGACATTCTGGACAGGATGGACAATGTGTGTGGCTCAGAACTGAACTAGGGGAAGAGTGCTGGCCCATATTTGGGAAACTCTGCAGTGCTTTTAATGATCTCAAACTTCTCCTTGAAACAAAGGCATGAGAGGCAGCATAGCATACAGGGTGGCTTGAGCCCAGGTCTCCCTAAACTAACTCTTAAATCTTGCGTCTGACACATACTAGCTCTATAGCCTCTCAGGGTTAGAGAGCAGTTGCTGATCCGCATCAGAGGGAGGAACTCTCTAAATTGATGAAGTCACAGGCCATGATTTCACCCTCAACCACCTGCTCCCAAAACTTCTAGGGACATTGTATGGCTTTTATGGAATACATTCATCGTCTGCCAAGAATTCAAGTTTTAGCTCACCCACAGGGCGTGTGCAAAGCAGGTCAGATGTTACCTCTCCTCAGACTCTGGTGGAGACAGCCCAGAACCCAGAGAATAACAGGGGTCTCCTCATAACTGGTCCTGCTTTCAATACTGCATCTTAATTGAGGGGAGTACCCCTCGAAGAGAAAGGGCTGCTTTTACTTAGATCTACTCCTAAACTGCCAATGATGGGCAGATCAACGTGAGAATCCTTAGTAACACCAGAACGCCCCTAGAGCTTAGACAATAGCTCTGCTTCCAGTCTGGGCCTTGTGGCCACGGTCCAGGGATGCCACCCTTGAGACCATGAGGCATGGCAATTTATTCTGCAGGTGCCGTAGCCTCTGTCTCCTCAGCAACCTTAGCTACTGAAGACCTGGAAAACAAAATTCTTGCCACCAAAGTTCTTGGCATTGTCAAATGATTCAATATCATAAACTTCTTATGGTCTTGATAACGGAAATGTCATGAAAGAAAAGGCATCACTATCTGCTTTACTACTGTGCCTGAAAAACCATGGGCTTCTGCCTGTGCTAGCAGCTGAGACCTTCTGCATGTGCTGTCTTCCCCCATTAGAATATATGCCTCATTGAGGGTGGGGACTTTCTTTTAAAACAAACTCTCTTGTTTTCTATTTATATCCCCAGAGCTTAGCAAAGGCTTTGCACATTTGTTTAGCTTGATAAATGCCTATTCATCCCTTCATTGATCATTTGGAGTCATGGTTGATTACACAGACCATAGCTGTTCAAGTCTTTCAATGTTGTTTTTCGCTATTATGCTGTAAGTCATTGTATAAAGTACCGCTGAATGACTTTGGAAACCTAAGTTACATTGGGCCTCTATTCAGCAGATGAAAACTGGCAATACTTCACATTAGGACCACCTTCTGGCTATGGTTTTCTGACTGAAAGAATGACCAGACCTCAAGATTGAGAGTTCTGCCACATCCTGAAAGCTAAAGGGCAACACTGAAGAAAAAAATGCTCAGAGGGGCAGAATTACCCTGAAATGTCATGAAGGGAATGGCATGAAACCTGGAGTCACAAAAGCTCTTCAGTTTCATACTTTTCAGGCATACCTTCATGAAGCCATATGCTGCACACTATGCAGAGAGCCAAACATTTTAAAAAGGCGATTTTGGAGAACTATGCCAATTCTTTAAGTAAGAAGCAGCACGGTAAAAAGGAGAGCTGTGACAGGGACCAAAGTGGTGATTGTGTGTGGAAAGGTGGTTGGGGAAGAGTGATCAAACCAAACACACTTGGAAAAGACAAAATAATTTTCTTCACATAGAAAAGAGATCAGATTTGTTTTGCGTGGCCTGAGTTGGCAGGACTAGGAACAAGAGATGAAAGTTGCAGAGAAAAAAAATTTAGCTGGATATAAAGAAACATTTCTTAACAATTAGAACATTCAAGAAAGAAACAGATCACCAGAAAGGAAATGAATTCTTCATTACTGGAGTTCTTCAAGATGGGATCTATTCAGGCACAGGTTGGACCAAAAGAGTCCTAATGTCTCTTTGAATACTAATATTCTGATTCTGAATCATATTGCAATCATGAGGTGTAAGGGTCATAATTATAAACTTTCTTTCCCCTTCTGTGATCAAGAGCTCAACTGTTGGCATTTCCCAACTAAGAGAATGCTTTGTCTTTTAAGAAGTTGGAATGGGGTCACCAAGCCACTGCCTTCAGCCTTCACATCAAATGGTCTTTTCAAGCTGAGATCTAAGTCAGAGCCTGGAAGTGGGGAAGAAAACAGCCCCCAGCAGATTTCTCCACACTGCTGACCAAATATACACAATGGTCTGCTGGTTCAGGATGGTTTATTTGGCCCCTTGAGCACTTTAAGGGCATTTAAGAGAGGAAGTCTCTCCAGAAACGGGCGAAGACATAAAAAGGCAGCTAAATCTGGGATTTTAAAGGATATTATGATTCAACACAGCAGAGCACATTATCCTGGCCTGGCTTGGAAATGTTTCAGGCTGAGAAAGACAGCTCACACAATATAAATGTAATTCTTCCCACTGCATCTCTGACTAAGCATACAGATTTAGAGGCTACAAATTAAAGAAAGAGACAAATATGGACTATAATCTATGGTTCTGTTCACTCTTTAAAAGTTCAAATAAAAACAATTAGGAGGCAAGACGACAAAACTCAAAGGCTTATCATAATTTATTTTAAATTATTAACCTACAGTCTTTAATTATGTGTGATGTGCAAAAATATTTAAGTGATAAAAGAAGGGATAGAATTTCCCATGGAATATTCCTAAAGAAAGGCTACTTTCAGCAAGGACAAAGGGGAGGCACTGAGTGGTTGCAGCATTTGTATCACAAGAAATGGCCTACCAACTACTTACATTTCCAACTTCCAGGAAGTAGTGAAAAAAAAAGCTAATGGCGTCTGAGGTAGCATGGTGTAGAAGACAGAGGGCTGAGGTTTGGAGTCAGAAAGACCCGGATTCCAATCCACAAGACAAGCTGGGTGACCCTGAAGAAATTACTTCACCTCTGTGTGTTTTAGACAATTTCCTAGGATTGTGCTAAGTCACAGACCGAGTGTGATGCAAGCTGCACAAGTGAATCACCATGACGGAAGTTCCCTCTAGTGACAAAATCACAAATTCTTTACAAGTACCTATATCCCTGACTGTATTATGAGAGGAAGAGCTCAGAATGATGGAGGAAATAATTCCATCACATTTAGCCTTGGCCAAACCATATCGAGATTATGTTATTTAGTCATGGGTACAACATTTTAAAAAGGACACAGCCAAGTTGAAGTATGTCCAGAAGAGTGAAACTGGGATGGTGAGAGGAGTAAAGAACATGACACGAAGCACAAAGACTAGTTGAAGGCACTAGGGACATTTAGTCTAAACAGACCCAAAGGGCTCTCAGGCCGAAGAAGGACCGCGACTAGGTTTGCTCTTCTTGGTCCCAGGAAGCTGAATAGGAGAAATGAGTAGAAGCTGCCTAGAGATGACATTAGTTAATATAAGGAAAAAGCTTCTCACTAACCAAGCCACCCCAAAGTGAGGTTATTTTGGCAAGGTGTGGTCCTTTCAGTGGAGGGTTTTCAGGGATGACCACTCATCACTCAGAGGGGATTCTCGGCCTCTCTTGTTTGAGGTCTTTTCCCTTTAGTTCTATGACCTGAAGATGATATGTGTACAAAGATGACGCTCCTGAGTAAACACCTGGAGGACCTGGCCTTGGTGACTTTGAGCAAATCATTTAACCTGAGTCACGGTTGCGTCATCTGTAAAACGGGGGAAACGATTTTCTCACAGAGTTATTGTGAACAAAGTGCTACATCCAACAGAACGCAGGAGACAGAGCTGGCGTCGGAGCAACAAGCCACCTGATGCACTCAGTCCAGACCCTTCTGCAAAGAAGGGAATGATCTGCACTGGTACAAAGTCCTCAGTGGAAGGAATGAAATCACAAATCTGGTACAAAGAATGCTTTGTAAATGTAACTGTTATTCTCCCTGACATAATCTGAAAGAGCAAGAAAACAGGGAAGACTTCCCCCACCCTGGATAACAGAAATGGGGAATCTGAAAGTCCAGCTGCTGGCAAGATGAAAAGTTCTGACTTCCACACTGGTCATTCTGGGCCATATCCCTAATGGCCAATAGTATGTCTTTTTCAATACTAGCAAACTTGTCTGACTCAGGAGCAGTGCACCCAGCAAAAATAACTCTGTACTGTTTACCTGCTGGATTTTCCTGTCTCTCTTTCTAACCCTCCAAGAACAACTCTGGAGGTTATTAATCTCAAAAGCAATAAGAAGGAACAATGATTTTTTAATACGCTTGGACTTCTTTCATGCGACAACAAAGAATAGTACGTAAAGGCAAAGTCATTAAATGTTCTCACAAGCCCTATCAATGGCCTGGAAAATAAAGTATGAATACAGGCCATTTGAAAAGCAACATACAGACGCTCTGCAAAAACACAAATTATGCATTTAAACGAAGAACATACAGACAACTGAGTGAGAACTGATCTTTCTTGCTCTGTAGACACAAAGAGAAAAAACAAAAACAGGGAGGCTGGTAAAGAAAGTTGGATAAAGAAAATAAATGTCTAAAGGCTTAAAAAAGAAGCAGCCCACAATCCAATCAGGTGACTAGGATCTAGCCTGCCCTAAATTGCATTCTTCATGCAATGTGCTCCTTCAGTGCAATGAATCACAAAAACAGCAGCTTTTGGTGTCTATCTGCAAGGCAAAGATTAAACACATTGAGGAGGGGTTGGAAATAATGCAGAGGCAAGATCTGCTTTCACTGAAAAGGAGCTCCTGACTGCAGTATGTCCATAATCAATACATGGCTCTACTGTGTCCTATTTTTCTTCTATTAGGATGCTTTTGCTATGAATAAGGATGATAATGAATGGAATAATTAATTACTTGCAGTATTTACAGAAACTAAGGTAACCTAGTACCCTACACTACAAAGTCAATCTTCTGCAGTAAGCTCTCAGGAGTTCATATTCCCACTGCCAAAGTCTATGACAAAGTACTCATATGTAACCTAAGAGTTATGCACAAAGTCTACAAATCTAAAAATTCAATAAAAAAAGGGGGGGCATTATCTAAAATGTACTATTATACATAATAGTATGTATAATAGTACATAATCTATATGTACTATGTACTATTCAGTTATTATACAAGTTTCAGGGAATTGAGGTGAAATTAATGACATTTCTCATGTAGGTATCCTTTTCTTTTGAGTCTGTTATCTTTATAAAAAGACAGCATTATGCTGCAATACTGCTGGAGTTACATAAAACTTCACTCACCTCCTGAAAAAGCGTAGACATTTCACAAACCAGACACGAGCTGGGACTTTGCATTTCACATTTGTGCCTGTCAGAAAGGAAGAAATCTCGCAGTAGTGGAGTGTGGGTAAGTGCTTGGACGATACAGTTCATAAAACACGTGTTCCCAAGATTGATTAGCCCTCGCAGACCTAGAAAGAAAGAACAAAAGCACAAAGCAAATATTAGCAGAATTAACATATACCACATTTTAGTCATTTGTGTTTCAAATTCAGAGTCTTTATATCTCATTAGGTAACAACAATGTTTTTGATCAGTTAATACTTCACAAGTGCAGAAAGCATTCCTCCTCTTCATACTTCTCTGTAAGGATCAGGGTAGAAATTTTTCACCCCTAAGGACAGAGCCCACCTAGGCAAATAATTCAGGTGTGACACACAGGATAACATTCCTCCAGATGGACTATTGCCAGAGTAAGTGAGACCACCGAAATTTCTTTAAAAATGGAAGGCTACTGAACAGTTGTTAAACTCTTTTATTCCTTAAGGTTTTCCCATTGGTTTCCACTAGGAATCAATGAGAACAAAAAACGTTATTTCATTTGGAAGAAGGGAAGTTCAGAACAATGTTGTATAGATTACAGGGGAAAAATCACTGGCTCTAGGGGCAGAGGACCCGGGTTCAAACCTGCCTGTGATGCTTAGTGCCTTGGTGTGACAAAATTTTTTGTTCACTCAACTCCCCTGGGTGTCAGTTTGCTTATCTGTAAAATGAGGAGACCAGATTAGATGGTCTGTGAGGTTTCTTCAGTCTTGATATTTATGATCCTATGATCTAAAGTAGATGCTAATGCCAAATGTAACCCACATTTGCCCATTATATAATAGGCAATCAATGTTTTAGTATCAAAGGGATATCAATATACCTTTCCAGGGTAGATTCCTAAAACTTTAGATACTTCTTTAAACATATCAAGCTTGATTACAGCAGAGGATATATATTTAAGAGCTTGTACTCCTTGCTCTTAATTTTAAAAGGTGGTGAAATACATTTTGTGTTTTCTCTCTCAAAATGCTAAACCATGTGTCTTTTTATTTGAACCACTGATTT
Source organism: Vombatus ursinus (assembly GCF_900497805.2). Classification (NCBI taxonomy): domain Eukaryota; kingdom Metazoa; phylum Chordata; class Mammalia; order Diprotodontia; family Vombatidae; genus Vombatus; species Vombatus ursinus. The sequence goes on from NW_020954585.1 coordinate 43,758,375, forward strand.
CTATGGGTCAATGGTTGTTTAAAAAAAAAAAGATTCTTTAACCCAACATGATATTATGTCATGAAATCCTCATCTAAGTGAGATAAGTAGGGGAAGATGGTATCCTATTTTTTTTCCCATTCAAACATTTAATAAGCACTCTCCACCCCCACGACTTAGGTACTGGAAGGGATGGGATGTCAACAAAGAAACAAAGGGGACATTAGTTCTTATGGTTTTTAAAGGAGCTATTTCCCTGATAAAAATATTATAATAGTAGATGGGAAGGAAGTGCCTATGAAAAAAGTAATTCAATTCATTTTACTATAAATGGCTTTACCTTTAGGTGGAAATATTATTCGAGTGTCAAATTCTTGAGTCTACTTGCTCTCAAATGCCCTCCCTAACTCCAACCTATCTCTTCTTAATGGTACTAAAAATTCCTCCCAGAAGGCCCCTTTATAAATCCATGCTATCAGATTTGTACTATGTTATTTAGCAGAAAACCACACTTGAAAGGCCATACAGTATAGGGGAATGAATGTTGAATTTGGGTTCAGGACCTTGGCTTAAATCTTGCCTGTAATAATTATTACCTAGTAACTTTAGCCAAGTCATTCAACCTATCTAGGCTTTTGCTTATGCATTTGCAAAATGAAAGGATTAGTCTAGATACTTCCAAGGGCCTTTTCCACCTCTAAATCTATGGGATTTAGATATAGGAAGTCTAGGCTTGGGTTGAACAAGTCCATATCAGGTACCACAAAGATGGTTTTAGTCAACCAGAACACTGTCACTGGGTGCCCTGGTGGGAGGAGAAAACAAACTGAAATGTAGAGATAGATTTTTTTACCTGGTGATTTAACCTAGGGCCTGCTGCATGTTGAGATGTGCTTATGAAAATGGAGGATCTGTTGCTTGGTTTTAAATGGTGAAGAAACACAAAATGACCTCATTTTACAGGTGGGGAAACTAAGGGCCAGAGAACTGACTTGATTTGTCCAAAATCTCACGGCTACTGCATCAGAGTGATGACTCAAACCCCGGCCTTCTGACACCAAATCAATGCTCTTACTCTATACCAGAAAGCCTGACTACAAGTGCTATGGTCAATACTCTTTCCATTCTACATAAAAGTATCCACATATGTATTCACAAAGGAGAACAAATTAACCAAATCTCAGTTACTCAAATGAAAACAAATCATGGCAAAAAGTGAAAAATGACATTTTCTCCAGGTGAGGTTGCTGCCAAAACCTATTATGGTTAGCTGCTATTAGCAGCTCTTTAAGTGTCCTTAATATCAATCCATGATATGAACACCTAGAAGTTGTCATCTGAAGTCTTACTCTAATAACTGGCTGGCAGTAGAGGATTCTTAAAATCTACACCAGCAGGGCATGAGCCCCAGTAGTCCCTTTTAAGCTAGATTAATAACAGAACTTTGCTCATAACAACTCTATGAGGAAGACAGTACAAATATGACTGGTTGCAGAAGCTGAGCTATGAACTGTGTAGGGGCTGAGATCCAAATCAGTGGAAGGAGTATTAATAACAATGAAAGCACAGATGTTATGGTCTGAAGAAAAATATATCAACAATCATTCTTATTCAATATCCAAGCCTGAAGACAATGTGCCCTTGGTTCCATTTGGTTGATTTTCTGTCGGGGAAGGAAGGAGTGAAGATGGGGAGAAGTAGGTAGAGCGAAGAGAGGTAGATTTTTGTTTAGACTACACCAGCGATTTCATTAGGACATGGAATTTCTGGTGAGGAAACTCTAATCATGCAGATCATACACTCTGCACCTCAGAAGGCACTGAAAGGTTATGTGGTTTGTGTGGGGTTAGAACTCAGGTCTTCTTAACTCTGAGTCTAGTTATATATCCATTACATTATACTATCTCTCTGATAATACGAGATAATAACTTAAATGTACACACACACACACACTCTCTTCAAAAGACAGAGTTACAAGTTGGAGTTTTATTTCTTTAAATCCAAGAATATATCATCAACATAGCTTAACAATATTAAGAACAAGATTTAAACTGTTTATGAAGACCATCAAAGATCAACTTGTAAGGTGAGAAAAAGTAGTATACTAGTCCTGAAACAGACAGGAAGACCAGATCCTCTCATAATGTTGATTCTAAATTCTGAGCCTTTGTCCTGGGTACATTATGTGAAGTGCAGTGGGACACAGTTGTAGAAACACACCAAAGGGCAGCCACAATCATGATCTCCAACCAAACCCTGGGCTGGGCCTTCTCCTGGGACCAGCAGCATTGCTCTTTTTTTTTTTTAATGGGATTGAAAAACAGAAGTTTGGTACATTCCATCTGACATATTCTAGCTCTTAGGAATCATTCTTGTAGGCAGAGAAGACGCTAAAGAATTCTCTCATCACTTCTCTTCCTTCTTATATTTTGGTTCTGGTTTCTTTGAATCTGCCTCCAGTCTGTAGGCTGCCTTTTTCAGAACTTCTACTAGGCTGCTCAATTAAGAAAAGGTTCAGATGCTGGATACTTCTAGTTTAAGTGCTTCATGATTCTGCTAATGTTTATATATATCTTCCATTTCTAGATACTTCACACTGGTCAGTTTAATTGTTCATGTTAACTTAGCTACCTATTATAGATGGTAAAAAGCACAAGAAATTACTGACAGGCTTCCACAATTGGAAAGAAAAACAGAGGGAAAGAGACAGGCAGAGACAAAACAGACACACACAGACTGAGATTGAAAGGCAAGAAATTCAAGGCTGCTTTGAATGTGGCTCATACTTATTTTTCTATAGCTTCCAAAACTTCAGTCAATAGACTATATACAATGACATATCTTCCTAAAACAGGGATTAACCTTTTTCTGTGTCATGAATCCTTTTGGCAGTCTGATGAAGACTAGCGACCCTTTCTCAGAATGTTTTTAAATAATTGAAGGAAATGTTAAATTTCATTGAGAGGTAAGTGAACATAAAGATATCATGATATCATTTTTATCCCATTCACATTCATGGATCCTTTGGAATCTATGCATGGACCACTTTGGTGTGGTGTGTGTGTGTGCGTGCTATTTCTCACTGTAGTTTACTTCCTAAATGTCTATTATCAAAACAAATGTAAAATGGATGCTCAAAAGAATGTGTCCTTCAACTTATATGAAGTGAAGCAAAATGAAGTAAGCAGAACCAGATCAATGTACATAGTAACGGCAATAATATAATGATAATCAATTGTGAAAGATTTAGACTCTGATCAATACAATGATCTAAGACAATCCTGAAGGACTCATGATGAAAAATGCTATCTACCTCCTGAGAGAGAACTGATGTGAAAACAGAATGCAAATTTAAATATAATGTTTTCACTTTCTTTTATTTTTCTTACCTTTTTTTTTTTTTTTTGCAACAGAGCTAATATGGAAATATGTTGTCCATGATTTTACATGTATAATTGATATCACATGGCTTGCCTTCTCAATGGGTGGTAGAAGGACTGGAGGGGGAAAGAGAATTCGGAATTCAAAATAAAAAAAAAAAGAATGCTGAAGATTAATGAATTTAGAGAGACTCCTTCAGCAGTGCTCTTATATAAAGATTTTAGGAACAAATTTCCTAACTTTTATGCCAGATAGTTTAATTTTCACATCATTTCTTTAAAAACAAACAAACTTAAAAATTTTCTAGGTTTATTTTTATTTTGCTAGTCCTAGAGGGAAAACAAAATAGGACCTACCTCCCCCACTTTCCATATTTGATCATTTATATTTTGATGAAGCCATTATAAGATGATGCTAAAGGAACCAATTTCATTATGGTAAATACGTCCATTAAAGGGCTATTTATACAATCTTGAAAATAAAACAAGGGATCTACACATGGAATAACTGAAGATGTCTGTTTTTCACATTTGCAAATCAATCTGTAGACTATAACACTGTTAAAAAAATGTCCTGTAGGTGGCAGGTAAATCACAGCAGGATGGCAATTGTTTCCCCAAACAGAAAAAGGTTAAAAACTACTAAAAATAACTTCAAAATTCACATGTTCTGACAAATCAACACCTTCTTGTCTAAGCTGACTATAAAGCTAATCTTAACATGCTCAAAGCCTTGTTTTCATAAATGGAAAATAACACGAATTGTTCTCATCGGAAAAATATAAAGAAATGAAAATGCTGCTACTGACTATCATCCTCCCCCAACAATGGAAAGAAGGAGCCAGGAAGATTTTTCTTCTTTTCCACTGCATCTTTGCCACAATTTATCCACACACTGATAAAAATACTCTTCAGTTCAAAGGCATACAGAAGTGTTGTGAGTTAATTCAGGAGCCATTTTTAGCAAAAGAGCTAGCTACTTACTACCCTCTCCTTTAAAGGAGGAATGTACCATGTGGGCTAAAGATAACAGAAGAGAGGAGCCCACCAAATGGGTATTTCTCTTTTTTTTAATTTGGCTTAATGTCAATTATGACAAACTGTAATGCCAGCTTCCCATAATCAATATCTAACTTTGGTATTAACAAACTGTTGTAACTAATTTGTCACCCTTGTTGCTCAGCACAATCCGATGACAAAAGCAGCAGCAGCAGCAGCAGCAGCAGCAGCAGATGAATATAACATCCTCCTGGACAGACACCATGATTTTAGCCTTCACTACTATCACTTCCTATAGTCACTCCTATTACCACAGAAGGTGAACATAAGACATGCCCTATTCAGTGGCTGATGCCGAGTGCTTTCTCCCTGGGGCATGCAAACACTTGTGGGGAGAATGCAGCAGCTGCCCCTATAATATCAACCTCAAATTATGACTACTGTAATTAGTACACCCCAGGACAATGGCTCAGAGTCTAATTCAGACGTTCTCAACTCTTCTGAGCTCTCGAACAATCAACAAATACTGATTAAGAATCAGGCACTGCGCTAGAGGCTAGGGATACAAATACAAATGCAGTTTCTATTGTTAAGAAGCTTACGCTCTATAGGAGGGAACAACAAGTACACACATAAGTATGAAGAGAATAAAAAGAAGCCAGGAAAAACAAGATAGTAGAGGGATGAGGCCATTAATATTTGTAGGTATTACGAAAGGCTTCATGTAAAAGATGATACTTTAATTGTGTCTTAATGGAAGAGAAGGAATTTGAAGTGAAGATGAGGAGTGCACTCCACACACGGAGGATGGGACCCATAACCCGAGCAGATATGAATCACAAAACACCTCAATCTCCTTAGATTATCACCAAAAGGGCAAGAGAAGAGTGTGGTGGGCAGGAACAGGCTGCAACATGAACACGCTGCAAACAAGGAATCATAGAGAAAAAACTTTATAATGATATCTGAAAAAATGTATGCTCAAAAAAGATGAGTCAGTCATGTAATAAAAACAAAGCTCATCGGGAGAAAGTGCTGACAGGGAGTCACAGGACAGGAGATCAAATCCTAGCTCTGACACTCACTCCTTGGGTGGCATTAAGGAGGTCCCTTTACTTCTCTGGGCTCCAGTTTCCTCATCTGTAAAATGAGAGGGTTTGACTAGATGGTCTTCAGGAGCAAGTCTGTATGTTCCTGGCACCTACGCGATATTAAGCGGACACAAGGAGGCCCTTCAGCATGATGTGTGGACGCTCTGAGGTGGTGAACCTTAAGGAAGAGATGGACCCACGACCGAACAGGCAGCACGGATGGATTGTGCCCGGGTGGTTGGAGGCAGTATTCACACTGGTGAGATATGAGATCCACTAGAGTGTCAGAGTAAGAAATAAAGACTCCTAAAACTCAATGGAAGTTAATGGATTAGTAGGCCAGCTCTGGAGTCAAGAAAAACTGGGTTCAAATCCTATTCCTGCTACATAATAGCTGTATGACCATGGACAGATCACTTAATCTCTTATCGACCCAGGCAGTTAACTAAGATTATAAATTACAGAGGAGCTCCTCAGTTTCCCAATCCAGTGAAAGCACACTTCCAAATAACAAAAAAGACTTCTGGTAGTATACATAAGATCTGTTTGTAAACTATTTCATTTGTTTCCTAATGCTCAGCCCAGATCCTTTTCCTCTTCTAGGCAAATCTACTTAACGGTCAACTCGTACTACACCCCATTCCATGTCAATCTTTGCACAGGACAATTCTAATGATTAGGACAACCCATCTCTTTTGGCATGTGACCAACCCCCTTTTAAAACTTCACTCAAACATCTCCTATATTTCCTCTTCACAAAGCCATCTACAATGAGAGAAGTAGATTTTCCATGGGCCCAGCCCTGTCTTCACTCATTATTACCATATCCTGCTGCTAAGCAGTTACCAAATCCAAAATTTACTGTGTCCATACCAGCTTGCTTTCTCTATTTAATTGAAATACTTTATTTCCATAATTATGAAAATGCTTTTCTTACTTTATATTCAAGGTTTGGTTAACTTCAGTTACCTTTCCCCAATAGAATTAACATTTCCAGGGGCAGCTAGGTGGTATAGTGGATAGAGCACCAGGCCTGGAGTCAGGAAGCCTTGAGGTCAAATCCAGCCTCAGACCAGACACTTGACACTTACTAGCTATGTGACTCTGGGCAAGCCACTTAACTCCAATTGCCTCACCAAAAAAAAAAAAAAAAAAGGAATTAACATTTCCTCAGGTCCCCACCATGGTAAAATGAGATTCTGTGTGATGCCACCTATTAAAATTTTCTAAATATATCTGACAATGACATAAGGTTCTAACAATAGAGATTTATGTTAAAATCAGAGGTCCCCGACAAACTCTTGTGGATAATGTTGACTGCAGTCAACAGAGAGAAAAAAAATTACTTAGGAAGGTTCTTTAATTGGATGGTGTAACTTGAAATGGGGGCTGCTAGGTGGCACAGGGGATAGAGCACTGGGATCAGAATCATGGAGACTCATCTTCATAAATTCAAATCCAGCCTCAGAAACTTATTACTCTGTTTACCTCAGTTTCCTCATCTGTAAAATGAGCTGGAGAAGGAAATGGCAAACCATTCCAGTATCTTTGTCAAGAAAACCCCAAATGTAGTTACGGATGAGATCTGTGATCTCATCAACAAAGTTTATGTTCCCATTATACAGACTGTAACTCATTCACATTTATATCTCCAATTCTAGAGGCCTTTTTCTAGATGAAAAAGTTTCTATTAATGTAGTTGAATGGGTATTAAACTAATCCAAGAATGACTTGAAAGAAGTACAAAAGATGTGTAAAAGCAGTTTTTCAGAGGACAATATTAGCTTTATTAGGATTTAAAGGCAAGGAAAAGGAGTGAAGAAGGGAAGACAACTAGAAGAAGAAAGAATTGAATATCTTATTTTGTATATTTTATAACACATTTATAAGTAACCATTTAGAATTCTTTGAATGTCATGATACAACTTTTGCCTTTTTTTGTGTCCTCAAGTGCTTGGCAAGTGACTGGCACAGAGTAAAGCAGGGGGTCTACAGCAGGAAGACCTGAGTTCAAAATCAACCTTGGATAGTTACTAGTTATGAAAACTCTGGGTAAATCACTCAGCCTCCATCTAACTCTGTTTCCTTAACTGTAAAAAGGGGATAATAATATCGCCTACTTCATAGGATCACAGGCCTGTTGCTGGAAGGATCAAATGAAAAACTATTTGTAAAGGACTTAGCACAGTGCCTGGCACACAGCAGGCACTTAAATGCTTATTCCTTTCCCCTTCCCCAACCTATCCGGACATATGTTAAAGTTCTCTTGCCTTGACAAACTACAGCAGCTAATAACTTCTTGATTTACCATAGTGATAATTTTATTTTTCAAAAGATGATAAAACCAATAAAAAGAAATTATTCTGGATCTGATTTTCACTAACAAGAACTACTTAGCTGGAAAGGCTTTGAGTATAACAACAGCTTCAGAGGGGGCCTGCTGCCCAAGGATTATCTTAGCTAAGTCTGAGGAGGCTCTGCACCAGCAGGTTAGCCACTTTGACCCAGTAAGGAGATTCTCTTAAAAAAATTTAAAATGTCTACATGATCAACATGTTATGATAGCAACATGTAATGGAATGGGCATATTATATTCAGAAAAGCCGGGTTCAAATCTTAGCTCTGATACTAGCTGTGTGACCAAGAGCAAGTCACATTTCTGAACCTCAGTATAAAAATAAAGATAGTAAGATAATACCTTTACTACATTTCTCTTAAGGTAACTGTAAGGTAAAAACTTTGTGAACCTTAAAACCGTGTAAATGCGAATTACTATTACAGAGCATCTTAAGTCAAATAAGACTTCCTGCCCTTGGGGTTGCCCCCATCCCTCTAGTGTGGGAGCTTCTTCCAAGATTCTGAAGCATGCAACTCATCATTTTCCAAGGTGAAATCAGATCTCAAATGCATTTCACATCCTTTATCATTCTCCTACCCCAACTTTTGTCAAACACCCCCCTTCAATTTCTATGTTATCTTCTTCCATTAGATTGTGAGCTCCTTTAGGGCAAGAATTGTCTTATACTTTTCTTTGTATCCCCAGGGTTAAGCTTAGAGCCTAGCACATAAAAGGTGCTTAATAAAAGTTCACTGACTATCTTAAGGCAGTGGGTAATATATTCCAATGACAAAATTTTGTGACCTCTACTCCAAAACTCTGTCATGCACTTAATAAATGTTCATTGACTGTTTTTTAAAATAAAGTATATCTATCCAGAAATACAATCTAGTCATAAGTTTCATCTCACCAACCCTCAGTGATATCTGTGAAGTCTAATGGTCCCCCTTCTAATTCTTGTTTGTTGTCTAATCTTTTGGGAACTTCTGTAGACATGAGGCCATATGCCAGTGTTCTACTGGCACCTTTCTTGGATTCTGCCTCCTATGAATTTATGGGTATTCTCAATGCAGTTTTTTCTTCCTTGTGGCTATGCTCCATAGCAGTAAACTTTTTTGTGTGTCATGGACCCCTTTACAGTCTGGTTAAGTCTAAGGACTCCTTAGAATAATGTGCATAAAATAAAATATATAGCATTACAAAACAAATCAATTATGTTGAAATATAAACAACAAAATATTAAACACAAAAACAAAACCCCCCAAAATCCAAGGACCCCAGGCTAAGAATCCTTGATCTACAGTATCCACTTTGGTGAAATACATACATACATGCACACATAAATGTGTGGTCTTTTCCCTCTATCTTTTTTAGTTTAAAGATTTTTAAATTAAATTTGCAAGACATTTGGAAAATACATTCTTACCAGCCTTTGTTAGGCATACACAATCTTTGGACAGGAAACTGTCAACCCTATTGGTGCAAGCTATGATTCAGAAATCCAAATTCCATTCTCAGACAGCTGTTCACTTTCCAAATTAATTTTCTTTTCTCCATTCCTTGCCTTCAATGAGCACAAGTGAGGAAAATACAATCTGTGTACTTATAGACTTCATTTTTCTGGTCCAAGACTTCATAAAAGAAGGGTTCAAAGAAGTCTGGGACAGCAGATGGTATGGACAATAACTGAAAACCTTTACAAGACGTTAAGCAACAACCATTCAACCACAGTCCTCCACTCTTCAACAGTGATAAGTTTATGAGTTAAACTATTAGAAAGGGGGGAAAACTCAGCTGAGAGTCTGAGTAAATACTTAGCAAACAATAGAAAACTCCTAATACAAATGAAAAATGCTGTAGAGTAAGAGAATCTTGGGCTAAAACTCTAGCAGAAAAAAAAATCTGAAATAATTAAAACTAGAATCCAAGAAAAGAGATGGGCTTAACAAAAAAACTGAAGGAAGAGATAAGAAGATTAGACAAAATCTGGGAAACCTTAGCAAAACAGGAGATGTCCTGGAAAAAAAAAAAGAGGAAAGAGAATGTAAAAATGCATGAAACAAGAAGTATTACATGTAAAGAGAGCATATTGGGTAGATCCTCTATGGATGGATGTCCTCTGGGAGGATAAGGTCCAGAGTCACAAGAGATGAGATGGGTGCGGCTGGGTTACTATCTGCACTATCCACATTTCCAAAACATTTGAGATTGAAGTAAGCCTGTCTCCATGAAGATCCTATTCCAATCCCTCTTTAATAGTAGAGGAGATTATGGCAGGGCCAACAGTCTACTGATGCTACATCTCTGACCCTAACAGTTTCTTCCCTCCATACAACCTGATTGGCCCCAGCTTCCCTGATGTAGTTCCCTAATATGGGTCTATAAAAGGTACATGTACTTGGGGCTTTTCAGATTCAGTGGGTACCTGAGACCATGAGTCACCTTATCTTGATGACTAAATGATCAGATGCATTTTCAGATGGAGATGAAACTAAGTATTACTGTATCTTTGCTGCATATCCTATGTCAAGAAAAAGTGAAAGTTCTCATTTGTTAAATGTTCAATGACTGGCGAGTTGTCCCAGTGTTGAACCTGAATTAAGGGTGTACTGGCTTTAGAGCTATGTCTGTGACATTTGGTGTAACCTTGATAGGCTGGGATGAATGATATGACTCATATCATGGTCAAGTTAGGGGAAGTGCCTTGAAAATGTGGAGGAGGATAGTGGTGTGGTGATCAGATGCACAGATGCTGTACAGCTTTCTGTAGCCACAGCCCCCCTGATTTCGTATGGGAAGTCATCCCTCTGGGACTGGCAGCACGCTCCTATTCAGACTGATGGATTAATTCAGTGGGTGCTAAAGGAGGCTGCTCAGGAAGGTAAAGAAAGTGCCAAGCCAGCATACCTTGGTTGTGGTTGACTGTGCTGTACAACATGGTGACCCTAGGTTCTGAAAGGTTATGTGAGCAGAGGACAAGCACTGGCTGAGTTTAGGTAGTTCCAGCTAACTAACCTGAAAACGCTTAGAATAGAGTATGGACCTGGCGATGGACTGTGTAATTTCTGTCCAAGATGGATCTTATCTCCAGGTTGACCACAAGTTGAGGAATGTCCTGTTATAAAAAATCTTGAAGACGGTCTTCTAGGTCTCATATAGGAGAATCTACAGTTTCCACTGATAGTGGAATTACTCAAACCAACAAAAATAACATTCTTGAAGGAATGTGCTCAATACAGTAGGGGAAAATCACTGCGAGAGGAGAGAAACAACAAGCTCACTAAAACACTGTACAGAGAGCTAACTCAACCAACCGATCAACAGCATTTATTAACCAACTACTACATACCAGGCACTGTGTTAAGCCGTGGGAATACAAAAAAAAGAAGCAACAGAGAGTCTCTGCCCTCAAGAGGCTTACTATCTAACGGGCAAGACCACATGTGAACAACATGTAAAAACATACAAAGACACATACAGGAAAAATAGGAAATAAAAGAGGGAAGGTACTAGAATTGAGACAGTTCCCAGTAAAAGATGGGATTTCAGTTGGGAATTAAAGGAAGTCAGTGAGTTCCACAAAAAGATAGCTTCAGGTAAACAGAGTTACATATTACAGTTATTCCATTTTTTGAGGTCATTTTCAAGTCTAGTTACAGTAGAATGTAAAACTTTATATCTTGGCTGAACATATCTACTTCTAGTAACATATCAAATGGCCCAGGGAATGATTCTGCCAAAAACAGAGGTTATAGTTTACCTCACTCTATCAAAAGCTACTAGGCCTGATTAGGATCTTTGAATTACTATATGCCAATTTACAGAACATACTTAAATCTGCACTCTTCATAGTGTAAATCATTCTTGAAAGAGCTCTACAAGAACCCTGCATTAAGCTGTGACTTCAACTAAAATCAATGCTAAGGAATAGTACCCATGATAATTGTTTAACTGGAGAATAAATCTTTATAATAATGAACTTTTATTATAAACCATCTACCACTATGTTGCCATTCGTTATTTATTACAAACCACCTACCACTATGTTGCAAATCAATCACAATACATACAAAAAAATATACAATATACCCAGAGCCAAGGTTCTACAAGCTTATTCTAATTAAACATTCAAATGTTTCTTAGTACCTAAAAAAAGGGAGAGGATACTCCAAACATCTCTCCAACTTGTTTATTATTATAAACTTGTTTGTACTAAGGTTTGTAAGAAGCTCCCAAATGAAAGATTCTGAAAAGGAGGGTCTTTCTTGAATGTCACGAGTGGTTAAAAGAAAGCTTGAAATATAATTCTATAACCCCAAAATAGGATGCAACCTGTTGGTTTCAAAGTACCTGAAGCTGTATTTTCACTCATGGCTTTCTAGTAAAACAAAAACGAAAACTCACTGACAAGCATTAATAAATACCTACAATATGCTGAACATGATATGCCGGGCCCTGACTTTACAAAGACAAAAATGAAACAGCAAGTGATGAGGACATTTGGAGTTTGTTTCATTGACTAAAAACAAACAAAAACTTAACCACTTTTGTCTCACAGATAGTTTAATGCTCTGACCTGTAATCTAAGTTCAGTATGAGACGAATTTAATGAAAATGCATTTGAGATATACCATAGCACTAGTCTGATGCTTCCCCATTGTCCATTCACAACAAATAACTTTTTGACAAGTTCTAGTTGGATCCTTAAAATAAGTATAGAGTTGATAATGAAATATATGCCTCAAAGTGAAGAAAAAAAAAAAGACTGTCATATTGTGTCAGTTTCATTTGTCAGCTGGAAGTGCCTAAAAGCTTACCAATTGATTTTTTAAAAAGCATTAGCGAGCATATTTTTTTCTGGAGCTTATTTCATATCAAAATGTTTTTTCCCCTCAAGCCTTTCATGCCTCCCTCATCCCTCCTTTCTCTCTCAGTTGAGTACCTTACCTCTTACTTTACCAAGGAAAGTGAGGGCCTGACACCATCCCCTACTCCTTTCTTCTTTCTGCCAGTTTCTGAAAATGGGGTCGCCCTTCTTGCCAAGGCAAGCCCCTCAACATGGGGCCCTCATCCCATCCCCTTCTGTCTTTTCCAGCAGATTAAGGTTATGAAGACAAAAATGCAACATTTGTAACCCTCAAGGAGTTTAATTTAAGTAGAAGTAGATAAAGTCTTAGACTTGGAATCAGAAAGGCCCGATTTACTGAGTATGTGAAACCAGGCAAGTCACTTAATCATGAATGCCTCAGTTTCCTCACCTGTAAAATGGAGATAATAGCACCTACCTCCCAGGGTTGCAGTGTGGATCAAACGAGGTAATATTTGCAAAATATACTACGTAAATGCTGGCTATTATTATTGCTGCTGTAATTACTTTTAAATAGTTTACTGAAACCGTCTTGCTCTGATCCTAAATTACTACTAAATGTGTGGAAATAAATTGGTAATTTGAATTTCAAAATTATCTTCAAATTCTCCACACAAAAGCTAGTCTGAGTCACTGGGCTTCCATTGGCAGCATAGCTTTTGGTCTTTCCTCTCAACACAGATTTTACAAATTGATACCTCTTCCATTCAGAAAGGTACTGCTGGTGTGTTAGTTAAAGCATGATACTCCTGAAGTCAAGGTTTCAGATAAGATTCTTAGATCTCGCACAACAACCCAGCCAACCAGCCAGGCAAACTTCTTGCCATCCTCCTCTACTTTCTGCCTCTAATAATCCAAGAACTATAACCAAATCAATTATACCACTGCTTCTGGAAAGAGCATATCCAGATGAAAGCTCCCCAAAGCCTCTACTCACAAGTTGTAAGTTTCCATAGCAAAACCCCCTTTCAGGCCCACCACTTCCTTAAATATATTGTTCATCCCTATTAGAATGTAAGTTCTTTGATAATCTTTTTTTTTTTGTATTTGTATCCACAGTAATTGGTACATCTACATCATCAACATCATCATAATAGGTAGCTATTATGTACCACATTATGGCTAGCAAAGCACTTTACTTATTTCCTTTAATCTTCAAAAAAGGTCAGTAAGGTAAGTGTTATTTTTAATTTCCATTTTACAGATAAGGAAACTGAAGCTAAGAGGTTAAATGATTTGGCTAACATTACACTGCTAGAGTGTGTGAGGCAGGAGTTGAACTCAGGTCTTCCTGACTCCAAGTTAGGCCCTCTAGCTACTATTAAGTACATAGTTCATGCTTAATGAATGTTTTTCCTTCATCTGGACAAGCCAGCTGGTTTACAAATGTGGCTGCACCAGGAAAAATTAGGAAAACGAGTTAGCAATCAATGAAAAACCCACCCCCATGAAATAACTTCCAAGTATTTGTCAAACTCATAGTGAACTGGTAAGGTTTCAGGAAATTGGGAGTGGGGCTATTGCTAAGAAGCAGGGAAGATAATTGGCTCCCCGCGGCCTGAGGCTTTTCCATCATACTTTTAGTTGGCCTTACACTTCCAGGCACTGTGGAAGTGCTCATCCTTTAAGCTGTACTGCCTTAAGAAGCCAACTGTGCAGGATCATGAAGTTGGACCAAATTTGATCCTCTTTAAATTCAGTGAATCAGGTGAATTTCAGAATACTGTTTCTGTGAAGGCTTATATACCAGAAAAGTTAATTTTTCTTAGATTTATATAGATTCTATCCTCCGAAGAGCTCAAGGATTTATACAAAGAACTATGAACATGCAACATACAGCATTATGAAACTGACATTAACAAGTAGAAAATGGAAGAAGCAAGGAAAGGTCAAGAGGAAAAAAAAAAAAGACCATAGGAGGGAATATGGAGAACAGCCAAGAGCAAATCCAGAACTCAGTCAAACTGCAATCATCCCAAGTCCCTGGAAGTTACTGCAGCCAATGTTTAATCAAAATATTCAGGAGGCACACCAGGCCTTATGCTCACTCTCTTTGTAGTCAATGATTTCTTCTTACTGACTTTATATGGAAACAAAATGAGAATTCTATGCTTTCTGTGCTAAGTTCAGACAGCATCTTGCAGGATTTCTTCCACTCATCCTGGGTCCCACATTGTTCAGTCATCTCCGACTATTCTGACTCAGTGGACCATAGGCATACCAGTAGTGTCCACGGGTTTTGTTGGCAAAGATACTGGAGTGATTTGCCATTTCCTTCTCTAATAGATTAAGGCAAATAGAACTTAGTGACTTGCCAGTGTCACACAGCTAAGAGAGTATCTGAGGCCAGATTTGAACTTGGTTCTTTGGACTCCATGCCCAGTGATCCTACACACATACTCTTTTTATCTCACACATTTTATTTTTGGTCAGTAGCATACGCTAGAATAAGTGACCTGAAACTAGCAGGGAACTAAGGGAAGTGCGATATGATCATATCTATGTAGTGCTTAGAGACCAATTCTCCCTGAGCCTCTTAAAGAAATAGTTCTAGTTCACACACATCAGTATTAACCATAGTAAGGGGTAATCCTCACTAAACTGATATTTAGTAGCCCCAAAATGAAAAAGTATTTCTAGTGAAATGGTGCTGTCCCCAAAGAGAAAATAACTCTTTTTATTTAAGCACATTTTCTTATTTTCCTTTAAGAGAACTCAGTCAAATCAATAAAGCACTTATTAAATGCCTATTTTGTGCCAGGCACTGTGCTAAGCTCCAAGGATACCAAGTAAAGCAAATACAGTTCTGGATTTCAAGGCACTCACAATCTGATAGGGGAAAGTCATAACTTCTCACAGAAATCATAAGTTCATAGTGGTTATTAGAAGTGACAGAAACAAGCCCATCAACTTGTCCATGACATCTTCCTCTCCATTCCTAAAATGACTGATGGCAATGATGATAAGACTTTACAAGGGTAACAAAGTATTATTCATGTGTGGTTCTAAACCTCATGTCAGAATGCAGACTACAATACGGTCTTGAAGGCGAGCACTTTTCTGTATTATCACTGTTAACTATTAAACCAGGAGCCTGAAAGTGGCCAGACCACAGGTCAAGGATGGAGCTCAGCAGCAATACACTAGATGTTCCTACAGAAATGTCAGGAAATGTTTTCAAAGAAGGAAGAAAGAAAGATTTAATGGGGGTCTCCATTTCTAAATTCCTCCTCAATATTTATTAAAAAGTGTGACACTTTAGCCTAGGTTTGTGACCCTGTGCAAGTCATTTAACCTTTCTGTTCTTCAATTTCTTCATTTGTAAAATGAGGGAGGAAGGGCAGAAAGCTCAGTGGCTTCTAAGATCTCTTCTAGTTCTAAACCTTTGATCCTAAAATCTTATAGGATCCTAAGATAATATGATCTTATACGGAAATGGCTAGCTGGGATCCACATTACTAATAGCTGTATTAGGCAGGACCACTTCGAAATGAGAGCAATGCCTCTTAAATACAAGAATGATGAATTTGTAGTAGGCAGCTGTCCCCTTGTTGGTGGCCTTAAATGTTTAGTTAATATTAAGTCAAAGGTTACGGTAGTCAGTCATTTCCTAGAAAGTCTCTACCTACCCTGATGAATAGTAAATGTGGTGACTTGTTTGTTTTTTTTTTTGTCAATGTCACAGCTATGTATTTTTGGGCTGGCCCGGGAGGAAGGAGAGTGAAGGAATGGAGAAAGATTATTTTTTGAACAAAGAACAATTAAGCAGGGATTATTATTAACTTTTCCTATCAGCTCATTAAAAATATACCACATAAAATTTAGACAAATCACATCCTCAAGGGAAAACCTGTTTTAAATTAGTTTATTTAAACCATCTCTTCAGGGTCTTTTTCTGTTACTAAAAAATGTAAAACTCATCATAAAGAACTTTAGAAATATCATAAAAGAACCCTAGTTTAGCTGTGTTGAAAATAACTAGAAGAACAATTTTATAAAACAACATAAGCTGTTCACCCTTCTTTTTTGAGAGTCTCATCTTTTCCCTTTACAAAGCTATTATCTAGGGTCTAAATTGATGATGGTAGATTATTCACAAAAAGGGAAAACAGTGCCAAGAAAAGTGGAAATATAATATTTATTACCATATATTACAGAAGTTGTTTTGCAAAGAAAAAAAAAAACAGGTGGCAGGCATCAATTTTTACTGAATTGTAAATTCCCTTGCTTCTTATTTAACTGTTGAATTTTTACAAGCCTTAGTTGATTCTTTTAAATGTGATATCAAAACCTTAAGGGAAAGAACTTTCTCTGTATTCCTGATTTTTAAATTAAAAAAAAAAAATCCTTCAATTAGGGTCCTTTACAAAAGTCTAGATAACTCTCCATCTATTTAACCCAATTGTTATTGCTGCCATTCACCACAACGAACGTGTGAGAAGTGAAATTGAAATAGATTTGATCTTGATTAAATCTGTTTCCCCTTGTATGTTTCTTAGGATGTACAGTATTATAAGAGGATATTTTCTTTTTCCTCAAGCTTGTGGGACAGTTGAAAAACTTCTCTATTATGAAGCAACTATTCCTTGTAGGCAAGAAAATAAAAATGAAGCCTTTACTAGGGGAATTACAACATCTTCTACCCTAGCATGTTTACTCACAAAGGGAAGATGATTCTCTTAAAATCTCTATTCTGCCATAAATACCCACTGCCAACATGAGTAGTTGAGGCCATAAAACTGTTTAATCCAGATTATAACAGATTAATAATTAAAATGAGAAACAGACATCCTATAGCTCTACACTATTACAGTTAAATGAGCTGTCAGATCATTAAGATTAAAAATGGATGTAATCATTTCCCAGTATTTGCCCAATGGAAGACAAGAGAAATTTCCCCCCAAATTTCCCTATAATTTATAGAAGTGCTGTTTTTCAAAAAGCAATGGTTCCTTATTGAAAAGAACACAATTCAGCCTATACAAATTCAAAGACTGAGCTGTATATAGAAGTCAAACAATCTGCTAGATGTAGTGGTGATGAACTTTTATTTGTTTTCTTTTTGAACTAAGAAATAAGCTCTATTTGAAATTGTGCTTTCATTAAATGACTAAATACTAAAACTTTGCTGGTTTTTCAACAATATTAAGAAAAAGTTAACATGATACAGCAGGAGATAGATTTAAAAAAAAAAAAAAAAGGCCTGATAGAAGGAAATTAGTCACATCTCTTTGAACTCAGAAGAGAAAGAACTTGCTGCACAACAGTTTCAGTCCTTTTGCTGACTGTATACAATTTCAAAAAATCAGGCCCTAAACATGAAAGATAAAGGATTCATTGAGTTTGGAACTATCAAAATCCAGTTCTTTCATTTTCTGAAGCATCTAGACCAGGAACAAAAATTCTGCTATCCAAGGGTAAGCAGATGAAAGATGATCACAGTTAAATCCCAAGGAAGGTAAAACTTTAGTGTATTTTATTACTTTGCACTATAGAATCATTTATGTACTATGCCATACACTCACAGAACAGGTCAATGGATAGATGGATTCACAGAATTCTAAATGATTTCCAGGGGTTATAATAAATTTATTAATTACAACTACACAATTATTATATAATTATAATAATTATTATATAAATTTATCATGTTCATTTACATATATTTATCATGATTATATAATAATACATAAATTTATTATGTTATATAATTACACTATACTATAATTAATTAATATATAATGTGATCCAATTCAACATTTAAGAATAAAAGAAAAGAACTCTAACCCTAACTCTATACTTGATCTCAACAGCTACCATGCATTCAATTATCATCTATATGCACATAATTCTCAGATCTATTTATCTTGCCTTACTTAACCTCTCTTTTAATGTCTGGTATCACATAACCAACTGCCTTTTGGACATCTTGAACTGAATGTTCAGGAGGCATCTAGATTCAAGACTAGATTCAAAACTGAACTTGGTTATCTTTCCCTAAAGAACTTTCCCCTTTTGCAAACTTCCCTATTACTATTCAAAGGTACTACCATTCTCCCAGTCACACAGATTCACAACCTAGTGTTATTCTTGACTCCTCAGTCTCTTTCAAAATCATATTCAACCTGCTGCTAAATCCTGTCAATTCAAACTTTGCAAAATCTAAGTCCCCTTCTCTCTTACAGCACAGCCATCACCTCATGACTGGATTATGGCAAGAGTTTGCTGGTTAGTCTCCTTACTTCATTTCTTCCCATGCCAGCCCATCTCCCAGTGCAGCTGTGAATATGTTACTCCCCTATTCAATAAATATCAGTAGCTCCTTATTTACCTCAGGATCAAATATAAAATCTTCTGGCTTTTAAGACTTCATAATACGGTCCTTTCCAGTTTTCCTACACTTTACTGCCTACCATGTTTTCTATGGTCCAGTGATACCAGTCTTGCTGGTCCTCACCCAAGACACTCCATCTTCCAACTCCATGCATTTTCACTAGTGTCTTCCATGCTTGAAATGCCTTATCTCCTTACTTTCCTTGGCTCCACCTCCTGGTTTCCTTCAAATCTCACCTTCTACAAGAAACCTTTCCCCGTCACCCTTAATGATAGTGTCTTTCTTGAGAGATTACCTTCCATCTACCATAAACATATACATATACATATACATATACACACACATATATATATATAGTTGTTTGCATGTTGTCTCTCCCATTAGAACGTGAACTTTTAGAACTGACAAGCTGGATGATTTCAGAAAAACCTGGAAAGACTTACATGAACTGATGCAAAGTGAAGTGAGCAGAACCATGAGCACGTCATACACATGACAGCAATATGGTATGATGAAGTGTGAATGACTTAGTTATTTTCAGCAATATTCTCAGCAATATAATAATCTAAAACAATCCCAAAGGGCTCATGATGAAAAATGCTACCCTGAGAAAGAACTGATGTTGTCTGAACACAGACTGAAGCATCTTTCTTCCTTTCAAGTCTTCCTGCAAAAAATGACTAATATGGAAATGTTCTGCAAAATTGCACATGTATAACCTATATCAGATTGCTTACTGTCTCAGGAAGGAGGGAGGGTAGGGAAAGAAGGGTAGAATTTGGAACTCAAACTTTAAAAATACCAAATATGACACATTCTGTTCAAAGTAGAATTTCTGAAATACTTATATCAAACATTTTTAATAGAGCTGAAGTTTCTTCACTGGCTCAGTGACCAAGTTAGACACCGGAGGTGGTTGATGAGGTAGAGAGACATTGCTGTTTTATCAGTCTTTTGTTTTAATCTCCAAGAAAAGTTAATAAGAAGAAGAAAAAGAAGCTAGTCATGTAACTTTCACTAACTACTGCTGAGTTACATATCTTTAAATGAACTCTTCTAAAGCCATGCTGGTTTTAACTTCCCTTCCTCATTCTGCAAATAGGTAATTTACTCAGTGTTAGTAGCAAAGTGAGAACGTGCTATTCCAATGAAAAATACACTTATGCAATTTAAATGCATGTTTATATATTAGTTTAATCAATATAAATCAGTTGCCACAAAGAAGAGACCAAGAGCCTGAAAACCACCTTAGTCAGCAAACATCAACTTCTTGCCAAGTGGAGAACGACAGCCAAGGACATTACTGAGTCAGAATATAAATTCATTCGTAAAATCTTACAGAAAAAGGTAATGGAAAATTATGAGCAATATTATCTCATAAAACAACAAGAAACAATGAGAAGAAAAAAAATCAAGAAAGCTTGATTAGAGACACAAGTTAAGTCATCCCAAAGGCATTTAAGGATGAAAGTAGAAGGACAACAAACAGAAGAAACATGGAAAAGATGTGTCAAGATTTTTATAACAAACCATTCTTTTTACTGCTATGGATAACAAAACAACCTCCTTTAGACCCTAACATCACAGTCCCACGTGTCTTTCTTCAGGAAACCGCACTGAAGTAAATAAAATGGGGAAAAGCAGCTGGGCAAGTAAATGCAGAGGAAATCTGAGCTGGAGGTGACACAGTTTTGAAGGACCTGAGTGATCAATGTTCCACGATATACAAAGAAGGGGGAAAATAACAAAAGTATAGAAAGTTCTGGGACATTACTATTTTTAAAAAGGATCAAGAGAATATCACTAACTATAAACCCAACTCTACTTTCCCACCTATGTAAAAATTGTCTACATCAAGGGCATCCCTGGTGAACATCAGAGGAAACGAAGTTTTTTCCAAGAGATATTCCACAATAGGCCACATCTTCACTGTCCTACCACTGGCTGAAATACGTAGAGGATGGAAGATCTTGCTGTGCTTACCACCTGCTGAGCATTAAAATATCATTTTATTCTTTAGAGCAAAATTTTGTCTTAAAGACTTTCCTCCAATAAGATGGCTCCTACACATTTTAAAATTATACAAAGTTCCTTGAAAAATATAAAAAAGAGATAACCTTGTTCAGCAACCCTGTGATTAATAGAAATATAACAGGGAGGTGTATATCTGACAAAAGTTTGTGTTGTGCAGGAAAATCAGTTCAGAGTCCATGTCAAGGAAGGATTCCCAATAGATGGAGAAATTAACCAGATGCTCCCATTTACAAATGACATTTTCCTGACTGACTGTATCAAGCCATAAAATATTGTAGGAGCTCTGAAAGCCTCCAAAATCACTGGAGAGCTTGATCTAAATATTTACATAAGAAAACTAAGTGGATGAAGAATGCCTATGATATTCAGTTGGAAAGAGATGACATACGGAGTTTGTCCATCAGCTCACAGATGTTGGACAGACACTGTGAATGAGCAATGATTACCTGGACCCAGAATTAAACAGGAGAATGATAATCTCTCATATCTTTCCTCCCTTTTGTACCTAAGGCCATTTACAATAGGTGTCTCTTGCAAACTTTAAAAGGCCATATTATTTAAATGTGAGTTACTTATTGTTCTAATTACCTGCTCTAGGACAGATTTTTTTTTTCAATCTTAATTTGTCATTGATTTCAGTTGAAGAAGGAGTTCTGTATTCCTACTTTTTAATTCTAGAGGCCTTTAAAGATACTAAATTGAGTCCCCTGACTTTAGGCAATTATTATACTATAATTTCCATTTAAAGATAAAGAGATGGAAACTCAGAGAGCTTAACCAACTTACTCAAAGTCACAGAGCTAATAATTAGTGTAAAATAGACTAGAATACAGCAGACATCAAATGCTTATGATGTGTGAGGCACTATGCTTACTGCAGGAAATAGAAAGAAAGGCAAAACAGTCAAAAAGCCCACATTCCAGTGGAAGAGACAACATGCAAACCAGTATGTACATATATAAAATATATACAGGGTAAATTGGAGGAAATCACTGATGGAAGATACTCTTCTTGAAGGGGACTGGGAAAGTGAGAGAGAGCACTGTGACAAAAACTTAGGATAAAGTATCCAGGAGAAAAACAAGGTCGACAGCATCACAGGCTGCAGAGGTCAAGAAGGACGAGGATTGGAATAATTTAAAAAAAAAAAGCTATTGGACTTGTGTTTAAGAAATCATTGGTAACTTAGGAGAGTAATTTCAGTTAAATGATGAGGTTGGAAGCCAGACTGTATAGAGTTGATGAAGTAGAGACACCTATTGTAAAGGCCTCTTGCAAAGGTGGAATTTGAAAAACTTGGGGGGGGGGTGTAGAGAGAAGGAGGGAAAGCATCCCCAACATAAACACCCCCAGAGAAAAGGCATGGAGTTGCATGGTGGAGTTTCCTGTTTGAGTAACAGCAAGAAGGCTCGAGGAAAGAGTGGAAAGGCAAGAAGAAGTCAAATTGTGATGGGCTTTAAAAACCAAACAGATGATTTTATATTTGATTCTGGAGACTATAGGATGCCACTGGAGTCGAGTGATTAGGAGAGTGACATGGTCAGACCTGTGCTTTAGAAGATCAGTTTGACAGCTGAGTGGAGCATGGACTAGAACAGAAAGAGACCTCTAAAGTCCCTACTGACCCTGAGATTCTGTCATTCTGAGAAAGAAGCAAAATGTTTGAAGCAGTGAAATAAACAGTTATTGCACTTATTGTGCTAATGTTTCTTGCCCTAAAAGAGAAATACGTCTAATCAAACCACAGGCTAGTAGAAAATGAATGAAAAAATGAATTATTGGTGTACTGTCTTATCAATACAGAAATATTTTTTCCCCTTTGGTCTAGATAAAGTTCTTTTATAAAGTGAGATGTATAGTAGATCTTTAACAGATCTGATTTAACAAATAATTAAAAATGACCTAAAATTAGAATACCCAACATTTATACCCAAATATGTACATCTAAGTACATTTATACTTGAAAAATTGATTAGCTTTAGGTTAAACTTTCTTCAGATGATTTTGTTCACACTATTCCGATAGGAAACATTTTATTGATAACTAAAATAGTCTTCAGCATAGTTCCCATAGGATTACCTCAAATTCTAAGTTAGGAACATCCAAATGAACTAAAGGTTACCATGTTGTTATCTTCAATTATGCACAAAAGGAAGAGTCAACCTGTCAGATTTATGGAGAACAGAAGAACTTATGACCAAATGAGATAGAGAACATTATGAAGTGCAAAATAGATAATTTTGAGTATATTAAATTGAAAAGATTTTGCACAAACAAAGCCAATACAGCCAAGATTAGGAGGGAAGCAGAAAACTGAAAAAGAATTTTTATAACCAGTATCTCTGACAAGGGCCTCATTTCTAAAATATGAAGAGAACTAAGTCAAATTTATAAGAATACAAGTCACTCCCCAATTGATATGATATGATCAAAAAATATGAACCAGCAGTTTTCAGATGAAGAAATTAAAGCTATCTATAATCATATGAAAAAATGCTCTGAATCACTACTGATTAGAGAAATGCAAATTAAAACAACTCTGAGATACCGTCAGATTGGCTAACATGACAAAACAGGAAAATGATAAATGTTGAAGAAGATGTGGGAAAATTGGAACACCAATGTATTGTGGCTGGAGTTGTGAAATGATCCAACCATTTTGGAGAGCAATTTGGAACTATGCCCAAAGGGCTATAAAAATGTGCATACCATTTGATCCAGCAATACCCCTTTTAGGGTTATATCCCAAAGAGATCATAAAAATGAGAAAAGGACCCACATGTACAAAAAATATTTATAGCAGCTCTTTTTGTGGTGGCAAAGAATTGGAAATTGAGAGGATGCCCATCAATTAGGGAATGGCTGAACAACTTGTGGTATATGAATGTAATGGAATACCATTGTGCTATAAGAAATGATGAGCAAGCAGAAAAACCAGAAAAAACTGTAAAGACTTGTATGGACTGATGCTGAGTGAAGCGAGCAGAACCAGGAGAACGTTGTACTCAGTAACAGCCATGTTGTGCGAGGACTAACGTTGATAGACTTAGCCCTTCTCAGCAATGCAAGGATCTAAGACATCTCCAAAAGTCTCATGATGGAAAATGCTATGCACATCCTGAGAGAGAATTATGGAGTTTGAATTCAGATGGAAGCATACTATTTGCTTTTTTTTTTCCTTCTGTTTTGTTTTGTTTCTTCTTTCCTGTGGTTCCTCTTATTGGTTCTAATTTTTCTTTACAACATAACTAATGTGAAAATGTTTAACAGGAATGTATATGTAGAGCCTATATCAGATTGTATGTCATCTTGGGGAGGGAGGCAGGGAAGGAAGAGGAGAAAATTTTAAACTCAAAAGCTTATGGAAGTGATTGTTGAAAACTAAAAATAAATTAATTAAAAAAGTATGCACAAAAATTCCTTCACTTATAAAATTTACCACAATTCTGTCAATTGACTCTATCCTACTCCTCTCAATTTCTGTTCCAAACTTTGTCTTTTCTCCTTAAATCACCGACACATAGCACCCCTTCCCTCCTCCTCATCCATAGCACAGTGCTTTACCAAATACATCATTGAGAAAAGTGAGATTAAGCATCAAAATCTCTTTCTTCTACCCAACTGTCCATGGAAATCAACTCAAAATCATTTCCCATGCTCCCCTTTGTTCTAGTCTCAGAAAAAGAAGGCATGCCCTTCTTGCAAACATCAATCCCTCTCTACCTGTACTCTTGAACTTCCCTCTCTTATCCCACAATTTTAATTATCCTTATTCAATGGCTCCTTTCCTAGTGTTTAAAAGCATGCCTGGATTGCCCTCATATTAAAAAACAAAAAACAAGACAAAACAAACAAAAAAAACAACCAATCTTCCCTTGATTCTATCTTTCTCTTTACTACAGCCTTCTCTCTTTTCTTTCACTGCTTAGAAGTCTTAGCCAAAGTGTTGTACACCTAAATTTCCTTCCTCCATTTCTCACCTCAAACATTTCTTATTTTTACTTTTATATCCTCAGCACTTACCAGAGTATCTGCCTGGCACAAAACAATACTTAATAAATAGCTTAAGTCAGTATCCCTCCAAATTAACTGAAATCACTCCTAGTAATGAGCCAGCCAATTAACCAGCATTTATTAGAAAAGGCCAAAGAATCATTTAGAGTAGGCCCCCAACAACAAAAAAGATGAGGTTTAAGGTAGTTAATTTCATAAAGAAATATAAAAAATGTTAACCAGTTCCAAATATCAGGAAGAAATTCCATCCATATTTTCCTTGCTGCACAATATTTTAATAATTTAGACTCTACCTGGCTCTTCTGAATCTTATTTGAACCAAGTTAACGTTTATCATTATTGTTTTCCTAAAACAATTTTCTTTACACCATGAACATTGATCCAATAAACTAGGGGTTCTTAACCTTTTTGTGTGTCACAGATCCCTTCTCAGAATAATATTTTTAAATGCAAAAGAAATCTATTACGTGGAAATAATTATCAAAAAAAATTTTTTTCTGGGAGGCAATTGGGGTTAAGTGACTTGCCCAGGGTCACACAGCTAGTTAAGTGTCAAGTGTCTGAGGCTGGATTTGGACTTAGGTCCTGACTCCAAGGCTCTATCCATACTGTACCACCTAGCTGCCCCTATCAAAATATTTTTTAAAAATCTTTCTGCACCACAGTTTAATAGCTCCTGCAATAAATGCCAGTGCTTTGACCACTAATTTTTAAACTCACAATTTTTTATTTTATTTTATTTTTTTATTTTTAGGCAATTGGGATTAAGTGACTTGCCCAGGGTCACACAGCTAGTAAGTGTCAAGTGTTTGGTCTAGGCCGGATTTGAACTCAGGTCCTCCTGACTTCAGGGCCGATGCTCTATACACTGCGCCACCTAGCTGCCCCGCTAAATTCACAATTTTAACCAATGACTTTCAGCCAGCAAGGTAAAAGTCTAAGAAAACAACAATAACCCTGAAAAATCTGCTATCATCAAAGCCTTTCAAAGCATTATTGCTGGGAACTACATTGTCCCATCACCTCTAGTTAGGGTTAGGCATGAAAGATATTAGGAGTAAAGAAAAGGAAAGTTTCTGCTAACATTGACATGTCCTTGTTTTCCCTTGTCATCTTTACATGGGAGTCTTACTGTAATATTTATTTTCCTCATACTTCTTTTTCTTCATTTACAGTTTGGTATTATACAACCTTGAAACTCACCTGCCACTGTTGGGAATTTACTGAGGGGTAAGTTCTCTTCAAAAGGTTCAGTCAGCTCTGCCTTTAGTATAAGCACTAAAGAAGAGAATCTAGGAGGTTCTACCTAATTATCTTAATGCTTTTGAGCATAATTCTTTCTATTATTCAAGCTGGGTAAGCAGGAGAAGTGTTAAAGCACAAAAATCACTTCAAATGCTAATTAGAGACAGGCAGATTCTCTAGTTAATTTCTCTTAAGAGTCTGAGGATGACACTGATCTTCTTGGGGGTACTAATAGTTTTACAAGAAGTAGCAGGGCTAGGAAAACAGACTACAAAAGTCCATGACCTCACATTCACACTCAAAAATCCTTATCTTAGTTTGCCTGTTTTCTTTTCTTAGATAATGGACCATTACTATCAGTTCAACAGGCTGAAGTAGACTTTTCCTCAAGAGGCTAAGCCCCATATTTCTCAGATCATGACCAGAAAAACAAAGCCACTTAGTCTGTGAGGGTTCAGTTTTTTTCCCCCAAGGAACAAAAAAGAAAAAACGAAAGGGATCATAAAGCTGATTGTTCATGGATAGCAGATTCAGAAATGACTCCCACTCAATAAAAGAATCGTTTCTTGTCTGTTAAAACATGATCAATTTTATTTTCTCCCAAAGTCACTGGGCACTTGTTTTGCCTAGCACATTCCAACTCTGTTTGTAAAGAAGTATTGCTGACACTATGTAACTTCTGGACAGTATAAAAGCTTTTATCTTATTCCTGAACCATGTTTCCAATATTTTAATTTTTTTCAAGTAAGAAAAATTTGTTTTACATCCCTAAAAAAAGAAAAACAACATCCTTATAACAAGCATGTAGAACTAAGTTAAACAAATCCCCACACTGGCTAAAAATGTATATCTTGCCCATCGACTGGGGAATGGCTGAACAAGCTGTGGTATATGAATGTAATGGAATACTACTGAGCTATAAGAAATGATGAGCAGGAGGACTTCAGAAAAACCTGGAAAGACTTATATGAACTGATGCTGAGTGAAGTGAGCAGAACCAGGAGAACATTAAACATAGTTAACAGCTACGCTGTGTGATGACTAACTTTCATAGACTTGGCTCTTCTCAGCAATGCAAAAATCTAAGACAACTCCAAAAGACTCATGATGGAAAATGCTGCCCACATTCAAAGAAATAACTATGAAGTTTGAATGCAGACTGAGGCATATTATTTGCTCTCTTTATTTTCATTGTTGTTTTATTTTGTTTCTTCTTTCTTGTGGTTCTTTCCATTGGTCCTAATTCTTCTTTACAAATGACTAACATGAAAATATCTAATGTGAATGTATATGTAGAGCCTATATCAGATTGCACGCCACGTTGGGTATGAGTGAAAATTTAAAACTCAAAAGCTTATGAAAGTGAATGTTGAAAACTAAAAATAAATTCATTAATTCACACACACACAAAAATGTATGTGTTATTTTGTCTGCATTTTGCTATCTGCAGGTGACCAGAATGTGTCATCATCCATCCTGTGTACTCCTACTTGGTCACAGCAGAGATCTGGCACAGTCATTATCTTTACAATGTTGTTGTTAGCATGTACATCTTTCTCCTGGTCCTACTCACTTCATTCTCTATCAATTCATATTATGTCTCTGCAGGTTTTTTTGAAACCACCCCTTTCAGTAATTTCTTACAGCACAACAGCATTCCATTTACATTCATATAACATAATTTGTTTGGCCATGCCACACCTAAAGAACAAACACCCCCTTTGTGGTTTCTAGTTTTTTTTCCCCTTATCAATAAAAGCTGTTTTAAGTATTTTCATATATTGGGGTCCTTTTCCTCTTTCTTTGACCATTTTAAGGGGCACAGATCTAGTAGTGGCATGCACCATTCCTAATGTACAGTTTAGTGCTTTTTGGGCATAGTTCTAAACTGATTTCCAAAATGACTGGACATTAATTCATAGCTCAATCAATAGTGCATTAATGTGTGTACCTATTTTTCTGTAGTCCCTCCAACATTTGTCATTTTCTCCTTTTGGCAACTTTGCCCATTTGATAGGTGTGAGACAGAACCTCTGAGTTGCTTAATTTGCACTTCTCTATTTATTAGTAATGGAGCATTTTCTTCATATGGCTACTGATAGAGTGGATTTCTTCCTTTTTTTGAGAACTGTCTGTTAATATCCTTTGACCATTTATCAAATGGGGAATAGCTCTTATTCTTTTTTTTTTGTTTCTTTTTGGTTAGGCAATGGGGTTAAGTGATTGCCCAGGGTCACACAGCTAGTAAGTGTTATGTGTCTGAGGCCAGATTTGAACTCAGATACTCCTGAATCCAGGGTTGGTGCTCTATCCACCGCACCACCTAGCTGCCCCTCTTATTCTTTTAAATCTGAATGACTTCCTTATATATCTTGGAAATGAAACCTTTATAAGAGAAACTTGCTGCAAAGATTCCCCCCCTCCCCCCAAGTTAATTGTTTCTATTATAATTTTAGCTGCTTTCGTTTTGTTCATATAAAAATTTTTACCTTTGGGGCAGTCAAAATCATTTACATATATCTTCTGTGATTCTCTCTATCCTGTGTTTGGTCATGAATTCTTCCACTTAACCACAAATTCGAAAAGTAATTTCTTCTTTGCCCCTCTAATTTGTTTATTCCATGGTTTTTGGTATCATTCATTTAGCACATATCTGGTCTCAACTTAATTTTGACCTGACAGCTTTCCAGTTTTCCCAGCAGTTTTTGTAGAATAGTCCTTATTGTAGTAAACAGGGTCTTTACTGAACACTGTGCTTAGGTATGTTATATAACTAATCTGTCCCAATGATTGACCTCTCTTAGTTTTAAATCAATACTAAATTGTTTGGTTGATAAGCACTTTCTGAATACTATTAAGACCCTCTTTCTTCCCACTTCTTTTCATTATTTCTCTTGATATCTCTGGCCTTTTGTTCCTTCAAGTAAATTTCCTTATTATGTCTTCTAGTTCTATGAAGTTATGCTTTGATGGCCTGATTGGGATTACACTGTTCAAGTATATTAATTTACTTTTATTATCATGATTATTATCATTTTTTTATATTAGCTTGGCCTACTCATGAGCAATTAATATTTCTCAAATTATTTTGGTTTGCCTTTATTTCTGCAAAGAGTGTTTTGCAATCACATTCATATAGTTACTATGTGTGACTCAGCAGGTAGTTTTCCCTCAAGTATTTTGTATATTCTTCAGTTATTCTGAATGGAATTTCTCTATCTCTTCCTGTTGGATTCTGTTGGTAATAAAAAGAAATGTTAATGATTTATGTGGATTTAATTCATATTCTGCAACTTTTCTGGAGATTTTAATTGTTTCATTAATTTTTGAATTGACTCTCTAGGGTTCACTAAGTAAACAATTATATCATCTGCAAAAGACATTAATTTTGTTTCCTCATTGCCTATACTTACTCGCTCACTTTTTTTTCTTTTTCTTTTCTTATTACTACAATTAGCCTTTCCAGCACTGTATCAAAAACTAGCGGTGTTAATGGTCATCCTTGCTTAATGAAAAAGCCTCTTGTTTAACCCACTTCACAGAATGCTTACTCTTCATTTCAGACAGATACTAATTACTAATAAATAAAGGCCAATTTATGCCTATATTTTCTAGCGTTTTTATGACAGAAATGGATGTTGTATTTTGTCAAAGCTTTTCCTGCATCTATTAATACAATCATATGATTTTAATTGTTATTTTACTGAAATGGTCTATTTCTTCTACACATTTTGTAATACTGTGCCAACCTTTCATTCCTGGAGTAAATCCAACCTAGTTATAATGAAGAATTTTTTTGGATACATTTGTTACTGCTTCTTTGCTTATGTTGTATTTTAAATTTGTCCCTGGATATTCATCAGGGATATTGGTCTACAGTTTTCCTTTTAGACTTGCAGAGAGCATTTGGTAGAATCCTATCTTTTTCCTATTTTTGTGAACAGTTAAGTATAACTTTGGAATTATCTCTGAATGTTTGAGACAATCAGCTTATACACATAACTGATCCCAAGGTTTTTTCCTTTGGAAGTTCATTTATGTCTAGTTCAACTACTTCTGAGATTTAAGGCATCAGTTTTATTAGAACAGAGTTGGACAAATGAGTTTCTAGTAATTTTCTTAATTTCTTCATTTGTTGTGAATTCTCCTTATTAATTTTTGAAACTGTAATTTGTTTTCTGCTTTATTTAATATTAAATGATGCATTTGTCCATATTATTGGTTTTAAAAAACCCATCTCCTTGTTTTATTTATTAATTCAATGGGTTAAAATTTTTATTTTTAATTATGTTAATTTCTTTTTTAATTTTCAGAATTTCTCAATTGGCATTTACTGACTTTTTTAATTTGTCAATTTTTTTAGTACTTGTATTGCACGCTCAATTCACCAACCTACCCTTTCTCTCTTTTGTTAATGGAAATGTTTAGAGATCTAAATTTTCCTATGAGGAATGTTTTGGCTGCCATTCCTAAAATTTGTTATGTTCTCACATTGTTTTCATTACCTTTTACAAAATTATCTTTTTTATGATTTGTCTTCTGACCCATCAGTTCTTTAGAATTTAATCCTAAAAAACTGTCTCCAAACAATTTTTAATTCTTTCTTCAAAAACCTTTTACTGAATACAATTTTTATTACATTTTGGACCATAAAGAATGTTTAATATTTCTGTTCTTCCACATTTGTTTGTGATGTTTTAATGTCATAATATAAGGTCAATTTTTATAAAAGTGATATGTAGTTATATACACACACACACACACACATATATACATACACACGCACATATATATATCACATATGTACATACATACATATGTATATATATGTGTATGTGTATGTATATATAGATATAGATATTTCTTTTCTATTCTCATTTAGTAATCCCTAATCATAGATCTAACTTTTCTAAATTTCTATTTACATCTTTCAAATATATTTACTATCCCCTCTTATACCCACATTTATGTTAAGGTCACTAAGTATTAAAGTAAATGTTGATTTAATTTGGGGAATTAACAGATTTTCTTTATCTCTTTATCCTCTGCAATATATGCTAGTGTGCAAGTTAAATTATTTTTGTACTGGTCTTAAAATACTTTTCATGAAAATGACAACGCTGTGTGACCCTGGGCTTAACTTAACCCTGATTGCCTTACCAAAAAGAAAAAAAAAAAGGAAAGAAAGAAAGAAAAAAAGAAAGAAAGAAAACGACAATGATAGATAACGAAAAGTGCCCTGAAAGTATGTTTTTTGTTGTCTTTGAGTGTACAATAAAACCAGCTCTTTTACATAGCTCAACAATAATCTATGGAGCTATCCTTCCACTTAGAAGCAATTTCTTTTTGTTCCTTACAGTGAGAATGTCATGATTTATTTAATTCAATTCCTCTAATAGTGTATCAACAAATATTTATTAAGCCCCTACTGTGTGCAAGGTACTGTACCAGATGCAAGAGATAAAGTGAAACAGTTACTGTACCCCAAGAGTTTACATTCTATCAGGGGAAATAGAGAGGTATACAGAAAACGTATGTAAATACAGGGTATTCTGGAGAAAGAAGGGCATTAGCAGCTGGGGAGAAGAATAAAGGCTTCACATAGAAGATGGTACTTGAGCTGAGTCTTGAAGGAAGAAAGGGATTCTACAAAGGAGCAGAAAATATAGACTGAAACAGGAGATCATGGACAAAATTCCAGCCAGACGTGGCTAGTGTCTATGCCCTTTACAAGACATCCCATCCTCCCCTGGTGTTCTTTGCACAGGCTGTTCCCATCTCTTCTTCCTCACCTTTAAGTTTCTCACTGCATTTAAGGCTGAGCTCAAGTACGGTGCCCTAAGAAAAAGGGTTTCCTGATCCACCTGGCTGTTGGCAGCACTACTGACTGCCCCAATCTGAAACCAAGAACCAGCCCTCTAGTAATTCATATATTTTCCCAAAGGAAATAAAAGTAGAGTTGATGGTAAGAAAGAAAGCTCATATGACAGTTTATCTTAGCTCTACAAAAATGAAAAAAAAAAATCAGTACAGCTGATCTTTATTGACCTTTAAAAAAGAAAAAGCAGATTTATCAGACTAGGATTTTTAAGAGTAATAGGCAATATGCTGCTTAGACATATGTCATAATTATTGGCAGAAATTTCAGGATCAGGGATATCCAATTAAACCAGTAGAAATTATGACTACAACAGTTCTCTAAATAATTTATCTTTCTAGATGACTGAATAGATCTGCTAATATACAGTTTATTGTTGTACATAACAACAGGAGGTACATATTTAGCAGTATCTGGGGATGAAAGAAAAGATTCAAGGACAAATGTATTTTTTTCCTGGTCTTAACACGTACACATC
This sequence comes from Vombatus ursinus, assembly GCF_900497805.2. Classification (NCBI taxonomy): domain Eukaryota; kingdom Metazoa; phylum Chordata; class Mammalia; order Diprotodontia; family Vombatidae; genus Vombatus; species Vombatus ursinus. Next base: position 43,791,012 of record NW_020954585.1, read on the forward strand.
CAGTGAATGTGTACATAAGAAAGCAAATCTTTTTCCTTTAACTATAGCTGAAGGTACATTAAATCTCATGTGCTTTGATTTTTTTTCTATCTCCTTTTAAAGTCAGGCATACAGACAGCTGAAGGGCTCAGTAGGAGAAATTATTAAAGCATGTCTGCCCATGAAAAAAGATCAGTCATTTTTCTGATTTCCTGTGTTGGGTGAGTATTTTCCTTCTTTTGCAGTGCATAATAAAGTTTCATAAACTTGAACTACCTCTTTTAACAATCTGAATTAAAAAAAAAAATCTCTGAAGAATCTAATCATAATCTCTTCACATGGTAAAAATAAAAGAGAAGAACAATGAAATAAAACAACTCCTTACATTCAGAAACAGCATGTTACAAATCTATCTCTGAATTTTGGTGCAATGATATTCCCTGCCTCTGCTGAGTAATTATGCATAAACCCGAAAATTATACTCTGCACTGTTAGAGTAGGAGGATTGGGTTGTGTTGCAGATGGAAAAGTCACACAGTGCTTTTGATGATCCCAAATCACCACAAAAGACAAATCCTTAATACAAATATATCTCCCAGAGATGCTATATTGCTAGATATTATGGAACACCCATAATCTCAGAAAAACAGAAATTACAAATAACCTAAGAAGCAACGGAAATAAACATGCTGGGAGTAAGTAGATTGCAAGAAATCAATCATGACAAGCTCATACAATTAAAAAAAATATCAGTAAGGATAGTTTTATAAGGAAAGAACGTAAGTCAGCTGCATACCAATAATGAAACAAGTGGTAGGAAACTTTAATGGCATACCAGCATCCTACTCCCTCAATTCTAAAGTAATAAGAGGAAATTTCTTGGGGCATGGTTGAATGTTTTGTGGATGATATACGGAAAGGTATAGATAAGAATTTCCTATGATGAGAGGTTAAAATCTGTACCAGTGGAGGGATTCACTGATGAAAACACTGTATTCACTAAATCATCAAAATTAGACTTGTACACAAAACATACCTTCTTAAACAATGGAAATCAGACCATTCCATTCAACACCTCTTTATTTTTCCATGTTAGCCAACTCTAACTACTAGAAAACTCTTAACATGAATTATTTCCATTTCCTTCTTAATACTACTGGTTTCTTAATCCCAAATTTCACACATAAATCTTTCATATTCTTTATGTTTTAGTGTACTAGCAATGAACCCTGATGTTAATGCAGATGATGACTCCTTAAAGATTATAGGAGGGATTCATAATCTTTTTGAAAGCATAGCATTGCTAACAAATAAGTAGTTAAAAACTCTCTTCTCTCTACATTTGAGTCCATGAAGATTTTTTTCCCCCATTGGTGAACCTATTCTACAAGTTAACTGGGAAGGTGCTTGATTTATTTTGAAAGCCTCGAAATATAGGTACATGGGTACTAGGTTAACACAGGATGATATTCCTATCCTAGGGCAGCAAAAAGTCTGCTACCCTCTGAGTTCTCACCTAGATAAGAAAGGATGCATAGTTCAAGAATAGGATGGATTCTTTTGTGCACACACACCAAAAAGGAGGACAAGAGAGAATTGTAATAGCAAGTGAGTTAGGAAACACATTTCCCAATATTTACAGTAACTGAGTGAAACCTGGCAAACACATTTTAAGCTATAACTTGGAGAAGAATGATAATTCATTCCAACTTCGCAACTAGGTCACAAGATGGTGAAGAGGATAGCATACTGGGTCTGGAGTGAGGAAGACCTGAGTTTAACTCTGCCCTCAAACACTTACTATGTGACACCAGACAAGTTACTTAAGTTTCCTCATCTGTAAAATGGGGATAATAATAATACCTACTTCCCAGGATTGTTTTTAGGATAAAATGAGAACATATGCATAGGGCTTTGCAAACCTTAAAGCGTTATATATATGCTAGCTACTATTATTACTGTTGCTGTTGTTGTCACTATCACAACAACTATCACTATCACTTACCTATGGTACAATTTGTGGTTATTTTTCTCCGCTTCGGATTATGTCGAAGCAATTCTAGCTCCCGTTTGGTTGGCTCCCAAGTTGAATACTTCTCTCCAATGCCTGAAAAGATAAAAGAGAGTTTCAGGGATCACTAGGTAAGTTTCAACAAGGATGTATTCAACTAAAGGACATGATACAGCGTCCAGTAAGCTGAATTTAATGTATGTAGCCCTATAATTTCTATTCTCTCTGTGTTATGTCTTACTTCATCCTCCCATTTTTTTAAACATAACTATTTTCAGTAGAGATAACAACAGACTTTGACATTAACTAAAAGGAATGATGAAGTAAAAAAAAAATTTCAAATAGTTCCTAAGAAGTGGTTATACCTATACACAGAGGAGGAAAAAGAAGTTCTAAATTAAACCTATTCCAGTATCAATGCTATTCTGATCTTGTTTGTTTGTCAAGAATCACCAAGACTTTGGGGGATTCAGAAACATCATGGCACTAACACAGTTAGATTCCTCAAGATCATCTATAGATGGCAGAAATATAAGTAAGTTTGGATTAAAACTTCTTCACTAATGGATTAAAACCAAAGAATACTTTTGAAAAAGTTTAAATGGATCCAATTTACTGGACAGCTGAATCCTACAAAAGATGCAATGCAAAACTAACAATAACTAAAAAGCAAACAAAAGTGAATTCAATACACATCTTATTCAGAAATGAGAACTGCCTATATGTTGGAAAGTGCCTAAAATTTCAATATGGTTCAACTACAGGATTACAGCATCACATCAGTAGATGAACGCATTAGAATATAATAAAAAGTCTGTCTTCTGCGGATATGCATTTTGTAGAATCACTGAATTTAAAGATTTTTATTTATTTTTACACAAAGCAATATATTCTCATTTAGTTGCAATTATGTTATAGACATTTTTCTGAGGAATGGAAGAACAGGAAGTTGTTGAAGTCAGAGAGAACAAAAACCAAGAGGGCAAACAGCAAACATGACAGGTTAATGCGTACAGAATTTGTGCTTCCACTATAATTTGAAACAGAAAAACCATAGCAACAATGAAGACCTGAGAACTGACCAACTAAAGTGCTGCTGCAGTATTCTATGCAGGGAAAAAAAAAAAAAGGAATTGCTATGCAACACCAGTGATAGTGAGTTACAAAAGCATGTTGGCATTAAGAGACAGGCAATTTATTTCAAAACTAAGGATTAAAGTCCATTAGAGTTCAGTATATTCTATGCAGAATGCATATCACTGAAACTACAGTGCAGGAAATAAATTATAAATCACACAAGAAGAAAAGAAAAGGTGCAGAAAATATTGCTGAAGGCTTACACACATTCTGCATAGTACAAGTTAATTTCGGAGAAGTCTTTGATCTTCATTTTCAGAAATGGCCATGACTGATAGCAAGTTAACCCAACCAAAATCTGAGTCATGCCCACCTTGCTTCCCCTCAACCTTGTCACCATTCCCTCAAAAGGATTTGCATAGAAGCATGAGATTTATCCATATTCATAATCTGCCATGGTACAAGCTTGCAAAGATATGCCTCTCTTTTGGTTTTATTTTACTTTTATCAATTGAATATATTTTGATACCAAGCATGAGAGAAAATGAAAATTCACTATCTGTCCTAATTTTTTCTCCCACCTGCCCAACTATACTTCACAAAACATCTGATTCATTTGTGCCTATACTAGTTTCTACATGCATAAAGCAGTGTGAAAAGAGTATTACTGAGGGGGAAAAGTCAGAGCCCCTGTAGAAGGCAATACAAATTTGCTATAAGTTTTCCCAACAAGTTGCTTGACTAACTATGTTAGATGAGTTAGAAGAACCAGTTGCTAAACTTAAGTTTATATTTAGTTGTTTTTATGTTTTTGTTTTTGGTTAAACCACAGCATACTGGTTAACTAAGGTCATTCAGTAAAAAGTAATATTTTTAGATATACTGGTGTCTTTTATCCTATTATAATGGATGGAAATATCTGAATACTCTTATTAAACATAAACCAGAGTAAATCATACAACTGCTTTATACATCATGAAGGAAGAGGAGGATTTTGCTTTTTAAGTAATTAAAAATTTGCCAAAATAAACAGAGAGCAAGATAAACACCCAAAAGTGACACAGGCACAATGCTTTCCTTCAAGGTTCTTTTTCATCACTTAAAGCAATCAACTTTTAAAAATCAATTCAGAGCTTAGAACAGTAGAGAAGCGCGGGGGGGGGGGGGGGGGACCTGTCTTGCCCCCCCCCAAATCATTTTGAATTTTTCCATGGTTCAAAGACAGAAGACCTTTAGTTTTCTCCCCTCATCACAAAAAGCACTTGAGTAATAATAATTTCCACCAATAGTCACACTGAACATTTTAAGATAAAAATAGCAAATGTGATGAAAAATGGACTCAGAAATAAAATAAGGACAAAAATAATTTCTCTAACAATCTCTTGCAAACATAGACTAGCACTTAGGCAAGATGACCTTTTAAATGAAAACTTAATAAACTTGCCTAAAAAATATTCGTGCAAGCATAGTACATGACCATCCATAAACTACACATTTTTAACTAGAGTTGAGCAATTTCAAGTGGGACAAGAGCAAGGCTAATTACAGGACAAAGATTCAACTTCACGAGTAAGCATACCTGCACCAAAACATTATTTACACTTTATTTGGAATACAAAAACAGATGTTATTTTCTAAGTTTGCATCTTCTGTTCCCTGACTTTGTCCCATTTCCCTATGAACTTGATGTATTGTTTAATATAACGAGAATGATAGACTGGGTATCTGAATCGACCAATTCTAATTTGTGTGAGGGGTAGAAATAATATTTGTTTGACTCATCTTCCTTGATGCCCTCTCAAAGGTGAAAACCATTTAATAGCTTTGTAATGCTTTTAATTTAACACTTTAAATTTAAGAGCATCTAATGGAATTTAATTTGTGATTTTATTGAGCAGTTACTCTGTGGCTTAATGTTAGTCAAATTTTAATTGTTACATTCTATTTGTTACTTGTGAAGTGGCACAAGTAACACAGATGAGCACAGATACAAGAGGATATGGAAATGAGCATAAGAAATTTATTTATGGTAATCTTTTTATACAAAAAGTAACAACATACTGCAACTAAAAGTTAACATCCTGGGTCCCAATGTCTGCCCTGTTCAACATTTTGCTTTAGCACCAAATCATACTATTCCAAAAAAGGACTAAAAATAAAAATAATCTATAATTATCAGTAGCCATTCCTCTAAGCAGGGATTCTACCTTTTTGTATGTCATGGATCCCTTTGGCAGCCTAGGGAAACTTATGAACTCCTTATGAATATAATGTTTTTAAATGCATAAAATAAAATATATAAGATTACAAAGGAAACCAATTATATTGAAATACAGTTTATGTTTGTATCGAAATACAAGTTCATGGACCCCAGTTAAGAACCCCTGCTCTAAAAGGAAAGATGCAACTGTGGTTCTTGGGTCTGTGATGGATAACAAACAGTTTTATTTGAAGAATCAAGAAAGGCAGCCTAATTCTCAGTTGATTATCCATTAGACAATCATCAACCTGCACTGAAAGAGGTTTTTCAGCACAGCAGTTCCTTGAAAATGGTTGTTGACTTTGGCCTTGCCCATGAAAACAAAGCAAATTATTAAAATGCCTTCTGTAGCAGCCTAGCTCAAACAGAGGCTCTTTAGTCCAAGTTTGCTGAGAAGGACAGCTGGATGATTAACTAGCATAGATTTCAGATTCATTAAATGTTTGATGTTTGTTTTTCCCCAAAACTGTCACCACAAAATTTTCCCTAGTAAAGGGGACATGAAAGTCAATTGTGTGACACTGCAATTAATTCTGAGCAATTGTTTTCCTGTTATAGTTAACTCCTAGGCCCATGACTTTTAAAACAGGAACATTTAGAAAGTGAGCAGAGACTAGATGCAAGGCATGAAGTTCTGTCCTAGGCAAATGCAGGAAAGCCCTCTGAGGAGGAAAAGAATGTTATCCTAACAGTTCCATGTTCAAAAATCTGGCATCATCTTACTCCTGCTACAGATTGAACTGCTCTAAAATCTACCAAAAGGGATACAAGAATAAACAGATTTTTTTATTGGAGACTTAGCTTGGAGACTTTATTAGAGACTCAAGTTAGCCTAGATTTCCTCAATTCACCATGAGTTCTCTAATACTTGGCGGGTGTTCCTGTGCTTATGATATTAGAAAATGAAAAGTAACATTGGACAGAGAAAAGGTATAAATGGGAAATGACTTTTTCTGTAGGTAATTTAGACTTAAAAAATACTAAACAAGCTTCTACATTTAAAGAAAACAAATGCTACATAAATGTGTTTGTTGTCACTGTGGCACTCATTAGAAGGGGAAGCACCATAAGCTTGGTGGACAGAAGACTGACCCAGCTTCTCCTTTGTGCCACCTCCAGGCTCGCTGAGAAAACTCTTGGCTCCAAAGGATTTTTACTACCTATAACAAGTGGCCTTCGACCTCAGGAAGATGCAGTAAAAAAAGATTCCAGTTCTTAAGAACAACTCCTCTTAAGTGAAAATATTTTACTACCATCTCAAACCTGCAAGTCTATTTAGAATAATAAGAATCTCTGGATCTATTCACAGAGTGCCCCGCTATTTTGAAGCTGTATATAAGTCTCAGAAGAGGATCCTATTAGGGACTTCCATACCACCCCCCCACCCCCCCCAAAAAACTGGTCTAACACATAGGAAAGAAAACATGGCCATTCATTTTTTAACTGATCAGTCTTGGTCATCATTGGCCAGTGTTCTCATAATTAGCAACAGTACTGGTATCACTGACTACGTCATTTAATTACATAAGGCAGTAACCAATTCAATTTCACTAAAGAATTGGACAAAATGGTAATTCACCAGTCCAAAGTTATTCAGGTTTTCTATTTTTGTGAATTTCCAGAAAATACCTATTCTACTATAGCACTGAATACAGACCAAAAGCTGGTAATTCAATTTCTTTAAGAAAAAAAAAATCAATCACTGAAATCTCAAAATGAGTTTTGAAGAGCATTAAAAAAACCTAGCTAAACAAACATACTTTAGCATCAGTGATAGCACCTGTTTTCAATCTCATATTCCCTAAAGAGGACTGTTTAGGAGCAGTTCAATCATGACAGGGATTTGTCATCTTATTATTTATGTATGTATTCCTAAAATCTCTTTTTGCAAAAAAGACAACAAACTGCTACTCTGAATTTGATTTCTTAACCATCATATTTGCCTAAAAATGGCAGGATAATTCCCCAAAGGGACACTCATTAGTTAAGTGTGTCATCAGCCCGTGCCTCTTACCTGTCATTGTACACTGGTAGTGAGAAACCACTGTTGGGGTGAAGGCTAAAAAAGAAAAATTAGGGAAAGCAAACTGAATAATAAAACAAATGTGTGCATAGATATTTTTGTGTGTAAATATAACTCTACAAATACATAATATAGACATGGTTTGTGAATAAAGAAAAGGAAAGTGACAGCAAGTGAGTAATCTCTGTGTATGTGTGTGTGTAGGCACAACAGATAAAAATCAGACACATATAAAGAAGGCATATCACGTGAGGGGAACAGACTCATTACCTAAGGCTTAGTTCTAAAATAGCTAGTAGGTAGATCATTACATTCTCTACCTGATAAAAATTTCACTTTGGTGACATAATTTTAGCTTAATCAAGATACTTATCTAATTTTTTAAAAGCAGTTTTGCTACAATTTTGAGGAGTGCATATTTTAAGCAAACTGTCTAACTTCTTAGAAAGCAATGCTACCCATCCCCCAACTTTCACCACTGTCTCTGGAGATTTCTCTCTTCCCCTTACTGGTTTTTGCCAATGACAGATGTGAGGGACTAGAATGATTAACCAATAAATTAGGCAGATACTTAAGGAAAACCAAACCTTGTAATTTCCAAGCCTTCCGTTGTTCTTCTTTGGCAATTTGTTCCATGTCTTTGTCGTATATGTAATCCTGACACATAAAGCAGTATATACCCCCATACAAAAGGTCTATGGCTGCAATGAGAAAAGAGGGAAGGGGAGGGGGAGGAGAAAGACACAAAATTTAATTAGGAACTGAAAGATAACACGCTCTTTAGTTTTTCACAGGCTAGAAGGTTTATATGTTTGATATTTCTTTTTAGTGTGGCCTAAACCTTAAGTCACAGAAACCTCCTACTAGGGTGTTTTTATTCCATTTCAATACAGGTAGCCCGTGCATATGAGGGTAATTCAATTTATTTCTTTGTCATTACCTGGCTTCTTGCCAATTCAGAGAAGCCAATCTTACAAATACCAAATTCTTGAGAATATTACAGTGCTTTTTGCTTTAACATGAAAATGGTATTTAAAACATGAGCAAAGCCATCATTAACAGCAATGGTGAATACAGATACTTATGGTTAACTGATTTGTACTGAATTTATTAATAATTTCTTGGGATTCTCACTAGTACAGAATAGCCCAAGAATATGATGCCTATTTGTACATACTTTGACTCCGAGAGGAAAAATATTTTAAATTGAAGCCTTGGAAAATCAAATTTGGTTTCTAGTATGGCTTTATTACTGACCTTTAGAGTCAGTACTGAGACCTTTCTGTCTCAGCTTCCTCAAGAACAGATACATTTACCTTACAGGGATCATTAAAAAGAAAAATGATGTAAACAACCTGTTTTGAGCTCAAAATAATGTTAATAGTAAGGCATTAGTGATTTGGCCTTTGAGGTTCCTTATATATTCCTTCATTTGATGCATACTAAATTTAGTTTAAATTGAGTTGCTTTTGGTGGACAACAATCACAAAATTTCCAAATATTTAAAATATAATTTTTTTTATTCAAAAGAAAAAACTTCTTGCAATTACTAAATTTCAATTAGAAAGGAGGAGTAGATAGAATGAGGGCCTCAGAGTTGAGTGGGATCTAGTTCCATTTTTGATATATATACTGGCTGTGTGACCCTGAGTAAGTCATAAGTCTCAAATGCCACAGGTAATTCCATAAGATGGTAAGCTACAGAACAACTTGAGGTTCCTTGTATTAATGAAATCAGACTCAACCAACAAAGGTTTAAGCAATTAGCCAGGAATATTCTCTTCAAACATACACTGTCTAAAACAAAAACATTAAAAATTTTAGAAAAAGTAATCATATTAGAATCAAGCCAAAAGACTATATTTATATAAAGGCAAACATCATTTCCCTAAATTGTTATTATCACTATAAAAATGAATAGGTCTCCACTGCACTGAATTCCTACAGCACCACACAATTTTGTTCTTAACTGTACAATGTCTTGTATTGTTCTCTGTGTCCCACAGGCAAATGCTGCCTGCCCCTTCAAGAAAGAGACCCCTCCCTCAATACTTCTTTCTGTATCAGAGACAGTAATCTTAGAGATGGAACAGAGGTCACCTCTTCCAATCTAAACCTGAAAAGAAATCCTTCCTACAATATCCCCATTAATGATAATCTCGCCTCCAACTGAAGACTTCTAATGAAAAGAGCTCACCATCTAAGGCAACCATTTCACTTCTGAAAGCTCTGTGGGCTAGCTGTGTGACCCTGGGCAAGTCACTTAACCCCATTGCCTAGCCAAAAAAAAAGATAAAAAAAAAATTAAAAAAAAAAGCTCTGTGGGGTGTTTCCTAAATATTTGCTGATTTTTAAAAAGAATAACGTGGAGATCTCATGAAGCATAAGAATAAAAAGCAAGGATTACACCTAACTAAAGATTTTGTATATTTGTCACTTTATTACAGAGATGTCGAATAATGAATCTGTTGCTCAGAAATAAAGAAAAGGAATGTCTGGTTTGAAGCAAAGACACACTAATATTCTGTGATAAACTTTTTCTAACTTCTTTCCAGCTGTTCTTGCTTCAAAGTAAAGTGTTGCCACTTTCATATATGGACATGTTCATACTGAAAGGGGCTAAAAATGGTACTGAGAAAAGCAACTCGAGACAGGTCTGAGGAATTGAGAGGAAACAGTCCTTCAGATAAACATATCAAGAGGATCTGTTTTAAAGCAGCTCAGAAGCAAAAGCACTGAGAAAACATGAGCATGGCTGAACTGCATTACTGTCCACCCAGTTTATTTACATATGAATGTTTTCAGGGTTTTGAAGGCTATAGCTGAGAAACCGTAAATCAAAGGAGTATTTGGGAACTTCAGAAAAACTGTACCTAGATAAAGTATTTGTTAAGAATGGCAGGCACATTGCTAGAGATGCAAATAAAACAGTCCCTTTCCTCAAGAAGCTTACATTCTAATAGAGGACAATAACACATAAAAAGAATTGGGGAAAAAAAAGAAAGAAGGAGTATGGGATAGTATAAAATTGGCTGGAGAATGGTGTGGACTTATAGTTCCAGGAAAATTATGGTGAAAGCTCACCTATCAGAGCCCAATGTCCTGTGAGCAGAGGCCAAGGTTCCAGTTGAGGACAGATGGGAATAATGACCACATATGGCCTGTGTCATATATACAAACTGTAGATCTGGAGATCCTAAATCTGAGTTGGAGATAGGCATTACACAGAAGAAGGCCCTGAATTGAGGCAGATGAAATGACATGATAAAGGAGTCAGAGAAGGGAAGAATGAGAAGACATAACACTCAGCAAAAGAAGGAAGCTGGTAACGGAGACAGACATAGAACAGAGGAGAATCAAAAGATAAAAGCAGCTGTCTCAGACTGAATCAGTTAAAAGAGCTGACTGAAGGCAGAGTCTGCAGCTGCAGGAAGCTCAGTAGAAAAATGAGAATCCTGGTGTGGGAAAAGCTATCTGAGTTTCTCTGTACTGTTCTTCAATGTTATCCACACAGTTTAAGGGCTGAGGACTGGCAATCCCTAAAGCTGATCTGGCATAGATTTTGACCGGGGAAGGAACTTCTAGGAGATGACTGGAAAAAGGAGAAGAGCTGTGTGAAGAGCTGGCTAAGCCCATCTATATATTACTCTTTACTGGTATCTAAGCCCTGGAGTCAGGAAACTTCTGATGGTCTCCACTGCACTGCCCTTTGTGGCCTAAGAAGAAGAAAGCTCCTTGAAGCCCAGGAAGCAAATTTGGGTCACTCTGCAGTTTCCCAGTTTAAGAGAAGTACTTGTCACTGAAAACAACTGCTTAACACCGTTTCTGCACCTGGCCAAGGGCGGCAAGGTTGGAAACCAACACAGTCTTGGCTTAGGGCTACTGTTTCAATGTAAGAATGTAATGCTGCTCTCTACTCTTAGCACTATTCTCTCAGCATGAGAATAGCAAGGAAGTGGTTTTGTCCAGAAAGAGAGAGACTCACAGATTACTTCTGCAAAACCCCCACTAACTTTCAGGCCTTTAGTCCAGTCTTGAGTTGCCCCAGGCACACGCATTTTTCTCTCCTCTTTCATGTCACTTCTAGTGCGTACCCTTTCCTCCTCTTATCCACAAAGACTGTGTACAATGGTGGGAGAACATGCCCCAAGTTTATGAGTGCAATACTGTGACACTTTGATTATTTCTGTTTTTACCTTTTATTGAGTAAATGTCATGATTAAGAGTTAATGGTACCAAAATAATGCTGTACAACGATCAACTGTGAATAACTTAGCTATTCTCTGCAATACCATGATCCAAGACAATTCCAAAGGACTCATGATGGAAAAAATGCTATCCCCACTTCCAGAGAAAGAACTAATAGAGTCTGAATACAGATCGAAGCATACTATTTTTCGCTTTCTGTATTTTTTTTTTTAAATGAATGTTAAAAATTGTCTTTGTATGTAACTGGGAAAAAATAAAATACTATTTTTTAAAAAAGTTAATGGTACCATTGTGACTTGTAGAAATGGGAAAAACAATGGGAGGGGGGGCTCAGAAGTTACATAGTGACAAGTAGTAGGAGTGTTTCCCTCTCACATCAAAGTGAGCTCTACAAAGGACCTTAGATTAATTTGTAGCAGCATGCTTTGACTGTGACTGGGTGTCTTCTGGGAATCTCCCCCTTTGTTCCTTAATGTGTCAGAGTAAGAGAAGGAGCAGTAGGGGCAGGTACCACACCAGATGCCATGCTTATAAACCACCCTACCCACATGAGTTGGTCAGTGTCATGCCCAGGCTACAAGGTAAAGTGGAGATGTTTCCATCTCATGAAACATGTTGATAAAAAGATAAGTGCAGGGTGGGAGAAGGGCTGGCCTTTGCCCCCACCCCAGCAACATGGCAACCATGCCCATGTAACAGCTAGTATGGGGGACTCAATGAGGCGATTTTGCCCCAGGAACCCCGACTGCCTTTGCCTCATTTTGTTTGCTCTTTCCTGATCTTATGTGAAAGAGTATCCATCCTGACATAGATGTGTCCGGTCTTAGAGGTGACCTGGTAAGTTCAAGAGGAATTCTATAAGTCCCATTAGGTCAGACTTCAATTATAACTGGAGAAATCCTTAGCAACTGACTTTGGAAGGGACAGTCATCAACAACAGGACTGTCCGAAGCCTCCCCCTCGCCTCCCTTAAACCCAGAAGACACGTAAGCAGGGGTTGTTTGGACAGTGCAGAGCTTAGGTGAAACATAAAATGCCTAATTATCAGTCCTACAAACTGCATGTCATTCTGATGAAGCTGAAGTATCAGTTTCTGAGCAAATAACAAGTAGTTACAAAATAAGTTACTAAATGCTGCTTTAAATTCTTCAGTTGATGTGCACAGCAAGTTTCATATCTTCAACATTTATTTTGTGTACAGATATTAATTACTTCATAATAAATTATCTCCTACCAGATTCATATTGTATTCAGAATTCTTTTTTACCACTTTTTGGAGAAATCCTAGAAGTGAGCCATAACACATAAGCTATAAGTAAAATTGTCCCTGGGGCAACACATTAAAGGTTTAAGGAGTTGAAGAACATAAGAACTCAAGACACCAAGCTTGCCAAGACAGAACAGAAAGTGAGCCAGCAGCGTCCTCAACAGGAAGACACAGATAAACTTTTAAAGCTATCAATGACTCTCAGAATGAAGAATAACTTCTCTGGTATGACAAAACAGGGTTTCTATTTATCAAACTGTTTTCCTCACATAAAGGAAACAATCAAGATTAACTTTCCAAACTCAAATCAGCTAGAATATATTTGGATGCTGTATTTTACCCTCAACAAAGTTTTCCTTGATTGAATTTAAGCATAAAATCCACAACAGAGTAGAAAATATTACTTACACAAGTATAGTCTGAAGTGTGATTAATTGAGCAAGCAATAATCTTTCCAATATAAAAGAAGTAAGAATTGTACAGAAACTTAAAGGCTGAAACACAAAAGACTAACATTTTCTGCTAGAATGAGAGGACTGAAAAACTTTTTTAAAAATTAGGCTGAAAGCATTGTACAACATAGGACTATACTCATGTAAAGGTGTCCCAACAAATCCTGTTGCATGAATGTTAAACTATGAAAATAAATCCTAGTATAACCATCAATAAATCCCATTGTTTGGCCCATCTCCCATTTATAAGACTTCTACTACAGCTTAACAGAACCACTCTCTCACTTAACAGATAATAAAACTAAGATGGCTGGTGGCAGTCCTGATAGAACTGAGGGCTCAATTCCTACTCCAGTGTTCCTTACAGTATGGTAAAGGGACTATTTTCATGTCATAATAAACAATTCTCGCAATTTTGGAATGCCTTTCTCGCAATGAGTAGAATTTGCAAGTTATGGTTTCAGTAAGGCATTCTTTCTAGCTGGGAAATTACATAGTAAAAATAACTCATTTTGTCCTTTGATTTTTTTCTGCTGGTTTGAGAAAAACTACAGAGAAACTTCCTAATTTCTAGAGGATGCTACTACTAATTTTGTAATCGTATGCAAGTAATTTAACCTCTCTGGCCCTGAGGTTCATCATCCATAAAAAGAATTAAATAAGGGGGCAGCTAGGTGGCACAGTGGATAGAGCACCAGCCTTGAAGTCAGGAGGACCTGAGACCTCAGGAGGGCCTTAGACACTTGACACGTACTAGCCGTGTTACCCTCAGCAAGTCACTTAACCCCACTGCCTACGCCTCTCCCACCCCAAAATAATTAAATAAGCATTTATGCACCTATTCTACACTGGGCATTGTGCCAGGTCATGGAGAAAGTCAAAGTCAGAAACTTTAGATAGATTTTTAAAATGTCATAGAATTCCAAGTAATTGATGGTAATTGGCACTAATGTTAATAGTTCCCCAAATAAAGGAGCTCAGTAATGAGAAACTGCCTGATGTCTCAATAATATTCGGGTCACTCCTCTACTTCTCTGTTTCCTGTGTCTCTATTCCACCCTCCGTATTTAGTCAAAAACTATTTTTTGATCATAAAAGTTAAATCCCATTACAGTAATTTTAAGAGGGTTACTAAATTCTTTATAGTACAACTTTCTTATATTAAGTCTTCCTGGAATAAATGAACTACTGAATGGGGTTTGAAAATCTAATTCATACAAACTCTGGGAGCAATGGAATTAACAGTAACATAACTTAATCCTTTATGGTCTGCATTCTTCTATGAGTTTGATGTTCCCACTTCTTCAGATTTTTTTTCTATTTAATTATCCTTATTTGTGTCTAAACCTTTCACAGGCTTGGACTGTGCCCTGGAACTTAATCAATGACTTTTTTAGTGTGAATATTCAATCCAAACTATGAAGACTTCATATTTTCCCATAAAAATTCCATAAAGCTCTATAAAACCTTGAGATTTTTTTTTGGCCTTATCTTTGGTGCTTCAAGTTACCTTTGCTCCTTTTCCAATCGTATTTTTGATAACTACGTTTACGCCATTTCTAGACCATAAATTATTCACTACTGGCAACCCACTACAGCACAATGCACCCCCCAAGCAGTTTACCATTAACCTTTGGATTGTTTACAATTCTAATTCTTTGGAGATCAGTATGTTATACTATTCCCTCTAATAAAGAACTACCAAAGAGAGTCCTGACTTTTGTGGAACACTCCTTAAAAAACAATCACCATCTTTCTACTGGTCAAATAACTGCCCTCCATCTAACCTTTCCACTGTCCCCGCTGGCCATTCTACTCCTGAGTCTGTTCTTTTGGAAGCTCCCTGCAAATACCAAAACAAAGCTCAGAGGTGGCCTCGTGCTGGAGTTAGGAAGAACTGAATTCAAATTTATCTTCAAATACTTAACTAGCTGAGTAAACCTGGGCAGGTCCCTTAACCACTGTTCGCTTAGGTTTCCTCATCTGTAAAATGGGGATAACAGCACTTCTCTCCAAGGGTTGTTGGTGAGGGCAAAATGATGTAATATTTGTAAAGTGCTTTACAAACCTTAAAGTGCTATATAAATAAGTTCATTATTATTATTAATATTTTAAAGATAGATAATTAGTAAGAAATGTGGATGACAACTGTTTCTTATGCAATTTCAAGATCATTTCCTCCTACAAGCATTTTGAATTTCCATTATCCATTGTTCTTTAAAACACTTTCTCAGTCTTCTTTTATACTTTCAATATCTCTATCTCAACTACCACTGTTATTTCTACAAATACTACAAAAACCTTTAATGAAAAAGGAGGAAATAAATTCAACTAAAATAAAAATTCAGTTTTGTAACCTATAATGCAGCAGTCTTGAAGGTGAAAAATGCTTCCTGATGAGGAAAAGAACCCTTGTCCCTAATGGACAACTTTTAAAGATAGAGTAAGTTTTTCCATTATAAGCAACTATGCTCCAAGCAGTAATTAGTAATTGCTATCAGTATATTTAATGGTTAAGAGTCAGAAAAGGTAAGCCAGGGGGGCTCTAAGTTAAATCCTAAAATGGTGAGTTCTTTTGATTCATATCTGACCCACCCAATTCAATTGCTAGTTTTATGACACACTTTGAAACATCTATTATGGTCAAGGACAATTTAAAAAAATAATTTATTAAGTGACTACTATATGTAGAACACTGTGCTAGCCATCTGGATGGACACAAAATTAAAAAAAAAACAAACAGTTTTTAGGTGACGATTCTGATAATAGCAGTTAACATAGTGCTTGAAAGTTGCAAAATTCTTTAAATACATTCTGTTATTTGAACCTCAAAAACATTCAATGAAGTAGATGCTTTATTTTATACTTACAGATGAGGATACTGAGACAGAGGAGAGGTTAAGTGACTTATCCACAGTACCGCAGCCATTATGTGTCTGCAGCACAATTCACACCAGCACAATTCACACCAAGGTGTTTTGGTCTCCAAGTGCAACACTCTATCCACGACACCATCTAGCTACCCTACCTTCAAAGAGCTTGCCTTCAAGTAGAGGAGTATGACATGAGTAATTTTAGTACAAAATAATACAAATTACTAATTGATAAATGGTAAAAGAGATGAGCTAGCAGTAAAAAAAAAAAATCCAAGCTATCAATAGCCAAATGAAAAATATGCCAAGTCACTAATAATGAGAAATGAAAATTAAAGAAATTCACACCTATTAGGATTGGCAATGTTGACAAAAAGGAAAATGATGGATGCAGGGAAGGGCACTTAGAAAACAGCCACACTAATACACTGCTGGCAGAGCTGTGAATGATATAGCCATTCTGGAAAGCAATTTACCCAAAATGAAATTGTGCATATACCATTTGATCCAGAAATACTGCTACTACATCTGTGCCCCAAAGAGATTAAAAAGAGAGCAAAGGGACTATATGTACATAAACATTTCCAGCAGCTCTGTGGTGGCAAAGAACAGGAAAGTATGGACGTACCCATTAATTGTGGAATGGCTAAATAAATTATGTATGTCAAGGTAATGGAATACCAAAGGAATGGAATGCTGAAGAAATAAAAATGGGATGGTTTCTGAGGAATCCGGAAAGACTTTATGAACTGATGCAGAGTAAAATGGGTAGTACCAAGGAAACAATTTACATCACAGTGACACTATAGAGATAACTTTGAAAGGCTTAAGAATTCTGAGCAATGTAATGACCAATCATGATTCTAGGGGGTTAAAGAATAAGGATATCACCCGCCTCCTAACAGAAAGGTGATGAACTCAGGACACTAGATGAGACCCTTTTTTGGACATGGTCAAAGTGGGAATTTGTTTTTTTTTAAACTATGCATATTTATTAAAAAGGCATTTTCTTTTTTTGCTTTTCCCAAAGGTGGGGGAGGTCAAGAAAGAGATCTTTGTTAATAAAATAAAATAAACATTTTAAAATCAAATAATGCATTGGATAGAGCACAAAGGACAAGTGCTACCTGGGAAGAGCAGCGGAAGAACAATCAATACTGAGGGGTCTGGGAAAGGCTTCATGGAAGAGGTAATACCTGATTTTGAACTTTTCGGAATGGGGAGGAATTAAAAAACTGGAGGCAGGGAAAGAAGAAGAGGATATTCTAGGCATAGGGATGGATAAAGTACATGTATAGAGATAGCCAGCAGTTTAGTTGACCTTGAATAATAACAGGTAGCATTTATATAATTTATATAACCCTGCAAAGTGCTTTACATATATTAACTCATTTGATTGCCACAGCAATTTTGCAAGACAGGTGTTGTTATTACCCCCATTTTATGGATGAGGAAACTACGACATAGACATTAAATGACTTGGCAAGGAACACACAGGACGTTGTGATGGGGACAGGGCATGGCTACCCACTATCCAGTTAAGGATTACAGATCCAAGGTAGACTGAAAAGGGAACGTCTTATAAGGGTTAAAGTTCCAGGGTACAGAAGCCCTGAATTTAGTACCTAGAAAGGAGGAAGTTTAGAAGCAAGCAGCAAGGGTAAGGCTTAGACCCCAAAAGAGCAGGGTATAAGTTCCAGCTTCGTGCCCAGTCTGAAGCCTACAGAGCAATAACCAGGGCAGGAATCCAGTTCTTACTGGACTGTAGGGGAGCCTACAATTCTATCACTATGAACTGACAAGAACCTATCAGCTGGCTGATAGGGGCTGAATCTAGCAGCCATCTACAGCTAGGTCAGGAACTTCCAGAGGCTAGACCAGAAAGATAATCAAAATTTTAAGTTTTTAGAAGGAAAAATGGAAACAGGGCAGGGGTGGGGGGGCGATTGGGTTAAGTGATTTGTCCAGGGTCACACAGCTAGTAAGTGTCAAATGTCTGAGGCTGGATTTGAACTCAGGTCCTGACTCCAGGGCCGGTGTTCTATCCACTACGCCACCGAGCTGCTCCGAAACAAGCATTTTTAAGCACTTTTGATATGGAAGGCACTAGACTAAGAACTTTTTAAATATTACTTATTTAATCCTTAATACAATCCTGGGAGACAGGTCTTATTCTTAACCCCTTACAGTTCTGTAATTCTTACCCTTGTAATTACCCCTATAATTCTTATAGTTGAGGAAACTAAGGTTAATAAAGGTTAAGCGACTTGCCCAGGGTCACACAGTAGTAAATTTTAAAGGGTTTTCTAGACTACAGGCTTAATGCAATGCTCTATCCATGGTCACCACCTGGTGGTCTCTTTGTCTTGGACCAGATCACTTTGGAAGCACTGACAGCTCACACATTTCCAGTCTGTCCCCGAGTTCCTAAAATAACACAACATTCAATATTCCAAAAAAGTGCTGCAGAGCTCAGTCCTAACATCAAATCCAAAGTTAGGAAATGGACTAAAAGGATGAGCAAACAAAAACAAAATCCCATCATAAAGAGTTATTAGGATGGCAGGAAAGCTCAAGACACAAACCCAGAAGAAAATGACTTAAAAATGTCTATAAGCCAAGCCTCAGAGAAAAACGCAGCTTGGATACAAACTCAGAATTCTAGGAAGAGATGGAAGCAAGAGTTAAAAAAAATTTTTTTAAAAAAGATTTTATAAATGAAATGGAGGACAAAAATTGGAAAAGAAATAAGAGATAAGGAAGAAAGAATTGGAAAGGGAATTAACATCTTGGCACAAGAGATACAAAAGCTTGCCCAAGCAATAAACTCTGAAAATTAGAATCAACCAAACTGAAGCTAATAACTCCATGAAACAATAAGAAATATTAAAACAAAGTCAAAAGACTGAAAAAAAAAGGTATCTGATAGCAAAAATAACTGACCCAGAAAACAGACCAAGGAATAAAAATTTAAGAATCATTTGATTATCTGAACACCACAAACAAAAAAGAACCTCAATATCCCATTTCAAAAAATCCTTAAAGAGAATTTTTCAGATAATGTAGAGCTAGAAGACAGTGGAAATAGAAAGAATTCTCAAGTCATTTCCTAAAAAAAAAAAAAAAAAAAAATCCAAAATAAAAACTCCCATTCAAAAGAAAAAGTATTTCAAGAAGCCAGAAAGAAACAATTCAAATACCAAGGAACCACAAGAAGGATCACACAAGATTTAGCCTCTAAAAAAAGGAGCAGAGAATTTGAAATATGATATTCCAGAAGGTAAAGGACATGGGCTTACAGTCATGAAAAACTTAATCAGGAAAATCGAATATAATGCTATAAGGGGAAAAATGGACTTTTAATGAAACACAGGACTTCTAAGCATTCCTGATGAAAAGATGAGAGCTGTAGAGAAACCCTAAAGTTCAAATACAAGAATGAAGAGAAACATAAAAAGGTAAAACTGAATTAACAATAAGGGATTGAACAAGGATAAACTGTTTACATTCAAATATGGAAAGATGATAAATGTGTCCCCTAAGAATCCTATCATCATTCAAGGGTCACAGAGTAAGTCTAACAGACAAGGTCTGGGAGCGGGTCTGTTATGTCTTGATTCTCTTATGAGAAGGGAAGAAAAGGAGGATAATCAGGGTGTGCAAGTAGATATCTACCCAAAGAAGAAGGGGAGGGTGAGGGCTGAGGAACAGCTGATCTGGTTAAAAGAAAGAGAGAGAGAGAGAGAGAGAGAGAGAGTGTTGGGGACAGAAATTCATTTTACTCAATAGGGAAATACGAGAGAAAAGGGAGAAGGGGAGAGGAGATTTGGAAGAAGGGTAGATGAAGGGAGGAATTAATCCTAAGCAAAATAAATTCTAAGGATGTTCTTTGTCTACTGATTGCTTCTCTACTATGTACCAACACAATCACGTCTCCCCCATTCTCAAAAAACCCTCACTTGATTAATCTATCCCTACTATTATCTCATAGCTTTCCTCCTCTACTTACTTTCCTCTCCCTTTCTTCTTAATTGTACAGTTTAGTTTCTGACCACATCACTAAACTGAAACAAAACAGGTAAAGAGAGAGCAGACACAAGGTATATGCGCCCCGGAGGTCCAAGGGCCCCCACACTATCAGTCTTTTCATTTCCCCATCAGGTTGCACCCCTTTGGACATCTCCATCAAACCCTCACACCTTGGTACCTTCTCTTCTCCCCCTCCCAAGTTCTTGTTTTGGGGTTGTCTTTCCCTATTAGATTTTGAGCTCCTTGAAGAACAATTTTTTGCCTTCCTTTGTATTCCCAGCACTTAGGACAGTGATTGGACACATGGTAAGTGCTTAATAAATGTTTACCAATGAAGAACCTTGACTTTCTTCAAATAGAATTATTAGAAGCCTCTAATGATATGAATCAAACAAGGTTTTCTAAAACACCAAATGGTGTCTTCTTAGTTGATGCATGGAACAGTCTTCCATTGGTATTGTATATTCATTAACAATAGGCTCCTTGCAGCTGGATGTTAAGGTATAAAAGTCAAATTATAATGGTGACCAGTTTAATTCAGGAAAGAATGAAAAGGAATTTAATGGAGTAAATAGTAGGCAGGCAGTAGATACTCCATTTTGAACAGATTTCATTAATTGTTCTACCACTGGATTAAAAGCTTTCAAAGACAAGTAAGCCCTTCTTCAAAGTTTTTACATAAATACCAACTCCACTCTATAGCCTCTAGGATAGTAAGCATATCATCGAGATCAGTTCTTTGGGACAAAGCATTTGAACAGCCAAAAGAACTAGACTAAGTAGAAAAACTTGACTGCTACAGAGAGATAAAATAAGACTAATAATTCTAAAATAAGTTCGATATTTGATTGAGGAGGGAAAAGATGTTTTAACAGTGGAATGGGACTTTTTTTTTTTTTAGGCTAAAGGAGCAGTAGTTATGGTCTATTAGGTTCTGTTCTTTAATAGGCATATTAAATAGGGTATTTGGTTTTGTTTTAAATAGAAGTTAACTTGAGAGAATTTAAATATTCAATTGGATAAATACTCTTAACAGTTACTTTTACTTTTTTTATCAAGGAAAATAATCACCTCTTTAAACAGGAATATCACCAAGCATTTGCTAAATGCCTATTTGATCTAGGGCAATAGTCCTGGCAATTGTTATAAACTAAGATATACAGACTTAAAATTGAGGAAAAAACTTAAACATAAAATGCTCATATTGTTCTTTATGCCAACATAATAAAAGTCCCATTTAAAAGATTCTATCCGTATCAAAAGGAATGTCTCATCTAATCCAACTAAGAGAAGTATATAATTCTTTACCTTTGACCAGATTGAAAAGGGAATCCTGAGAGGGAGTGATTGGTTAAAAGATTGGTTTCAGGAAGATATTTCTCCAAGAATACATTAACACTAGCATTATTTTTGTTCTGTTGATACATCAAAAACCATAAACAAACAAAGTATCTTTGCTTTACTTTATGGTGGAATTCCATCTTTTGTTTCAGTCTGTCAGTCAACAAACATTCATTCACTATAAATTTTCACAGTTAATATTAAAATTTAAGCTAGAAGTTACTTAGGAGACACAGAATTCCAATTTGAGTTAGGCAAGAATAAAGGTCTGGCTAGGCCTCAAGGAGCAAAAGTTCAATTTTCAGTGAAGGCTATCATCATCAAACCATTCCCACCTCATACTGTGCTGTTCAACTCCCTCAAATGGCCTCCACAAATACTCTAGTAGCTAATTATGTACTATTTATAAACATGTTCACATGTTTTCACAGTGTAATTCCATAATCATCAGGCAAACCTCAATTTAGGCCTCTCATGCTTCACTAGAATTAGAAACAGCAAACACCTAATTTTTTTTAAATGATCTTGCTCAGATCTGCTGAAATTACTGCTGAAATAGTACCTGCAACCCAGAAGAATGTGGCCACAAGTAAATCAGACTTAGGTATTTCTTGTTAAATAGCTAAGTTTCTAGCTTAAGGTATACTTTTGAAATCTTCAAAGATTCTTCATTTTTTAAAAAGCCAACAGAAATAATGACAAATTACAATGCTGTTCTAGGGAATGAATCTGAAAGAAGCGACTTCTTTGCACTCTTTTTCAGCCTTCTCTATCCTTTCTTTTCCTGAAGAGGGATCAACTCATTCAAACCAAAGAATCAGTGATTCAGTCTTACTCAATATAGGAGCAGCTGACAAGTCATTTCTCAATATCCCCTTTCTACTCTCTACCTGTCTCTTATAACAAAGAAAAACAAATATGCAAAATCCAACCAAGTATCTATGTCTGAAAATATGTGCTACATTCTGCACTTGTAGACTCCAACATCTCTATCAAGGAAGGGAAGTGTGTTTTACCATCTCTTCACTATGACTAAGACTGGTCAGTGGAATGAGACTGTGTAGCTCTCTGTGTGTCTTTGGTCAGTAACAACATTTCCAAGGCACTTTTGTCTTCTGTCCCTTATATTTTTATATTTTATATTTTTTCTGTCACTGTTATATTTTTCAAGGAATCACATAATTTTGACATATGCTCTACATTTTCCAGTCAACTATATAATGGTAAAGATGTAGTCTACTGTGGAGTTATCATTGGTAAAAAGTCTACTTATGAGGACAGCTAGCTGGCACAGTGGATAGAGCACTGATCCTATAGTCAGAAGGACCTCAGTTCAAATCCAGCCTCAGACACATAACACTCACTAGCTGTGTAACTCTAGGCAAGTCACTTAACCCCAATTGCCTCACCAAAGAAAAATAAAAAAAATTTAAAACAAGTCAACTTGTTATCTCCTAAATGTCATAATCAGTGATACCCTTAACACATTTATAAATTATGCTTATTTATATATATGTATATATCTTAATTCTATCCTAATGTAACCTTGATATAGATGGAAAAGTAGACATATAGGTCTGTAGTTAGTGTTCTTTCCATCACCTGTTTTTGGTATTAATAATGTCTAAGACTTTTCCTATTCTTATCATCTTACTCTCCCTTAAGACACAATGTGAATTGATCCCTCAACACTCTCACAATTACATCTTGCCTCTCTACGTACAAAATTTGTCTAATCCAGATCCTTTTCCCAGCTTTGCTCTCTTTAGTGTGATATGTATCTCCTCTATAAACATATCTGAAACTGTGATTTTATAATCAAGGTATGGTGTTTCTATGATGGTGTAAAAGAGTATATCACAAAAATATTTGCAAATGTCTTTCCTGCTTTCGGATATTTCTTGTTTCAGTTTCATCCTTAAATGCCCTGTACATGAGGGTTACTTTTGTTATATCCTATACATTCTGTTGTCGCAATGGTATCAATTTGTCTAAAATACTTATTGTTTCTATGATATATTCTAAGACATACTCAGTATAGGAGGATGTTAGTCTCTATCATAAACAGATGTTTAACTGGATCCCTATTTTATTCCAATCAATATTAATCAGTTTGATATGATTCCACAGGGGTGGTGATTATAAGTTCTGATAGTGGGCCTCAGGGCTGTGAAATGCAGATTTTAAGTTCAGTTGCTTAATCATAGAAAGATAACTAGAGGACCTCGTTTTTCTTTATTATGGCGACCAAGCCCAGCATGATACAGGTGACTCGATTACATGGAAAGCCACCACCCAGCTATTTTTGTTGTTCCTCTTTCTCCAGTCATCCCTCTATTGCCCAAAGTGACGACCACAAGTAGCCGGCCAACGAATGAGCCTGGTTGCAGGACTGTGGCCTGTCCTTCTACCAACTTGTTGGGCCATGCAGATGTTATGACACCCACTTATCAGCCTAGCCCAATCAGCCTGCTCATCTGCTTGGTAGGACTTACTGAAAGGTCCAGATAGATCTGTTAAGGTCTGCTCACTAGTCCGTTTGTCAACCAGTGGGATTCTGTATTTTGTGTAGACCCTCCTAGAGGGCCATGGGCAAGGTCTACCAACCAATGAGATTCTGTACTTTTGGTCTGCTTCACCTTTATTGTCCAGGGATCAAGCACTATAAAATTAAGTCCCCGGAGTAAGGGCGCATCTCAGATCATAAGGAAGATTTGAGGTCCGCTTTATTAGAGGGGACCATGGATCCCTTAATAAAGTGCCATTGGCTCAGAGCTCTGCCTAAGTGCCTTTTTTCTTGCGGATTGGACAATTTCGAAAATCCTCCCACTATTTATTCTGTGTCTTTTGCTTAAGTTTTGTTAATTACTATTTTTATTGCACTATATGTCTGAAAAGGAAATTTATCTTGTCTTTTTTTTTATTAGTAATTATGGAGCTGAGAAATATGTATATTCTATAATGTTCCCATTCAAAATTACCAAAGTTCTTTTAATTTCCTCCTACAATTCTTTGTATCCCTTTTACTTTCTTGCTAATCTTTACGAAATTTATCTGCTTCTGAAAGAGAAATACTAGTCTCCTACAATTAGGTACAATTTTTTTTTTTAAATTTTCACACTATTATAGATTTTGGGCTAAAGGGACTTTGTAGGTCAACTAATGCAAGCCTCTCATTTTGCAAATAAATCAAGGTAATAAGTAGCAGAGCTGAGATTTGAACCCAAAATTCTGACTTCAAGTTCAAAATTCATATTTTGTGCAGCAGTTTTATTTCTGTAACAACAAAAAGCTCTTTACAAATATTTTCTCATTTTATCCACACAACCTTAGAGGTAAGTCCTATTTCATCCTCATTTTATAGAGGCAGACAGCAGTTAAGTGACTGTCCAGGGTCACACAGGCAGTAAGAGTTTGAGGCAGCATTTGAACTCGGGTATTCCTGACTCCAGATCTAGCACTATAAGTTGTACCACCTCTCTGCCTCAAATATTCATGGATTCTATTGTCTTAATTAAAAAGTTTATCAAAAATCTGTATCTCACTGCAATGGGAGCAGTGCAGGATATACACAAATAAAATAGTCCCTGTCCTTCCTCAGGAAACTTAAAACTAAGCAGGACTAGATAAGATATTTATATAAACAAATACACCAAGAATTGGGGGTGGGGAGAAGATCAGAGAAAGTTTTACAGAAAATGGTAATGTTTGAGTTGAGTCAGGTAACCTTAGGTAGAGGGAACAATATGACCAAGGCACTGAGACAGGAAAGTGAAGCCAGATTATGGAGGTCCTTGAATGCCCTTTAAGTGCTAAGCAGTAACATGTTATCTAGTAGGCAATGGGGAAGCCACCTAATTCAAACACCTACTCTGTGTAAGGCATTATGTATAATAAAAGGGATACATTCTATTGTGGGATGAGGAGGGTATAGATTCTGAATAGTAGAGCAACATGATGGAATCTCAATGTTTCTTCCCCTTGGTGATCTTAAACACTTTTGTGGCTTTAATTATTGACTCCATGGAACGAATTCCTTTATCTATATACCATTTCTGAGCTTGAATCCTGCATTTCTAATTACCTTGTAGGCATCTCCATATGTATATTCATCCAACTCTTCAAACTCAACACGTTGAAAATAGAATCCATCATTCACCTTCCAAAATCTGCTTCTCTTTCCTTCCCTCTTTATTACACCACCATCCTCAGCTCTACAAGCTTCTTTAATCTCTCCCTCCGCAGTCAATCAGTTGCAAAGTCCCTCACCTTACACCCCCATCAGCTCTCACTTCTGTACTCAAACTGCCACAATCCCAGTCCAGGTTGTTATAACCTTGTGCCTGGTCTTCCTGCTTCCCAACTGGTCTCCCTGCCTCCAATTTCTACTCTTTTAAAACCACTTTACACAACTGCCAAAATAATCTTTTTACCTTAAAAAAATGTTCAACGAATTTAATTAGAAAGTTAAAAATATCATAATGCTATTTGTAACAAAGGAAAATGAAGGCCTGAAAGATGGTAGTAATATTGAAAATATTAAAGAGACATACAAAAAGTATTGTGGAGTTAGAACAAAAAGAACTTAGTAACTCTCTGAATTTGTAGTAGTATGAAAGGGAGGAGACAAGGAAGAATCTAAAGTTATAAACATAGGTTACTGGGAATTAATGTTAAATTTTAGAGAATTAATAATTTCCTGCAGGACAAATATGGTCATCTTTAACTTTAGAAATTCTGTATTCTAGTAAATATAAAGGCCACTGGTGGAGCACTGGTGGAAACATGTATTTGTGATTCAAATATATAATCAAATAACTCAAACAAATAAATCAATAACAATGGGTGATTTTTTTTTTCTGGAGGGGGAGTAGTTTCTGGTAGACAAGCCTTAAGGACTGATTACTGTTTTACTTAGCTAAAAAAGACTGCTTCCCTAGGGAATATCCCCCTTTGCCTGTTAGCCTAAGTTTATCTAAGAAATAATTATGCTTTACCTTTCCTGAAAAAAGCCAAGCTTACAACCTGAAATCATTCATTTATCCTGTTCCATAGCTACACAGAACAGAGCTGAGAATTATGAAGGAAGCAAAAGGTCTTGAAGGAGGCAAAAAATTCAGGCCACTCAAACCCTTAGATTCAACCTCTTACATAAAATGAGATGACAACTTTGATTATGACCACTTCTCTCCCTAACACTATGGGTTGCTGTGGGGGAAAAAGCAAAAAACAAAACAAAACAAAACAAAACAAAACAAAACAAAACAAAACAAAAAACACAAAACTCCATAAAACATCAAATGCTACAAATATGTTCTTAATTGATCTAGAATTTCTAATGAGATTCATTATCTGGATTCCCCAGCTCACAACAGATTAGAATAAGAAATGAATAAAAGAATAAAAAACTGTACAAATCAGACTAACTCAACTAACATTTACATAGTACTGCACTGTAATCAATATACTCTATTTAGGAAGACAGGGAAGTGGTAAATCTTAGAAAGATTTCTATTTAACCCTGATAGTTAAAATATAAAGTTCTTCAAGGGTAAACTTCAGTTATCAGGAAAATTTGCTTATGGGTTTTTGTTTTAGAAAAAATATCCACTAACAAGCATATTTTTTTCTCCTTTCCACCTCCTTCCCTCAACTTAAAAAAGAAAAACAAAAGAGATAAACAACTTTTTTTACAAATGAAATGAGAGTGCTAGAGAAAAAAAACTGGAAAAGAAATGAGAGTGATGGAAAAAAGAATCAGAAAAGGGATTAACAGTTTAGCTTAAGAAGTACAAAACCTTGCTCAAGCAACGAATTCTCTGAAAATTAGAATGGACCAAATAGAAGCTAAGGAAATATGCTACTTACTTGCTGATAGAGAGGTGAAAGACTGAAGAATACAAAATGAGATTTCTTTTTTTAAAGACATGCCCAATCTGGAAATTTCTTTTGCTTAAATTATAAACATTTGTAATTTTTTTTCTTTCTCAATTAAAAGGTGGAGCAAAGGAAGGTGGATTATTGCTGATTTTAAAAAGTATCAAAAGAAGGATAAAGTCAGAAGAAGTTGAGGTTTATTAAAAAAAAAAATGCTAACCTGAAGGGTTTCTTAAGCTATGTTGGAGATAAGAAGAAAAAAGGGTCTACTGCTTTGGGTGATAAATGCCAACAGAAAGAAAGCAGGAAGACTCAATTCTTTTTGTGGTTACATTCTCTATTGAGGAAAATAATCTTTAGATCAAAACAGAAATAGTAGACAGAGAATTAAAACCCAAGATAAGTTATGAAATGGTAAGACAGCCCCTACTGCTGTATATGAGCTCAAATCAACAGACCCAGATGAATTTCTATCCCAGAATATTCAAAGAACTTGCAGATAGGATAACTGAACAAATGACAGTGAGTATTTTTGAAACTGTCATGAATGGCCTAGATGCTGCAGACTTGACTGTTCAAGGATTGTGCAACAAATCTAGTTCAATTTTTACAAATTTCTATTAAGTACCCATAGTAGACACCATAGGCCAGCACAGTTAATGCTAATTCCTGGCAAAATTCTAGGAGGAAAAATCTATTAAAGGCATAGTTTGTCAGCACTTAGAAATATAAGCAATGATCATAACGCAGTATATCAAGCAGCTCATTAGAAAGAAATCATGCCAGAATAACCTCATCTTTATTTTTAATGGGTTACTACACTGACATAAGGAAAATGCTATACAAAGTGTAGTAGGATACTTGGACTTCAACAAACCCTTTGACAAAGTCTTTAATGATAATCTTATGGCCAAGACAGAGAAATACAGATTGGATGATAATGCAATTAAGCAGATCTGAAACTGATTGAACAACAGGACCCAATGACTGGTGATTAATGGATAAATAAATGTTGAGAGAGAGGGAAGTCGCTAGGGAAGTGCTGTAAGGTTCTATCCTTATCCTGCTTCTGTGCAACATATTTTATCAACAACTTGGATAAAGATGGAGATGACAAGAATATCACTTACTAAACTGGTAGGGACACCTGAATGAATTTAGTCAGGTCCCTGGCAATTACTGGTTATTTACCCAAATGGCTAACCAGATCTCCTTTCTATTGTATTTGAGAAGGAACAGTCTTATGCTAACCTATATCACACAGGACCTCGTGAGAGTAGGATCCCCAGTCAAATGATGTTTCTCTCCTCTTGTGATTAGGAAACTCTTACCCCTCATGGGTTCCCTAAAACCTATGATTTAGAGTCACCATTTGCCAAGAAAAAAGAAAGAAAAAGGAAAAATAAAGGCTTTCCTCTGTTTTTCTCTTTTCTCATCATCCTTATCCATCTACCTCAGCTCTTTTATCTCTCCCAAGTCTGTATTCTTTCTCTTTCCCTAAGGCACAGGTCCAATCATGTTACTACCATACTTAAACTCCAGTGGCTCCCTAGGTTCAAATACAAAATCCTCTGTTTCATACCTCACTGCTCCCATCTATGAACAAGACATTCTATCTCTTGGCACTCTCTCCCTCTTCATTTCTGCCTCCTGGCTTCCCTGGCTTTCTTCAAGTCCTAACTCAAATCCCATCTACTATAGGAAACCAATTTCTCTTAATTCTAGTGTCTTCTCTTTAATTATTTCTTATCCTGTATGGAGCTTGTTTGTATATATTTGTTTTCTTCTCCATCAAATTGAGTTCCTCAAAAGCAGAGACTATCTTTTACCTTTCTTTGTATTGTATCCTCGAATTCAGCATAGTGTCTTGCTCATAGGTACTTAATAAAGGCTTACTGACTGACTTTTCACCATGCCATTTGATCCCATCTCCCCCACCCCCATCCCTTCTTAGATTTCTTCCTCTCCTACTCTTTATAACTTCTTGCACTCATGGAAACCTGGCTCCACCAGAAGACCATCCGATTCCTTATCATCTTCATTAGTAACAGGTGAACCTTCTTTTATACTTCTCAACACACCAGGCCAGGATGAGTAAGCATAATTCTTGTTACTAATTCCACACCCCTTCACAAGATGCCACTCAGGAGTCTCTTTGCCTTGAGGTTTACTCCCTTCATTTACAGCACCCCTGTCCAGAATTCTACTGCTGTCATTTACTAGTCCCAAAGTAATTCTCCCTTCCTTTTAAAGAGATGCAGTATCTGACACAATATTTCTCCGCTTTACCACAATTTTTGTCCTTACATTCAAGACCTTAATGTAATTAACAGACACATTAGCTTTCAAGTTCATTGACTTCCTCAGTTTGCATGTCTCCCCAATACTTTCTCTCTACCTAAGTCATACACAGGGATGGTGATCAAATCACTGACCTCACCCACAAATGTTCCAGCTTCAATATAAAGAACTCTGGAATTCTTTCTGATCACAATCTTTTATCTTTCTCTCCCCTCCCTTTGCCCTCAACTCTCTCTAAATCTATTCCTTGTCCCCATCTAAATTGGTCCACTACTGATCTCAGTTTCCTCCCTTGGTGGCCTTGTCTCTATTAGTACAAGTATATAATTGCCTTCTACCCCTGAAACCTTTTCCTGTTGTCCTATTACAGCCCACGCCCTTGCCAAAACACGACCGTGGGTTCCCTTACCAACTGCCATCTCCAAGATCCCTCATGCTCTTCTGGATGCCTATGAGGAAGTCACATGGTTATGTCCATTATGTCTACAAACATGTTACCTAATTTAACCTGGTCCCTCTGCACTATGCTATAATCATTTGATTCTTCCCTGTTTAATTACATTCTATTCAATGCTTACTCTCTTCAAGTCCTCTGCAACTTTCCCTACTATTTTCTCTTAACAGAGGACCACACTCCTGCTTTGCTGAGAAAATAAAGATCATCCATTCTAAGCATCAGATTACATCTTTCCCCCCCCAAAATTAGACAGAGAAAGCATTTATTAAGCGCTTAATATGTGCCAGGCACTGTGGCTATAAATACAAGCAAATGGGGGCTGAGCCAAGATAGCAGATATAAGAAGCAGTGCAGCAAGTTCCCCTCTAAACAGACTGAAGATAGACCAAATCCTGAAAAAGGCACAGAGAGCTGTTTATCCAGCCAGCTTGGCAGAGAGAGATAGCATATGGAAATAGGGAGAGGGTGGCCCAGGAGCACACTGCTTGAGAATTCTCAGTGCCCAGAGGGCAAGGAGATCCCAGACCCGTATCAGTGAACCACTAGCCCTGTACCGAGGCACTGCTATGGGGACAAGTGTGAATTGGCAGCTTTATTGCCAGCTACTCAATTCGAGGTCACAGATCCAGCCAGAGTAGACTGAGAAGAGGGCCTTCTCTTGGGGCTAGGAGTCTCAGATAGGGAGGTCCTGGGCTTGTACAAGGAAAGGATTAAATTCAGAAGCCAGCAGCAGATCTTGAGCTCAGAGCACAATCTCATTTCCAGCATACAGCACTGCCTACAGAGTAACAACAAAGGCAGGAATCCTGTACCAAAGAGGAGACTACAATTTTGCCATTTTGAACCCAGAGAGCTTTCCAGTTGGCTGATAGGGGCTAAGTACACAGCAGCAGTCCGCTCTTACTTAGGTTTAAACATAGGTCAGCAAGTTGTAGAAATCAGACCAGACAGGTAGCAATCAGACTCTGCCCTGGACCACTGTGGACGTTTGAAAGTTTGCAGGCCCCCAGTCTGCTCCTGAGATCCTAGAATAGCACAACATCCAAAACTCTAAGAAAGTAGTAAGAGGGCCAGCTCAAATCCTCCCTCCAGAAGTGCTGCAGAGTCCAGTCCTAACTTCGAGTCTGAAGCTGAAAAGGTGGGCAAACAAAAAGAATCCTGTCATAAAGAGCTACTATGGTGACAAGGAAGCTCAAGGTACAAACCCAGAAGAAGACAGTAACTCTAAAACCTCTACAAGCTTTGCATCAAAGGAAAACACAGTGTGGGCACAAATTCAACTAAAATTCCTGGAAGAGAAGTAGGAAGAGTCTAAAAAAAAAAAAAAGAGTTAAAAGATGTTTTTATAAATAGAATGAGAACATGAGGGAAAAACTGGAAAAGAAATGAAAGCTATGGAAGAAAGAACAGCTTGGCACAAGAGGTACAAAACTTTGACCAAGCAACAAACTCCAAGAAAATTAGGATGGGCTAAATAGAGGCCAGGGTCTCTATGAGACTACAAGAAGCATTTTCTTTTTTTGAGGCAGTAGGGGTTGTGACTTGCCCAGGGTCACATAGCTTGTAAGTATCTGAGGCCAAATTTGAACTCAGATCCTCCTGACTCCAAGGTCAGTGCCACCTAGCTTCTCCAACTACAAGAACTATTAAAACAAAGTCAAAAGATTGAAAAAGAAAATGTAGGGTATTTTATAACAAAAACAACTGGCCACAGAGCAGCTAGGTGGCACAGTGGATAGAGCACTGGCCCTGGAATCAGGAGGACCTGAGTTCAAATCTGACCTCAAGACACTTCTTAGCTAGCTGTGTGATCCTGGGCAAGTCATTTAACCCCCACTGCCTCTAAAAACAAACAAATAAAAAACTAAAAACAACTGGTCTAAAGAAAGATTGAGGAGAAAAAAAAATGTAAGAAACATTGGACTATCTAAACACCATGAACAAAAAAAGTAGACATCCTTTTCCAAGAAATCTTTAAGGAAGCTGCTAGAGGGTGAAGTGGAAACAGAAAGAATTCAGTGATCATTTCTTTTAAGAAACCCCCAATGGAAAACTCCCAGGAAAATCATAGCCAAAATCCAGTTTCCTGGTCAAACAAAAAATACTGCAAGCATCCAGAAAGAAATAATTCAAATACAGAGAAGCTACAGGAAGGATCACAATTTAGCTTCCATAAAGGAGTGGAGAACTTGGAATATGATATTCCAGAAGATAAAGCATACAGCTTTACAGCCAAACTCAGTAAAACTGATTATTATAATACCGGGCGGGGGGGGGGGGGGGGGGGGGGGGGGAGAGAATGGACCTTTAGGTAAACATTAGACTTCTAAGCATTCCGAATGAAAAGATGACAGCTGTGGAGAAACCCTAAACTTCAAACACAGGTGTGAAGAAACATAAAAAAGTAAACATGAATGAACAACGATAAGGGACTAAACAAGGGTAAACTGCTTACAATCAAATATGGAGGTGACACATGTGTCCCCTCTGAACCCTATCACCATCAAGGTACACAGAGGGAGTCTCATTAGACAAGGCCTGGGAGTGATTCTGTTATGCCTGGATGAATTTATATACCATAAAAATGGTATATAAATGTGATGCCAGACCAACTATGAGGACAGAGGACTAATGATGTAACATGTTGCACATTTCCTGATAGAGAGGTGAAGGATTCAAAGTGCAGAATGGGACAAACTTTTTTCAGACTCAGCCAACATGGAAAGTTGTTTTGATCAACTATACATGTTTGTAATAGATTTCATTTTTCTTGTGTTCTCAAATGGGAGGAAGGGGTGGGGGTGGGGAGAGGAAGGCAGATTATAGATGATTAAAATAAGTAAAATAAATACAAGCAAATAAGACAGTCTATAGCCCTGGGAGTTGATATTACAGTGGGGAAGACAACAGATAAAGGTGAGCTGGAGAGAGAAGAAGAAAGGTATGGCAAGAGAATGGCAAGAATGGCAAGAAGAGAATGGCAAGGCTCTCTTGAAATGGGGATCTAGGCTAAGGACTGACTAATTGGGAGTGTAGGCATTAGAGCAAAGACATTTCCAGGATGAGAAGACTATTGAGGAAGAGATGGAGATGTCTAAAGAGTGGGCAGATTCATTGATTTAAGGCTGGAAAGAATCTTAGAGGCCTCATCAGCTCCCATGGGTTAAATTCTCTCTGTACATACATCTCTCATATCAACATATTCAGGCTTCGTCATTTTACCAAAAGCCAATTGGACATCTTTGCCTAGATATCTTAACAATATCTTGAACTCAGCATGTCCAAAGCGAATTATTTTCTAGTCCAGTTTTGCCTGGATCATTTTGATAACTTCCTAATTCATCTCCCTTCTTGCAGTATCTTCCTTTCTTAATTAATTTACCATAAAGCTTCCAAAATCATCTCCCTAGAGAAAAAGTATGACTTTTGCTTCTTTGCTCAAAATTCTGGCTACTTATTGCCTCTAAGATAAAATATCAACTCCTGACCTTGGTATTTACAGCCTTTCATAATATGGCTTTACCCTAACTTTCCTGATACATTACTTCCTTAGATACTCTGTATTTCAGTCAAATTTATTCCATTTGTTTCCCCAAATTTGGCATTTCATCCCCCTCCACCTGCATGGTGGGAATGCACAGCCCCCTTGCCGTCACATCCAAGAATCCTTGCTTCTGTCAAGGTTTGCTTGACTCTGTTTCTATGTTATATCCTACCCCCACCCCCAGCCCCAACCCCTGGTAGAACATAATCTCCTGGAAAGCATAGGTTGATATTTTTGTAGCCTCAGTGTTTAGAATAGTGCTTGCATAAACTAGGCAGTAAATAAATATTGTTGAATTGAATACTTAACGTACTGGATGACATAATCAGGATACAAAAAAGACTGGGATAGACTGGAGTGATAAACCAAGTCTAACAACAGGAAACATCATAGGGATCAATGCAATGTCAAATGCCTGGGTTTAAAAAATATCCAACTAGGAGAGGTATTTTTTAAACCCAAGCTGAACAAACTGTAGTATATGAATGTAAAGGAATACTATTGTGCTATAAGAAATGATGAGCAGTTACATTTCAGAAAAACCTGGAAAGGCTTATGTGAACTGATACAGAATGAAGTGAGCAGAACCAGGATAATATTGTACACAGTAACAGCAACGCTGTACAATGATCAACTATGAATGACTTCGCTATTCTCAGCAACACAATGATCCAAGGCAATTCCAAAGGATGAAAAATGCTATTCACATCCAGAGAATTAAGTGATGGAATCTGAATGCAGATTGAAGCATACTATTTTCACTTTTTTGGTGTTTTTTCCCCCCTTTTGATCTGTCTCTTCTTTCACAACATGACTAATACAGAAATATGTTTTACATGATTGCACATATATAACCTATATCAAGTTGCTTGCTGTTTTAGGGACGAGGGAGGTGTGGGAGGGAGTGAGAAAACTCAAAATTTTTTTAAATGAATGCTAAAAATTGTGTTTACATGTAATAGAAAAAATAAAATAATATTAGAAAACACTCAACTATACAAGTACATAATTGGAGAAGCAGTAGCCTAATAGCAGTGCATGTGGTAAAAAAAGAGACCTAGAGCATATTTATTACTAGTCAAACTGGAGCATATTTATTACTACCACTAAGTTATAGAAGCCAAGAAGTTTGATGCAACATCTGACTGTCCTGGTAGGAGTATGGTGTCCATATCAAACACCTTATACTCTGACCTAGGTCAACCATAAGTATGTCCAGTTGTGGTCACTACATTTTAAGAAGGCTGATAAGCTGGAATATATTGAAAAGAAGAATGAGGATATTGGGTTCAGTAGAAAGAAACAGAGATACTTAGCCTGAAGAAAAGGAGACATGGATAGGATGAGAGGGACATGATGATCACTGTCTTCAAGATATCTAAAGAGCTGTCATATAAAAAAGGAAATCAATTTATTCTGTTTGGCTACAGGTTGACAACAGCAGGTGCAATAGAGAGAGGCAGGGAGACAGATTTTAACTTCATATAGATGAGGAACTTTCTAACAAAGCTATTAAAAATGTATTGAAGAGCTTGTTTTCCAAGATCTATAGACAACATGTATATGTGTGTGGGTGTATATGGAAGTATGTATAGTTGGATGAATGACCCAATATATATGTGGTCAAATGATATGAACAAAAAGTTCTCAAAAGAAGATTGCAAACTATTAATAACAATGCAATCACTAAAAGAGAAATGCAAATCAAAATTCCAAGGTTCTTACACCCCGCAAACTGGCAAAGATGACAGAAATGGAAATAGTGTTGGAGGAGTTGTGGGAAGAGAGGCCCATTAGGGTACTGCTGATAGAACTACAAACCAGCTGGCAGTGCACTGGATATAGTGCTGGGCCTGGAGTCAGGAAAGACCTAAACTCTAATTTAGCCATACATGCCCACTGTGGGACTGGGCAAGTCACTTAACCTCTGTCTGTCTCTGTTTCCCCAATTGTAACATGGGGATAATAACCTTCTATGATTGTTGTGAGGATCAAATGAAATAATATTTACAAAGCATTTAGCACAGTTCCTGGCAAATAACAGGCACTTAATAAATGACTTTTTCCTTCCTGTGAATCAGAATTGGGAAGCAATGTGAATTATGCAAATAAAGTGTGCCAAATTTCTATACTCTTTGACCTAGACGTTTCATTACTAGGCACATACACCAAAGATTTCATCGATAAGAAGAAAGCTCTTATATACACCAAAATATTTATAGCAGCACTTTTTGTAGGATCAAAGAACTGAAAACAAAGAATAAGCCTATCAGTTGGGAAATGACTAAAAAAATTGTGGCACATGAATGTAACAGAATGTTACATTATGTGAGATAACAAATATGACAACTACAAAGAAGCATGGAAAGACTTCACGAACTGACAGCTACAAAACAATCAAAAGTGAATAGTGTAAAATAACCAAGTGTGGACCCAAAGAACAGATAAGACAAACAACCCCAGCCCACTCACAACTGCAGAGGTGGGAGCTCTTTGGGTATGCAAAATTCCATAAAATTTCATGCTTTTTTCATTATATTAATTGGTTTTGTTGATTTTCCCCCCTTCTCTTCTTCCTCTTTCTCTTTACTTTTCCTTTAAAAACTGTTACACTAGATGGTTCTCTGAGAGGAAGAATGATACTGGGAAAATTTTGGTGATACAAAACCATATTATAGCAATAGAATTTTTTTTTTTAAAAAAAAAAACAAGACAAATGTGTTGGACTGCCTACGTGCAGATAGTGAATTTTCTGTAACTGGAAGGTCTTTAAACTGGCTGAAAGACCAACTGCTGGAGGTGATATAGAGGGAAAATTCATACTTTAGGTAGGGGTTGGATTTAATGACGTCTGAGGTCCAACTCTGAGACTACAGAATTCCATGATATTTTTATAGGATGAGTAGATCTTAGTAGTCCATTAGTATATTGGCACTGAAAATGAAATATTGATGCAAAAATTTTCTTAATAAAACACTTTAGTAGGGCTTTATCACAGACAGTCAAAAATATACTACAGTGGCAATTATTTTCAATATGGCATTCTCATTCCACAAGTTCATACTTTTTTTATGAGTTGTGTATACCCCCATTTCTAGGCATGGTGCAACTGTCAAGGTCACTTTAGTTTTTAATAAAGGCTGTTTTAAAACTTGGTGTTTAAGAACCATCACACAAAACTTTGTTTCTCATTCTGGGATATGAAATTCTGATGTTACATGGTAGTCACTATGAAATCACTCATGGTTAAATTTAATGTTTAGTATTAACACACAAGAACAGCAAGAAATCCAAGTATCATTGATATCTATCTACCTATCTTAGAAATCCCTCTAGAGGTCAGTTTCCTGACACTTTCAGGGAAAGAATAAAAATGGGATGAAAAAAACTAGCTAGCATAATGTTAATAAAGAGAGGATTAGAAACAAGATTCTACACAATCTCCAGGAATATGTAGTAGCCACAACTAAGCTTATGAATTCTTTTCTAATTTGAAAGCTCAATACTGCTCCTAGGTTGCTAGTGGAAAAAATGACAATATTAAAATAAAAAAAAAATACAGTATACTAAATATCATTAACAAAAATTACCAGGAAAGAAAAAGAAACTGTATCTATTTACTAAGAGCTGCTTAAATTTGCCAATAGGCTTTAGAATGGCAATATTAAGATTTAAACTAATCTTTCTTACCAAAGTCTCCATTTTCAAATCAGCTTCTTACAGAGTATTATAGACATTTTTATGGATATTCAAAAACTCAAGCAACAGCTCACTTATGTGTCAGTCCTAAATAGGCACAATTGTGCAGTTGGAGCTTCAGACAAACAGTACTGTTGCTCAAGTGTTAGTACATTTCTGATGACCTATAAACAAAGAAGGTATGTTTTTAAAAGCAAGGAAGAGGGAGGTGGAGGTGTGTAGAGAAGGTAAAGGAAAAAATATCTCTATCCTCCAGGGATTTATGCATTTCTTCATAGAAAAATATCTTCAAAGGGGGAGTTAGAGAGGACAGGAAAAATCTATTTTAGAATTCATTCATTTAGTAGAACCCAAGATAAGATGAACTCGGCATGAGCTAAGAACAAGTGAAGCAACAATAAACAGGCACAGTAAATGTGTTACACCAAGACAAGAGTTTGTACTCAGACTTGGCATGTGCAACGGTAATCAAAGTGAAAAAAAGAAGAAGAAAAAAAAACTGAGGCAGAACATATAGGAGAGATAATTGAAGGACAATCTAGGAGGAAGGAAAGGAAAAGTAATGCCTGCAAGCAACGTGGAGAAGAGAGAAATGTGATGTAATAAATATAATATCCTACATTCTGATGATGAATTAACTTATGAATGTACAACAGGCCCATTCCCATATCTTTTAGTTGGAGCTACATAGGTTCAACAAAGTCCTTAGTTAAATCAAGGTTAGCTCTAAATTATTCTGAGATTAGTCACTATAACAGAAGGCTACAGGGGATTGGTGGCCTGGCTATGGCAGGTGCTAAAATAAGCTAAATTCTGGGAGTGGTAAAATTTTTATAATCTGGGAAAGGAACGAGTTGTGATAGAAGAGGAGAAATATTGAAGGCAGACAAGTACTACAAAGTTCTAAAACTGTAAAATTACTTAGGATAATTTCAATTCAACTCAGTACACCAAGGGCCTGGTCACCATGTTAATCTCTTCGTCAGCTGAAGTTTTCAAATTCAGTCTCTCTACAATGTTTTTCTGTGGCTATTTCTTCCTGGTTTTAGAATAGAAATCAATGGAAAAAATGGGATTCTGTTTACAATTCTATTCAGACAGATGTCCTACAATGCAAGGTATACTTAAGAGTTAGGGGAAAATCTGTGATTCACTGCAAATGTAAGATTTCAATTAAGAGGTCCATTAAAAAAAAAATGCAGAACTGAGTGGACCCTCACATCATGTTTATATTTCATGTCATGGTTAAAGAACTACTTCATTTCTTGCTTTGTTGGAGCATAAACATGTGACCTTCAATAAATTCATGACTCTCAGGCTGACTTTTGCCAAACTGTGTGCTGCCCAGTTACAGCAATCAAACAGTTGGACCTTTATTCTACAATGTGTAATGAAAGAAATTATTTTTTAAAAACCAAACACACAACAACAAAACTCATGTCAACATGAGGAGAAGAACTATTAACCTGGGTGATCAGATGCCAGATAAATTTCATAAATTTCTAAAGCAATTCTCACATATGCCCAGGCTAAAATACCTGCCGCACCACTTCTGAATCCCCTCCCAATCCCACACATACAAGATGATAC
Organism: Vombatus ursinus; assembly: GCF_900497805.2. Lineage (NCBI taxonomy): Eukaryota > Metazoa > Chordata > Mammalia > Diprotodontia > Vombatidae > Vombatus > Vombatus ursinus. Next base: position 43,830,001 of record NW_020954585.1, read on the forward strand.
TGGGTACCAATATAATTTAGCTTTCTAAATAATGTGTATCTTGCACATACATTTAATTGCCTCATAGAACAATTATGTCAAATACATAGTAGGGACTACTGAATCATTTGAAGCTTTACAATAAAGTCAGATAATAACAGTTAAATGACCTTAAAAAAAAAAGTCAGATATTCAAAGTCAACCTAATTTTTTGACAAAGGCATTATTCTCTGCTATATTAATTTAATATCCATCGAAAATTCCTCTAAAGACCTACTCTGATGCTTTCCAGTGGTGTGGAGTTTTACCCTAAGATGTAGGACTTCACCAACACAACACAAGCTCTAGCAGTTGGAAGGCTTGGAGCACAAGCCAGTGAAATGGAACGGTATGTTGTTGAACAGCTTCCTAGGTTCAGAGATGCTGATTCCCAAAAGAATGGCTGCCAAGTGATGTACATTTATTCAACCACAGCAGCTCCCAAAGCCTGTCAGACTGTTACTTAACCTGAGTCTCAGTTTCCTCATCTGTAACATGGTAATAATAAAATGGCAAAGAGTTGTTGCAATAATTAAAGCATTCTATAAATTTTAAACTATTACATAAATACATAATATACATTACTATCATGATGACAAAGAATAATTATAATCTGCACCAATGGAGAGAATAACCATACCAATGATATGACATATCCTTCAAGAAGTCAAACACAGAGACTTGGAATGAAGCAACAGATTTAGCACTAGGTGAGGCATTATGAGAAACACAACAGAAGTAGAGGGCCAGATTCAGAGATTTGTATTTTATCCTAGAAGCCGTGAAAAGTCCTCAGAGCTAGTTGAACAGGTAAACTACAGAATCAAAGTAGTGTTTCATAAAGATTAATTTCACAGTATTACAAGTAACTAGAACTAGGAAAAAAGAAACTGTTGTCCAGTTAGGAAAATATTGCAATAAAATAGGTATAACCCTGGACTAGAGTAGAAATAGTGAGAATCGAGAGGATGGGATACATTTAAGAGGTGTCAAGGATGAGTCAGCGACAGAGAGATAGAGAAACAAGGGAGGGCTGGAGTTAGAAATGTGGGTCAGAACTAAAGACATTAGACATGTTTTCTGTAAGGCAAAGATACACACACATACACACACACACACACACACACACGGAGGAAATATATGTATGTGTATCTAAAAAGTATCTGATAAAGGGGGCCAAGAATCAGAGCTTGGAAAACAATCACAACTTAGTAGCTAGGTAGAATATAAACCAGCCAAGGAGACAAGAGAAAGGGATGATCTAAATGGTAAGTTTCGAATCAAAATAGACCAAGAGAATTTCTTTTCTTTTCGGCTAGGCAATGGGGTTAAGTGACTTGCCCAGGGTCACACAGCTAGTGCCAAGTGTCTGAAGCCACATTTGAACTCAGGTCTTTCTGATTCCAGGAATGGCACTGTATCCACTGTGCCACCTAGCTGCCCCAAGACCAAGAGAATTTCAAGGAGGGCAGTGGTTAGTATTAAATGCTATGAATAGGGAAAAAGAAATCAAATCTTAAGTTTTTTTCCTCAAGAAAGAGATGAATTACATAAACTGATCATAAATCATATAATACATAAAGAACCCACAGGTAACAACAACCTATATATTCTAGATAAAGTTAGCCAACCAACCCTGTGACTTGCTGGAAACCTTGATTCTATTTTTGTCACAAATACAAGAAAAAAAACTACAGAAAGTATTAAAATCTGATGGCCTTTCCTTTGTAATGTGAACCGATATGACTAGCATTCATTAAAAGGATACTTAAATCCCTAGAGCACCTAAATGATGTAGTTTAAACTAAGTCAGAGCTTTGAATCCACATTAAAAGACTTTAGACAATTCAATAAAATCTAGGCTGCCAATTACGGTGGGCCTGTGTAAGAAAGTGGCAATCCACATTTTTCTCATTAACTTTTTCCAGTAAGTTTTTTAAAAGTGTTTTTCTCCTTTCCGTTCTTGAAAAGTAGTCAAAAGAGAGCAATCCAATTCCATGAAAGGCCTCAGCTTAACTTTTAGAAGCTACAGTTATCAAATTCAGTGCTAGAAACAGCATTCTACTCCCCACGGCAGAATGTTTATTGAGGCTCTCTTGGCTTACATGTTCTCCCCTCAAAGGTCTTTAATCCAAAAAAGAAAAAAAAAAACAATCTAGAATCTATATGTAGAATGCCTGAGTTTTTGGAATGACTATAAAGTTAGTGTATGCTGCATTGGTGTTTCTAGCTCCACCTTTTGGTAAATGGCTTCCAAGCAGCCCCATCTTCCTATCCAGTGCAGTAATTATTAGTTCAAGAAAGCTGAGCACCTCCCAGTCCTGTTTCTGCATCTGGCCTAAGGTTCTATTTGTCTAGTTTGGCAGTGTCCGAAGAGATAATAGGCCAGATAACTCCTAGAAGGCTACCTTCATTCTAGAGTTTCTCACGGGGTAAAGATCTGAAGTCATATCCCAAGAGTTTAATTTCTGTAGGCAACTAAAGGCAAACTAAATACCAATGCCAAGGTTTTCCTCTAGGCAGAGGGTGGCAGCCTCATTCCAGTCGTAATATACTAAACTTTTAGAAATGCCATTTCATTTACTAAGATTTCTCAAAGGAAAATAAATATTTTATTAAATATTCAAAGGAAAGAGATATCAACAACTGGAAAAATACATCAAGAGGGCCTTATTATTCCTGCTAAAATGTAGGAAAAATACTCTGAAAATAAAAATGAAAAATACTTAGAATATTCTGAAAACCTTTTGTACCTCAATGTCATTGGAAAGGTTTGCTGAGTGTGTGCATGTGTATACACAGAGATCAACACAAATTATTGATTTAATATAAGTCAAATCTTATATAGAATACACTTATTTTAATCTATAGAAAGAAATTTGCCATGTGTTGCAGAAGATTCAAGTACATTAAACACACCACAAATTTTAGTGCAGATTCAGAAATAAATATATTTAACATTATCTTCCTTGTTACTTTATTTCATTTAAAGATGAGAAAACAGGACAGGGAAAAGAAGAGAGAAAAAAATAAAACGGGAGAGCACAATGTTAAGCTATTTTTTCCCCTTCATGTCTGATGCAATGCTGCGGATTTCTGGAGGACGCCTCCTCCTATAACAGCACTAGACTGCAATGCAAAAGAATTCAGTCATGGGAGGATTAGTCTCTTCACTCTGAGAAAAGCTGACACACCACAGCACAATCACTTTTAGATGTCTTCCCCCTAATCAATGTTTTATTTAGGGTATGACTGGGAAGACCTAACACAAAAAAGGGGACTTACTCTATCTAATTAGGCTTTGTCCCCTAACCTTTGAGGGACCAAAACCAAAATGGATTAGAATCATATTGTGAAAACAAATCTCACAAAACCAAGGCAATCTACAACACTCAGAGATTTAAGGTTCAACTTTCCTCTGAGAAAAGGTGAAGCTGGGAATAGTATCTAAATTATATTATAATTTTAGAAAGTCACTTAGCTATATTAAGAAGAAACAACTCCTGTGCCTCATGAATTTGCCAGCTAAAGCAAAGAAAATCTCCTGTAGTTTATTTATTTTTATTCAACTTTGGCTTCTTTCCACATTTCTACCACTATAAAAAACTATCAAAAGACTAAGATCTCTTTCATCTTTCTCAACCTTCCATCACGAATTCACAATTCATTAAATTAAAAAAAAGAGAAAATCTACTTTGGGGAGTTTCTTCACTAGCCTATTCCAACACTTTATTCTTACATTACTAGTAATATTCTCCTGCCTGCTAGAAATACCAAAAAACCAAAACCTAGGAACAAGCAGGATAGAACCAACTAGCTTAGAAAGGTTTTGAGTTCTATGATTTGAAAGAGTCTTTTAATTGTATGTGTTCACCAATAAATTTCAGTACTATTTTTTTAGCTTTTTTGTTGGTAGTTGACTTATACCTGCTGATCATTTAAGATCCTACAGTTTTATTTAATTTGTTTTCTCAATTAGTGGCTTATCAGTGAGAGATAAATTCCCTTCTAGTAGGGATATTATTTTATTAAAATCTTAATTTATAAAATGGGGAACTTTTTATAAAGAGGGGTCTCTACTGGCTTTAGAAGGCATAGCACTTAAAAGAAATATACATTGTTAACCTGGCTAGTACATTCTCTGAAACTACTATGTTATGATTTTAAAGAATCTTCATGGAATACTGGCCTTACCACAGGGCAAATGACAATGTTTAATCAAACCTCACTTGCCATTTTCTTTATTAATAAATGGACACAGACATACCTATCTGGCCAGGAACACTTTTTAGGACTTTTCAATAGGACTGGCTATAATAAAGGAAATAGTATAATACATAAGAACATTATATTCCTTACTATGTGCGAGGTACTGTGCTAATAAGCCCTGGTGATTGAAAGAGAAGGTTCCTTGTCCTCAAAAAGATCATAGACTAGTAGGGAAAACCCAACATTTGTAACTCATGGTAGCCTATGAAAAATGACAAGTAAGTCAAGTCAATAAGCCTTTATTAAGTGACTACTATATGCCAGGTACTATGATATGTGCTAAGGACCAAAAAAACAAAACAAAACAAAAACAAACAAACAAAAAACAAGAGAGAAGAGGAGAGACAGTCACTGACCTTAAGAATCTCAAGGCCATAGACAACATGCAATAACTATGCACAAACAACATATATACAGGTTAAACTGGAGATCATTTCATAAGGAAAGCAATAGCAATGGCAGAGGAGTGGGGTGGGAGTTGGGGACCTGGGAAAAATACTCTTCTAGCAGGTGGGATTTGCAATCAGTCTTGAGAGAAGCCACAAGTTGGAGGTAAAGAGAAAGAAAATGTCACACATGACAAAGAGCCACTGAAAATGTAGAGTTGGGAGATGGAGTTTCTTGTGTGAGAAACAGGGAGGAGACCAATATCACTAGTTAGTAAATATGTGATGGGAAGTAAAATATTAAGAAGACTAGAAAGGTAGGTAGGAAGGGAATAGGTTATAAAGGATTTTAAATGTTATGCAGAAGATTTCATATTCAAAGCTGGAGGCAACAAGGAGCCACTGGACTCTGTGTGTGTGTGTGTGTGTGTGTGTGTGTGTGTGAGAGAAAAAGGCAACAGAGGCAGAGAGAGACAAAGAGAGATCTGATCAGACTTGCTCTTTATGAAGATTAACTTGACAGATAAGTAGAGGCTGAACCAGAGTGGAGAGAGGCTTGTGGCAGGGAAACCAACTAGAGGCCTATTACAATAGTCTCCGTACAGGGTGCTAAGGGCCTGCACCAGGGTGGTGAAAATATCAGAGGAGAAAGGGGGTATGTGAGAGATCTGTGATGGTAGACTTGGCATTTGATTCAATATGCGGGGGGTGAGAGTAAGAAGTCATGGACGACACTAGGTTGCAAGCCTGGGTGACTGGAGGTGGCATCCTCAACATTAATAGGGTTTGGAAGAAGGGAGGGTTTGGGGAAAAGTTAATTAGTTCAGTTTTGGTCAGGCTGAGTTTGAGATATCCAATAGGCAGACAGTGATGTGAGACCAGAGGTCAGGAAAAAGGTTAGGGCTGGGTAAACAGATCTGAGAATCACCTGCATAAACATGATCATTGAATCCATGATGAGATCATCAAGCAAAAGTGTATAAAGAAGGCTCATTAACTAGCCTTAACTAGGACAGACTAGTTAACTGGCAGAACCTGGGGAAAGACCCATCAAAGAAGACTAAGCAGTAGTAGTCAGAGAAGTAGGACAAGAACCAGGAGAGAGCAGTGTTTGAGAAACCTAGAGAGAAGAGAGTATCAAAGAGAAGGTGATTAACAAGAGTCAAAGATGTTCAATGAGCATTTGGAGATACCAGATGGGAATTAAGTGCTAGACTACTGAAAAAACATTACCAGAGATGGTGTCCTTTGGAAGAAGGTGGGATTTAATTTAAGCTGGCAAAGACAAGACAACTGATAGGGAAGGTCAGGAGCTTTCACCCGGCTTGTTAAGGGACCAATAACGAGAACACCAGGTTCATGTAGGGGAAGAATGGAAAGGTAGACAGGGACTAGCCATGTTTTGGAAGGTACTGACTGCCAAGCTAAGAAGCTGACTTTTATCTTGTAGGTAGCAGAGAACCAGTAATGTTTTTAAATACAAAACTGACACGTGAAACGGTGTTTTAGAAACATTAATCAGGTTAACAGTACACAGAATGAAATGGAAGATTAGCAGTAAGAAGACCCATGGCCAGTTAAAAGCCCAGGTAATCTAAAAATAAGGAGCTAAAGGCCAGGGCTATGGTACTGGCAGAAGGAATGGCAATCAAGGGATAGATACTGGAGACCATAAGATGAGCTCAATTAAAAACATCCAATTGTTTCACAACAGTGTCTGACATATAGTATGTTGCTGTTGTTATTGTTATTATTAATAACAAATAACAAACTGATTAACTGGTTCATAGAGATGTGATATTTTTCCAGAGGCTTCAGATATTGAGAACAAAATAATACACAAAACTCTAAACCAACAAATGAAGCTAGAAAAATATCAAGTAGAATTTCACTAGTCATCATCTTCTATAATGATGGGTTTGACTAGACCTCTAACATATCCTTCAGTTTCAAAACATATATTTCTTTGATAAGGCAAAAAGTACTTTTCTAAATAGTCAAATCAAAGTTAACTAAAAATATTACACATTGTCTAGAACTCAACAGTATACACATACTATTTTGATAATGTTATGAAAATACTGATTAAAAAAAAAAGAAAATGATGGAGTAAAGTTTTAAGCTAGGTCTTAATACTTCTCCACAACTGCTGGAGGATCTAAGTTAAATTACTGTATTTTGATTTTGCAGAGGTAGTAACTGAGCCACCATGAGTGAAGTCAACTCATAAGTCAATGCAGTTCAATACCGGTGCTGAGAGAAGCCAGAAATTCCAAAAAAGGGCCTAAACTATAGTTTTGACCCACACCCCTAGAGAAACTAAACTGAAAAAAGCAAAAAATAAAAAAACAATAATAATAAGGTGACTAAATAAAAGGGGAAAGGGGTTGAGGGGCTCTTCCAACCATGTACCTAAATGAGTTTTAAATTGAGCCTTTTGATTTTCTGAGACTTGATCAATTTAAAACACTGACTTATCTAGAAGACAATTTTCTTCCTACAAAAGGCCAGTTTTAACTTAAATAAATAGCCGTATAACTCAAGATCTCAAAATACTACAAAGAATGCCATTAAACAACACTATTAGACACTTTTTGAAGGGTGGCCTTCAGCATTAGAAACATTAGACTTCATAAAGACTTTAAAGGACTCAATAATGTGAGCACTAACGCACCATAAGCTGAAATATCTACTAAACCACCACCCAAGAACAATGTTAATACTAAAACAGAAGCATCTTCGAACAGATTGCTTTAATTTGGTAACATGATGGAAACACTCTCCTTTTATAACCTCAGAAATTTATATAAAAATTGGCTTTTGCCATCTCCCTTCCATTTCCAATCACCTGTCTCATTTGTTCTCCAGATTTTTGTCTAAAAAGGAACTTTTGCCAACACTGAAACACAGCACGGTGTAATGCAGTGGTTTCCAAACGTGGGGCCCACACACTCTGCAGGAAAGAATCAAGGAATTATTTATTAAAGAGGACCTTGAAGCTAACCTTACTTGCTATACTGAGAATTAAATGCTCAAACAACTTAGATTGGAAAACAGATCTAAGGCAAAAACATTTATCCCTTTAATCAGACATCCACTCTCTGAAAGTCGAAAACACAAATACCTGACTTATTAAATGATGACTAACAACCAACATACACATGTATGTAGACAATCTGTAGACTAAACAAATAATGTCACACATATATTACTATTTATCAAATGTAGGTGGATGCTGTTAAAATTTATAAAATAGAAATTTAATAGTATTTCTAAAAAACCAGGGCAGGCTTTCTGTCATGTATTTTCTGAGCTTCTTTTGGTAAAATTATTATCACCCAGGTATCTATTGCTTTCCTTTGTAAATACTATATATTTTATTTTATGCCTTTAAAAACGTTATTCTGAGAAGTGATCTAAGGCTTCACTGAACTTCCCAAGGGGTCCATGACACAAAAAAAGGTTAAGCCCTGCACTTCACTTGTCATAACACTGTGACTCATGGTCTCATTAAGCATATACCCCAAGGAGGTCAACAGAAAATCTCCCATATATATTACAATAGTCTAAGAGCCTTTTTGGCAGCAAACAACTAGAAATAAAGTAGATGTCAAACTACTTGGGAATAGGTGAACCAACTGTGACACATGAATATAATGGAGTAGTATTATGTAATAGGAAATGATAAATATGATGAGATTCAAAGAAATATGGGGAGACAAGCATGAACTGATTCAGAGTGAAATAAGCAGAACCAAGAAAACAAAATGCACAAGCTTAAGTTAGTAAAAACACCAAAAAAAAAAGCTGTAAGTAATTGTAATGACTCACCCTAGTCCTGGAGAATAGTTAATGAAATACAGTTCCCTAGGTGGAGAGTTGGGAGACTATAGGGGCAGACCATAGCACACATTTTTAGGTAGGGTTACTCTTACCTACTTAGGTAGGGTTGCTTAATTTTTTGATATAAGGAAGGATTCAGTGCTAAGGTGGAGAGGAATGAATGCTAAAAGGCATGAATAAATGTTATTACCCTCACTCTCTTTTAAATTTAGATAGATGTACATTTCCTGTGTACTTTTTCTACTGAGAGAAGGCTATGAAGTTTTCTTTTAATTGTTGTAGAAAATTAAAAAAAAATTTTTTTCTCCCTGGGCCTTCAATAATCACAAGCACTTCTATTGCACCATGCTAAAAATAGTCCCTTTCATCTGCACTGTCCACCAATGTTTTCCAATTTAATTATCTTGGGTTTTTTTTCCCTGTGAAGTATGTTATCTGCCATTCTGTTTTCTATTGCATTGATCACATTTTTAGTCATCTACTGGAACATTGCAAAGAAGATTAAATTTGGAATTAGGGAATTTGGTTTAGAATCCTATGCTTGTTACCTGGGAGGCAACATGATAAAATGGAGAGAATGCTGGATTTGAGTGAGGAAATTGGGTTTAAATCTTATCTGTGATACTGTTAGCATGAATAAATCACTTAACATCACAAAGACCCATTTTTGTCAATTGTAATGGGGACAACAATACACGTAATGAGAAGTTTAAATGAGATGTATGCTAGTGTAGAAAGGTTGTCCCAAAAATACAGTAAGACTTTTGGGATACCCTGTGTGTCTTATAAGCACACACACAACATATAAATATATTATAACCCATATAACCTCAGACAAATTACTTCCCAACCCTGGCTCTGGGTTTCAACTGTAAAATAAAGGATATAGACTAAATTAAAGGCTCCCTCAAGTCCCTTCCATTTTTAAGTACTGTGACCCTACATTCCCAAATTCTCTATGTTATATTAATTCTACCGAATTTCATAATCTTCCCAGATTTTTCAGCAGCATGCAATGCTTTCTTTAATTCCTCTCGTAATTTTAATTTCTCAGGCAATCCACTTCTCCCTTTAATTAACTTGGATAAATCAATTTAATTTTCGGGTTTTCTTGCACTGTTTTTTCAAATACTACTTTTGATAATGGTTCAGCATATCTTTTCTTCAGTTATTTTTACTTCTGCTTCTTTCATGCCATAAAAATATCAGACTTCCTTTGTTTGCTATCTTTTTTGCAGAATTCTAATTTTCTTATAAGAATAGGCTCCCTTAAAAAGTTTCATTATGACATCTTCCGAGAAGATTTTTTTTCCTACCTTCTCAGGTAGAAAAAGAAGTCTTAGCACTTCCTAACTGACTGTAATGACATGTCTCAAAGATAACTTTTTTTAAAAAATAAAGGGTATTGCTCATTTTCAATCATAACCAACTGTCTCTCACATTTAAGCCCCAAACAAACCACAGCAGCATACCATACAATACTATAGTTTATATACTTATTGTAAACTCATTTTAAATTGTATTATTTTATAATCTCCCACATCTACCTCAACTACAATTATAAGATTCTACAATTTCAAGAGTTTTTGACGACTAGATTTAAGTCCCGCTGCATCCCTTTTCAGTTTTTTAATCCTAAGACTCTAGTAGTTAATTCTGTAATGGGAATGAAGATAAGATTTTCCCCTGGTTACTCTGGGGAGGTCAGTATCACAAAAAGGGAAGAGAGGGGTGGGAATGCATTAAGAATATATTCTGCCACCATGCCCCTAATTTCTGCTGAAGAGGAAGAATAAGCTAAGACAGTCGTAGCTTGGGTGGATAGCTTAAATTACGGAGTTCTGAAGTGCAGTATCAACTACATCCACAGTAAATCTGACACAACTATGGTGAGCCCCCATGGGAACACAGGGTCATCAGAAAACCAGAGGCAGTGAAAGTTTTCAAGACAATCTGTTTTGGGATTGTACTGATGAGTGGCCACTACACTTATAGCCTAGTTGAGATAGAAAGACCCAGTCTCAAAAAAATCAAAACAAAGTCTATTTTCTGAATTAACATTTGGATACTTGAAACATGAACAGAACTCATAAATGCCATTCTGGTAAAAGGGGGAAAAGAAGGGAACCACCATTGTGATAAGAAGGAGAGGTCAGGAAAGTCTGGGAGCAGAACGGTTTGTATTTAGTCTGTTCCCACACTGGAAAATTGCTACACAAGTATTGATGACATCCAGTTCTGTCGTGTCCAACTCTTCATAACCCCATCTGGGGTGTTCTTGCCAAAGATACCAGAGTGGTTTACCGTGTCCTTCTCCAGTGGATTAAGACAGACAGAAGCTAAGTGACTTGCCCAGAGTCATGCAGCTAGTGGGCGTTCCAAAGTTGGATTTGAACTCAGATCTTCCTGACTCCAGGCCCAGTGCTCTATCCACTAAGCCACCTAGCTGCCTCCAAAGTATTTACAGTACCAAGTGCCTATTAGACATTTTGAACTAGACATCTCAAACTCAACATGTCCAGAAACTGAACTTACTATATTTCTCCCCAAAAGCTCCCCTCTTCCCAAATTCCCTATTACTGTAGTGGTCACCATCTTTATTCATTAGCATTATCCTAGACTCTTCACTCACTCTCACCTCATATATCCAATCTGTCACAAAGTTCTGTTGTGTCTATTTTCACAATATTTTTCATATACCTATATCTATATATCTATCCGAATAGCTAGTTCAATTATATTATATTACATATTACATATTATATCCTCCACACAGGAAATTGCTATTCCTAAAACACAGCTCTACTTTTGCCACTCCTCATACAGCCACCATTCTAATGCATGCTTTCATTAACTGGACTATTGCAATAGCCTGACAGTAGGCTTCCCTGACTGAAATCTCCAGCCCATTCTCCCCTCAGCTGCCGAGTGATCTTCCTAAAGCACAGGTCTAATCATCTCACTTCCCTTACTCATGAAGTCAGTGGCTCCCTATTACCTCCAGAATTAAATACAAAATCCTGTTTGGTATTAAAGCTCTTTACGTTTTGGCCCCTTCCCAGTATTTTTACACTTAACTCCCTTTACATACTCTATAATACAGTGACAAAAGACACCTCACCTCCCAATTCCATGCCTTTTCATTGGTTATCCCACATGCCTAGAATGTTTTCTCTCTTCTACCTTCCTTCAAGATTCAGCTCAAAGCACAAGGCTTTTCCTGGCTCCTTTCATCCCCCACAGTTAGTGTCTTCCCTCTAAGACTACCCACCTATTTACAATCTAAATTGCATATACTGAGTAGTGTTGTCTCCCCCCATTCAAATATAAGCTCCCTAAAAGCAGGAGTCTTTGCCTCTCTATCCTCAGCTCATAGCACAGTATCTGGCACAAAGAAAGCACATAATAAATGCTTATTAATGATGATGATGATGATAGATAATTGGATATTTGACATTCTGATGGGAAAATATCAACAACATCAAATTTCTTTTATAGAATTCTATATTATGCAAAACAATAACACTCGAATATAAATTCTTTAGTTTTATTTTCAATGTTCACAGCATCAGGATAACATGGAAAAATATATAGTGAAAGTGGAATATATAGAATATAGAATAGAATTACATAAAATAAAAAAAATTCATCTAACTTTTAAAGCATCAACCCAGAGAGAAATTATGTTTTTCTTTCTTTTATTTGATAGACAATGGGGTTAAAGTGACTTGCCCAGGGTCACATGGCTAGTAAGTGTCAAGTGTCTGAGGCCACATTTGAACTCAGGTCCTCCTGACTCCAGGGCCAGTGCTCATTGTGTGACCTAGCTGCCCAAAAAGTATGTTTTTCAATAAAATGTGACAATACAATAAGAAGTAACATTGTAAGCAAAGAGGAAGGAATACTGATGGGGAGTTAAAAGACCTGTATTCTAGCCTCAGTTCTGCTAATTGGCTGTGTGATCTTACCAAGTCAATACTTTCTTGGGACTCTGGTTCAGATGTATATAAAATGTGGGGGTCATCATGAACTTAAATTCTTTGATTCAATGAAATGTATTTAGTTTCAATAGGCCCTTTGTTTTATAGTTACTAGTGGGGGGAAAATTTAAGCTTTATGCGATTTTAACACCACTGATGTGAATATTTCAACACAGTCAAAACTGTCTTTACTCATTATCCTACCTTCCAAAGTTCCAGCCACACCACATTAATTTGATATCATTAACAACCATTTATATCACTGTTTACCATTCAAATCAATACAATGAACATTTATTAGGCACTCCTCACAACATAAAATCACTGTGTTAGGAAAAAGGGAGGGGGAAGGGAGAAAATAGTCCCCACTCTCAAGAAACTTTCAAAAAGGAGAATGCAACATGTTCATAGATAATCAGAGACAAAGTCATCACACAAAATAATTTCACACAAGAGACATTACTAACTAGAGGGATCACAAAGGCCTCACTAAGGAGGTGACCTCTCAGGTAAGCTTTGAGGGAAGATAAGGGTTCTATGAGGCAAAGGTGAGGAAGGAGTGCATTCCAGACAGGGGGTACTGTCTTCACAAAGGAATGAGGATCAGAGATGAATTGTGAAGTACAGGGAACAATCAAAGTGCCACTTTGACTAGAACGGAGAGCGCGTAAAGGAGAAAAATTTGAAGCAAGGCAGGTGGCAGCCTAATGTAGAGCTTTCTACATCTCGGGCTTTGGATTTTTTATTTTATCCAAGAGGTAATAATACAGAGTTGCTGAAAGCTCTGAGTTTGAGGAGTGACAAAGGTAGAGCTGTGGTTTAGGAACAGCAATTTGGCAACTGTGTGGAGGATATAATATAACTGAAATAGCCATTCAGCAAGTATTACATTTGCCTACAGTCTTAGAAAGAACATATTTTGTTGCATTTACTGATTAAAAGCCATTAACTTTCTGGCTATGGAGTAATAATTTTCCATGTAACAGAAAGAGGTATCTTTCACAGGTAACTAGATTATTAATATTCACATACTAATTACTCAGTACACTTTATAATCAATTGAGCAGGGGATAAAGAAATAATCAGTGTCATTTTTGTCATTATTTTATGAAAATTAATCGATAACAAAAATAAAATGCATGGAATTTGAAGCTTAGAATTTTATTTAAGATCATTCATTATGTATTCCTTAGTGTTCACTTTGTTCAATTGAATGCTTCAGTTGACAGTTACTAAGTTAAGAATGAAATAAATGGAAGGACACATCCTTTTAAATAGCTTAAATAACAGCAAACTGAACTATAATTGTCATATCACATGAGAAACATGCCCTCTAGTGGGAAAGTGTTTACTTCTCAGGTGAATATGTAGCATCAAAGAATGTTCTATATGAGATTTGTATTTCATCACTGAGTCCTTCAAATTCTACAAACATTTTGATGCATCAGGGCCGCTTTAATTCAAAATGCTTTCACGATTCTCACCAGCAATACAGCTGATTTCTAAAGTAGTTATTTTATGTTACTACATTGGCTTCACTTTTCTTTAAAAGGGGATTATGTATTAATACCATCACAATTGATAAATGAATGAAAATATTCACTTGGCATACCTTGTGGGCAAAGTAGGTGATACAATTTTAAAGTAAAAAAAAATCTAGGCAGGAAAAATAATAATATTAGGTCATATTGGATGAGTAACTTTGAAGGGGGAAAAAACCTAGATGAGGTAGCAAAAAATATAATAAGAAGAAGAAGAAGAAGAAGAAGAATGATAAAAATTCTGGTGCTTCCCAAGATAGTAGGTGTTTGGGAAAACAAACAAACAAACAAACAAACAAAAAAAACCACCATCTTCAGTACTTGGATGGCAGTTGCAGCTAAAATACAGAAGAATTCTTAAAAGCCAGTTTCAGACTGCAGTTTCTGCTGTAGTTTCCATGGTGACTAACATCAGACCAGCAGAAAGTAGGTGATTTAAAAAGTCACAATTTAAAAATATATAGTGATTTTTCAAAGAACTACATCCTTTCTTGTCAGCAGCAGAGATGACAAGCTAGAATCGAGCTGTAAAGGGTTTCAGTTATACTTGATTATTACATTTTTTTAATAAGTCACAGGTTTCTTTGTTAAAAATTTACTTCACGAATGCTTTCAAATTTAAACCAGGCCTCCACATTTCATATTAAATCTCAACGCAATATGATGAAATGACTTTAACGTTCTAAGCACAAAGCTCCACTGCTGCCTTAGACTTCTGTACTGCCCTTCAACCTAGCCTGGAACGACTCCTGTTGAGGCAGCTTCTCTTTCCATAACAGCCACAGAGACTGAATACTAAGAGACAACACATGCTAGAAACAAGGACCAGAAAATGGATGAGAATTCTGAAGATTGTTCCTCTCCAAACAGAGACTCTGCAGTGTGGCTAGGAGCCAGAGATAAAACATGTATATGGGGCAGGGCTGCTGGAGCATCAAAGTTACGAGACCTATTTGATAAACAAACATACCTCATGGTGAAGTAAGCCATCTCTGGTAGGAAGTATAATCTATGGACTATCTGCTGTTAGTGAGAATGCTAATGGAAGCAGTTTTTCATTCACAATGTGCTTCTCAAAAAGTGCATCAGGACAAACTGAGGTGTGGTATAGAGTACACTGTGCTTCTGTCCCTCTACCTCTAAAACTCTGGTTACTGCCCCGTGGAGACCGCAGGCCGATTCCCATCCTGTTTCTGTAGCATCTTCTTTTTTCCTCATCCCACTCAAACATCTTATATTCAAAGGCCAATCCCATCAATCTGTTTTGCTAGTGAGGATGGGAACTTTCCTCTCCTTCCAACTATGTGTGCCAAGATAAAGAATGTGCAAAGAATATCATAAGCAACCTGCTTCAGAAGGAAAGAATCAGTTTCAGATTTCAGAAATCAACTTTAGATGGCACTTATCCCCCTCTGCACTCTTACCAAAATCAACAATGAATGAGAGAAGAAATCCACTAAAAATTTTCTAAATTTAAATTCTGCATTTCTCATCTCAGCCATCCACACGGGCAGATGAGTGAGCTGTTTTAAAACTATCTTACCTGCACATTTTAAACCTCATTAAGATACCCTTAGGCGTAACAAAACAAAAACAAATCTGACAACATAATACAGGCATCCAAATGAGGGCTCCTGGTACCACAAAACAGAACTACCTGGTACAGATAGGCTGTATCTGAGGTTCAGATGGGTCTTGAGTCCCATGGGCCATTATGTCTATAAGGACACCACTCTCCTCCCCCCACCCTCCATCTCAGAAAGACCTCATTACCTTGATTCTGTAACAAAGAAAGGCCTGTAGGATGGACAACACTGAGGTCTGAATTAGCAGATACTTGTTGACTGAAACAGTACATTTTTATAAATATCTAGAATCTACCCAGCGCTTATAGCAATGTTTATGCAAAGCAAAAGAACGCACTTAGAGCAAAACCAAAGTCAAGAACATGTATTATCTGACCCCAAAGTCCCCCAAGCTTCCTCTACTACCCTACAGTTGTTCAAATGAAGGAGGGTGTAAAGGCTACAATCCTCAGGTGGCCTTCTGCTACTTATTAACCTATAGCTCCCTTTCAAAGTCAAACTCCTTGAGGATCTGTCTATACTCCCTGCCTCCACTCCTTCTCCTTTCACTTACATCTTAACCCCTTGAAATCCAGCTTATCACATCACCAAAATCTCTCTCTCCAAAATCCAATGTTTTTTTTCTCAATCACGTTTCTTAACTTCTTTGCAGCATTGTAGACCATACTCCCCCTCTTGACCATTCTTGTTTTCCTTTCTTCCTATCTGACCACTACTTCTGCCCCCAACTGTAGGTTTTCACAAGGATCTGTCCTAGGTCCCTTTCTCTACTCTCTATATATTCTCAATGACTTCAATAGCTCCTCTAGGTTTAAACATCAGCTCTATGCAGGAAACTCCCAGATTTGTCATACTTGGCAGTCTAGCTCCCATCTCCTGCATTTCACAGGATCTCCCTCTTCCTGCATGACGCAACTGAAACACCACCTTCTATGATCCTGATTCTGAGATCTCCTCAACTGCGAGTACCCCCCCATCCAATTAATTTGTATTTATTCTGTTTATAAATATCCTTGTTGTCTCTTCCATTAGAACTTTGCCCTTTGCAAAGTCAGCACTGTTTTATTTATTCATCTTTTTCCTCTAGCACAGAGCATAGTGTCTGACACACAGAAGTCACTTAATAAAAGCTTGCTGCCTGACAGTGTAAACAACCAGGGTTGCCACCTCAGATTCATCCTCACTCCCTTCCTCCTCTTGTTGATTCCACTACATGTCTGGCATCCCTTTCCTGCACTCTATTCACATAGCCACCACTCTGAATCAACTTTTAGGCAACACCAACAGCCTCCTCACTGATCTTCTTGCCTCCGATCTCCTCCTTCTACAGTCCCTGAAACTGTCCAAGTGATTTTCCTGAGGGGTGACTATGTCAATCCCCTGCTCTAGCGGCTCCCTATTACCTTTAAGATCAAACTTTTTTGGCATTTAAAGCCCCTCACAACCTGGCTCCAGGCTACGTTTCCAGGTGTATTACACAATACTCCTCTTCATTTCACTCTATGATCCAACCAAACTGGCCTTCTTGCTGCTCCTTAAACATGCCAACCCCCACCTCCTTGCCTTTGCACAGCTGTCTACCCAAGCACAGAGCATACTTTCTTAATCTCCACCTCTTAAAATTGCTAGCTTCTTTCAAAGTTGAACTCAAGTGCAATCTCCTATATCAGCCCTTCCTAATCCCCAGTCCTCCAGATGTTAGTGCTTACCTTCCAAAAATTACCTATTTTACTACATAATTCAAATATACATTATCACATAGCTACATATATATATTTACATGTGCACATGGTTTTTTCCCCTCAGCTAGATTCTTGAGGACACAGACTAGTTTCTGTCTACATCACATAGGGTAGCACTGGCACACAGTAGGTACCTAATAATTAAATTGGAGTCTTTTGACATATTTCTTAGACTATCATCTAGTTTTTAATGATGTCAAGTAGAACATCCTAACAATTAGAACTGTCCAAAAGTAGAATGACCAGCCTACTGAGGTGGTAGGTTCCCAACCGTTGGAGATCTTTGAAGGTTAGATGACCAAATGTCAAGAGTGTTATATGAGGGGCTCAAGTAGATAGCTTCCAACTCTTAGAGTCTATGCATCTGTGAACATTGGGTAACCAAATTATGATACTCATTCATCTTGGAATACAAGAGGGATTTAAAATATTTGCCTTATATATTATTACTATTAGTCAAGGACATGAATCTAGTTTTCTACAATGTTACTGACTACTAAAAATATGATTCCTCCCAGGGTAGAGACAAAATGGCAGAGTAAAAGCCATGATCTGCTTCAGCTCTCCCCCAAATACCTGTAAAAAATGGCTCTAAACAAATTCTAGAGCAGCAGAACCCACAAAAATACAAAGTGAAACAAATTTCCAGCCCAAGACAACCTGGATGGTTGATTGGAAAGGTCTATTGCACCACGCTAGGAAGAGGAGCGCAATTCAGTGTGCGCTTGCAGGCAAAGACCAGGCCTCAGCAAACCTGGAGCAGGCCTTAGGGGACTGAATCAAGGGGAGCTGTGGCAGTTTCCAGACTGCTCGACCCACAAATGCCAAAGACAATTTAGGAGGTCAGTAGGAAAGGTCTGTTAGACCTGGTGAGAGAGGAGCACAGTTCGGCCCCAATTCTGGCATAGCCCCAGGGAAGCGGCTGCTTCTGAAGCTCTCAGTCCACAGACTGAGGGGGGATTGCAGGGATCTTTTTGCTGGTGCTGAGGCAGTATTCTCTTGCTGTGCCTGTGCTTGGATCTGAGTTGCAGTCCTGGGTGGCGGTCCTGGGGTGAGGAGGAGCACTGGTGTGGCGGAGCTTGTGGTTGCGGTGGACAGGGAATCCTCCTCACAGTTCCAAGGCAGAAAACAGTGCCTGTGGTCACTCATAGCCCAGAGCACAGGCCAGGAAAGCAGTAAACACCTCGCCTTTGATCATACCACCTTGGAAGAACCGAAAATTTGCAGGTCCCTAGACGTATCTCTGAAAATAGCTGTACATAACCCCCAAAGATTGGGACAGTACATCTTCCACATAGGAAGCAGAGCCCTACCTTAACAAAGAGTTTAAAACTCAAGTAATTGGCTGAGAACATGAGCAAACAGCGCAAAAAAGTCAGAGTATAGAATCTTACTTTGGTGACAAAGAAGATCAAAACATACAACCAGAAGAAGACGATAAAGTCAAAGCTCCTACATCCAGAACCTCTAAGAAAAATATGAAACAGTCCCAGGCCATGGAAAAGCTCAAAAAGGATTCTGAGAAGCAAGTAAGAGCAGCACCGGAAAAACTGGGAACAGAGATGAGAGTGATGCAAGAAAATCATGAAAAACAAGTCAACAGCTTGCTATAGGAGACCCAGAAAAATACTGAAGAAAATAACACCTTAAAAAATAGATTAATCCAAATAGCAAAAGAAGTCCAAAAAGCCAATGAGGAGAAGAATGTCTTAAGAAGCAAAATTGGCCAAATGGAAAAGGAAGTCCAAAGGTTCACTGAAGGAAATACTTCCTTAAAAATTAGAATGGAGCAAATGGAAGCTAATGACTTTATGAGAAATCAAGAAATTGTAAAACAAAACCAAAAGAACAAAAAAATATTCTACACAATAACAGCCACGTTGTGCAATGACTAATATTGATAAAATTTAATCCTTCCTAGTAATACAAGGATCTAAGACATCTCCAAAGGCCTCATGATGGAAAATGCTTACCACATCCAAAGAAAGAACTATGGAATTAGAATGCAGATTGAAGCATACCATTTGCTATTTTTTTTTCTTTCCAACAGAGAATATTAGACCACAGTGTTCTCAAAAGAACACTAAAACTTTTAATTATACTAGCTAAGACTACATTCTCAGCTACCTATGTTTCTTTAAGTCTCCTTTCTTTCTATCATGCCAAGTTAAAAAGGCATACTATTTGCTATTTTTTTTTTCCTCTTCCCCTCATGTGTTCTTTGGTGGCATCAAACTGTTTTCTTTAGTGTTCCCTATATACAATATTTCATCTTCTGCCTCTGTGCTTAGGAGGTTTTCCCTCCTGGCCTGCTATCTCCTGGGACCACAAACATCCTGGATTCAAGCACCACCTCTTTTAATGGACTTGTCCTCATTCTCCACTTTGTTATTCTTCCTGCCCTGCCCCAATCACTTTGTATTTATTTTTTAAATGGTAGGAAGAGGGCAACTAGGTGGTATAGTAGATAGAGTGTCCACCATAAAGTCAGGAAGACTCATTTTCATGAGTTCAAATCTAGCCTCAGATACTTACTAGCTGTGTGACTCTGAGCAAGTTACTTTACCCTGTTTGCCTCAGTTTCCTCATCTGTAAAATGAGCTGGAGAAGGAAATGACAAATCACTCCAGTATCTTTGCCAAGAAAACCCCAAAAGGGGTCACAAAGAGTAGGACATGACTGAAATCACTGAATAACCACAACAACAAGAGGGGGCATTGATAGGGGACCCCTGATAAATTAATCAAATTAAATTAATAAAAAAAAGAATAAAGAAAATAAAAAAATAAAGACAATGTTAAATATCTCATTAGAAAAACAACTGACCTGGAAAACAGATCCAGGAGAGATCATTTAAAAATTATTAGACTATCTGACAGCCATGGTCAAAAAAAGAGCCTAAACATCATCTTTCAAGAAATTATCAAGGAAAACTGCCCTGATATTCTAGAACCAGAGGGCAAAACAGAAACAGAAAGCATCCACCGATCACCTCCTGAAAGAGATTCCCAAAGAAAAACCCCTAGGAATATTATAGCCAAAATCTATAGTTCCCAGGAGAAAATACTGCAAACAGCCAGATAGAAACAATTCAAGTATTGTGGAAACACAATCAGGATAACACAAGATTTAGCAGCTTCTACATTAAAAGACCAGAGGGCTTAGAATATGATATTCCAGAGGGCGAAGGAGATTTTACAGCCAAGAATCAGTTATCCAGCAAACTGAGTATAATCCTTCAGGGGGAAAAATGGACATTCAGTGAAACAGACGACTTTCAAGCATTCCTGATTAAAAGATCAGAGCTGAATAGAAAATCTGACTTTCAAATACAAGACTCAAGAGAAGCATGAAGAAGTAAACAGGAAAGAGAAATCATAAGGGACTTATTAAGGTTGACCTGTTTACATTCCTACCTGGAAAGATGATATTTGTAACTCATGAGACCTTTGTCAGTAGTGCAGTAGTTAGAGGGAAAAAATTATATGTATGTAAGTATGGATAGATAGATAGATAGATAGATACATAGATAGATATAGGGCACAGGATGAGGTGAAGATGAAGGGGTGATATCTAAAAAAAAATTAAGGGGTGAGAAAGGATTATACTGGGAGAAAGAGAAAGGGAGAGGTAGGATGGGGTAAATTATCTCACATAAAACAGACAAGAAAAAGCTTTTACAGTGGAGGGGAAATGGGGGAAGGTGAGAGGGAATGAATGAATCTTATTCTCATCGGCTGTTTTTTGAGCAAGGACGGGGTCAAAAAAGAGAATAGAATAAATGGGGGGTGGGATAGGATGAACGGAAATATAGTTAGTTTTCCACAACATGACTACTATGGAAGTGTTTTGCATGACTACACATGTATAGCCTGTATCTCGTTGCTTGCCATCTCAGTGAGGGTGAGTGGGGAGGGAGGAAGGGAGAGAATTTGGAACCCAAGGCTTTGAAAACAAATGTTGGCTTTGAAAACAAATGTTAAGATTTGTTTTCACACGCAACCGGGAAATAAGATATACAGGCAACGGGGTATAGAAATCTATCCTGCCGTACAGGAAAAAGAAGGGAAAGGGTATAAGAGAAGGGGGAGGGAGTGATAGAAGGGAGGGCAGATTAGGGGAAGAGGTATTCAGAATGCATGCCATCTTGGGGTGGGGGGAGAGGCAAGAAGGGGAGAAAATTTAGAACTCAAAATCTTGTGGAAATGAATGTTGAAAACTAAAAATTAATTAAAAAATAAGATCCCTCCCATTATATTAAGTATGATACGTTCATTAAATTCCTATTTTATGTAGGCTCAGATTCTGTCTGGGCCTTATGTCTGAGGATCAGCCTGGCTAAGTTTAGAGAGAGACTCATTAGTAGAGACCTGCCCAAAAGTTCATTATTTTTTTTTGGCAGTGGCAACTTGAGAGGCCCATGGGCATATCCCCACAAATGAAATATGAGAGTTTAAAAAAATGCTTAAAAATATCAGAATGTAACCAGTGTCTCTGAATTTCCTTTTTCCTCTTTTGTTTCAATATTCATTTCTCTATTCCCTTAAAGAAAAGTACTTTATTACCTCTACAATACATCATGTCAACAACACACAAATTTACTCAATTTGCCCTCTGAGCCCTCTATGAAATCCTTGCCTGTAACGTCATTTACTTGGCTACAACTCACTCATTTCCTGAGCACATTCCTCAACTTCTAAAAGCTGTCTACTTCTGAAATATCTTTGTGTGTACATTTAAGGGTAGCTAGATGATGCAGTGGATAAAGTCAAGAAGACCCCTCTAGCTTAACAGCTAAAGTGCTACTGACAAATAGTAAATGCTACATAAATGTTAGCTATTATTACTATTTTTACTTTAAGATTCACAGAATATTAGAGATGGAAGGGGCTGAAGCAACTACTTAGCCAACTCCACCATCATTTTACAGACAAGAAAACTACGTTCCAAAAAACAGAAGTTATTTACGTAAATTAGACCCATTTTCAAGTTCCACTTTCTTCAAGAAGCAAAGCTTCCCCTAATTCCTCCAACGAATATTCATCTTCCCTTCCCTAAATTCCCTAAATTCTCCCATACCCTAAATTACTACTGAACTTATAATTCAGTATAACAAAATTAATAACCTATTTGTTCTTAATAACAAAAGTTATTTTGTGCTTTCCTCCTCAATTAATCTATAAGTTTACTGGGAGTAGGGCTTTATTTTCATCAGTATCGGGCACAAAACAGACATTCAAAAAATATTTGTTGATGAATCTGGAAAGAAAGCAAAGAAAAAAATGCCTCACATTTCATTATCTCATAATGCAATATCTTTTGCCAGGTTCTGTTTCCAATTATCCATCAAATTACATTAACTATCTCCCAAATATGTAGCCTATCTTGAGTTAGCATATTCTTCACACAGGAAGTGTAACACCATAAAATTAGGGAGAGAATTCCCCTTTGGACTAGACAGTTTTAGTTGAATCTTTTCACTACCGTCAATATTTTAGACTACTAGTATCTTCTTATTAAACATTATTATCAATAAACTTTCATCATAATACTCAATTATTTTATATAGCACCTTGATCTCTTTAATGATAAAGATGTTAGAGACATCTAAAAAACATGTTCTACCCATTTCTATACTTTTGCAGTATCATTTCAATGATAGTCAAAATGAAAAATTTCTTTCTGATTCTATAAAAACATACAAATACCTACACACACTCATATTTCTGTTGGTGTAACCTTTTACAACAGGACAATTTCTTTTCAACCTCTTTCCCTTTACTGTAGTACTTGGCACAAAAGATGATCAAAGTAAGCTGTCTAATCAATGGGCCAAGAAAATTCATCCCAAGTTCTTCCAAAGTTCTTCTTTGATACTTTGATTTAGAAGCAGCCCTAGGTTTTTAAATGCTACAACAGCAGAGCGACAAGCACTAGCAAATCCTACACCAAGCTGGAAAAGCCTCAAACACTGGCTTAGGCTACATAATGGACTATACAAACCAGAGGTTCAACTCCAACTCAATCCAAAGATGATTAATTTTTCAGCCACAGAAACTCACAAAAGGCCATAAAATAAAGGAAAGGACTGTGATATAGTTGACCTGTGTCAATGGTTCTAGTACTCAAACCAACAAAATAACATATCCTTAAGTATTGAAATAAATTATATTAAAGATGGCCATCAGTTTAAATCCTGAGCTAGGCCATTCTAACAAATATAAAAATGTCACAAGGAGAAGACAGGATTTAAATTTTTTCCTTAATGACCAAAATATGTAAGGTTTGAGGATAGTCTGTGGATTTCAATTATGTACCTTTTTCTTGATCTCAATTATCAAGCACAAAGTCCACCAAAATAAAAAACTTTTGTTACCATGACAATTTCCTTACCTTTAAAGAAGTGCATTTAATTATACACTGTGTCAGTCTACAGATATTAAAATACTATCTGATACTAACCACGGATATTCGATATCCACAAAAACATTTAAATCAATTAGCTTATGGATGAGTCAAACATGGCAGATGATCTATTTGCCTTAAATCTTTTAAGGACTTCCAGAAACAAAACTATAACAAGAGCACAAGTCACCTAGTTTCATAAAAGCTCACCCAAAGGCTCACTAGACATATGTTGGATTTTTACTTTATGTAGTAGCATTGTTTTTGTGGATATGACATGACTCATTGATTTTACAAATCTATGTAATAATTTGTTGGTCCATATTTTGTTCAATCTAATGCTGACTTTCCAACAGAGAATATACTAAAACTTTTAATTATACTAGCTAAGACTACATTCTCAGCTACCTATGTTTCTTTAAGTCTCCTTTCTTTCTATCATGCCAAGTTAAAAAATAAATTAAATGTGTCAAATTAGACCTTTTAAGAATGCATCTCTTCTGTCACTGTTTAAGTAACCAAATAAGTTCACCTAAGAAAGAAAAGATAGAGATTTTTAAGTAGCTACAGTCAGAGAATAAATTCAAGATTTGCACATTGACATTCTATATCAAATCAATATAAATCTCTAAGCTAAAAACTAAGATTTTTCCAAGTTTCTGCATTTTAACATACCACAGAAGCTGAAAATGAAGGTCCAAGAATGTGAAAGAACATATTATTACTACCAACAGGCATAAAGAATGTGAAACTTGCTATTTTTCTTGATGCCATATGAAGGTACTATGTTCCTTAATGAATCTATATAACTAAAAGCAATAAAAATCCTTTAAATACATGCAACTCAAAATGGACAGTGGCAGCTTTAAGTGCTGAGTTTTAAAGATTGCTTTTACTATTTTTACTATTGCCTATACTAGCTTTCAATTTATGAACTCCAAAAGCAAACATCAAGCTTTGACATTTCATTTGTTTAAAAAAAAAAAGTGCACTGAAGGTATTAAAAATTAATTTAAGATGATTTTTAAAAATTAGTTGGATAAGGGCAAGGTTTACCTCAATGTACAAATTACACTAAGCTGTAGAAAATGTACACTTAAATATTGAAAAAGAAATCAGGTAAATTTATGACCATTTCCTCCACTTCTGAGCTCTGTTCATTTACTTCAGCACATATTCATGAAATTTCCACATGGAGGGCACAATGTATTATGAAATAAGGAGAAATAATGACGCAATGTAGAAAGGTGTTTTTTCGAGAAGGGGTAGGAGGGTAGGGGAGGAATGGTAGAATTGTATAGGAGAAGAATGTCAATTTCATACTACAGCTCAAAAGAAAGGAAGCTGTGGAGAATAAAAAATAGACAAGTCTTTAGAGATTTCAAGAGGGCAACTTACCCAAGTTATGTCGCTTTGTCTTTGCGTGCTCATGAATATGTTTCTTTGTAAAACAGCCAAAGAAGACACAGTAGAGGCAAGAGTGGAGTCTATTTAAGTGGGCGCCACACATATGACAGATGCACGACTTTGCCTGGAAAACAAAAGAGAAAAAGAAAAATCAATAAAAGCCAAGAAGAATTCAAACATAAATGATTGGATAAAAAGTACAGGCCAACAGATCAGGAAGGACAGTCTGGGGAACCTTTATTTATTAATTGGAGCTCAATCTCAAAAAGGACAATGAACAAAAGAAAAATTTTTATTAAAATAGAACTATAATCTCTAAAATGCTTTTCAAGTCCTCAAAAATAGCCACACACTAATAGCATTCATCCCACATCTCACTTATTCACACACAGACAAGTATCCAGTAGTCAAGATAAATGCCACACTACAGATCATGCATTTTATTCATAGGACAAGCTATAAGTCTCTTACTAAGAACAACTTTAACATGAAGTGACAATCAAGAGCAAAAAAAAAAAACTTTTCATAAAAGGATTATATTGTAGTTCACATTTCTATAGCGCTTTCCAGATTAAAAAATATTTTCCTCACAACTTGGTGTGATAAGCAATTCAAGTATTATTTGCTCATTTAACAGGTGAGAAACTGAGGCTCAAAGTGACTTGTCCCAGGTGCTACAACAAGTAAGTATCATATCCAGAATTCAAAGGCTCTCAAGCTCTTTCTACTAACCCACACTCTCTCTCTAGGCACAAAGACAAAGCATAAACAGTCATCTGCTGCAGGGGCAACTACATATCTCAAAAGACCATAAGTCCAGTAAAACAATGGATTTTTCATAGTGATGACCTAAATTATGTTCAATATCCTTTGTTTAGGAAGTCAGGGCAGCATGTTTTGATTTTTTTTTTTATTTTAACAAAGCTAGATGGACATATTTCTAAAAAGTTTTAACACATTTTAAAGAGGTTGGCTTTAGTTGCAATATGCATTACTGTGGGAAGTACTCACATGGATGAGATCATAGATCACTGAAGCTTAGATTATCTAGAAAATTCACTTGAATTGATGAGCTTATTCCCTAAATTTAGACCCCTGACTAATGAGCTACTTCATATCAAATGTTAACGTTTTCATTCTGTTCAGACATTCCCTTTCAGAAAGGTTGCTTCCCAACTTGTACATGACTGTTGTAAAGAGAACAGTCCAAGTGGCTCACTTAAATAGGAAGAGCTACAACCTGCATCATGGTTTTCATTTAAAAGTCACCAGCAGACAACCAGGAATACATTTATGCTGTCTTTTGGCTCAATATCTGCATAAATATATCTCACTAAACTTTTCCCATTTTCAAGATACATTCTTGAACTAAAATTCTCTCATATTTGTTTCTGGGTGAATATGGCTGAACATGTCTAAAAGATGGCTAAGTTAAAGACTCACTATGTTTCTACTCATGAGTTTTTGATAAGCTTTGAAATTTAAAAATAAAAAAAAAACTTTTCAGGTTGGTAAGTAGGTGGTTTCAGGGAAAATTAAGATATTAAAAACATCGACTGAGTAATAGTCCAGGAAGAAAAGACTATTCTTCCTTCGTTTTGTCAAATTCTGCACCTTGTATCACTTAAAATCAAACAACATTCCTCAATGTAACATGCTCACTCACCTCTTCTGTGTATATATGTGTATCTGTGCACAAATACATGTACTCATGTTTCTTGTGTTATAATAACTTTGTGCAGTTGTTATACTTATAAATAGTAAAACTGAAGTTGTATTTATCTATGATAGAAACAGTAAATAGTATTTAAAAGGCAAAATGAACTTCTTTCTTACTGTGGATATAGGTTTAAGTCTGCTTAACATAAAACAAGTTACCTTAATTTGTTGCAAAATTTCAAAGAACAACTTCTGGACAACTGTGTAATATGGTTTTCCCCAAACTTCAGCAAATTTACTTTTATTTAAATACTATTTATATGACAATGACATTATACTTACAACTTAGATTACAATACATGACTTTGTAAAGAGCATACAAAATATTTACAGTCTCTTTCTCTTTAACTGAAAGCTCTAAGTGCCTTTCTTCTATATATAACAACACTTGCATTAACAATTACACATTCCAACTACACATTTTGTTGTCAAAAAAATGTTCTATATTCAAGTAACATCAATGTTAGGCAAGAGACTCATTCCTACTAAAATACAACCAGGCAATCAGCCAGAAGCTGTCAGCAACAGGTTTTAGTTTTGATAGGGTGGAGGAGGTGGCAGGAGAATGGTTCAGGAACAGTCTCTCCAGGAGGGAAGGCCATCAACAAGGGTGAGAAAGGAGAGACTATGATCCCAAAAAGAACTTCCTGATAATTTGTCTTGGGTCTACCTTTTTCACACACTTTTAAAAAAAATTCAATTCAATTTATTATCAGCCTCAAGTTTTCAGCTTTATTAACCTTAAATTATGCACAAAACTCATGAAACCTCAAGTGAAGGTATCTGTCCTGGGGTGGGGGGGACACAGACGCATTTATTAAACACCTACTGTGTGCAAAGTACTCTAATAAGCACTTGGTAAACATCTCATATGATCCTCATAACAACCTGGGAGGTAGGTGCTTTTATTATCCCCATTTTAGAATTAAGGAAACGGAGGCAAACAGAGATTAAGTAACTTGCTTTGGATCACAAACCGAACAACTGTCTGGGGCTGGATTTGAACTCAAGTCTTCCTGACTCCAGGTCCAATGCTCTATCTGCTGTGCAACCTAGCTGTCTTATTGTCATTTAATAGGGAAAACAGCCACTATATGTGCAAGCCAACACTAACTCATGTAGTTTTAAAAACTAGTCAACAGTCAATAATAATCAGAATTTATCAGAATTTCAGAAGAGTTGGAAAGACCAGTTTAATTTTTTTATTTGTTACTTCATGTAGTTACAACTGATTAAATGCTGATGATTTTACACAGGATTTAATTTCTTAACGTTGCTGACAGTTATTAAAGTTCATAATAAAAAATTAAGTTTTATTTTCAGAAATTTCATCAAGTTATTTTTCTATTACACAAAATCCCCAAAACAAACATAATATGTACCCACAAACACAAAAGGTATTTCACAATATTTATGAATATCAAAATTTAGAAATGTGGTATAAAATACTGCATACCTGCCTCCAACATTTGTTGTAAGGGTCAAATGAGAACATTTGCAACATGTGCAAAGCTTAAACAGCTATAGAAATGCCAGTTTACTTTAAAAAGTCATCTGAGGGGCAGCTCAGTGGAGCAGTAGACAAAGATCTGGCCTTGGAGTCAGGAGGACCTGAGTTCAAATGTGACCATAGACAGTTGACACTTACTAGCTATGTGACCCTGAGCAAGTAACTTAACCCCAACTGCCTAACCAAAAAGGAAAAAGGTCATCCTGAGCAAATCTATAGCACCTGAGATCTGAGAAGGGCTCCTTACTCAGTGCTCATTAGGGTTATTAAGATCAGTACAGGGCAGCTAGGTGGCGCAGTGGATAGAGCACTGGCCCTGAAGTCAGGAGGACCTGAGTTCAAATCCAGCCTCAGACCAAACACTTGCCACTTACTAGCTGTGCGACCCTGGGCAAGTCACTTAACCCTAATTGTCTTAAAAAAAAAAATCAGTACGTGGAGGTGAGAAAGCAGAAGAAGTAGGATAAAAGAAATTATCAAAGGCAGGAGTGATGGGAAAAGGCAGCTCAGGTATATTACGAGGGAAATGAATAAGAGACAGGAAGCCCAAGTGTCACACTAGTTTCTGTTAATATTAACTGAAACAAAAGAAAACGTCCAACATAACAGGTGTATCCTCTCTATGGAAAATTTATGGCTCTAAAGTCAGGGTCAAGAAAGGACAATGTGATCACCTGAAGGGAGTACTTATTTTGTTGAGATCATAGATTTCACAGATCCAAAGCTAACTGGCTAACTGCACATCCTCAAAAGACACAATAATGACCAAATGGCAGAAATAACAGCAAGCTTGTGACTATTAAATATGGATACACTGAGAGAATTGGGATATATTCAGAACACTTGTTGGCTGTGACCTTAAGTTGCTTAACCATCTCTGACCTCAGTTTCCTTATCTGTAGAATAAGGAAGTCAGACTTGATGACTTCTAAGATCTCATCTCATGGATCCATGACCCATGATTTAGAACCTAAATGTTCAATATGCCTCTATAGATTTAAACACACAGCCATTCCGTCATTCCTCTGGAGATATGACAACCTTTTACAATATACTGGATTGGATCCAACTAATAGATAAATTAATGCCTGGGAGTAAGTCAGGCCCTTTTGGAAACCATTTAACTTTATGACTCCAATAATCTCCTAAAGGATTATGCTCTTGAAAAGTTACAAAAGTCACATATTCCAAAGACAAAACTATGATTAGTAACTGAGTTAACTCACTGGTTCAGCAGTCTTTTTTTCTAGGGGTCAGAGGTTTACAAAATACATTAAAGATATGATCCAAATACTAATTCATGTTTGAAAACGAAACACAAATCCAATGCCAGATATTTCTGGTTCTTATTAGTATAGACCAAGGTGGAAACTGGAAGTAAAGGAACCTATAGTCTGAGTCATTCAATTTGCAAACTCAATAAAGCTATTAAATACAAACCAATGCTCAGTCATTTCATTCAAGAATGCAGCAGAGTCCAAAAGCAACATGATGACCTCTCAGTGACTCATCAATGAAGAGAACTGCACCTATAAATATTTCAGCTTTTTAAAAATTAACCTTTTCCATATTCTTTGTTCACAATAGCTAGTTCAAATCATCTAAGATGGAGGATTCTAGAGAGTATCTTTGATATTATTTCATAACTTTCCATTAATCTTTCTTTCAAATGTAGCACTCGGCACAGCTAATTTAGCAATATACCTACTCACAAAGTTAATGCTGTATTTGTAGTTACCTAGTAGTAAATTATTAGGGTAGGATCGCTCTTCCTTCCTGAGTTCAAAAGAAGCTAAGAACTGAAACTATAAATAGATTCTTGTATGATTTTCCCCTGGGGCGGGGGGGGGGGGGGAGGGAGAGGCCACGGGGCAGCACGCTGCCAGAAGCTTCACCTCTGGCCTCTTTGCCCCAAGTCACAGCATTTTAGAGCTGGAAGGGACCTTACTGACCATCTAAGTTCAACCTCCTCATTTCACAGGTGATGAAACTGAGGCCCAGATATGTTTGACTTAAACAAGTCACATAGCTAGCGAAAAGTGGTAGTCCAGGATTTGAATATACGTCTTTTGATCACAAATACATTATATCTCCCCTTTACTCCTTTAGACTTTTGAGAAATGAGTTACATATATACAGGAGTCACTTTCTCTAGCAATAAAAAGGTCTTTTTATGGGTCACTCAAGCTCCTACTACCTCACCCACTGTCTATAAGCAGAGCCTGTGACTCCAGGCTATTTCAAATTTATTTCAACAATATTTCTTCTAATACATGGGTTCTTAACCACACATATGTGGACTTATTTAATATTTTTATAACTGTATTTCAATTATTAGTTTCCTTTGTAATCATAGGTACTGTGTATTTCTTTTCTTCTTTTTTTTTTGGTGAGTCAGTTGGGGTTAAGTGACTTGCCCAGGGTCACACTGCCAGTAAGTGTCAAGGGTCTGAGGCCGCATTTGAACTCAGGTCCTCCTCACTCCAAGAACGGAGCTCTATCCACTGTGCCACCTAGCTGCCCCATGTATTGTGTATTTAATATGCATTTAATTTTATACATTTAAACATATTTTTCTGAGAAAGTGTCCATAGGTTTCATCAGACTGTAAAAGAGATCGATGAAACAAAAAAGGTCACAGCTCTAATAGGGCCAACTGAATGGGTTCCATTTCAAAGGATGTCAGCTCTTCCTTCCCCCAAAGTCTTGGATCATTAGCTTCCTACACCATTTCTGGAGGCAGGTACAGACCAACAGTGGGAGACAATGTTGATAATACTGTATCATCATGTTGAGATGACTTATCATGCAACGAAAAGAATTACCTAGGTGACTGCAAGCACTTAATTTAACTAGGACGCTAGCACCCTATCACCAGTGATGCTACTGGCTCCAGAAAACACCTGGAACACTCAGCACTCTGAAGAAAAGCAATGGGGAGAAGCAGGTGGGATGGGTCATAAAATTATCCCCAAAGAGCCGTTCGGTGAGCATATTTCAATCTAATCTATGATTAGAGAACAACTACAGCAGTTCTGTCTTATTCCCAAGCTCAGGAGAGAAACTCTCTAACGTTATACTCTGGAAAGGTAGATGGCTATGGCTGAAGCCCGAGTATCCAGGACCATCCAAGATTTCCTCACTGGTTTCCTAAGACCTGTGAATAGATTTTTCCTTCCACACAGGAGATTTGAAGAAACAGCATTTCTTGCCAGCTGTTGCACAAGGCCTCGGCACAATTCTTTGTAAATCATCATATGAACCCTGCCCCAAATGGACAATGAGATTAAAGTTCAGTCAACACCAAATGAAATGTCAACATATTTTGGAGGTCTACTGTTTCCAAATGAAGTTATGGGAACTTCTGATAATATAAAGGCAAACCTAAAAAGCAGTGTAAGTCACACACAAGCAGCTATTCTGGGAATGGATCATTTTCATGAAGGTGTATGCATAAGTTGAAATTTACATCCATTCAGTAGATGATTCAAAAGATGCAAGAAAGCTATTAAAGAAACCAAATAAAGGTACAAAAATATCATGGTGGTATCATTTACAATCCTCTCCTATCACAAGACATAGAACTGTGCATCTGTTCTACTACGCAAATTACACAAAGTGTTTTAGGTATATAGAGGTGTTCATCTCTCCCCTGAGCTCTAGCTCCATATCTACAACTCTGTGATAGACATCTCCACCTTGACATTCTATTATCACTTGATTCACTATGCCCAACACTGAGCTCATGATCTAGCCCCACTCCTAACATCTCACCTTTCCTCCCAGTTTTTTTCTTTCCATAATCAATATACTTCCAGTTACCCAGGAACTTAAACATCCATCTGATTTTTGACTACTTCCTTCTTTCACAGCCCCCAAATGAGGAAAATAGCCCCTACCTCCCAGGATTGTTGTGAGGATCAAATGAAATAATAATTTTAAAGTGTTTATTCAGCATAGTGCCTGACTACATATGTGCGCGCACGCACACACCCCTATTATTGTTATTACTACTCCTTCATGAACTTTATGTTCTAGAAAAACTGAACTCTCAACGGTTCCTTTACCAGGACATAGCATCTCCTAACTCCATGCAGTCACACAGCCTGTCTCCTATCCCTGGGCTGTGCTTTCTCTTCATCTCTGCCTTTCAATGAGAGCCATGTCCTTTATGAAGTTCACAGTAATCAAACTAGCTAAAACGTATTATCTCTCCCCAGATTTTCCAAGAACATTTGTTTGGATCTTTCACTGTCTCTGCCCCCATCATTCTCTACTTTATATTCTTGTTATCTGTGTACCTATCATATTCTACGCCATTCCATACTGCACATGCCAGCCCACTCCACTCCATCCCACCCTCAGGATAATGTAAGCTTTCCATAGGCAACAATGACTGTCATTTCCTTTAAGCTTTTTAGAAAAGCACACAGTTTCATGCCTTATATAAATATAGTATGTGCTTAGTAGATCTTTATTGAATTTAACAGAATTCAATGCTAACAAGACCATCAGTCTATATCAAAAGATGTCCTAGCCATAGCACGTGAAAGTTCATGAAATGAAACCATGAAACCAAAGGCCACAAAATGAAGCCTTCCTGCCAATAGCAGATTGCAACTAATCTGAACCAATCCCCTTCTCCCCATGATGCCCTCCTAGGAAAGTGTGGTCTAAAAAATATTGATTTAAAACCAAAGCAATCCAAGCAACTGTGCTGTACAAAGTTATCTTCTTGCCATATAATTGGTATTCTTATGGAAAATATTTTGAGAAGTTCATTCTTAGTTCTCTATCATTTAAAGTACAATTTAAAAAGCTGATAGCAAAAGCACTGAATTAAATCTAAATTCCAATTTGACATGAGGCATATGGCATATCACTTAATCATTCTATCCCATTTCACCATCTGCAAAAGGGAGATTTAATATAGTATTTGCCTACTTCAGTACCAATATTCATGTTGTGAGGATACTTCAGAATGGCTAAAACCTCTTCTATATGACAAAAATATTTTGAAATGAAAATTACTATTCATGAACAAGAGATATGTAATCTTATATGATATATTTGTGAGAATTCCCTAGAGAGCCTAGATATCTGCCTGTGTTGCAATTAAGTTCAAGGCCTTATCTACCAATTTCAACATTTGTCATGCAAATGAGTTGCATGTCATGGCATCACCTTCCTGGTGACATGGTCCTCTTCCAGAATGAAGGACAAAGACAACCTCTGTAAGTATAAAGAGGTGCTGCCCCACTGGGGACCCAACTGAAACTGGCCAGTTGGGCAACACAGCTATTTTTTCTTTCCCTCTATCCATAGCCTTACCTGCCAGTGCTTTGCCCAAAGGAAAATAAATTTTGATCAAAGATACCTTTCTGTTTTTCCTTAAGGACCAGGCCTTAAACCGCAACCACTCTGGCTCTCACTGACTGGCCAATAATAGGTCCTAGGCCAAGCCCCACTTGGTCATTTTTTGGGACTTGATTGGCTCACAGTGAATGTAAAATAGCAACTGTCTCAGTTTTGGCCAGAAATCCTGAGGGTCTTCCCCTTCCAGAATGGTATTTTTTCTCTGCTTCATTTCTTACCTAGCCTTAATCACTGAATGGGTGCTGCCTCAGTCAAACTGAGACCTGTTAAAGACCTTAGCTTAAAAAGGCCAAGATCTCCCACTGCATCCAGGGCCCTCTCCAGTCATCCTGATCTATAACTTGCCACTGGACCCTGATGGATCTGGAGGAAAACGTGAGATTGGTGACTGTGCACAAGCCCTCCGTCACTTAAATCCAATTCACCTGCATGTCATGGCATCACCTCTCTGATGTCATGGTTCTCTTACAGAATGAAGGACAAACAATGACAATATTTGTCTACCAGTCTGTATTCACTTAAATCCTGGGGTTAAGAGTCTGTGAACATGGTTTGTTTTGTTTTTGGTTAAATATCCAGATAAATGTGCAGTTGTCTCTTTCACACTGTAAGGGGTTGGGGGAAGGGGGGATGGTGTCCCCACGATCTGGAAAATCTGCATAAAAATTTTTGGCCCTCACTTCATACTAAATGTTGATATTATACAATATTATACATATATTTTATGCATTTCTAAGTTTCTAAACTTTTTTTGTGTTGTCTGCTGGTCTTCACATGTCACTTGTGGCTTCTGCAAAACTCCCAAAAAATTCCCATTTAATTTCTTATGCTGACCTGCGATATATCAAAACCAATGCAAAAGGGATAATTATATTTCAATATAATTAGTTTCCATTGTAATCTATTGTATTTTATTTTATTTTATTTTTATTTTATGCATTAAAAAACATTATGCTAAAAGGAGTCCATAGGCTTCACCAAACTGCCAAAGGGGCCCATGACACAAAAAAAAGTTAAGAACCCCTGACCTAAAATAAGAAAGAACTTAAAACACAAAGCAGAGGGTAAACAGTCCCTATCTTGAGATAAACAATACACATGTGGTTGTACCCCCAAAATGAACCTGTTAATGTGATATATGTATTTCATAACTGTAATCAAATAAAACTTTAAAACAAAATTAAAATGACCCAAGTAATGTTAATATAATCATCATTGTGCTATATAATTAAGCATAAATGGCTGTAATTAGTATTATTATACAACCAAATTTCTTTTTTCTCTTCTCATAATTAGTTCACCATGTGTCTATGATTAAATTGTTTCCTCGGTCTCATGTACCCCTCTCTTACCATTCAATTACCATCACTATCAACCACTACCACAGTCCCTTCCTACCGATTGGGGTCCTTGAAAATCATGTCCAGCTGTTGTTGGCCAGAATAATCCTGGGAGTTGGAGGGATTAATGCAGCAGAAAATCTAGAACATAAGGTGGTGGATAACCCAGGAGAGTGAGGTCACTGAATGATGACCACAGTGGGGAGAGCTGAGGTAGAAGGGAGAAACTGCAATGGGAAGAGATTATTTCCCATCAGAATCTGGTAGCCTTAGGAGATCTAGGGTAGGTTAGGGAGGATGAAGGAAATGAGAGATGAGAGGGGTCATTGCAAACAGAGTCATGCACAGTCAGGGTCATTTAGGCTTTCAGATCCCAAGATTGCAGTTACTGTGCACAAAAGCATTTCATGCCCTGAGTAGTCAGTCTTAAGAGCACTTTAATAAGCTATTATCTCTTACCTTTAGCAATATTATCCACATCCCTGGACTCTTTCTATTGGCCTTGCCCAGCCGCCATCCACAACCTCAAGTGAGTGATGATCAAAACTAGCAAAAAAGCTACAGGATCATTTAAACCTACCCCTGCTCTCAAAATGATGGCACAAAATTATAAAATCATTCTTGAACTTCTAGAGTTTTTTCCTTTAGAGATTTTTTTTTAATGTTAAGGAACAAAGGGGATAAGAATTAAATTATACCCTTTTTCATTCATTCATTCATTCATTCATTCATTCATTCATTCATTTATCAGTAGATCAAATTATAAAAGAACTTATTTCTTTTTGCATTTTTTTTAAATGGGAGATGTATGCACTTGCAAGGGGGGGAGAGTAGTTTTGTTTTTTAGTAAGCACATATATCTTCATTCCAACTTTCAACTATCACTGGCTGATGATGACAGATTAAGACATGACTGCAGTATGCAGCTATGTACTGCAGTTTTATTCTTGTCAACCACTGTTAATTAATGATGCGGAAACTAAATAAGGCCAGGTGCACACTTCAGCCTGCCCATTCACTCTGAATGGTTCACTGTATTTGTATGTTGTGGCATGTCAAGTAACACAGGGCCCTGGGTCAAAAGGTTTACATTTCGTGGTTTTGCCAAGATCACAGTTACATGACCTTCAGCAAGTCACTTCATCTTTCTAGACCCTTATTTCCTATAGACTACAACAACGTCTACTAACCTGTATTCCATGTAATTACTCTCCTTCCAAAATCTGCTCCTCCTACTAATTTCTCCATTACCACAGGTGGCACTACCATCCTTTCTCACTATTCAAGCTCATAACCTTAAGTTCATCTTTGGTTTTTACCTCTCCTGCTCTAATCAATTGCAAAAGTTCTGTCAGTCCTCCTATCACGTGTCATCTCCCACATATATCCCCCTCCTTCACTCTCACCACAACCATCCTGGTTTAATTCTGCATCTCTCTGGCCTTTGACTATTTTAACAGCCTCCAAACTACAGTCTCTATCCACCAATGTTTCCAATCTATGAACCACTGTTCATGTGGCTACCAAAGGAATCATTCTAACTCCTTATTCTTAGAGTCATTTCTCTCCTCAATCATCTACAGTGTACGTGCACTAACAACAAATAAACGCTTGATCCTGATGCTTAACACCTTCCACAATCTGGCTCCAGACTACCTTTTGAGTTTTAATTCATAAAAATCCTTTTTATGAACCCCATGTTCTGGTCAAACTTATTAATTGGCCATTCCCTAATTCTCATTCTTACCTCTCTGTTCATACCTTTCCACACCTCTCGAATACACTTGTCCAATTTGTCCCTCAATATGTCTATGTGTGTTTCCTCCATCTGATTGTAAATTACTAGAGAGCAGGATCTATGTTGTACTGGTTTTTGCATCCTCAGCATCTACCAACACATAAATGGCACCTAATAAATATCTATTAACAAAAACTCTTACTACACACAGTCATTTTTGGCATGAAAATGGAGCAAATTCCTCTTTATTAGAAAATTTTCTTGACCTCATTTTGTCTAGGGAATATGCCATACTGCTAAGATCAACACTTCTCATTTTTAAATTTTAATCAACACTTCAAGCCTCAAAGTGATCTACAGGCTAAAGTAATTTGGTAAATTCTGGACTAGATAATACCATCTTAATCTCTTTAAAGTTCTTCAAGAACCTGGATGGTCATTTGTACCTCATAACAACTTGGTGATGAAGGCAGAGGCAGGCATTAATATCTCACTTATAAATGAGGAAACCAAGACAGTGAAGGGACTTGGCTATGGCAGAAACCAGAACAGAACCCAGGTTTCCTAATTCTTAGTCCAGCACTCTTTCCAGTACACTATACTGTATCTCTATAGTTCTTTTCAAAGCTCTAATCATAATCCTACATATATGATAACAAATAATAAGAAATCACAGTTAAATTATGAAAACTTGGATTACACAGTTCCTTTTTAAAGAGATAAACAGGGGCAGCTAGGTGGCACAGTGGATAGAGCTCCAGCCTTGGAATCAGGAGGACCTGAGCTCAAATCCAGCCTCAGATACTTGAGACTTACTAGCTGTGTGACCCTGGGCAAGTCACTTAATCTCAACTGCCTTACAAAAAAAGGGGAGGGGGGCAAAAAGGAAAAAAAAAATAAAGAGGTAAATAAAAGGGGTTAGTAATATCATGCATCCAAAAAAACAAGTAACATCCTTTCTTGCGCCTTGCTTGGACTATTTCATATTACACTGCTTATGAAAAGTATATGTAAAAAAAAAGACAACCTAAAAAGTAGCTACAGCTAATGAGCTAGCATCTACTGCAAAAAACGTGTAAGAGAAACTCTGCAAAGAATTCAGGAAGATTTGCCAAATTAAATCAGTATATGTTTTGACACATGGTGATTTCAATCCAAAGACAGGAAAGAGAGAGGATGACCAAAAAAAAAAAAAAAGTTAGAAAATATGGTTCAGGGGTAAGGAATGAGAAGCCAAGGAGTTATAGGTTACATGACTAATCAACCAATCAACAAGTATTAATTAGGTACCTCCTACATGCCAGGTACCATACTAAGCCTAGGGATACAAATATAAAAATAAAATAATCCCCACTCCAAGGAAGTTTACACTTTAATGAGAGAAGGCAACAAGTACATATATACACACACATATACACACATACAACACAGCTATAAAGTTAATCAGTAGTTATATATGAAGTAGTTTGGGAGTGAGTGCACTAGCAGTTGTGAGAATCAGAAAAGGCTTCATAAAGAGGCTGATGCTTGATCTGCATCTTAAAGGAAGAAAGGGAATGAATACTTTTTTTGAGAAAATAATCAGAATGTACTATGTATAACAAACACTGATGTAGGAGTCATTTCGGAATCAAATGTCTCTAAACAATCAGATAAAAAATTAATTCAAAGTTAAAAGCATGAAAATGAGAAAAATATATGGAGTGCAATTAAAACAACTCCAACCTGGCCCATTTAAACAAGTAATTAAAACTGAAGAATGGGAAACGAATGGAGAAAAGGACATCAACACCAGTGTAACAAAGGAGATCAAAAAAGCCTAAAACTGTCTTAGTTAGCAAACATTTGACCTTCTTGACAAGAGGAAAGATGACAACACAGGGCAACATCATTTTTAACATTTTTCATTGAAGGATGGTGGAAGATTATGAATCATATCTTCATAAAACAATGAGAAGCACTGGAGTTAAAAAAAAGCTTAAAGAAAGCTTGGAAAGAAACTAAACTAAGCAAAGCATACGTAGGTATGATAGATATTTAAGTATATCAAACTGAAGACAGATGAAAAATGGGAAAGAAGTACTAAGACTTGAATACATTTTTCACCATCAAGGTCAAGAGGAGCAACCACATTTGGACTAGAAAATTAGTGCTAGATGTGCCTCTTAAGGAAGTAGAAACAGCACATAAGAAAACAGTGTCAAAAATAGCGTAACTAAAGTGGATGGAGGGAGGAAGGAAGAGAGAAGGAGGGAGGGAGGGAGAGAGAGAGAGAGAGGACAAAGGCAAGGGGTGGGGGGAGAGGGGTGTGGAGAATCCATTCTAGAGGTGATGCAATTTTGAAAGCCTTGAGAGACCAATTCCCAAGGTATAGCCTCAAGGTGGGAAAGATGCCAAAGGCAAGGGGAAAATCTCCAAATTTTTATTATCACCAAAAAAAGCAACCAAAAGAACATCAATAATGAATAACACATATGCCTACTTTGCTCTCTATATAACATTTTTAATAGAATAATCTTCACATGCTTCAAGGACTTCTTTGATGAGGGTTATTAGAAGGGAACAAGCAGTAGGCTCTCTCAAATGATATTCTACATCTTTACAATTATACAGTTGACTGAAATTTAAAGACAATAAAAGATCCCACTGTGCTTGTTTCTGGACTACAGAAAATTTAATGCAGTAGAGCAAATTACCACTTTAAAGGTTCTTCTAAAATAAGGTGACACATATGTCAAGATCATACAACATCCCTTGAAAGACATGACCAAAAAAATGTTCTAAAGTCCTCTGATTATTAATATCAAGAAAAGCAATTTAAAAAATAATATCCGTTTGCCAAAGTTGTTTGTCAGTTACAGAAGGGATCCAGGGAAGAGTCTAAATTGAAAAGAGATTCCCCATAGGGCAGCGAGTTCCTCCAAATGCTCCTTTTTGCAAAGAATATTGTGTTTACTTCATCAAATTCCAGAATACCAAAAGTCTCCTAAATGAGATCCATAATAATAATAATTAACAAAAATTTTTTTGGCCTATCAAGTGAGAAAAAAACTAAGAGATTAAAAAAAGACTTATTTTCCAGAATGATACACGATTGAATAAACAACCTATAGAGCTCATACATCAGTGTGTGAGTGTACCTTGGACAGGTAATGCAAACAGTCCAAGAAATGAACAGAAAATTGAGATGATTGCCTTTGAGATACACCAAAGTTCTTTAAATGACCCACAAGCTTTGTTTCTACTCCCTAAAACAAAGGTCCATTTTTTAAACAGTATTTTCCCCATAAAGTTGTATGGCAATGAAAATAGTCTTCTGGAAAATGAAGTTGAATATCATAAAAAGAGCAATGGAAAGGCAAATGAATGGGTGCATATTACAAACAAGGAGGTAAGAAAGAATAGTGTAAAGGATAGCATCATAAAAAGGTGTGAATGAAAAATCAAATGGACTTGTCATATTATGAAAACAAAGGATAACTCACAGACAGCCCTAGAGCTCCTCTAGTATAATCTCAATGTCAAGACAATTCAAGGAAGGCTCCCAATACTGGGGAGAGGAGAAGGGTCAGAGAGAACCTGTTGAAATGACTTAAGGAAGGACATGGACAAGAGTCATAAAAGACAAGTAGGTATAGATGTGCTGTTTGTGGTCTCCATCATCGAGGAGAAAACCAATACTGGAAAAATACTGCTGTTGCAGCTGACAGTTGACATTTATATAATACTTTCAGATTTGCAAATCATTTTATAAATATTATCTAATGTGAACAACCCTGAAAAGAAGGTGCTAGTTATATCCCCAGTTTACAGGTAAGAAAATAGAAGTTCAATTAAGTGACTTGCCCAAGGTCACATAGCTAGTAAGTGTCTGAATTAGTATTCAAATCCAAGTCTAGAAAGACTTCACATTTATAAAACCCATGGTATCACTAGACAGAAATTAGGTGAAGTCAGAGAATAATAAATGCAGAGTATCAGAATGGTAAACATAAACAGTTCTTATTTTTTGGGCCAGTCCCTCATATTTTACACACAGCTAATGTATGAGATTGATCCCTAAGCTATTTACTAGGTGGCTTTCATTTGCATCAATTTACTATTCCCATAGTGCAGCAACACTCTGTTGCCTATCTTAGTAACTCTTCATATTTACATAGTGCCTTGAAATTTTACAAAATGATTTCTTCACAAAAAACCCAGGAAGCAAGTAGTCCAAGTTGCATTGTCCCCATTTTTTTTTTTCAGATGAAAAAACCAAGAACATTAAGTGATTTGCTCATGATCATGCCTAAGTGTATAGAGCAAGAGATCAGATCCAGGTCTCCTAAATTCAGTACTCCATCCATTCCATGCTGCATGATCTCACTTCCACTGCCAGATGAAATTTAGCCCCTCACACATAATTTTGTTTGCTTTTACAAGGAGAAAAAGTGGCAAGTAGATTAAAAGGCAAGCAGAAGGAAGAAAATACTAAGTACTAAAGATGTAAGAAAAATGGTTTAGATGTGGCCACGGATAAGATAGCTAAGGGAAGGAGGTTAAAAAAAAAAAAAAGAATAAAACATTTCCATCCCTTTTCACACATCATCTGCTGTGCCACACAAACTATATGCCCACAGAGCCTTCTTCTATAATTAAAAGACAGAAGAAAATGGCTCCAAGAATCATTACATAATTAGTAAACAAAGAAATTTCACTTTGAACACTGCTGATATTCTATTATCTTTGGAAAATTAAAAGGACATTATTTAGCAAAGTTATCTTTAAAAGCCACTTGCAAGAAGGAACAAAAAAAAAATCCAGACACATCCAAACAAACAAACAAAAACTGAACTACTTTGAAGGCTCAAGGTTTAGAAATTCTAAAGGGTTAAATTTATTTTATGAATGACATGCTACTTCAGTTATCAAAAAGATAAGAATTTGATAAGAAAACAGAACCAATACATTTACAGCTGGCATTAAATCAGGTGGCAATAGGGACTTTTCAGGAGTATTGGATCTTTACTGGAGGCACTGAGAAGGTGATGATGGTAGGGACCATAAGAAATACAAAAGCATATGAAAAGCTATTTCCACTGAATCTTATGCTTTTTCATTGGTAGAGTGGTTAAATGACTGGCCCAAAGGCACACAGCTAGAAAGTGGTCAAGATAGGGTAGGGTATGGGGGGGGAAGAAAAAATAAAGAAATTTACATGATAATTTCATTGTATATTTGAAAAGAATAGCAAGCTGTGCATAGAAGATTTGTAGTTTCATGTGCAATCATCTTTTTTATTATACTATGTTATGGAAATGCTTGTTTTATTCCATAAATTAAAAATATAATTTTAAATAAAGAAAGTGGTCGAGTTAGAACTGGAACCCAGGTCTGAACTCCCAATCCAATACTTTCTACTATTAAATGCTCACCTCTAAGGTCCCCCCTCCCAGTTCTAAAATGCTATCCTACATTTCAGGATAATACATATGAAAGGGAGTATACATCCCACATATCACTAGACAGAAATAATTCAGAGTCTGAGAGACAATAGTAAAGGGGGGGGAGGG
Source organism: Vombatus ursinus (assembly GCF_900497805.2). NCBI lineage: Eukaryota > Metazoa > Chordata > Mammalia > Diprotodontia > Vombatidae > Vombatus > Vombatus ursinus. Next base: position 43,872,416 of record NW_020954585.1, read on the forward strand.
GAAGGAAACATAATAGCAACTCTTGCTTATTGGACTAGTCCTTCACTTTTCACACACAGCTTTCAATGTATGAGATTGGTCCTTGGGCTATGTACCAGGTATCTTCATCTACATAGGACATGAATTTTCTATCCCTGCACTGTCCATGGCAGCCAGAGGAATTTATACGCCCCATCTCTTTGCAACTAAAATAAAAAGGGGAAAAAGGTGCTACATTTAGAATCTTCTAGATTTAGAAAACAGAAAGGAAAAGAGGGAAAGTCATATTCCACTCAAAGGCAAACACTTCTCAACACTTCAATAACGAAATTACTCTGATTTTAAAAGTTTTTAATGTTCAACTATTCATATAGTACTATGAAACAATATGCATACCCTTTCTGCTTTAATCTAACAACTATATATAGAATTTAAGGGGAAAAGCAGCAAATGATTATTTTTAATGGAAATTAGATTAAGAACTTGACACCAAATTATAATTATAAAAAGAGGAGGGGGCTAAAATATTTTCTTTAAAGGTTAAAAAAATTCTTGATATATTGGACATATCTAATATTTTAAAAATCACTATGCTGTAGATGTGCAACTCGTTCCATATCTGTTTTGTCACATGCCTTGAAACAACAATTAGTCATTGTAATAATTGATAAATATACAGTTAATTTCTTGTAGATGAACCCTTATAGTATTTTCAAGAAGAAACTTAAGAAGATCCAAATCACCTGAACGAATACGAAAGCTATAAGATATACAAATAAAGATATATATGTAATATATATAAATATATATAATACACACACACACACAAATACTTTATTCCTCCCCACATCCCAAACGCACAGCCAAAGAAAACCTGGCAAAAAAGGACCAGTGACACAGACCTGCATCTAATTCAATCTCCTTTTTTTAACAGAAGAAGAAAATGAGCTCCAGAGAAGTTAAGGAACCTGCCCAAGGTCAACCAGAGAGTAACAGACGTGGTACTGAACCTAAGCTGTCAGACTCCAGGGATAGTCAGTTCTCTTTTCTACTGTTTTTATTCTTCCCACTGTTACTGTGTTTCTTTATATCACTCACTCCACAAATATATATATATATATACACACATACACACATACACACACACACACACACACATATATGTAAGTTAAATATAACACAGAAACAGTTAATGCAGCATTTAATTTAGTAAAAGTTATTTTGCCCTGAAGTTGGGGAAAAGGGTAAGAGTATAATATATCTTTACAGCCTTCTATTCTCTGATTTATCTTAGATACACATGTATATATTTCTTTAATATTCCTTGATGTGGAATACCAAAATTTGGAAGTTCTACAAGAGGTATGTATTCACACCCATGAGGCCAAAATATCTGTAAATGCATTACTCTTAAAGAACAAAAAAATTAAATAGTCTGACACTATTATTTCTTCAGGAAAATATATGTGGGCAACAGAAAAGTATCACCATTTTTTTTAATATACTAGCAGTAAGTAATTTCCTAAGTTCATGAAGAAAAAAGTTCTCTAGTTCTACTTGTATCAAATTTCACTGTAAAATTTAACAAACAATTTGAAATTAGTTTCTGCTTTTGGGATTACTAGGGTCCCTGGTGGAAACATTATTGCATGAAGGTATTAACTTTTCTTGACACATGCCTTACATTTTTCAAGATGTTTCTGCACATGCCATTCCTTTGAAAGCACTTTTATGAAGACGGCTGCACAGATAATCTGATATATTCCCATTAGGGGCTGCTGTGCCATACCTGATGTGCTGGGGAAATCATGTTTTGATTTCCAGGGCTGATTTTTAGCACAAAAGCTTGCTTGGGAGTTATCAGAGAAAGAAACTAAGAATGTTTTCTAGAAGATGTTTTATGAGATTCTGCCTATGGAAAAACTCTATGTCAGTGAATTCCATGTCTGGTGCCAGAAATTCTAAGACAGGGATAACTTAAGAAATTTGGTTTACTTCCTTCTTTTACAGGGCCCTGAATAATAAAATACTTCAGCAGAGTCAGGCCGTATGAGAGATGAAGCCATGAACAAGCTTATACTTACATGACGTTGAAAAGAGTCTCAAGCCCTCTAAATGGATAAGACAAGAGGATCTTAAATTTAAGGCATAGCTTGAAAGGATTTATGCAATTTTAAAAAAATTTCAGAATATGTGGGACAACAAAGAAAATCTTAACAAATGCTGAGCATAATTCTGTTGTCTCCAATACTCATAAGAGATAATTTTTTTATTTTTATCATTAAAAAACCCACTCCTACCCACGCACCATTACATCTATTTTAACGATTTTTCCTTCATTCACCATGAAATCACACAATTTTAGCTATAGGTTTCTTTTTTTTGCCCCTTTAAGGTTGGTGTGTCTGTATTTGCTATACTGCACAAGTAGAACTGGTAAAATTCTAGCTCGTTTCTCCCTGTTTTATGAACAAAAAGATGCACTATAGATTTCTATGACAGAATATTGTCTTTTGATATAATAAGAAATACCATTTTTAACCTCTATTGTATTTCTCTCCCAAGACAGGTAGAGAGAAACTGGAAGAAATTGGGGTGGGGGGGGAGAAGAAGAGGGGGAGAGAGATGCAGACACCTTCAAAATTATTCCTCTGGCACCAGTTACATTTAACAAAAACTAGAAGACTACTCAGTTAAATTTATAATTAAATTTTTTTTCTCCAGTCTGCCTTGTTAAATCACATAATACTTCTCTTCAGTTTAAGTATGTAATGAAAATCTACTGTTACAATCACCTTTACAGCATGGCTTGTTTTGCTGAGTTCAATTTCATCTACTTTCAGGCAAAGTCCAATTTCTGGGGTCAATGACCTGATGCTTCTGCTTACAGTGAAAAGTGAAATACGGAAATTGAAAATGGTGCTTAGCATGCTAAGAAAAAGGATCAAATAGAATGTTCCGAGTCACACTTTCCTTGCATTCACTTCAGAGGGACTGTCAAAACTGTTTCTTTCATTATACTTACATCTCAAGGTGAATATATTTCCTGCAGGATAGGATGACCATCTGTAACACACATTTTATTTTTTCTCTAAAAGAATCAAGCAAAGTGCTTTATAAATGTAAACTATCTATTCTTTTCCAGGATAAATCCTAGCTATGAATTTCTACTTATTATTATAAGTCCTAGCACCATCAGTTGGTGAAAATTCCACTCTGCACGATGTAACTAAAGAGTCACCGCTCCATTATCCCACAACTTTCTGTTTTATATTATGAAAATGGTCTTCCTTTTAAATTTATATGAACTGTATCAACTCTGCTAAGGGGATGAACTTTTTTTTTTGATGTATTTGGAATTTTTGTTTACTATACAGTCCAGCAAAAGGTAAACTTGCCCTAGATGTGGATCAAGCCAATCCAGACCGAAGAACCTATCTCTGCATTGAATTTTCCCCCTGAGAGATGACTGAGCACAGTCTCAACAACGTGTCCTGTACATGGAAGGTGTTCAATATAGATTTGTTGAATCACCAAACAAGGGGCAGAATGGGAAACTGAGTCAGTACTTTATATTATAATTTTCATTATTCTTTTTAAGTATAAATTTTAAAAAAACCCACTCAACTGATTTTTAGGGCAACCACTACTAAAAGCAGAAGTAGAAATGACTATGGCATTACATAAAACAACTTTATGAAATTCTACTCTCATCTATGTAACTAAAGTATACCCTAACTTAGTATTAGCACACAAAAGTGGTGAGCTTTGTTTTCTAGGTATTACATCTTGTTAATTCAAAACACTTAAGAAAAAGCAATAGTTATTATTTGCTATGGATCTTTAAACAAAGTGCCAAATATTAATTGTCTTTAGTAACAAAAGTATAAACAAAAAACAATTAAACTATTATTCTTCCCTGCCTTGGACACTCGTCTGTATGTACTGTGAATAATATGCACATCCATTTAAAATGGTAGAAAAACAGTACCAGCTTATTTTCTTCAAGTAAGGTACAACAATAACATGTTCCAAACATTTCTATTACTCTCCGTCTCGTATTTAGGACTTGCAACAATTTCTCATTATGTAAAAGAAAAGTTAGTATTCCTCATTAACAGCAGCTCGAGACAAAATGAATCTCACAGCATCAGGTGTCTTAACAACTTAATATAAACTAGATTTTTCCAGGTAAACTGTGTGTTAACGTATTTGTCCATCCTTTTTGCATGTATTCTTATCAGGCTAGTAAGTACCTTCTCAAACACAGTACTATTAAAAGCAGTTCTTGTTTCCCAGGGATTACATTCTAAAAACAAATAAATCTGATACAGACATACAAATCACAATGAACTACATACAAATATATTCTTGGAATTTTAAAAATTTTAATAAAATAGAAATCAGAACAATGGAAAGTAGTTTGACCCTTGGTACCAAACTATTCAGAATACCTTAACAAGAATGACATGGCACAAGCATGTCACCATCTCAGAAGTTAACGGAATGAAAGAAATGTTTAGAGACTTGCAGGGAAGAAAATTCTAGCTAGAATCAATCAAGAAGCATTCACAGACACCATACTGCACACAGAAGATGCAACAACAAAAGCATGAAGTACTAGTTCTTACATTCTAAAAGGAAAGACAGCATATACCCACATCAGTCTATAGAAAAGTCAGATAGAAGTAGGCACAAGGTCACTGTACAACCAGGAGTGATGGCCAAGCCTGTAGGGGTGGGGCACGGTTATGATCCCTCCCTGCTCCTGGTGATTCCTGGAGTTCAGGCATTCAACAGCTCTAAGCTGCAGCAGGGTTAGTTAAAGCCACTTGCGCATCCACACTAAATGTGGCACAAACGAGGTGAGCTCCCAGGAGTGTAGGCCACATGAAGTATCATGTGAAAAATACAGAAAAAGAAAGCAATAAGGCTACATTATAGTGTGTGAGGAATGTGCTAACATATAATAAGAATAGAAAGACAGGAAGGGACCAGGTTGTGAATAGCAAAGTGCTAAGCACTGGGAATGCAAAGAAAAGGCAAAAAAAGTCCTATCCCTCACACAGCTCAGAGTCTAACGGGTGAGACTCTCCACAAAAAAGAGGTACATATTTAGAGAAGAGATGGAAGTAAACTGACAGGTGAATGCACTAGGGGACTGGGAAACACCTCCTGCAGAAAACTTGGGATTTGAGCTGATTCTTGAAGGAAGCCAGAGATACACAACTGTTATACCTAATGCAGTTCAAAGGCACTGAGATGGAAGACAGAGCATTATATATGAAGAATAACAAGAGACTGGTTCAAAGCCATAGTAGACATAAAAGACTAGAAAGGTAGGAGGCCAAATTATGAAAAACTTTAGCAAATGACTGGATGGATTGAAAGAATGAATGGAGCAAATGAAATGGATTGGAGCAAGGAGAAACTTTGGATAGGAAAACGAGTAGAAGACTATTAACAATAATCTCAGCAAGAAGTGATGAGGATTTATACTAGGGCAGGCTATGAGGGTGGATAGAAAAGAACAAAAACGACAGATCTTATGAAGGCAGAAACAAAAAAATTTGGTATCGCGTTGGATAGATGGGGTGAGAGTGAAGAATCAAGAATGACAATTAAGTCGTGGATTTGGGTAACTCAGAGAATCATGATAGCCTTAACAGTAATAAAGAAGTTAGGAGGAGAGGATGGGGGGAAACATAATGAGCCCTATTTTGGATATGTTGAGTTTGAGATACCTATAGGATATCCAGAGCTCAGCAGAAAGGTTAGGGCTACATATAAAGACTTAGAAATCATCTTCATGAAGATAACTGAACCCATGAGTGATGAAGTTACCAAATGAGAAAGCAAAGAGAAAAAAAGAAGAGGACCTAGGGCAGAACCTTGGGGTACACAATTCTAGACAAATGTAATTGTTTTCAGGTTCCTACTAGGTAGTTAACTTGATTACAATAAGATGATATATACAAATATCAGCTATTATTGTTTTTATTAGACTTTTAGTAGTTGTTCTACTACTAATATTACTGAAGGATAAACACCTCTAACAAGAAAGTTTGAATCGTGTCCTAACAGGGCTTATATATGAACCATTTCCTAATTTTCTTTTCTGTGAGGATTGTATCAAAAAAGACTAAGTTAGTCTTATGAATAACAATAAGAGTAATTTCCTGCCCAATGCCTGGATTTGAAACCAAACAATCATTGTGATCACGGAGTTAAAAAAGATGATCTCAAAACCACATTATACAAAGTCTCTCTTTTGGTCATATTCATGGCTTATTATTTTTGTAAAAACTCTGTTTGGTCAACAGAATGCACGACTATCCAGCATAAGACCTTTCTAAGTGTAAGGGAAGTGAGAAACAAGTTTCTACCATGGAATTCAGATGGTGCTCATGCCTAAGCAGGAAGTAAACTAATCACATGAAATCTGAACTGCTTGACAAGGTTTCCAGTTATAGAGTCCTCCCTGAACTACCACAAAATGTACTATTATCCCTAGTAAAATTTATAGACCAGGAAAATACCCAAAATTTTCTAAAGACACTCATCTTAAATTCTAGCTGCATAGGCAAGTGAGAGATAAATTAAGATGGTGGTGGCTTAGTAAGTAGAAAATCAAATACTGTATAATTTATACCTAAATCTGACTTTTTGATCCTTAACCCAACACACAAAAATATCAATAAATTCTCCCCAGTCAATGCACAATTAGAAATAGTCCATATCATCTTAAAGAATTGTCAGAATTTACAATAATAATTAGGGAAGCCAGGTGACATATAATTGAGCCATTAACTATGAAGTAATGAAAATTTTATCACGTGATCTTATTACTTGTAGTCATACAACAGAAAATTACTTAAAATGAAAAAAAAAGTCCTAGAATTCTTGGATTTTCCTTTAGCTAAAGATGCAATTATTTGAATTACCAACAATAAGCCAACATCTCAAAATTCTTTTCTTTTATTCAGCATTACCACTGATGCAGATAATCTCCAATTCAAGGGAAAGAATTTCTTTCACAGAAGAAATGATTCATAATTTAGAAATCCAAAACAATGCTTGGAAGGGATTAGGTCTACAGAAAAGGGGAGGAAGAAAATCCTATAACAAATGCTTCTCTTGCTGATGATCAAGGCAATACATTTTTGGGGGGAGGGGAGGTGAGGCAATTGGGGTTAAGTGACTTGCCCAGAGTCACACAACTATTGAGGGTCAAGTGTTTGAGGCCACATTTGAACTCAGATCCTCCTGACTCCAGGGCTGATTCTCGATTCACTGCACCACCTAGCTGCCCCAAAGCAATACATTTTTGCTTTAGAGCAAATATATGGGGGTAAAGATAGCCTGTGCTAAGTTGGGCAAGACAATTTCATCATATTCCTCAATGGGAAGCACAGTAATTACCTCTACACTGCAAATGCTTAATATTTATTGTTATATCCCAATTATCCTATTATAACTCATATATATATATACATATATAAATAATATATTTTGGCTATATTTCCTTGGCTATAAACTATAAATAATAATTTATCTAAAGGTTACTAATTGTTCACAAAGCAATCTTATCCAAGATCACAAAGCTGGTAAACTTCTTTAAGAGATGGAATCTAAACCCAAGCATTCCTCTGTCACTAAGTTCAAAGATCCTTTTCACAATACTATACCAACCTCCTAAAGCATCTTAATCTCTGTGAACATTTCAAAATCAACTGAAGTCAAAAGGATAGGGGGCAGGGGAAAGAAAGGATAAATAAATTGTTCCCAGCTCATTCTGACTTTATGGTAGACTATGCATGATATTTTTAAAAGCTTTATGTTTCAATCTTTACCATAATATCTGCTTAGAATACATTGATAATTTTGCCAAAACAGCAACTATCTGGGTAACAATTTTTTTTTCTTTTTAGGCAAATGGGGTTAAGTGACTTGCCCGGGGTCACACAGCTAGTAAGTGTCAAGTGTTTGGTCTAAGGTTGCATTTGAACTCGGGTCCTCCTGACTTCAGGGCCAGTGCTCTATCCACTGTGCCACCTAGCTGCCCCCAACAAATTTCTTTAAAATACAGACCATTTTGATCTGAATAATCTGGATAATTTGGATGAAAATAAGTATTTCACCTAGATCACCTGAATTTTTTTACTTCACTAGGAGAAACTTTACTAGTAAGTTGTGTAAAAATAAGAAATTACATCAGTCATTAGAGAATAGAAAGGAATATTCCAAGCAGTTTTATTAATCCCTTTCTTCAAAAGACTGACTGGAAACTTCATTCAATTAGTGGGAGAAATACGGGAAAAAATTAAATAGTTTTATTTCATTTCTGCTGTATGTACACAGTATACAATTTGAAAAAAAAATCAAGAACTCGATGTTCAGTAAAATAAGGTATTTAGTCCTTGTTAATCTAAATGTAGTAGAAGCTTCTAGATAAATGGAAGTAAAGGAAATATAGCCAAAATCATTATTAAAAAAATGTCAATTAGTTTTAAAAAATACTGTTACTGGGCATATATACCTATAAGGGGCCCAAGAACCTTATAATTGATATCCCATTTCTTATTTATCTAGCATGGGATTTTTGTTTTTAATTGAGATACAGCTATCTAAAATGCTATTTTCACAATACATAGAAAAAAAGAAAAAGAAAACTGTAAACATTACCAACTGTATATAGTGTCACTCATAAAATGAGCCCATTTAATACAGTTAGGGGAGCTGTAAAGAGCCACTGCTAAATAGAATCTGAAAAGAGTTTCCAAAGATATTTTTTGAAATGTACCAGGAAATATTAAAAGTTGATTCTAAAAGGCTAAAACCATAAGCTCTTCAACCAAATATTTGTGGGGTGGAATGTTGGGATAGAAGCAAAAGAGAAGGAAAAAAAGGACTATCATAGGATCACAAGTTTAGAAAGGAACTTGGTAGGCCATCTAATCCCTCTTGTTACCTTCAAAATGAGACCTCCACCAACCCTCAAGTGCAAATTTATGTTTCAATCTTTACCATGATATCTACATTTTTAAAGACCTAAAGAGAAAAAATAATTTTTAAATGGAAAACTGGTCCTATAGGTAATAAAAATGTTAGCAGCCTACATTAATAATTAAATCCTCACTGGAACCCATTGGAATTCTGAAATATTCTAAATATAACTTTCTCATCTACCTAAGACTATTTCTCTTCTGCACTCCCCTTTCCCAAAGAAAACAAAACAAAAACTATTTATTACAAAAATGTGTTTTTCTTCTCAGATTTAGAATCACAAGGCTTGGGTTCCAACTTCAAGTTAGCTATTGAACAAGTCATCATTTAATATCCATGGCTGCTCAACTGTAAAACAAGGTATGGCATAGAGAGCCTCCAGTGTCCCTTCCAACTCTAGACAGGAAAAAATCCTTCTTTTGTAAAGAAGATTGTAAAATCTCCTTGTAAAATGCTGCTGGAGCACAGGCATATTCATGCACTACTGGTAGAGCTGCGGATCAGCTCCATCATTTTGGAGAATGGATGAACTAAGGTATATGATGGAATGGAATATTATTGTGCCCTAAGTAAAGATAAAAGAGAAAGGTTCAGAGAAACATGGGAAGACTTCTATGAACTGATGTAAAGTGAAGTAAGCAGAACCAGGAGAACAAATTATATAATAACAACACTGTAAAGACAACTTTGAAAGACTTAAGAACTCTGATCAATGCAATGACCAACCACAATTAAAAAAAAAACCTTTATTAATGAAACATAAATTTTTGGACATGGCCAGGTGTGGGAATCTGTTGTGCTTGGCTATGCATATTTGTTACAAAGGTTTTGTTTTCCTTTTTTAAAATGGAGTTGGGGGGAAGGTGGGATAGAAGATAAATGCTTGTTAGTTGAAAAAAATAAAATAAAATCTTCCTGTCAGATACGCCCTTTAGTTCCATTTAGTCTTTCTCCTTGATCTCTACTGAACCTATCAAGTTAGGATGACAGTAGAGAGTATTCTTGATGAGAAATTTTAGAATGCTATCCTGGAACAGAACTTGGGGGGCATAAACAATAACTTGCCTGCAATCAATGTCATCTATCTCCAAGAGTTATTTTTAATAACCCACTATGAATCTATCAACATCTTATCTAGATTAACCTCAAAACTTGAAGGTAGCATTTTCAGCAAAAATAAAACTAAATGCTACAGCAAAAAAAGAAACTGACGAACTCACTACTCTAAAAGATTTTATAGGACAAAAATAAGCTCAAAAAGGGACCCCTCATTTTAGTACTCCAGGCTAACTATGCTCACTAAGCCTAAAGACTGAGTTTTAGCTTAAGAGTCAACAAACTACTTTATATCACATTAGTTGCACTTCTTGAGAACTTTTCTTGTTCCATTACATTCTTCTTAAGATACAGTAATAAGAACCATATGCAGTACAAGTACAGATCACTGTAGTTCTATAATGATCTTTCCAAGTTTTCAATTCAACTCCCAATTATTAAAGGCCTATATGTAAAGGGGGTAGGGTAGGAAAACCAGCTGGGGAGGAACAGAAGCAGTTTATACTGACACAAGTGTTTTATAGCTACAAATCACTTTGTGTACATTATTTTCATTTGATATTTTTGACATTTCTTAACTGACATTGTTTTTATATCACCTACATTTCCCTCAGTATCACTCCTCCTCTCTCCTTTCCCAGAGTCATCCTTTGCAACAAGGGTTTAAAAAAAGAAGAAAGAAAAAAAGTTCAGCAAAACCTGCAGACACATAATCTGCAATGTTACACACCAATGGACCCTGCTTCTAGCCTGGTCATTATAATTCAACAATATTCCGCTGGTGCTTCACTGATCTTTTTTCCTTTGGCATGTAGTCACTGTGGTCATTAGTTTCCTAGTTCTGCTTATTTCACTTTGCTTCCATTCTTAAGTCATTCCATGCTATTCTGCATTTATCATATCTACTATCTCTTATAACACAATAATATTTCATTACACTAAAAAACTACAGTTTGTTTAGAGATTCCCCAATCAATGGATATCTACTTAGTTCCAGTTCTTTACTAACACAAAAAGCTACTACAAATATTTTGGTGAAGCCTTTTGGTCATTGAGCCTTGAGGGACATTCCTAGCACTGGAATCTCGAGGACAAAGGGTATGGACATTTTTAGTCATTTTATCTCCACAATTCTAAATCTGCTTTCCAGATTGGTTTTTGTTTGTTTGTTTTTTAACCAATTTGCAGCTCTACAACCATGGCATTAGTGTGTCTCTTTTTTCCACAATCCTTCCCTCAATAATTATTCCCATCTTCTCTGCCAATTTGCTAGGTATGTACTAAAAACCTCAAGATTGTTTTGATTTTCTTAATAGTAACAATTTGGAGCATTCTTTCATATAGCCATTAACAGCTTGCAGTTCTTTTGAGAAACATTTGTTCATATCCTTTGGCCACTTGTCTACTGAAAATAGATAAGCTAGATGACAGTGCTGAACCTGGAGTCAGAAAGACTCTTCCAAGTTCAAATCTGCCTCAGACACTTACTAGCGGTGTGACCCTGGACAAGTCACTTAACCCTGTTTACCTCTGTTTCCTCATCTGCAAAATGAGCTGCAGAAGGAAATGGGAAACCACTCCAGTATCTCTGCCAAGAAGAACCCAAATTGAGTCAGACATGACTAATCGATTAAATAACAGCTATTAAAATAGTTTTGGTTTTATATATTTCAGTTATTTGTCTATGTATCTTGGATATCATATTCTTATCAGAGTTATCTGATATATAGATTTTTCCCCCAGCAAACTACTTCCCTTCTTATCCTACCTGCATTCTGTTCCTGCAAAAGCTTTTCAATTTCATGTAATCAAAATTATCTATTTTACCTTTTACCCTTATTTGGTTATAGATGAAAAATAAATCATTCCTTCATAATTTCTTTATGGTATGATCATTAATATTTAGGTCACATGTATGGGTTTTATTCATTGCAGGATATGGGTTACACCAATGAAATCACAAAACCAGTCCCCCAAAAATTCATTTTCTCTGTCTCAATATCAACAACAATAAGTAATAATTAACATTTACAATACAATTTAAGGTCACAAAATGTTCTCCATTATTTCAATTATTCCTCAGGTAGGTCACCCAAAAGAATCCTCATCATCCCCACTTTAGAGATGTGGAAGGTTAAGGGGTTTGTATAAGGTCCAAAGCAAGGGAGATAGCAAAGCTAGAATTCTAATACAAGCTTTCAGCCTCTAGACCCAGAACTCTTTCCATTACATAATAAATGAAAGGTCACAAAAGTTAACATGTTGTAACTGGAATAGAAAATTGTTTACAGAGATTATAGCAAAAGAAGTGAAAAATGTCACTCAAATTATATCCATCATCTCTCTACTGTAATCACGGACCTTGCAGGAGCTGTCGTGTTTATTTGTATAAATGGCTTTAACTCTTGGGAGGAAATATATGCTTTACCCTCAGTATGCAAAAACTTGTCATTGTACATGTATTTCTAATATTACATGCTGTGGAAAAATCTTGGTACTTCAAAGAATTTCAAATGGTTTTAGCTATCTATTAGTATGATAATTAAAAAGGATTAACTGAATAGTTTTAAGGTATTTTACTTAGATATTTCAAAGTTTCTTCTAATTCTTTTTTTTTTTAATTTAAGGCATGGACAAAAGTCACTCAGAAACCACAAAAATTTCTTTTATTTCTCATCCTAGGGGGAAAATGACTAATTTTATGGTCATAAGATTTTGTCAAACTGACAATCAGATAATAGGTTTTTCATTCAAAATAAAGTGAACTTTCATACCTGAGGGAAAAAATTGAACAGATGCTTATAATAGAGGGAACTAACATCTCTGAATGATATTTACAGATTGTAGCAATGTGAGACCCATTAACCATAACTACTATTTCTAAAAAATTTGGCAACAGGAAAGATACTCATTAAAAAAAAAAAACTGTAGTTTGTTATATTTTATTTCATAGGGGGAAAAAACATTACAATGGTGTTTCAAAAATGAATGTGGTTGGCCAACTTTTGAAATTATTAAACTTCTTGGTAACAAGAGCTAAATGTCAAAGAATCAATGGTTCACTGTGACCTAGGAATTTTAAAGGCTGTTTTTGTGTATTTTTTTTTAAAAGACTGAGGCACAGAACCAGCACTAATACTGGGTACCTATAATAAACTACCTAGGACAACTGTAGTTCTGGTAGTTTTCCCCAATTTCCTTCACAGTCTTCCAAATCTACACAGTTCTTGAATTTTGAATACAAAATAAGATTACTACAAATTTTCATGAAATTTGAGAAAGAAAAATGGATTTTTATCCATTTCATTTTAATCAATCATGTTTCATAACATTGTATTACCCACACAAAACAAACATAAATCTTTAAAAATAGGTTCTGAAACTGTTAGAATTAGAACGAATCCAACAGCTCACCAGCCTGACTTTCCCAACCCAGCCAATTTACAGATAAGTAATAAGAGACAAGCCAGAATTCTTTGGGTAATATATAAGATGTAATAACTTTTATAAAACTGTTCTGATAGCAAACCAAATTATAGCTCATCTATAAAAATTAACCTCTAGTTAATTCTGAAGGTCATATATACTTCAGGCAATATTTTAAGGGTCATTAGTAGTTTTACTGCTCACTGCCAGCCAAGTACATTACATCAAAATAAGAACTTTTAAAAGCCAAAATATTAGTATACTCTGTAAAAATTCACGCAAACTCCTTAAAGGTCAGAACTGTTTGCTTAAAAAAATTTTTAATTTATGGCATAAAACAAGCATTTCCGTAACACAGTGTAATTTTTAAAAAAAAGATTACACATGAAACTGCAAATCTATTATGTACAACTTGCTATTTCTTTTAAATATAATAAAGTTATATAAATTTCTTTTTTCCCCTTCCTCCCCCCCAAGATGGCTACTATTAGACACAAATATGTAGATAGATAGATAGATAGATAGACAGACAGACAGAGAGAACACACACACACACACGTAAAATCAGTATACATCTATTTATCAGTTCTTTCTCTGGATACAGATAGCATCTTCCTTAATATGTCCTTTATAGTTAAATTGGCTATTTATAATAGTCAAAATGATTTATTAGCTCAAAGTTGTTCTTACTGTATGCAATGCTCTCTTGGTTCTGCTCATTTTCATGCAAATCCTTCCATGTTTTTCTAAGATCATCAAATTCATCATTTCTTATAGCAGAGTAGTATTCCATCACAATCATATACCACAACTGACTTTGTATCCACCAGTACCACAGCTGTGCTTGGCACATAGTAAGCATCTGACAAATGCCTTTGAGAATTGGAAGACCAAAAAAAAAAAAAAAAAGGGAAGAAAAACTACATTGTTCATATAAAAAATTTTTAAAAGGTCAACTTATAATAACTGAAGAGGAAATAAAGGAAATTATCAGAAACTATTTTGTCCCATCAGATGCTAAAAAAACTGACAGTTTAAGGGAAACAGAATATACAAAAATATAAAACAGTTACTAAGAAAGGAAGAAACAGGGGCAGCTAGGTGGTGCAGTGGATAGAGCACCGGCCCTGACGTCAGGAAGACCTGAGTTCAAATCTGGCCTCAGATCAAACACTTGACATGTACTAGCTGTGTGACCTTGGGTAAGTCACTTAACCCCAATTGCCTCACCAATAAAAAAAAAAAAGAAAGAAAAGAAAAGAATAAATAGACTAACCCAATATCAGAAAAAGAAATTAAACAAATCATAAATGAACTCCCAAAGGAAAAAATGTCCAGGACCAGATTGGTTCCCAAGTGAATTCTATCAAACATTTAAATAATAGTTCCAATACTATATTAACTGTCTGCAATAAAAAGAAAAGGTTCTTTTCCAATCTCTTTCTATAATTTAAATATGGTCCTGATGTCTAAATGAGACAAAGACAAAAACAGAAAAAGACAGCTACAGACCAATATCCCTAATGAACAATGACATGAAAATTTTAAATATTAGCTAACAATAGGCCATAACAACATATTACAGAGATTATACACTATAACCAACCAGACTGGGATTATACTATGAAGGCAGAATTGATTTAACATAATGAAGACTCTAAATATAATAAATTATGTTAATAATAGAAATAATAAAAACAATGATTATATCAATATACTGAAAAGATGAAAAAATCCAACACTCATGTCTATTAAAAACTAAAAATCATAAGAGCAAACAGATCTTTCTTTAATATAGTAAATAGTATTCTTCTAAATCCAAGAACAAGCATTATATGTAATAGAGGTCATTTCAATAATATTAGGAGCAAAGTAAGGATATCCATTATCACCACCATTATTTTAATGTAGTGTTAAAATGCTAGCTACAGCAATAAGAAAAAGAAATTGAAGGAAAAAGAACATACAAAGAGAAAATAAAATTATCACTTTTTGCATAATAGGGTACTTAGATAACCCTAAAGAGTCAACTAAAGAATTTAAATATTAAATAATATCAGCAAAATTTTAGAATAGACTAATAAACACCCATGAATCATCAGCATTCCTATATATAACACAACTCAGTAAAAAGAGCTTGAAAGAGAAACTCCACTCAAAATGACTACAGAAGCTATCAAATACTGGCAAGTATATCTACCAAGATTCACCTAGGGATTATATAAACTAACTGGAAAACATTCTTTGTAGAAATAAAGACATATCTAAATGGAGGAACATTCATTGAGATCAGTAAATCAAGCTAATATAATAAAAATGACAATACTGCCTAAAATTAATTTACTTAGTACTATATCAAACTCTCCAAAGAATATTTTACAGAGCCAGAAAAATGATAATATTCATACAGAAGAACAAAAGGTAAAAAATCTCAAGGGTAATAATGAAGAAGTGAGAAAGGGGTCTATTGGTACTCCAAAGTGATAACCATTAAAATGATTTGACACTGTTAAAAATAAGACAGGTGGATCAGTGGAAAAGATTTAAGTACACAACATACAGAAGCAACAAACACAGGAGCACAATGTTTGATAAGATAAAGTCCAAGATTCCAGTAACTGTGGGAAGTTGACACAAATTGTTGGGAAAACTGATGGCAATCTGGCAGGAATCAGGTACAAATTATCACTCGCATCACATACCAAGATAAGTTACAAATTCATATGCATCTTAAGACTTAGAAAGTCACACTGTAAACAAATTAGAGGAACAAAAAAGAAATTACCTTTAAGGGATCTATGGGTGGGGAAGAATTCATGACTGAATAATGGACAGAGAAGATCAAACAAGGTAAAATGAACAATTAAGTATATTTAGATTTAAAGTTTTTGTGCAAATTTAATGTAGTAAAAATTAAAAGGGAAAACAGGTGAACAGGAAAAAACATTTGGAACAAGTTCCTTTGATAAGTCTCATTTCTACAATATATAAGGAACAGATCCAAATTTATGATTAGGAGACACTGCCCTAATTGATAAGTAGTCAAAAGATAAGAAACTGCGATTTTCTTTCCTTTTTTATTTTTGGTTGGGCAATGGGGTTAAGTCACTTGCCCAGGGTCACACAGCTAGTAAGTGTTATGTGTCTGAGGCCAGATTTGAACCAGATCCTCCTCAATCCAGGGCCCTTACTCTATTCACTGCACCACCTAGCAGCCCCTGCAATTTTCAAAGGAAGAAATCCAAGCTATCAAAAGCCATGAGAAAATGCTCTAAATAACTACTAATTAAAATATAAGTTAAAGCTACCTTGAAGTTCCAATTCACACCTACCAGTCTAGCAAAAATGACAAGAGAAAGACAACAAATGTTGGAGAAGGTGTGAAAAAACATGTAGATCAGCACAGTTAATGGAGCTGTGAACTGGTCCAATCATTCTGTAAAACAATTTAGAACCATGACCAGAAGGTTACCAAACTGTCCATATCCTTTGACTCAGCAAATCTACTACTAGGTCTATACCCCAAAGAAGTCAAAGAAGGAAAATGACCTATATAGATTCACAAAAATACTTATAGCAGCTTTTTGTGGTGGGAAAGAAAGAAAATAAAGGGGAAAAAATACAAAATAATTATAATAGCTCATTCTGTGGTAATCACAAATTGGAAAATAAAAGGTTGTTCCTCTACTGGGGAATGGCTAAACAAATGCTGATATATGAATGGAATATTATTTTGTCATAAGAAATGATGAAATGGATAATTTCAGAGGAAACTGGGAAGATCTTTATGAAATGACACAGAGCTAAGTAAGCAGAACTAGTAGAACAATTTATACAATGATAACATTACATACAGAAAAAAACTTGAAAGTCTTTAGAATCCTGACCAATGCAATGGTAAACTAGGAGTCTTAAAAACACAATGTTTTTAAAAGAAAATCTCTATGCCCTCCTCATCATACTCATTCCTTGTCCCCAAGTTGCTGGCAACTCTTTCAACCTTGGAGGACAAGCTTTGTGTTTCTAGTGAGTAAGAGCCCTATCTTTCCCCATTTTTGTTTTGCGTAGCACAGAGTGATTTCCACAGGATAAACATGGATGGGTTATAAGCCACAATGTTTATCTTATTACATTATCTTTTTCCCAAACCCACTTATCTTTTTTAAAAAGTCTTAAATTTTTATAGTTTTATTTTTAGTTTATTTTTATATTATTTTATGAGTTTTTAATTATACAAATCTATTTTCTGTTCCCACCCCTCACCCAACTGGGGGCGGGGGGGGGAGGAAGGAGGATTCCCTCTAACAAATATACAAAGTCAAGCAAAACCATTCTGCACCCTGAATCCATTGCCTGTCAGGAGGTAGATTAGCATGCTTCATCGTAAATTCTCTGGAATTATGGATAGTCACTGCACTGATCAGATCTTCAAAGTTCTTTACCTTTATAGTGCTGTCATTGTATTAATTTTTCTCCTAGTTTTATTCATTTCATTCTTTATTAGTGTATAAAAGACATCAAAAAAAGAAAAACCCACTTCTCTTCCAAATTTTCCGAATACTAGCAAGGGTACCAACACCCTTCCAATCACCCAGGTTTACTTATTGTAACTTTTTGACTCCTCACTCCCTCATCCTATGAATGTATAGGTAATAGGTTGCCAAATCTTGTTTCTACCTCCACAGTATCTCTGGCATCTGTCCCCTTCTCTCTATTCACAGCCACAATCTTAGATCACTCTATGATGACTAGGGTAGTTTTCTTCACACAGTTCGGATTTAAACCTATGTAGCACTGCAGTCACAATTTAATCTAATCTAGTATTGGTAAGAAGGAATAAATTAATTTCTAGATTACTGCAATAGTTACCTAATGGATGTCATGGTCCACACCACACAAAACGCATTAGGCAGAAACTTGGGACAAATGCTGTACAAAACATCTTTTTCTGGGATCCCACCTGAATCACCGGAGGATCTAGAACTGGAAGAGAGCTCAGAGCCATCTCATGTAACTCCTCACACTTAAGATCACACACAGATTTAGAAATGAAAGGGATCTTGGAGATAATCTAGATAAATTTCCTCATTTTACAGGGGATAGCTGAGGATCAGGGAAGTTGAACCTTGAATACATGTCCTATGACTCTAAATCAGTGCTCTTTCATGTATCACTGCCGTAACTTAGCTGGGCCTTGAATGACATCTGACAATCGTTGTAGTCTATTGGGACTTCATTCCAACCCTTTTTCCCTCTCTCTTCTTCCACCCTGTCAACCATGATCTTCTTTATTTAGACCAGATGACCAAGAAAACTAAAACTAACCCTTTCCCATTTTCTCATCACACTCTAAGAGTGTTAAGAAGAAAGTCTGATTCATACATCAATGTGAATTAGTTCAAAGCCTCAAATTTTTGTTCTCTGATCTCCATCTGCTCCATCCAATCTCCTCAATTTTCTCAGCTTCATCACTCTCTGACCATCTTCATCCAGTCACAGAATAAGAGATAAACCTCACCTCCTCAGTAACACTAATCCCTCTCCCTGGACCACAAATTCCACAACCCCCCTGCCTGCTCTGCATTGCTGCAGCATTCATCAACTCCTCACTCTGGTGCTTCTTCAGTCTGACCACTTTACAAGCACCTTCCCTTGACATTTCTAAACTTTCAAGGTAAGAATTAATCCTCTTCTCTACATTGCTCAAATATTTGGAAAAAAAAAATACCTCTATCCAATGCATACAATCAGAAAGAGAAAGAATTTTAGAAGTCACTTAGTCCAATTTCTTAACTACTCTTCTCTTCAATCCCCAATAGTTAGCCTCTAGCCACATCACTCTAACTGAAACTGCTCTAAGAACACCAATAACTATCTGATCACCAAATTCAATACCCTTTTATTCAATCCTGACTCCAGTTTCCAGATTCTGTTGAATGACCACATTCCTCTTGTGGGGATAGTCTCTCCTCCTTTTGGTAGCAAAGACACTGAAATTCTCCTGGACCTCCTACCTCTTTTAGCTGCTCTAACACTGGCTTCTCATCTTCTTCCTTACATTTTATGGTGGATATTCTAAGGTTCTGTCTGCGCCCCTTTTTTTCCTCTCCACTTTCTGTCTCTGATAATCTCATTTACTCATATTATTCCACCTTTATTGCAAGTGACTCCTAAAAATCTACATCTCCAACACAGATCTCTCTTCTGAGGTCCTCACTATCTATAGGATTCCACTATTTGAATGTCTCACTGGCACCTAATACTTACTATGTTCAAAACCAATCTTATTAACTTTCCCTTTAAACTGCTTCAACTTCTAATTTCACTTTTCCTTCTATAGCACCACTGTCTACCATATCATTTGTATTAGTCACCAGAGTCATCTTTAATTCTTCTTTCTCTCTCACCTCATATCCATACAAAGTCCTGCTAATGATATTTCCAAAGTATATCATACAAAGTATATCAGTTTCTTTGCCAAATTTAATTCAAATTTTACCAAGCACCTACAAAGTAAAAAATATTATTCGAGATTCTGGAGACACAAAGACAAAAATAAAGCAGTTCTTGCCATCAAAAACTTCTATATCTACTGAGGAAATACAATATGTACATAATGGTATGGGCACGCGCGTGTGTGTGTGTGTGTGTGTATGTGTGTGTGCGCGCACGTTTTTACACTGATTGCATTAATGAATTGGGAAAGGAAGAAATTGACAATAAGATCTAAGAAGACCAGAGAAGAGATAGAATGCCAACAATCTATATTTTATCTGAACATTGCTTTTCCCCTAGTGCCTACATGTAATAGGAATTTAATAAATGTTTGCTGAATTAATGTTGAATGAATGTCCAAATTTAGGGAAACATAAGCTATTAGCCCATTCTAGCCAAAAAACTTTATAAAATTTAGTTTTAAAATCATGGCAAAAAGAAAGTAAATTGTTGTAGAAAAAGAAACCTACCCAGCTCATATTTTAAGAAAACACAAGGTATGACTAGAGATATCAAAGGGGAAGAAAAGGTTTGGAACAGTCACTGATGAATGAGATGGGGAGTCAACAAGAATAGAATAAAATTGCCTAAAAGCAGATAGAGCCCAGATGAAGTTAAACAATATACAATTATAGTATTATATATATAGTATTATAGTATTTATTATAGTATTAATTATAGTATTAATAGCAGTGGCAGCTAGCATATATGTGGCACTTTAAGGTTGCCAAAGCACTTTATAAATATTAAGTCATTTGAGCCCCACAACAACCCTGTGAAGTAGGTGCTACTATTATCCTTATATTTCAGAGATGAAATTGAGACATAGGTTGAATGACCTGCACAAGGTCACACAGTTACTTAACTGGCTGAGATAGGATTTGAACTTAGCTCTTTCTGACTCCAAGTCCTAAACTTTACTCACTATACCACCTATCAATTTATATTCATAGCGGGCTGCAATTAGTGACTTTTCATGACTTTGTTCACTGGAATTCAGGTGTATAAAAGCAGAACAATCATTCAGTAGGTTAATCACACTATCTGAGAGACAGATTTGCCTGGACTTGCTATCACTATATTTAGGGAACAACTACACTCACCAAAAATGAAAAGGGGAAAAAAAATAGAATTGGTTCTACTTTCCATAAGCTTACTTGCAAGAGAACCAAATTCACATCTGCTTCAAAAAAGTAAATCTCACCCTGAAAATGGTGAGTTGCATGATGACTTCCATCACACTAAGCATCTATCTTTAACACAACTACTGCTACTTATAAGACTAACAGCAATGAAAAGGAAGCCAAAATATCTTCTGAAAATTATGTGTAAATGTGCTGCACCAGTCCCTTTAGTTAAAGAAACCATAAGAGAACACCAACTTTAAGAAAAAGACTTTAAGAAATACATTTGCACCATAAGAACCGCTGGGGCAACAGAGTATAAGCTATCATATACTACAGAAGACATAAAGTCTTCCAGCACAATGAAAGAAAATCTTCTAAAAAGTTATCACAATGATCCAAATGAATCTTTAACTTTCAACTAAAGTCCGTGATCATAACCAGAAGTTTTAGTCTGACAGAATCATGTCACATTTCATAATTAAGACTCCATCAGCAGACACTGTCTCAAGTTCACCAGGGACATAGACTACATGCATATTATTTATGAACCACAGTAACCAGCTACATGATGCAGGATGATAAGCTAACATTCAAGCAGTTTATAAATAGGGATTTATATAATAGTCACCTCTTAGAAAGGAACTATTTATACTAGGACAGAAAAAAAAAAGAAATCTAAGATCCAGAGCAAATGAGACAGATATTATGTTGATAGTAGCAAGCTTCTTCCTTAAGGAATCAGGCTATAAAAAATAGAGAGTACCTACACACACACAGACGTATGTGTAAATATGTGTTTTATATATTTATATATATATGTAAATGAACATATGTGTGTGCATGTGTGTTCATTTTATCTATTTCCTGCAATGCACCACTGCAGTGGCCAATTTCACATGAGAACAAGATAAATGCCAATACCACAGCAGTGTGTTCTTTCTCTATAAGATCTAGTATAAAATCTATTACTTTATATCCTTATTCCCTTGTGTCAGCAAATCATGAAAATGTTTTTTAATGTCCTATTAGGTAATGTATTGATTTAATCTTTAGGCACGTGATTTGAGAAGTAACGTAGGCTAAGAAGACAGATTATTTACCTGTCACTATGCAGAATTTACTGTTCACTGTCCTTCCATATTACAAAGATACCTTAGGCACAACAAAGAAGTTGATTCTTTACAGGGAAATGCTTGCTTTACAGGCTTCTTCCATACTTTCACGTAAATACTACTGGCAGTATCATTCTAGAGATGTAAACTCGGGGATATTCATATCAAAGCATTAGTAAATTCAATCAATAGTCCCAATCACATAAGCACAGATATTTCTGATCCATTTTCGATTAATATTCAAAGCTGACCATGGAAAGTATGAACTTAGGATCACAGGAACACAAATAGGGATATTTATAGAGAGATATAGAGCTGGAAGGTCTCAGAGGTCATATATAAGTATGTATGTGTACATACATACACATAGACACACATACTGAATTAAGGCATGTGATCTTGAGATAAGGGGATACGATGGGACAGTAAGGGAAAAGGATAAAGAGTGAGTCTGTTCTCCCTTTATAAAACATCTCCAGTGAGTGAAAACATAAACCAAATATTTAAGTAATAGGCTGTCAGCACTAAAAGGGACCTTAAATATAATTTAATCCAGTCCCTCTCATCTTACAGTTGAAGAAACTGAGGCTTAAAGACAGGTATTGACTTATCTAAAGTTACACAACAAGGTTAGTGACAAATCTAGGTTTAGAATACAGGTCTCCTGACTCCTAATGCAATGCCCCATCCCTACTATATTCTCTGCCATGGTATCTCAAACGTTGCCAAGCTAAAGATAAATCAAAATGATAAAAATTCCTTTGAAAAAACAAAACAAAACAAAAACAACACAATACTGCAATATTAATGTCCGTAAATCACGAACTTACTTATCATTTATGACTCTAAGGTTCTTCCTTATTTTTACCCTTTACACCTTCTTCATGAATTGTATTCTTAAGGAGCTCAAACTCTCAAATGATTAGGTTTATCAATGTCTTTATTATGCTAGCATTTTCACATCACATCAACCAAGAAAAAAAATCAATTAGCTCAACCCTTAAGTAATCTTGAAAAAGTAAAGCATTTATAATGATGACAAAACATGCAAATAACAAAAACTATGTTGGCTCTCCTATAGAAAGAAAACACCAGATTCAAATTTTGGGTACAATTAGAAACCAATGCAGCTAACTTCCTTTTGAAGAATCAATTGTATACTAATTTGAAAATATTCTTAGAAATTGTATACTAATTTGAAAATATTCTTAGAAAAGAAATTGTCTAATATACTGAGCAAGACCATAACCTGAAGTTTTCACACCATTGACTCACCAAAGCAACAGAGAGTAAGGAGTAATTGTCATATAGGGCTGATCAACAAATACCTTATTTAAAGCTAAAATAAAAAACACCATCTGCCAAAAAAGTTCTCTCCAAGTATGTTCTCGAGTCAAGTTAAAAATCTATTCAATTTAATTCAACAAATAGTTTTTGTGATATATCAAATACTAAAAATTTTTTTGAGGGGAGAGTGACAGAAATATAGTGCTACCTTGATACCCCATTTCCCAAAGTATCCTTAAGTCTGGAAATGATCATTTCCTTTTAGATTCAGAGTACTAGTACCTTCAGTCAAACCACTGAATTCAGAGCGGCTTATTCAAAGGATATAAAAATAAACCGACTGCATTAAAGTTAAGGCATTTAATGCAGGATCTGACACACTGAAGCATTTTAAAGTCATTTTTAAAAAAGCAAATAGAAACAATTCCTTTTAAGGAGGATGACTGAAATCTAATTCATTATTCAGTCAACTCAAGTCATCCAGACAAATATTACCCACTTTATAATTATTCCTAGCAAATATTATTCTACATCTGGATGCTATTACTATCAATTTATTTAAGCCCTTTTATTGATACTTTTACAATCTCCAGTTTACTTTCATTCCAAATAAAATATCAATACATAGCTCTATTATATGTAAATATAATATAGATCTATATCTAGTTCTGTATATTTATAGATATGTAGGTATCTTGTAGTGTATAGTTATTTACATGTTGTCTCTCCCACGACAAGGTTAGCTCCTTGAGGGGAGGGATATGGGGTAAATTTTTTGCCTATATTTATATCCCAAGGATTGAGCACAATGCCTGGCACATAGTAAGTGCTTAATTAATGCCTGCTGACTGATTAGTTAGTGAGGAGGAAACAAAAAGAAATTAAACTGAAAAGGGTGGGGGCACGAGGGTGGGGGAGGGAAAGTAACCTTCTAGCTCTTCCTAAGCCAAATTTTTATAATTTGGCTTTATTATTTTGATAAAATCATCTGATTTCCCAAGTCAGCCACTCCTATCTTCAAATATATATTCAATGCAAACTGTATACACCAATATAAATACAGATAAATGCAGAGAGTTGAGAGAAAATCGCAACTGACTCCTACTCTCCAATTAACCAGACTACGTTTAGAGCCTACACTGTCAGAACCAATGTACCCAATTGCTTATTTTTTCTTTCAGTAACCACCAGATATCAAAATAGCCTGCCTGCTGCCCTTTTTTATTTTTCCAAAAGGAGAATGCTGTTGAAAAACCTGCCTGCCCAGAAGACTTGCAGAGATGTGCCTAGCCCTACATTCTGAGGCATTACTGGTTCTTGCATAAACTCTACCTACAGTACTCATTTATAAAAATTCAAACAAAGCAGCACAAGCTACCCTACTGGAGAATAATACTTAAGCTTGCTTCCCCCTTTTATCAAGGTACTCTTAAGTGCTTTAAAATACACATTTTCAGGCCTACAGAAATGTGCTAAAATGCTCAAGGCCATCCTTGCAGTAGCAATTTTATGAAGCAGTGTATTCTATTACTGATCAAACCACATAGCTGTATGCGCAATTCATTCATTTTAAAGTAAATTAGCCTGGCATTCAGGCCCCAAATATGTCCACTGACATTTATGTAAAACTATAGTTACTCCTTCTGTGGTTATAAACATGGTGAAGTAAGATTTCTTATACATAAAACACAGGTCAAGAGGGAAATAAAGGCCCAGTGAATGGAATCCAACCAAAATACAAATAAATAAATCTTTATCAACAACCACATGAGATTAACACACATACACACATCTAACCCAAGAAAAGGTACCAGTACTTCTATCTAGTAACAATTGTAAAGATGAATATTTTAAATGTATTCAACTCTAGGTTCAAAACCAGGAATACAAATTCTAAGGTTTGACTATGCCATCACAAATGACTTCTCACAGAACAGCCACTGTCTGTGCCAAAAATAAAATACAGAGCAAATATTTTACATGCTCTTAATTGCCAATTTCTCTAAATTAATATTTGCCAAGATGGAGGGAAACCAGAAAATCTTTTAAGCCACAGGTTAAATTTAGTGAGAAATTTAAACCAGTGATTCAAATTTCTATGAAAATAAACACAAATGTCTTAATTTCCTTCATCTGAAAGTAGTCAACAGTTATCAAGACCAAAGATGGGCAAAGTCAGAACATGGTAACATATATAAAAAAGATCTGACTAAATAATCTGTAACCTAGTTACTGGGAATATGTTACCAAATAAATAACAACAAAAACAGAACTATTTATATAAAAATGTTTATGGCTGTATTTTATGACAAAAATGGAAACACTGGTTGGGAAATGATTGAGACAGATCTATCAATGCAATGCAGTACCACACTGTCATTAAAAATGACAGATGATAAATATACAGAACCATGAAAAGAACCTAGACAATATAAGGTAATGTGAAAAAAGCAGATATAGCCCAAAACATCAGGGGTAGCAATCCTAATTTCAGCTAAGGTTATAATAAATATAGACATGATAAACGAGATAAGGAGAAAAATATTATGTTTAAAGGTATCATTGATAATGAATTAATATCAACACAATACATATGTATCAAATAGTACAGCACATAAATACTTAAAGGAAAAGTTAATTATCTTGTAGAAAAAAATTGACAATAAAAATATAATAGTAGGGAACTTCAACATACCCTTAAAATCTAGAAAAGGCTAACCATAAGATAAACTAGAAAGCAGTTAAGAACCTCAATAGAACAGAACAGAACTTCAGAAAAACTAGTGACAAAAATCTCTGCTGATTTATGAACAGAAAAAGAATTTACATATTTCTCAGCTAAGCATGGCACCTTCACAAAAACTGACCAGATACCAATTGGGTACAAAGCCCTCACCAAAAAATACAGAAAATTATGAATACTAAACATATAATTTATTGATCATAATGCAATAAAAATTCTATTTAATAAAGGGTCTTCAAAGAATTTAAAATTGCAAAGTAAATACCTTAATCCTTAAAAGTTGATGGGTCGAAGAATATATTATATAAATAGAAAATTTCATGAAAGAAAAATAATGAGACAACATACTAAAGTTCATGGGATGTAGCTAAAGCAGTCCTAAAGTTAAAGCAGGAGGAAATCTTGTAATCTCTAAACATATTTACCAATGAAAGAAAGAACATATAAGTAAATTTGGCAAAGAAGCACAAAAACACTAGAACAAATCAAAAAACCCCAAACATCAAAGCAAAAATTCTGAAAATCAATATAATATTAATACATTTAAAGTATCCCCTCCCCCAAAAAGGTAAATAAAATATAGAATTGGGTTTTGAATATATATATATATACACATATATATGTGAGCTAATCTGACTTTAAAAGGGGAAAACCAAATTGAATTTTAAAAATTTTTGAATTTTAAAAATGAAAAAGTAGAATCCACAACAATTAAAGAGAAAATAAGGAAAATTATCAGAAACTATTTTGCCTATAATAACAAAACTGACAAGGTTAGAGTAAATGGATACATATTTAAAATATAAAACACTCAGATTAATAAAAGAAATAGATTATTTAAATGACTCATTATTAGAAAAGGGAATGAAACAAGTCATAAATTAATTCCCAAAGAAAAAAAAACCAATGAACTAAATGGATTTAAAAGTGAATTGTATCAAACATTTAAAGTACAATTAATTACATTATTGTACAAACTTCACAAAAATTAGAAAAGATACAGAATTCTACAGTCCTGACACTTAAAACAGCAAGAGTCAAAATAGAGAAAGAAAACTGCAGATCAATATCTCTAATGAATAACAATGTAAAAATTTTAAATAAAATATTAGCAAAGAAGTTACACCTGAATAAGTCAAAAAGACTCTAACCTGGTTGGATTGATACCAAGAATGCAGGACTAATTAAATATAAAGAAAACACTATAAATATAATAAATCTTACTAACAGCCAAATCTCAGTGATATCGCACATTCGGTCCCTGACCACTGCAATAAAGCAAAAGTTGCAATAAAGCGAGTACCATGAAATTTTTTTTTTATTCCCCAGTGCATGTAAAACTTTTATTTACACTATACTGTAGTCTATTAAGTGTGCAATAGTACTATATCTTTAAAAACAATGTATGTACCTTAATTAAAAAATACTTAATTGCTAAAAAATGCTAGCCATCATCTGAGCTTTCAGTATTGAATGGTAATCTTTTTGCTGGCAAAGGATCTTGACTCAATTCTGATAGCCAATAGCTGATCGGAGTGGGAGCTGCTGAAGGCTGGGACAGCTGTGGCAAATTCTTAAAATAAGACAACACTGAAGTTTGTGACATCAACTTGGCTCTTCCTTTCACTTGAACACTTAGAGGCCATTTTGGGTTATTAAGTGGCCTAATTTCAATACTGCTGTGTCTCAGGAAATTGGGAGGCCCCAGAAGAGGGAGAGAGACTGGGAATAGCTGGTCTGAGGAGTAGTCAGAATACAAACATTTATTGATTAAGTTCACCTTCTTATGTGGGCACAGTTTGTGGCATCCCAAAACAATTACAATAGTAACATAAAAGATCACTGATCACAGATCATTATAACAAATAATAATGAAAAAGTTTAAAATATTATGAGAATTGCCAAAATATGACAGAGACACAAGGTGAGCACATGCTATTGGGAAAATGGCAGCGATAGGCTCCAAGTTTCCACAAACCTTCAATTTGTTTAAAAAAAAAAAAAAAGCAATACCTGTGAAGCATAATAAAACTAGGTATGCCTGTAAATACCCATATGATTATGAAGACTTGTGATAACATCTCAAGACCCGTGTCTGTTTAAAACACTAGAATTAAAATTAGAAAGGGAAACTGGTAATTGGAAAAACAAATCTTTGCTACAAATTTCTGATGCAGATCTCATTTCCAAGACTGAAATGGTCAAAGGACATGAACAGGAAGATTTCAAGGGAAGACATCCAACTATCAACCACTATGCAAAAAACCTCTTAGTTACTAATAGCTAAAGAAATGCTAATTAAAGCAACTCTGTGGTTCTACCTCAGGCCTGTTAGACTGATGAAGTTTACAAAAAAGGAAAGTGACAAATACTAAAAGAGCTGTGGGAAGAAAGGCATATTAATGCACTGTTGGTGGGGCTGTGAATTGGTCCAGTCCCTGTGGAAAGAAATTTAGAACTATCCCTACAGTCACTGCATGTTGTATATACCCTTTGACCCAATGATACCACTACTGGGACTATATCCCAAAGAGATGGGAAAAAAAAAAAAGAAAAGGTCCTAAATATTTAAAGAGACGTTTTTTGTTATCAGAAAGATCTGGAAACTAAGGCAGTGGGGAATGATTAAACAAAGAATGTAATGGAACACTATTGTGCCATAAGAAATGTTGAAAGGGTCCATTTCAGAGAAACTTGGAAATACTTTTGATGTAGAGTGACCAGAACAAAGGGAATAATTTATACTATACAAAAATATTGTAAAACAAATAAATAAACTTTAAAAGACTTCTAACTCTGATCAATGCAATAACCAATCATGAGAGGAAGCCTAATCTTCTGATATGTATATGGCTAAATATTCAGACCAATACGCAAAGGTACATGTTCAATTCACTGCATATTAAAAAGAAAAGCAAGGTGTATATAATTATGCAGATAACTATTGCAGATTCAAGTTCTTAATATGAATCTAACAACAAAGTGCCCTGAGGCCAGTGACTTAAGCACTTAGATCCTAATAAGTTCTTATTTGATACATGTAAAAAGGTAAATCTTAATAAAAATATTCGCAGGGATTGAATATCTCCAGCTGAAACATTTAAATATCAACAAACTAATTCACAATACAGCCAAGGAAAAATCTCCCTGATTCAATAAATTAACAAAAACGTACCAAATTCAGAGCAAAAGTGGCAGTAAAATTACATCTTCTCCAAGAAGTCCAAGATTTTAACTCTAAACAATTACTTTTCTACTAGTCTTTCATGTATAGGGAAATTTAAGTTAAAATGAGCAAATTAAATAATGCCCCAGTTCCTTACTTAAATACAAAGATCACTGCTTTAAAGGCCTCAGATTCCAGACTGTGCTTACCATAGAACCCACATTTCACATCTTTTGTCGTATGATGCCTGGTTACACAATACCACACTGAAAGCAAAAA
This sequence comes from Vombatus ursinus, assembly GCF_900497805.2. Classification (NCBI taxonomy): domain Eukaryota; kingdom Metazoa; phylum Chordata; class Mammalia; order Diprotodontia; family Vombatidae; genus Vombatus; species Vombatus ursinus. The sequence continues at coordinate 43,902,092 of NW_020954585.1, forward strand.
TTAGAAGATTACAGAGTTTGGTCTCATTCATGGACACTGAGCTGAGACTGCCATTTAATGCCAAGTGTCACTCAGTTTAAAAGGAGGATATAAAATTAGTTAAAACAAAAACAAAGCATCTTCTGCAACAGCCAGCTGAGCTTGATGGCTTAGATATTTTCTTGGCCAATCAATATGCATGCAAGGAGACACCTTTCCATTCTAAAGAACAAAAGAACCTCAGCTGAACTTCTAAGCAAAACTGGGAGAATGAAACAATTCAGTCCCCAGGAAAAGAGTCTCCTTAGGAAAGAAATGGCAACAAACTTGAACTTCAGTTTTCTCACAGCTTAGTAATAATAGGGTTTAGCATTTTCTGGCTTTTGCTGTCAATTGCTTAAAATTCAACATAAGTAAAGAAACACTTTGCATCTCTGAAAAGCTACATTTTACCCTATATGCTCATAGGAGAAGTAAAATTAAAAGGAACATTATTTGCACTTACTCTAAAAGCATTGGTCTTTTTCTTCTACACCTTGCTAAGCTATTTATCAAGACCTCAAGGATGCTAGGCTATGCCTAGATCACATTAGGCTTCAACAAGATAATCAGATTTCACATGATGCTGCTTAATGCCTAGCTTAAGAATGCTGACTGCTCTGCTTAAGTGCTGTACAGCCCTAAAATCCAAACCCCAAGGCCACCTCCCACCTATATGTACTCAATTCTAGCAACTGAAAAGAAGGAATAAAAGGGAGGAACAAATTAAACAAATTAGATAGACCTCTTCAAGGAACAGAAGGATTATAAATCTCTGTACAAAATCAAATTGAGGCAAAACAGGTATTTAAGGGATTTTTAAAATCCCATTAAAGGTAGCTAGGTGGCGCAGTGAATAGAGCACTGGCTCTGGAGTCAGAAGTTCAAATCCGGACCCAGATACTAGACACTTACCAGTTGTGTGACCTTGGGCAATAGACACTTACCAGCTGTGTGACCTTGGGCAAGTCACTTAACCCCGACTGCCTCACCCACCCCCCAAAATAAATCTATTACGATCTATGTCAATAAAAGATCAGTGAATTCATAGGAAAGGAAATTAACCATTATAATTTTATTTTTAAAAAGCAACTGCAAGTGTGTCAGAGGTCCAATATAACGTAAACTTTCCAAATTCCACCTTCTTACAAATATGATATCAGTATTTAGGAGCCATGAAAATGTTATTCAAAGTTTACCAATGAACGCAAAACTTCTCCATTCTTTTTTTAAATTGAGAAAGCACCCATTTCAGCGTAACTAAATGGTTTTACCTGTACAGCATAAATTGGACCCATTTCCTGAGGCACTGAGCACTGAATAGCCAATGCCTTCAGTTAAAAAAATTACTTAATTTTGGAGTCAGGAACAGAGTTCTGGACCTAGCTCTGTTCCTACCTCACTGTGTTACCTATATCAAGTCACTCCAACTCTCTATACTTAGTTTTCTCCCCTTTAAAAGGAATGGGTTGGACTAGATCTCCATCCGAAATTCTGTGACTTCATGGCTAATGTAGAAATTTGTTTCAGGTGATTTCATATATGTAGTGGATTTGGTATTTCTTGCCTTCAGAATGGGTAGGAAGGCAAAAATTCGAAAATGAAAATAAAATAAAATTTAATTTAAAGTTCTATGACTATAGAAAAGTAACCCAGTGCCTGCCCTCATGAAGCTTACATTCTGATGGGACACAACATGCTCACAGAACAATACAGCATTCAGTTCACAGAACTGGATTCAGCATGTTCACAGAATGGTTTACATACAAAATAAACACAAAGTGCAAGATTCAGGTGGGGGGGATCACACTAATAACCAGAGGAATCAGTAATGGCCTACTAAAAGATGTGGCTTTTGAATCTATGAGATGGAAATGATGGTAAGCATTCTATTCACAGCACAAAGAAAAGGAATGTTGTGTAGAGAGCAAAACAATTAGGCTGAAATGGAGAGCACATGATGGGAATTAATTTGGAATTATCTTGTAAAATTAGGATAGAACCAAATTGTGAAGTGTATGTCTGAATCAACACACCTCCCCAATGCTACACACCATCTTAAGAACAAATATATTAAAGGCAAATAGGTGGTGCAGTGGATAGAGCATCAGCCACGGAGTCAGGAGAACCTGAGTTCAAATTTGGCCTCAGAACAGATTTGACTCTAGGCAAGTCACTTAACCCCAAGTGCCTCAAAATAAAATAATTTAAAAAGAACAAGTACACTAACACACAGAGAAAAATCTAAATGTTGATAATTGAAGGAAAATATCATTGGGCCACAGATATGAAAACATCTACTCTACAATGAAAAAATATAAACCAGGTAAATGGCTTCAAATTTCCTAATATTTATAAATAGAAAAAAAAACACCACTGTGTTTATGTGTATTATGAGAATGTTAATTGAGAAAAGAATAAAATTTATTAAATTTAATAAATAAAATTTATTTATTCTAAATAAATAGGTCACAAAAAATATTTCAAAATGGTTTCTATTTTGGCTCTATACTATGGTGTATATGGTAGATATGGACAGGGTGGGGGGGTGGAGGGGGTCAGTAGCAGATGGGTAAACAAGATTTACCTTCTTATTTTTCCTTTGGTTAATATTATAATCATCTCACATTCCCTGGCACATACTAACATAATATATAAAGAATTTAGAAAGACATAGGCTAGGCAAAAGAAACTATTCTGGGATTTTAAAGGAACTATGAATAGTCCAGAGAGAATAACTAGGAGCTGAACAATGAGTGTAAATAAGGAACAAAGGAGTTCCCAAATAACATTATGAACTATCAGGAAATGTGGTAATTGGGGTCTTGTTTGTAGTTCTATTATGAAGGACAACCATTCCTAATCACAAATAAGAACTTACACTTTAGCTGTCAACTATCTTTTTGTGATGATAATCTAGGTAAACACTTAAAGAAAATACTACCTCAACTCAAAATAGCTCATAAAAAAAAAAAAACTAGTAAGGCTAAGTTATTTAAAGAAATCATCTCAAAAAATAATGAATCCATTTCATATCAACCAAGTTTAAGCAGTCTCCAAGTTTAAGAGTTTACATTCCAAATTCATTTTTAAGTTGGTTGTTTGTAACTCAGAATGCATGTTTCCACAGTGCAAAGTTATAAATATCTATAGTACTTAACCTCACAGCATAGAGGATCAAATGAAATAATTTAAATTTGTACAGTGCCTTTTAAACCTTAAATCCCCAAATAAATGTTAGCAATTATTATTGAGGCTCCCAGACCAGCACATTAAAACCTCCTTACCTCATGACATACCTCTCTCTTTAAACTCCACACCTACAAAACTCTTTACCCTTCTGGAGAGACTAAGGACCTTCACCTCCCATAGTTCAAGAGGTATTCCTTGTGATTTCCCACCAATTCCAAATCATTCATGGAAAAAAAAAAAAAGCTTCTGTAGGTTTTCATGATGCTAATCAAGCACAGCAAGGGATCCAATGTGTCAATGAAGGGGAATTATGAAAAACCAGGTCTCCTGTTGGTACCCTTAAGGATATTTGTTTCAGATTAGTTTCTCCTTATGCCTCCTCCTATTCTTCAGCTCCCAGGGATTGCTCTTTGCACACACATCTCTCTCTCTCCACTGCCACTAACCAGAGTATTTCCATTCCCTTGACCCAGCACATAGCTCCTCTGAGGCATTTTTATTTATTTATTAATCACTATGGAGAAACAAGATTGGAGGTCCTTTTGCCCCATCTCTCTTTTATAGACTCCATGGGGAAATACAAAAGGTGTACACAGGTGATAAAGGTAGATATTTGGTTATACACAGGACTAAATAAAGATTCTTCTATATCTAAGAAAAAAATTCAAATTCACAGGAACCAAAGCCAAGAAAGGGTGAAAAAATGGTATGGGCTTGTCAAGATTACTCTCTGATATGGAGGGCTATAGAAGTTTGGAGAAGTATTGGGAGGGAGCCAGATTCAGAAATGAATGTGATATAAAAACAAGAGGCATCAATAGAACTTAATAATAATAAACAAATGGTGCACACAGGAAATCCAACCTGTGTAGAAGGGATTTCTAGCACACTGCTGTGATCAAAATTACATGTGTGCATGATCTTAGTATTTAATGGCAAATGTAAACACGTACACTAACAAATATTTCAATGTTTCTAAAAAAAAATTTACTTTGCCATGCTCCCTTTATTTTTTCAAATACTAATGGTATGATGCAGTGGATTAAGAAGAAAAAAAAAAAAGTCTAACAGGTTGCATCGATAGAAGGTTAGTGTCCAGACCATGAAAATATTTCCAGAGAACTAGTCAGACAACATCTGAAATACTGTATTCAAGTTCTAATTGAGACATTTAAAGAGGGACACTGACAAAAGGGTGCACCCAGGATAATGAAAGATCTAGATCATATCGTGCAAGGAAAAGTTGAAAAGAATATGACAGTGGTCTTCAAATATTTGAAAAGCTATCACATGGAGTAGAACTAGTAGAATCAACGGGTACTGGAGGTTACAGGAAAGCAGATCTCAGATCACACTATAAATGAATGAATGCAAAAGCATCTATTAAGCATGTACTATGTATAAAACACTGTTCTAAGTACTGTGGATAAAAATGGAAGAACAAGACAGTCACTATTCTCACTTTCTAATGGGGGAAACAATAGATAGAAGTTTCAGTTTCAAATCAGAAGGAAAAGTTTCATGGTTCTTAGGTACAGAGGCAAGAAATCTTTTCTCATTTAATCTGCACTAATAAAATCATATTAATTCATGTTGTCAGACCATTTGACAGTGCCAAGGATTTGAGTGTCAAGAACTTTATTCTGTGGGTCTTTAGTAACTGTGGCTGCTGCAGAGACAGGAGCTGATGCATCTGCAGAAGCCAGACAAGGAATCTAGCGCAGGGCTTCTTAAACTTTTTCCACTCGTGACCCCTGCAGCGAGAGCTTTTTCAACTGGGGGTCATGACTCCTAGCTGAAGAAGCACAAGCGAGTGCTGCCAAGCCCTACACTCTTGGGGTCATCTGCTTTGGGTGGCAGTTGGTCAGCTGTGGCAAGAAAGAGGGGCCCTTTCTTCATGGTGATTGCTCCCTGTGGTGAAAGGGCTACCCAGCCTGCACTGGAGGAGAGTCTGTATGATCTGGAGGGCCCTGCTGTTTTTAATCCTCTTGTGCTCATGCACATCAGGTTTTAGGAGAGGTAATCATCAAGATGGTACCAGGAGTTTGACTCGTCTGGCACATGCCTTTTCTTGTCTCTCCCTCAAGGGTGACATGTTACTTCAAGCTAGCTTGCCTGTGACAGTGGTCTAATAGCTACAATTGCCTATAAGCCACCAAATTCCAAAACAAGGGAAATAATTAAGGAGAAACTAGATGACTCAATAGGCTATAGAAAGGAAAGTCATTCAATAAAGTATGTGTGTGAGAGTGGCCAGTGTTAGAAGAGAATAAAATCAGGTCTAAAGAGATGCATTGCATACAAATGTTAGTTTACATAGAAACATTGATTTGAAAAAAAAAGTAAAATACTGAAATTCAGCTTTAAGTACATTTATCAGTTAAACAGCACTTGCCATTAGCCAGCAGAGAAATAAATATTTTATATCCTAACTAGCTATTCATTTTCAATTCAGAAACTAAAAATAAAAAATAAATCTCCATTTCTTAGCAAGGGAGCTTATAAAATTCTACCATTTTCTACAACATATTTGTGTAAGCATTTTCATTTTATTCTTGTTTTAAATAAAAATTAAAAAAAAAAAACACTCAAAGAACCAGGTTTAAAACTGGTATTAAGCCCAATATTGCAAACCTGTGTCCAAATAAAAAAGTCCAACATCAAAATCAAGTTCATATGCTTATTATGTTAAACATCTTCCAAGTTTTAATTTAATTCATTAAAAATGTTATTTATATTGGTTAAATTATAAAATAAAGAACTTTAAAAGAAAGTCTTGCAGATAATAGCAATAAGCATTTGAGGTCTTGCTTGATTTGTTCTATTTGTCCCACAGAAAATATCTGTAATTGTTTTATAATTAGAACTTTATAATTTTATGTTTAGAGTTTTCATAATTATAGACAGAATAAAATTTTATATTTATAATTACAACTATATAATGTAAATTTTAATTTGGAGCTTCTAGTGGCAAAAGCCATTACTGTAGTTATTATAAGCACTTAACAAATCAGTCTAAATGAAAATTATCAGTAGTATATGAAACTTTCCTGGTAGGGTCACAACTTTTTTTTCTTCAACAGGGATCTCAGAACAAAAAACATTGGGAACCACTGGTCTAAGAGAAATACATACTACAAAGGAACAAGCAACAGGCCAGTCTCAATTCAAATTAGAATAGAAGCATAAGGAGAATGAGATCTGACTCCAGCAGAGTTTTCTAGATCATTATCTGTTTAATCACTTAAGTTCAACATTAAAACATGAAGAAAAGGTACAGGAAGAATACTTAGTGTTCTATTATTGCTTTTCTTGAGAGTAACTTAGTTCTGTTGTATAATATAACTCATCTTCCCACATAGAAAGAGGTCACCTTCCCTGAATAGCTCTAATAGCATAAGATGTGAAAAGATGGCCATGTTTTGAGAACTGATTGCCATGGGGACCCCAGTCAAGAAGAACCTAATTGTATATCTGTAAATGGTTCCATTTAGCTGCAATCTCATTTAATTAAGTACGTTCTTTTGCACAAGTTACTAAGTAGAAATATAAAGCATACATGGGTTGTGAATGATATAATAAAGTGACATGAGTATACTTTGATAAATCACATGGCCTTTTTAATAAATTGGCCTTTAAAAAAATAATAATAAATTGTGGACATATTTCTTGACCAAAAATGTTATTTTAAAAAAGATGGGGTAAGGGAGTCTCAGAAATTTGTATTTTACATGAGTGACCCAAGCTTTCTTGTCTTCGTTGTTTTTTTTTTAAACGAGAGCTCATTTGTGTTCATGTTTCCTTCCCAAAGGTTAAGGAAAAACAGACAACTTTATTAACAGTTATCAAAAACTCATCCAAAAAATCCCTTCCAAAATTCATTGCTTTCAAACTTTTTAGAAATACAAGTTCTCCAGCAGGAATAGTACAACCTTCATGCAATTTTTCAAGGATATGACAGCTACCATAATGGAGAATGCCAAAGCTCATCAACCAAAAGACCAGCTCTCTCTCCTACAGAAGGTATACTTTTTGTACAAAAAAAAAAAATCAAGTGACATTTTAAAAAACCTTTAAAAATCAATAATGAAAAAAAGTACACTTATTCCATAGATGCCAACTACTGAAAATAAAATAACATTCAATGCCTCTAAAATGTATATAACATGTTATATAACACGTGACTCAGACATTCCTGGTTAGAATAACCTTCTTCTATTTATTATCCTTATAATAAGGAAAACAAGCCAAAGAAGACACAAGGTAATCTAAATTTTGGGTTCTGTTTTCCTGAGAGCAGGTTAAGAAGATAATTTATATTCTGGTCCCTACACAGCTATGGCATCATTAATAAATCCTTTGTGAGAAACCATTCAGGTAGGAATCCTCCTGGCTACTAAGCCAATCCTTGTTGCTGTACTTGGCCACCTTTGTACTACTTTGTACTATGAGCTCCACTCTCCTCCCTTACCCCTCCAATGCACTCTTGCCTTTCCTCTCTACAACAAAACAGAAGAAGTAGCTTTGCAAATAGTGGAGTCTAACACTGGTGACTAATTCTTTTCCTTAACACCACAAATCTTTACCCTCTTCTCATCTCTTGTCAGGGAATAAAAGACTCTGAAGCCCCTGGGCAGCAGACTTCATTTATTCAAGTAATAAAGTCTGTAAGGGTTAAGCACAGAAGATTTTATAAGACCAAGAATGAGTAAAAGAGGCAACAGAAGGACAAAAAAAAGAACACATTGAGTTTTTGTCCTTAGACCCTACCCTTGACATCAGAGACAATTAAAAATGGTTACTTACATTAATGAGGGAGGAGTATCACTGCTCCAAAGGACTCCATCAACTTTCCATGAAATGTAGTCATCTTTGACTTTTTTCCTCTCCTAAACCATTCAAATCTATTCTCCCAAGTCCTATTAATGTCTTCTACAGAGTATCTACAGAACTCACACCTTCCTCTCAGCCACCACTCTAGTTCTAAACCTCCTTATCTATGTATAGTTCCAACAGCCTTCCTACCTCTAACCTCCTTCTAATAACAGCAGCTGATAATCATGTAGCATTTGGTAAACTGTAAGGTATTTCTTTAAGTCAGGCAGGGCTTACGACTCCCATTTTACAACAAGGAAAGCTGAAGCTCATATAAAGGTGATGTGACTTACGTATGGTCAAACATAGAGTAAATAAGAGAAATCAGTTTCTAAGCCAGGTCCTCTGACTCCAAATCCAATGCTTTTTCCACTTCAACACGCCGTCCCTGCAATCCATTATATATCACAAAAATATTAGATTTAAAAAGTCCATCAAGTCTAACCTCTTCATTTCACAGACGAGGAAACCAAAGCATAGAGAGGTTAAATATTACCCAGGGTCAAATAGCTAATCTGTCTCTAAGGGAGGACTTTTGTTTAGGTCCTTTCCAAATGACAATAAGTCTCAGTAATGTTATTCCCCTATTATTTACAGAATATTCAATGAATCTTCTTACATATAAGATCAATCAACAAGCATTTATCAAGCACCTACTAACATGTCAAGGAATGGGGATACCTACACAAAAGCTAAGCCATCTCTGTCCAGTACCATTCTACAGTGGGAGACAAATACACGTGTCCAGATACAAACAAAGTAGATACAAGGGAATGTATGAGGGGGTGTGCACCAGATGAGGAGGGATCAGGAAAGGTTTTATATGGGAGGTGGTGCCTGAACTGGGCTGGGAGCAAACTATGGTTTTAAATAGCGAGGGAGGGAGGGCATTCCTGCAATTCTAGACAGGGCAAAGATGCCAGGTGAAGATGGCATGTAGTATATAAGGAACGATAGCCAGTATAGTTCAACTAGAGTACATTTAGAGTAACAATGGGTAATAAGGCTGGAAAGCTAAGCTGGGGTCATGGTGTCAAAGGCCTGAAAGCCAGAGAGAGGAATTTATATTTGGTCCTAGTGGTAACAAGGGGGAAGAAAAAGGGAATAAGCTTTTATATAGTATCTACTGTGTGCCAGGTACTGTGATAAGAGTTGTTTGTTTGTTTGTTTTTTTACAAATATGTCATTTGATAATAAAGTCATAGGGATAAGGTAATAGGGTTATGTCCAACCCAAAAACATGAGGCCTATTCTAAAGAAAAATCTTTTTCAGCAGTATGGAAATCCTGGAATGGGAGAGACTTGAAGCAGGGAGACCAATTAGAAGACTATTACAATTTCCCAGGCAGTATATTCCCTGCCTCTCAGAATTCTCTTCTTTCAAAATTTGGTTCAAACCTTGGCTGTGTATAGAGAAAGAAGGGCAGATATGAGAGATGTTACAGAGGTAGAACAATTAAGATCTGACAACTAATTGTATATGTCAAGAAAGAATGGAAATCATGGATGACAATAAGGTTGCAAAGCTGGTGATTTGAAGGATAAAGCTATCCCCGATATTAATAAATAAGTTTGAAAAACGAGTGGGTTTGAAGGTATAAGAAAATGAATTCTGTTATGGACATGTCTACAGGACATGCAGTTCTAAATTTCTAGTGAGCAGCTGGTTATGCAGAAGTGAAGCTCAAAATAGAGCCTAAGGCTGGAGATTTTATATATATATATATATGAGTTATATGCTTAGTGAGAATTAAATCTGTAGGAGTGAATGAGTCACTGAAAGTGGAGAGAGAGAAGAGGGCCCAGGAACAGTTAGGGGGCATGATATGAATGATGATCCGGTAAAGGAGACTGAGGTAGGAGACAGGCAAGTAGGAAGAGAACCAAGAGAACCAAGAGAGCAGAATTGAAAGAAGAAAGAATATACAGGAAGAGAGAGTCTTAAATGCAGTAGAAAGATCAAGACAGATGAAGACTGAGAATGAGTATTAGCTTTGTCAATTAAGAAAGCAATGGCAATTTGAGAAAGACGTTTCAGTCAAGTGATGAGTTTCAGAAGCTAAAATGCTAAGAAGTGAGAAGTAAAAGGAAAAGGAGAAAAGGAGTGTAAACAGCTTCTACTGAGAGTCTGGCCAAAAAAATTAAAAGATACAGTATACTACCTTGAAGAGACAGATGAGGTCTAGCAAAGGTTTTGTTTTTTTTTTTTTTTTTAAAGAATACAAGAAATAAGTATGTTCTTAAACAGCAGAGAAGGCACCCAAAAAAACTGAAAGGAAACCTGCTAATAACGCAAGAATATCCAAAAGTGTCTGCCTCTTTCCAATCCTCTTTTTTTAAAATGCCTTTACAAAAAAACCTCATAACCGGAACTATCAATCAGGCTATTAATCAATCAATCAATCAACATTTATTAAGTGCCTATTATACATGCCAGGCACTGTGCTAGGCGCTGGGGATACAAAAAGAGGCTAAAGACAGCCTCTGGCTTCTAGGAGCTCACAATCTAAAGGAGGAGACAAATGTACTAACAAGGAGGATAAATAGGAAATTTAGTTGATAGAGAGAAGGCACTAGAATTAAGAGGGGTTGGGAAAGGCTTCATGTAGAAGATGGGAAACTGAGATGCAGAGATGAGGAGGAATAACATTCCAGGCATAGAGGAGAGCTTCAGAAAATACTCAAAACAAAAAGCCTTGTTCATGGAACAACCAGGGGGCCCGTGTCACTGGATCAAAGAGTTCATGGCAGGGAATAAGGTGTGAGGAGCTTAGAAAGACAGGAGAGAGGTTAGGTTATGAGGGGCTTTAAACACCAAGGATTCTGGATTTGATCCTAGAAGTGATAGGGAGTCCAATGGAGTTTATTGAATATGTGGGTGACATGAATAAACCTGTGCTTTAGGAAAATCTGAATAGAAGATAGACTGGAGCAGGGAAAGACTTGAGCGAGGCAGATCCATCAAGAGGCTATCACAACAGTCCAAGCGTGGGGTGACGAGGTCCTGCACTAGTGGTGGCAGTGTCAGAGAAGAGAAAGGGGCATATTTAAGAGACGTTAAAAAAGTGTAGTCAACAGGCTTTGGCAACAGACTGAATACAGGGGGTGAGAGATAATGAAGAGTCCAGGATGACTCCTAGATTGTGAGCCTGAGGGACTGGGATTATGTTATTGGCCCCTACAGTAATAGAGAAGGTATTAGAGTGTCTATGCAATAATAATGCAAGGCAGAAGAACCATGGAGAAGAAAGGGGAAATCTGTGAAAAATTACTTAACCCAGATTCACTCACAACCATTCTCTTTGATGACCTGTATGAGAGGGTATTTGAAAGGGGCCAAAGTCAACCCAATTCTGGTGACTGCTGAAAAATCATGAAAAGACTTATGAAATATCTTAAGGGTTAATACTGTGCTTATGCTTTAAAAGTAAGAAAGGAAGAAGACTCTGGAAATTGCTGTTATGTCATTCATTATGAAGACTGTAGGAAAGCACCAGCAAACCACAATGAAATAAATTCCAAAAAAGCTGTCTGCAAGTGAATTTCTACAGCCTGAATTCAGTTTTTCTTGTTTTCCTATTAGTTTGCCTTATAAAATCACCAGAGGGGGAAAAACTAGCTATATGCAATTTTTAAGTCCCATTTATTAAACAATGAAGTAATTCTGATTAGAACCAGTCTCATCAGGTAAACTTTTATTCTACGACACTGTTGCCATCAAGGCCATTATATCAACAGAAAGCGGTAAACAGAATTTATACTGACTCAAGCAAGGCTTTTACAACTATTCCATGACCTACTGCACTATATGTTAAAAGACTATACACAAAAAGTAGTCTGATGCCTGGTGGAAAGGAGGCCCTGTACAAATAGAAGGAATACTTTTCAGTGGATGTGTACAACACTGCAGTTCTAACAGATCGCAGGTTGACCCAGAGTCATCCTTAAAATAGGGATACATTTACTAGAATGCATAAATGGAAGCTCAGTGAGAATGAAGCAGTATTTCCTGTCACCTCAAAAAAATGAAATTCAGTTCTTTTTGATTTCTATATCTAAAAAACTCTTAAAAAAAAAACAGCATTACTTCAAGCCAGAATTTTCAAAATTGTAGAGTGTACTCCCCAAACAGGTGAGGTGAGAGAACAAGACAAAACAATGGTCAAAATCACTGGAAATTTTTTAGTATGACTCTCCCATAAAATACATCCACTTTTTTTCTATTAAGAAAAATTCAGGGGCAGCTAGGTGGCAAAGTGGATAGAGCAACTGGCCCTGAAGTCAGGAGGACCTGAGTTCAAATCTGTCCTCAGATCAAACACTTTGACACTTACTAGCTGTGTGACCCTGGGCAAGTCACTTAACCCCAATTGCCTAAAAAACAAAACAAAAACAAGAAAAATTCAAATCAAAGACCATAAAAACACTACTTCAGCAAACTCACTCAGACAGTGAATACAGTTTAGTGATTATTTAAAGGCATAAAACAGGTCAAATTTGAGTTGTTAAATCTCAATACAGACATATCAGCACCGTCACCTTAAGTTAGCTGTTGTATCATCACGTCATCATCATGTGTGTTCCATCTGGAGTAGTAGGTAAACTTAAACTTACACAATCTTTGTGTGAAAGCTAAAACTACCAAAAATGGAAGGCAGCCTGGTACAGTAAAATCAAGGCTGTTATTTGGAGTCAAAGGACCTGAGTTCCAATCTCAGCCATGCAACTTACTAGCTGTCAATGTACCTCCTTAGGCCTATTTCTTCTTTAAAAATAAAGTTGGGCTAAATGATCTGTAATGTCTCCTCCAACTCTAAATCTATGTTCTTATAGTCCTTGGCATCATTCATTTTGCTGAATAAAAAAGATGATTTTTACTTGCAAAACTGCAATCTTTTAAAACCAAAAAAAAAAAAAAACCAAAAATTGTTTGAAATTTTCAACAATTAAATTTAAATTTAATTGTCTTTAAAGTTTTTTTGGTTCAATTTCTGGAAAAGTAAAATAATATACTATAATGATGGACAAATACATAGTCAGCTTGGACAGAAAAATCCATTGGAGCAGCTGAAACTCATAGAGGGAATCAACAGAGATAGTTTAATTAGCAGTAATATAGAAACACAAAATAAAATACCCAAATCTAGAAAATACAATCCACCATGGGTATCACCGTGATTCACAAATACTAATAGTGGAGGGGCAGCTGGGTGGCGCAGAGGATCGAGGACCGGCCCTGAAGTCAGGAGCACCTGAGTTCAAATCTGGCATCAGATACACAATACTCTCTAGCTGTGTGAACCTGGGCAAGTCACTTAACCCCGATTTCCTCGCCAAAAAAAAAAAAGCAAAACTAATACTGGTGAAGAAAAACAGCAGCTGCTTTAGCTTCAGATGGCATGAAACTAAATCAAAATATCCTTAAGGTACATATGTAGATGGTTGCAAAGAATTTTTTCAGAGAAAAATCCTTATAAGTCACAAAAACGACACTTGAAAAGGATTGCTTGCATCATAACAAAACTGCCAACCACATAATGCCTCATTCAATAGAAATACTGGTGTTCTGAGCACAGCTATTAAATATAATAATACCTAGCACTTAACACTTTGCTTAACTGTGAAGGTTTGCTAAGTGCTTTTATGGGCTGCTAGGTGTCACAGTGAATAGAACGCTGGGCTTGGATCAAGAAGACTCATCTTTCCAAGTTTAAATCTGGCCTCAGACACTTGGCTACCTGTGTGACCCTGGGCAAGTCACAGTCTCCTCATCTATAAATGAACTGGAGAAGAAAATGGCAAACTGCTCCAGTATCTTTGCCAAGAATACCCCAAAAGGGTACACTGAGGCAGACACAGAAATGGCAGCTAACATTTGATAGACTTTAAAGTTCACAAGGTAGATCATATATATTTATCTATCATAACACACCTGTGAGATATGATCAGTATTATTATCCCCAAAAATTACAGATGACAAAACTGGCTCAGAAAGGTGTTTTCTAAAGCAACAAAACTAAGTGTTGGAAGTTGGATTCAAACCCAAATCCTCACAACCTGAGGTCTTTTTACAACTCTTTTTACTTTATACCATGCCCCCCAACCCACACCACGTGGTTGAAAGGATGCTTGGAAAATTATGTGCAAACTTACAATGATTCCATTTGCAGCCACAGTGGGAGGAATCGATCCCCAATACGTTCGAAGACGTCTGTCATCAATTAATTGAGAAAAACTAAAATCTTCCTGTTGTGTACTACAAGTGAATAAAGCAAAAAATGTAGTCAAAAACGTTCATTTGATCAGTTGAAACTAATAGAGAGACATGTTAATGTCACATTAAATGCCACATTAAAAATTTTTTAACTGATATTTTTAAATGAAAATTGTAGAAATCATTTTTAATAAAAAGCAAGCCCTCATAAAATTTGGACACATTGCATGCTTCACAGATGATCACTTCTAATAAGAAATGAGTGAGCAGTTACATGTTTCTTCAACTAGGTACAAGTTATTGTGATCAACTTTATTAAAAAAAAAAAAAAACCAGTTCACTAAAAGGAAGGTTCTTTGCAAAACTACGTCATGATTTGGGAGCAGAATACAAGGCACTTCTGTGTCACTGTCAGATACAATGGTGTTCTTATGTTAAAAGTATTTCAAAGCATGTTTAAGCTAAAAGAAGAAATTAACATTTTTCTTAGTGCCAATAAAGATGATATAAATTAATTTTATAATAAAAAATTCCCTCCCTAAAACTTTCACATTGAGCGGATATTTTTGAAAAAGTGAGTACTCTAATTTCTCCAAATCCTATTTCCCAGAGATATGATTGCATTTTTTAAAAAGCTAGAGCTATAATGAATCTATAAAATATTATATTAACAAAATTTTTTTAATTACACCAGTAATAAATAGAAGAAACTAAAGACCTGCTTATTAATCACTTAACTGGTCTACAGAAACTATTCTCATCTTAAAGATGTAAAAGACAAGGAACCCATTGGTCATGGACAGTCAGATGTAAGAGTTGGTCTCATGACATCTGAACAAGAATTAATATTGGGACAGTACACTGAAACAACTATCTGAACTGAAAACCTTATGGTTTTTCAAGAAGGTAAATAAAGAGCTCTCAGTTTTATCAAAGTAATACAAATTTTACTGAAACTTATTCTACTTGTGTGAAATAAGTTTTTCTGTTGTTATAAAGACAAAATACTCTCAATTATCAGTTAAGAAAAATGAACAGCAATATCAATTATGCCACAGTCTGAGAAATTCTGCCTCAAAATATAAGCCCACCAACTACTACACTGATATTATTAGTTTTATTTTTAAAAGTTACAAGAATTATAAAAGGATTTAAAACAAATATTTGCAAGATACTATTTTATTGCATTTTAAGGATTATTATAAAATTACAATAAATTCTTAACTTTATTTGAATAAAGTACTAAGAAAATTATTTATATAGATTTTATGAAAAGGGAGCTTGGTGATAATAATTTTGGAAGGGAGTAGTCAGTAAGTAAAGTCGGGAAAGCACTGCTATAAGTGATATAGAAGAGCAGTGAACAAAAGTGATTCATAGTTCTAGCTCTGCCACTAAATAGGTGTATGAGCTCAAGCAAGTCTTTTACCTTCTCTGAGGCACAGTTTTCTGGTCTGTGAAAAGGTGCATATCAGACCACACGGTCTCCAAAGTACTGTTTTTACCATTCAATTTTATAATGCTACCTCCCTTCCCTCCCTCCCCCAACAAGATGAGAAAATTTAAATTTTCTTTTTTAAAATGCAACAGGGAATTAGGCTATGTTTATGAAGCTTAGGAGAAAAAAGAAAAATGGAAGAATTTTCTTCCCTGGTTTTTTTTTTTGCTTGTTTAAACAGCACATTCAAAAGAGGTAAAAAGTTGCTCAAAGATGGCAATATTTCAAGCCATTAAGCAGCATGGAACACCAAATGAGACACTCAACTAAATGTCAGGGGTTACAATGTCAAAGAAAAGAGCATATTTCCTTCTTAATTTAAAGAGATTCTGTGAATACACAGGGAGATGCTCCATAATTGTGGAGTGCTTAAATAAAACAGACCAGCTTTCAATTCTAGTCATCTTAGATCAAAATTAATTTACTAAAAACCTTTTCTGTTATCATAACTACTTACATTTCTATAGTGCTTTGAAGTTAATTAGGCACTTCCCTCACAACACTCCTGTGCGAAAGTAATGCAAAGTCAAGCATTACTATCCCAATTTTATACATGTAAGACCTGAGGAGGCTCAGAGGGGTCCACAAAACTGATATGTCTGATTCAGGAATCAAATCCACTTCTCCCCTGACAACTGAGTCTAGTCTGTCCACTACACTACACTTCTTGAAATGTAATGTTTATTCATGTATCATGTCGAGAACATCATTTAATTGGAATTCTCACAGTGTGGAACGCATATTTATGAGAACTGAGAAGCTTTAAAAGAGAAAATGAAGTCAAGTGTCAATTTTATCCCATTTTATTTAAAATATAACAAACTGGGTTATCACTTGGATAATGGTTAATTGAAACAGTCTAATGCAAACTGTCTGGAGGAAACAAAAAGTACATCCAAAATAGAACTTATTAAAACTGTTCTTTCTTTTTCAGTTATTTCCCATGTAGCATCAATTTTCTTTCCTCTATTACATGCAATTTAAGTCTACCTCATTTTAGTACCAGTTCTAATAGCTTATATTTTGGATCAGGATGCCTATTCCACCAAATGCCTAGAGCAGTACACTCACAGTAAGGATCTTCCTTTACCCTTACTTGAAGGGAAAGATGGGTTATGTAGTGGACAGAAGGCCAGGCCTGGAGTCAGGAAGACTCATCTGAAGAACTCATCCTGAGTTCAAATCTGGCCTCAGACACTTACTAGCTGTGTGACCCTGGGCAAGTCACTTAGTCTTCATTCCCTCAGTTCTTTATCCATACAACGAGCTAGAGAAGGAAATGGCAAACCACTCCAGTATCTTTGCCAAGAAACCCCCAAACGGAGTCACAAAGAGTCTGAAATGACTGAAAAACAACTCTTACCTGAGCATTTATCTTCCTTAGACTGCTGAAGCTAAAGATAGAAGTGCCCTGAATCACTTGGGAATATAAAGGATAACTATAATGTCAATTAGAAAGGGCATCAGGAGTCATGAAGATTTAAATAGAAGCAGGAATCTCTCCCCCACTTTTCTACTAAACCATTCATCTAATCTATACTTCAAGACTTGCAGAAATAAGAACTCACTTCTGAAGAAGGCAGCCCATTCCACTTTCGATTAGCTATTTTTCCTTTTATCAAGTCAAAATCTGCCTCTCTCTCTGGACCATACCAAACAAGTCTAATCCTCTTCCCAATGGCAGCCTTTCAAATACTTGAGTGACTCCCTTGAAGTTTTCCCTTGTCTGGGCTAAACATTCCCAACTCCTTCACCTGATCCTAGTATGAAATAGTTTGAAGCCTCAAAAGCATGGCAAGGCTGACATGGTCTGTACTATTAGCCAGCTGTACCTCCCTCTAGGGAAATTAAAAAGGAAGAGAAAAGTATACAAGTCTTAGGTGACAGCTGAAATGTCCATACCAATTACTCCACTGCTCTTCCCTCTCTTTCCCATGAAAGCAGACACCAAAATCAAGCTCTTATACTAGGGCTCAAAAGATTTAGATCTAGAACCCAGCCCCTAAATTTAGGACTGAGATGAATTTTTCAGTTGTCTAGGGGGAAAAAAGAGACAAGGGGACAAGTGGGGAGGGGAAAGAAGCACACTGTTACAAGGCATTAGTTCCCATTGGCAGAATGAAACCTAATTCAAGAAATTCAACAAATCTGCTCTGTAACATCTATTCTCATAACCCTGTTCTTTACCAGACCCAAAGATTAAAGTTAATTTGATCAATGATTTAAAAAAAAAAGCAAAGAAAAAAATATATGTAAAAACTCAAAAACAGAGCTGAGCATAGCATCTTTGACCTGGATTCCTCCCAAGCTATAAATATGATACCCCTCAGGGCCAACTACCCCTCTTCCCAAACCCCCTAAATCCCATCCTGTCCTCTCTCATAAAAGCAGAGGACTGAGTTAGGCCTGAGCTGCAATCAGTGTTGAGAAAGTCAAGGAATGGGGCAGCTCGGTGGTGCAGCAGATAGAGCACCGGCCCTGGATTCAGGAGGACCCGAGTTCAAATTCGGCCTCAGACACATAACACTTACTAGATGTGTGACCCTGGGCAAGTCGCTTAACCCCCATTGCAAAAAAAAAAAAAAAAGTCAAGGAGTCCTCACAGGTGGGTTGCAAGTACTGCCCACACTGAGCAACACTGTCTTGACATCACAGACATTGCAAGGAGCACAAAGTATGAAAAACCCTTTTGTCATTTGGGGGAAAACTATGCTTAAATACTAGTCACTACAATGAAATTGCCACATGCCATGTCAAACTATTCCCCTTGAGCACTTAGACATAAGTTGACCAAAGAGTAATCTGGGAATATCAACATGAAACAATACTTCCTCTTTGAATGGAACATTAGACTAAAGCCAATACCTTCATTTTCCTAAGAGACTGTATTGCTGTTCTAACTACTTCACTATTATACCAAATAGTTGGCATTTGTTACAGCAAAATAATAATTTCTCAATTTTCAAGTGAATAGTAGCATTTATATTGGTTCAAATGTTTTCCAGAATCTACTTTAGAAACAAAAAACCTAAACATTACTGTACTTACTTATGACTAAGCAATTTCTAACAAAGGTTCTCCCCACCCTTTCCTCAGCAAACACAGTATGCTGACTGCATGTTTTAACCAGGTAATGATAACATACCGTCCTGTTATACTTTGTCACGTAGTTTTCAAAGAATGTCAAAAGAAAATTCTGTGCCCACAAAGGAAAAAACTTCCAGAGAATCTTGTTTTATTTAAGTACAATATGAAACTTAATGCATGAAATTTCTAGTTTTAAATTTTACCATATTTAGTAAATTTTTGTAGTATTAATATATTACAATACTTGAGGGCAGCTAAAGGCTATAGTGGATAGAATACTGGGCCTGGAGTCAGGAAGACCTGAATTCAAATCCTGCCTCAGACACTTACTAGCTATGGGACCCTGAGCAGGTCCCTTAACCCTATTTGTCTCAGTTTCCTCATCTGTAAAATGAGCTGGAGAAGGAAATGGAAAACCATTCCAGGATCTTTGCCAAGAAAACCCCAAATGGGGTCTACAAAGGGTCAGACACAACTGAACGACAATATTACAAAAGAAATAAAATGCTAAAATGCTAAATTGGAGAAATTTTTATCTGGTTTAAAGGGTCATTTATTTATTATTGAACAGCTCTGGGGGGGAATAAATGGACCCTATACTACTTTTAATATTTAGCCTCATTTCCCTCCAAATATATCAGAGGAAGTTTACTACCCATTCACCTGAATTTACAATGTCAAAATTCGACTACTGGAAATCATTTGAATGAGAATGAAAACACTTAGCTGAATGTTTTCAATGTTTTTTTTCCTCTTGCAACTATAGCAAAGAATTTGCAAGTAATTTGGAAATCAGTCCAAAAAGTTTCTACAGGGGAGTTTGCCTCATTCATCTTTGCATCACCAGGCCAAAGTACAGTATCATGCCTATATATAAAGAACTTAACAAATATTCCTTGAATTGAATTGTTAAAAAGTTTTTCCTAACCCATAACTGCCACTCTGTAATTTCCACCTACTGAACCTCATTGACCCTCTGGACCTTAAGAAACACATCTAATCCATATGACAGTTCTTTAGTATTTCTAGAGAGCTATGCTTGTCACCATTAAGATTTTTCCTCTCCAGACAAACTTTCCCCATTCCTGCAATAGTTCCTTGCATAATACAGTCTCAAGACCCTTCACTTTGAGGGTTATGATTCTTACAGACTTTGGATCTAAAGACTTTATAACAATACAACTTGCATCCCTTTTCCTCTTAGGCCTACCACCAGTGGTAAAACTCCAACATCTTGGTTGTTTCAACAAGACAGTCAAAGGTGTTGTTCCCCTCTAATCTAGAGCCCTCAGAAAAACCCTCACCATTGTATCCTGAAAGCTGCTCATCTTTCACCTTTTCCCAAGCATGCTGAAACTGCTTAGGGAGTTGCTACCCCTACAAAATTCAAATTACTACTGACACAAGTGAATTCTAAGAGCAAACTTTTACAAAAGTAAAAGGATGTTGTCAGTAAAGAGTAGACATGTAACACTTGTTAAATGGGAGAGGCTTATAGATTTTTGGAACTTTGGCAAGTTTTTACTGGTTTATTTCCAGACTAACGAATCAGAAAACTGTTAAGATCTTCACAAGTTTAGAAAGACTACAAGAGACAAAATTTTCAAAAAAGGTTAACACAAGAGGAATTCATTTGCCCACTCAGCTGGAGATGGCACATGGGATCACTAAATAGATCTAGAAGTACATCATTTTAAGTTCTAGAATGATTACGTGACTTAACCAAGGTTGGATGGTCTCTTACCCCCACAGTTTCTTTAAGGACTCAGGATCTAAGACGTGTTTCTGATGAGAAGACTGACAGGTATAGCTATTATTCCAGATATCATGTATTGGACCAAAGGGTTTTGTTTGTTTATCTTTTTAATGAAACTGGAAGTCATAATCTCTAATAGCTATTTCTTATCACACCAAAATTACCGAAGTTACTAGTACCATAATGAATCAAAGCAAAACAAAGCAAAATATATGCAGTTTCATCAATCCTTGGCCAACAGAATGATTTCCTCTTGTGGCATCTGGACTTTTAGGTTGAGAAATGAGTCTGTAACATTTTAGGAATTAAGTCATAATCGTCCTTTTTCTGTTGAGAAACTAGATTTAAGATGGTCAGCTAGGAAAAAAACCTAGAACATTACAAGATCAAACATTTACATGTGTAATATATGTTTACATATATAATATAGTCCACCTCAATATGAACAATGATCAAAAGAATAACTATTAGCCAACATAATAATGCTCTAAATCACTAATAAATGTAAATCAAAACAATGCTGAGATTTTACCACATATCCAGAAAACTGGCAAAGATTGCAAAAGATGGGAATAGTTGAGGGTGATAAATGCACTATTGGAGGAGCTATGAATTGGTCCAACTATTCTCAAAAGCAATCTGGAATTAAGAAAAGAAAGTGACTTTCACCCTTTGACTCAGGGATTACATTGCTAGGCATATACCCCAAGGAGGTGAATGATAAATATATGTACAGTACTTTTAGAGTAGCAAAGAACTGGAAACAAAGTAGACAGCCCATAAATTGAAGAATGACTAAACAAGTTAGTACATAAATGCAATGGAATATTATTACATTGTAAGAAATGAAGAACATGGTGAGCATCAAGAAGCACAGAAAGACAGGAACTGATGCAAAAGAAAGCAAAACCAATAAAACAATGCATTCAAAAAAAAACCCTGAAACTGAATGCTGTGAAATTATACTAACCAAGTTTGGCCTCAGAGAAGACACAGAGTCTTTGTTATAAGGGATGGCTCTCAGAGAGAAGGAATACATACGGAAATATAGGTAATAAAAAAGCAAAAGTTATCAATAAAAATGTATGTTTAAAAAATTAATGCCTTAATATTGTTTAATGATGCAGCCACAAAATTTAACTATGAAATAAACACCTCCACTTAGTCTAATGCTCCCATGATTCACTGTGGCATGGCGGTGACTGATTTTCAGGTGCTGTATCAGGTAAATATAAGCCCTTCCAGGTACTAAGTAATCAGAAAGGCTTCAAGCAGAGCCCCGCTTACAGCAGGCTGCACGCCTGTTTTTGGAAGAGTCTGGATGAGTTTGAAAAGGCTCATCCCCTGAAGGTTAACTGCTAGCTTTTTTCAGTAACTGCAGCTTACAAAGATCCTCTATAAGATTTAAAAGAACTATGATCTATGTTGGTAGAAGTACATCCACCAATACAAATATTAATCCTTTAGGTATGATATGACCATCGCTGTCCAAAACAAATCCCATGTTCATCAATAGTAGATTTGCTAGATGTACAGACAACCAAATGCAATATATAACAGGTCCTTTCTTTCCAAGGAATTCAAACATTCACAAATGTTATTTTTATTTGGTCTCTAAGCATCCTTATGTGAAAAAATGAAGAGGAACTAACACTGCTTATTACTATTTTACAAAAAAAGGAACTAAAACAGAGCAGTTAAATTGGCTATGGCAAGGTCCCCTGTTATTCCATTAAGATGGTAAAAAAAAAATACTTGTTAAACTAAATGGAAGCAAAATCAGATTTTCTTTCTTTTTTTTTTTTTCCGGTTTTTGGGGGGGGGGGGGGGTTCGAGGCAATCAGATTAAATGACTTGCCCAGGGTCACACAGCTAGCAAGTATCATGTGTCTGAAGCTGAATTTGAATTCAAGTCCTCCTGGCTCCTGCCCCCAAAAATAGGATTTTCTGAATGTTACCCAAAGGTCAAACATGTCAAAGCACTACAAAATCCCACTTTTCTACTTAAATTTCAAGTATGATATATAGTAATTCTATAATACTTTTTCCAACCATATCAATCTTATGTAACAGGAGAAATAATTGTACTATTTGAAAGGAAAACATAGAATATCAAATCTCTGAAAAACCCTTTTGATTTAAACGATGGACCAAAATGATCTTGTTCACAATATAGATATGTTTCTGCCTATGTTTCCAATTCTTTCGAAGATGCAAACTGTTCCTACTGTCTACACAAAAGGATTTTCATGTCACTAGTTTTACAGTTTAGACATTTGGCTACTGAACAACACTCATGAAATAATTTTTGCTACTGTTCTACAGCCAAGTCTGGTGAGAGACAGTTGATACCATATGTTTGAGGTTTTTACAGCATGAATTATCATCTTGATTACCAAAACTACAACCTTAGAATAAGGAAAAATATAATCAGGCATTGGGGGGGAGGGGAGACACACAGACCCTCCAATTAATAATGATGAGACAGGATTGAAAAAGAATAACAAAGAAAATACATTTTTCTACAGAGACATATAACATAGAGGTAGCACATTTAGTGCTAAACCTAAAAAGCATATACAACTGTTGAAACCTAAAATGTAATAACATAAAATACCACTGAAATTTCACCACAACGTGGTGAGGAAAAAAAAACAAAACTGAAAAACTGGTCATTTCATAGAACACCATTAGCTTACCAGGAATGCTTATTAGATGATCACCAATGATAGTCAACCATTCTACAATTAAAATAGAAACTAGAAATAATAACACTGAAAAGAAATGGTCATCTTCTACCTTACATACAATATAGAAAAAAAATCTTGCCCCAACATATAATTTTAATGGTGTTATTAACCATGGTTTCCAAACTTTTTTCATCATGTAGCACTAGTGGTGCTACATGACTTAGCAGTCAGTCCCAATATTGGGGCTGTTTATATTTACAACGTACATTGTAAATGTAAATTTACAAGTACTCCTACACTACTATATTATACACATCATAAAACACATTAAAAATAGATGTTTTTAAAAGATGACACAAAAATGAAACAATATTTAAAATAATTTATTATTAATAATATTTTAGTGAGAGCAAGGTGACTAAATGTGAAATTTCATTCTTTAAACCTCCATTTAACACTCTGCGATACATTCTTTCTTTAAACCTACATCAATTCAAGCTCAATCTACTTCAATCATTGGTATAAATTGTACCTTACAAAAATGGACAAGCACATCACTGTTTGTACTTACCAATCATGATGCTCATTTTTAAATTCCATCTACCAATCATTCAAAATTTTTGTTCAAATTCAAGTAGTAAAGTAAGGGTAAATACTCCCTTCAGTCAATCAATTGCTCTTGCAAACTAACCTGAAGATAATACATTGAGACTTAACAAAATGATTAAAAAAAAAACTAAACAAAATTATTTGGAAGATTTTTAAACAGGCTAGTAAATTGTTTCCAAGTTTTTTTTAATATGATATGATATTTTTAATATGATATGAGGCACACACTGTTTTCAGAAACAAAAACGTAGTTTTTTAAATGTCTTGCTAATTGTGATAACTTCATATTACTTAGCTACCATATCAAGGAACAACATATATTTGGGGTAGTGGTTACTAACCTCTGGCTTGATGACAAATTTCAGGGAGTCTGTGAGTCCAAATCAGGGGGAAAAATGCATGTTAACTTCAATATAATTAGTTTCCTTTGTAATCCCATGTATTTTATTTTATGCATTAAAAACATTATTCTGAGAAGGCATCCTTCTGGATTCAGATCGCTAAAGGGATCCATGACTAAAAAAGTTAAGAACCTCCAATTCATGGGAAGTCATTATTAATGACAGTTGATCCACACATATTTCAAATCATCTTCTTGATAATTTTCAATTTTTATGGCCAACTTCAGATCTGTTACTGTTTTTACCTCATAATATGGCTGACAAAGATCTCTTACCAGGAAGAAGAGAAGTTTTACTCAACTACGTTCTTATTATTCACTTGTGCTCAAATTATTAGGATTATCTTTGATCCGTGGTTTCTTGGAAGGACTCATTTTAAGCCACTTTTCTCTTCCAGGAGGGTTAATTTACTTGAAATTAGATAATATAAACCATAAATCCACTTAACCAGACTGAAAGCAAACAAACAAGTGACAGTGCCCCATCCACCTCTCCATGTTGTCCAACTCCCACTCAGGACATTGACTATATGTGATATGTGACCATCTCAGATCGAATGAAGACACCAATGTCAATTCACATGGTAAATATTAGTAAAGTTTAACTTTTTTCTTTTTGAAAAATAATATTTTCTCCTCATACCGTGCTTTTGGAAACCACTAGATATAGAGAACTGTCCCCCACCACCACCATGTTGAAATTCCCTTCACCAATACAGATGAGCAAAGGCAGGTGCTTTTAGTTAGAGAATTACCTATGACACTGAGGTTGTAACTTGTAGGCAGTATGTGTCAGACGCTGTTATTTGAAACTAAGACTTTATGAGTCTAAGGCTAGATCTCTATCCACTCAACCACAGTGTCTCTATTATTTTATGTAATAAAAATAAAAATACTGACTAGCTGCGTGAGGAACCTAGGAAAACAAAACACTAGATACCAATCAAGATTGACCTTGAAAAAACTGGAGCCATTAGAAGGCAAAAGCTTATTAATCATCTGGTATCAATCTTATGCGTGTATCTTGCTTTCCCAATGCCCACAGAATAGAGTACAAACTGGAATTCAAGTTCTAAATTTAATTCTCACTGCCCCCTACACAAATCTAAACTAGTTAAATGTATTTACATTCTGTTCCCAAGTATACTTTGTTTCTTTTTACCTCTGTCCTTCTATTCGGGATGTTTCCCATTTGCCTTCCCTCCTTGTACCCTTAATCCTCTTCCCTTCACCCTCCAACAGCCTGCACCTATGATCAATCCCTTTCTCTCCCTCTTCCTCAGTCTTTCTCCCTTTATACTGGCTTCTTCCCTACTCCCTACAAACACGCAAAAGGACTTCCAACCTTTTAAAAAGCTTCAACTGACTCCATGATCTCAAGCTGTCATACTATACTCTTCCTTTAATAGCCAAACTGCTAGAAAATGTTGTCCACACACTTTGAGTCTGCTTCTCCTGTCACTCACTTCTCAGACCTATGCAATTTGCCTGACACGTAGTAGGAACCTAATAAATGTTAGGTGACTGATTCAACTGAAACAGTTTTCTCCAATTGTCTCTTAACTGCCAAATCCAACGGCCTTTTCTAAGGCCTTAAGCTTCTAGACTTCTCTGCTGCATTTAACACTGCTCACCACCAAAAGATTTATCTCCTTTCAAAGACTTAGTGACACTACTCTTGTGGATTTCCTCCTACCTGTCTGACCAATCTTCCTCAATCTATTTTGCTGGGTCATCATCCATTTCAAGACCCTTCCTTAACTATAGGGGCACACCAGGGACCCTTTCCTGGACCCCTTCTCTTTCAACACTCTCAGTAACCTCATCAGCTCCCAGGGGTTAAATTAATTTTATACAAATAACTCCAGATCTATTCTATCCACTTCTAATCTTTCCATTTCTACCTCTATAATACCTTGAGCAGCTATCTCCTCTTCACTCACATAGATACCACCCTATTTCAGGTACTCATCACCTCTCACCTGCACTATGGCAATAACCTCCTAACTGGTCCCCCTGACTCCAGGTTCTAACCTCCCTAATCTCATCTTCCACACAGCTGCCAAAGTGATACTATACAACACAGGTCTGACCATGTCACTCCTCTGCTCAAAAAGCTCTAGGGACACCCCACTGACTTTAAAAATAAAATACAAACCTCTCTATCTAGCATTTTAAAATATTATATTATCTGGTTGTAGCACAGTGCCTGGGCACATAGTAAGTACTTAAATGCTTGTTATCATTATCCATGCACTCTGTGTTCTAACCAGAGCAGTCTACTTGCTATTCCGGATACCTAACATTCCAACTCTCTTTCTATGACTTTGCATAAGCTAGTCCCCATACCTTCCTCAACTTTACCTCTTAGAAGCCAAATCCCTACCTTCCTTCAGCTCAAATGCCACCTCCTATATAACGCTTCTACTCATCTCACTCAAGTGCCAATGGCCCACTTCCTCAAAAAATTACTTTTTATTTAATTTTATGTGTACATGCTGTACACACACAGTCTTGACCAAAAGAATTTAAGCTCCTTAAAAGCAAGAACTGTTTTATTTTTGCTTTTGTAAACTCGGTACCTGGCACACAGTAGATGATTAATGAAAGCTTGCTGACCAATTATTGTTCTGGAGATGAGATGTGATAATGCACCCACTTCCTTTGGCTAGGAAAAAGAACTACTAGGCATGTAATGCCACATTTACAGTCAACTGCCATTGTTGTATCAGTAGGTTTTACATAACTTATTTTTCTTCGGCAAAAGGAGAGGGCAGGGTGGCTACAGTATACGTGGAAATGACTATGATTTAAAACTTAAGGCATCAATTTAACTTATAAAATAAAATGAGTACTGGACCAGATGATTTTGAAGTCCCTCCTAGCTCCTAAAAACCAGAATCCAATGACTAACATTGAATAGGATTTGGCCCCTTACATCATGTAAGAGGTTCAAAAGCCCTTGCTGACTACCAACTGCTAGAAGAAAGAATACTTCTGGATTTCTGCCCCTTCGAAGGAACAGTATGACCTAATGCATGTCAAGTAGCCAGGGATAACGAGAAGATTCAACTCTACCATCACAATTATGACTTAAGACATTTTCACTGTTGTAGTTATAGAGGTGACACAAAAATCTCACTTGATACATCCATATACAGGTGGGTCTATAGTTTCCAAACACAGAAACCTGGAAGAGACTAGGTCATCAAGTTCAACCATCTTATTTTACAATTGAGTGACCTGAGGCCTGCAGACGTCAAGTGATTTTCTGGGCAGAGGGCAAAACTAGGAGCAATGGGTGAAGTTGTAAAGAGGTAAACCTGTATTTTCCTAATAATAAGAGCCATCCAGAAGTGGAATGGGCTGCCTCAGTAATTTTGCCCTTCATTGATGGTCTTCCAACAAAGGTGGAAAGACCTGTAATAAAGAGACTTCTTGTCATGGTACACGCCAAACCTGATGCTAAGGTCCCTTCCAAGTCAGATTCTGTAAGGAAATAAGTAGTAAAACTTAGAAGCAATCCAAGTCCTCAGGCTCCAGATTCAGAATTCTTTCTACCAATGAACACCAGCTCTCAAGCAAAACCATTTCTCGTGGGCTATGCCATTTAAAACCCTTCCATGTCAAAGCTAAGAACATAGGACTCTTCCCTTGCACCTCACACTATTTTTGGCCATGTCTACAGGCATTTCAAATAATTCTTTTCCTTCCTCCACCAAATGGAACAGAAGGAAGACAGAAGAAAAAGAAAAGAGTCCTAAATCAAGTGACACATCTTCCATGAAAAATCTTTTCTGATCCTTCTACCCAACACTTATCTGAGTTCCTATGGCACTTTAATGACTGTACTATTCATTTGTAAGCAGAATGATGCTGTCTAAAGGGCACTGGACTTAAGAGTCAGAAGGACATAGATTTGAATTCTGGCTCCACCACTTAACTAGTTATGTGACCAAGGTCATCTCACTTGAGCTCTCTGAGCCTAGAAAACTCACTAGAAAAAACAGTGCTCGACTCAGAGTAAAAGGACCTTGAATACATTACAATACAATATATTACAATAATGTTTTGATAAATATAATATAATGTTTATAAACACTTACTGCTTTATTTATATGATCCTGAGCAAGTCATTTAATCTCTTTGCCGATCAATTTCCTCATCTATAAAATGGTTGGGGGGAAGATGTTGGACTAACTGACCTCTAAGGTCTCTTTCAGCTCTAAATCTATGATCTGCACTTTCCTCTTCTGTAAAAGAGTTGTTTATCTACAGTACCACCTCACAAGTTTGTTGTAAGGATCAAATGAGACGATGTACAATTTGGAAACTTTAAATTGATATATAATTTGGGGGTATTGGTATTAGATATTTAATTACTATTTTCTACACAGGAAAAAGATAATGATTTATGTTCTGTCTTCTCCACAGGTCTGTAAGATCCTTGAGAGGAAAGAACCATGTCACCGACTTCTTTTGAAGCCCCTTTCCCAAAATGTTGAGCAGAGAAGGTGCCTCTTTAATTCAAATGAATTTTAAAACAAAATACTTCTGGTGCCGAGCACAGAGGAAAATTATGGACTACTCAAAAGTATTTTTGTCTACCTTAGCTCCTTAAATTAAAAAGGGAAATGGTAGCAAATCAAAATATTACTCAGCTTGGATCAAGGAATCCTCCATGTATCACATATATAACAAATACATACATTCTACAAGGGTACCTCTGGCCCTAGATAGTTGGGTAAACCTTGAATAAAAGGGGATTCAAGGGGCAGCTAGGTGGCGCAGTGGATAGAGCACTGGCCCTGAAGCCAGGAGGACCTGAGTTCAAATCCAGCCTCAGACCAAACACTTAACACTAGCTGTGTGACCCTAGGCAAGTCACTTAACCCCAATTGCCTAAATAAAATAAAGTAAAAGCAAATTCATTTCATGTTACTGGTCTTTCTAAATCCAAGCTACAAAAATGAACAATGGGTTTACTTAAAGATAAGTGAAATAAAATGGCCCTTAAATGTCCTTCTAAATATCCTGTGTGTTAAATAAACAGGAACCTACACAGTTCAGGGATCTAAGCTATAGTAAAGTTGATACCAATTATATTCAAATGAACTTCGTTCTTAATTGCTGTGAAAGTGTTGTTTCGAAGTAGTTACTGACATTAAACTTTTCAAAGGTATTTATGTATATCTTCACTAAATACCTTTATATAGGTATTTATAAATATTTATATTTAAATATTAAGTAAACCTATAACATAACATTTAATAATATAATAAAACATGTATTGTGTATATATACATATGTAAATACTGATTTACTCTTACATTAAATACATATATGTATATGCATGTATGTAGGTGCATGTATATATGTATTTATAAACAGATATTTATAAATGTTTAAATATCAAATAAACATATTACAATAATGTTTTGATAAATATAATGTTTATGTATACATGTGTATGTGTACACACACACATACACACACACACACACACACACGGGTGTGTGTACAGAAACAGAATTGGCTTTGGTGAAGGTAGGCTAGTTTCATGCTTTTGTGTGCTGCTATATGTTTATAAATAGCACTGAAGCCTCCCTATAGCATGACCTGGTAGAATAAAGAATTCAGGACAAAATGGATCCACTCTGGATTCCACCAAGGGAGTATATTATTGGAAGTAAAACAGAAGGAAGACTCCAAGAATCTAGCACAGGAATGGGGAACCTGCAATCCTGAGGCCACACGTGGCCTTCTAGGTCCTTGGGTGCTGTCTTTCGACTGAGTCCAAGTTTTACAGAACAAATCCTTTATTAAGGGGATTTATTCTGTGACTTTTGGATTCAGTCAAAGGGCCAAATAAATATGGGGTGGTTGATTGATTATACTTGATCTATCTCACCTGTGACAACCTCCCAAAGAACAGACCTCAAGAGCAACATTAGAACTAAGCACAGGCAATTTCAAACCAATTCAACAAGCATTAGTTAATTAATAAGTGTGTGTACATATATATGTATGTATATGTATGTGTTTTGTGTGTATATATGTGGGTGTTGATAATTATAATACTGATAATTACTTAATAAGCCCACTTATTTCTGAGTCATAGGTCTAAATGCTGTAGATACAAAAACAATATACAGTCCCTGCTCTCCAAAACTGTCTAACACATATTGACTCAACAAATTCAGAATTTCGGAATCTTTAACCAAGAAAGTCTTCCTGACAGTACAGAAAAAAATTTAGGATCATAGGTTTAAAGCAAGAAACAGACTTTGAGATCATCGATTTCAATTATTACAAATGAGAATACTGAAGTCCAACATCTTGCCCAATTTTTCTTTCTTTTTTTTTTTTTTTAAAGGCAATTGGGGTTAAGTGACTTGCCTAGGGTCACACAGCTAGTAAGTGTCGAGTGTTTGGTCTGAGGCCAGATCTGAACTCAGGTCCTCCTAATTCTAGGGCTGGTGCGCTATCCACTCCGCCACCTAGCTGCCTATCCAATTTCTTTGTCTCTTCACATTCAACATCTTAAAAACAAAGGCCCCAAACCTGAACTAGATATTTGACTGGCAGTTAATTTTGTGAATGAACTGGACACTATTTGATTGGCAATTTTTGTTGCACATCTAACTAGTATTCATCTATTTGATATTGTTAAGTCTTATTTTCTTCTACTTGCAAAATTCGTAGGATAAATCATGTTGCCCTCTGTACCAATCCCAGTGGTAGCTGTGTCTGGAAATTATCAATGAGAATCGACACAAAGTACGTCACCCACCTCATGCCAAGGAGTTGACAGACTTAAAACACAGAATGACACATTTTGGGACACAGTCAATGTGGGAATTTATTTTGCTGGAGTAGATATTTATTATGAGGGTTTTTTTTAAATTTTTCATAGGGTTTTAATTATGCATCAAACACATCCCTAAGACATTTTATATTTCTTTCTATCTTCCACAACACCTAGCAATGTATTACACATAGCAAGCAATCAAATATTTGCTGAATGAAGAGATTTCCCTCCTTCCTACAGGAATGCTGTTTCCCAAGTCTTGTTAAGAAGTGAAATTGAGCCAGCTAGACATTATCCATATACGATTTTCTGTTACTAAATTTACCAACTAACTAAAATAGAAAATAATCTTTTAAAAAGAACATGAAAATGTGGCAACAGATCTCTTCGATCTCTGGTTGCTAAGTGACTTTAATTAACTCCTCTGCCCTCCAAAAAACAGCAAATTCTTTATCCCAAAGCATCAAAATGAGGTCCTAAAACATAAATTCCAAATTACCTATCCTCCCCCTAAATAGATACAACAAAATTCCATATGTATCAGGCAAGAAAAGTTTCTATCTTCTTCAAACTGATACTACAAAAAATTAACAAATACTAGTCTTAGCAGCACTGTACTTCAGCGATTTTTTACTTCATTAGAGCAGGAACAAACTTGCCTCTTGTCTCAAAGGAGAAAAAATTCAGCAAATAAACAAAATTTCATTTGAAAATATCTTAGAAAGTATTAAAAAAATTAGATTTCACCCACAAATGGAGAACCTAGGAGAATACAATATACCATTGCCTTAAGGTACGGTTCTCCATTTCAAAGCTGTTCACTCTCAAGACAATTGTATAGACCTGCACAACCTCTGGCCCTCCCAATTGCAGCCCCCAAAGGATTTGGGGCGGCCAGCAAAAAATGTAGAGGATCTTTTCCTCTAAGTTTTTCGCCTGCCACCCAAAACCCTTTGGCAGACCCGCAGGTTGCGCAAGCCTGCAGTTGCAGAACTATATGTGGGGTAGACTATGAGCTAAAAACAAAAAAGGAAGAAATGCATAAAGAAACAATGCAATTAACATTCTGTCTGGCTAATTAAGTTCGTCCCACCTCTTTCCTGGCAGAAACAGATATATCCAAAATCCTTGAACTGGAGAAAACAACAGACCACGTATGTTTATGTCACTGTTAAGACTTATTTGTACTGACGGTAAAAGTCTCAGCTTAATACAACTCTACAATCTCTTTCCTAAATTCTTATGTAGACAATCTTTTAAAAAGTTACATTATTTTTGCATGCTAAACCTTAGAACCAAATTTCTAAACTGTGAATACTGAAAGCCTTACTTGGCATTTTCAATTCAAAAGTAAAAGTAACTTTTCAAAAAGCCAAACAAACCCCATATGAAACTACTACTGTTTGAAACCTTAGTCATCTCTGATGGATGGGACCAAAAGGTTCACAGGACTGAAACTGAGACTGTGTTGTGACAGAAAATCCTCGGAACCAAGCAATGCACATATTTGGAATTTCCCTCTGGATACGACATGTCACAAAACAGTTAAATATTCCATAACCACTAACAGACATATTTTATGTATTTCATGCTGGTTCTGTTTGTAACAAACCATTTGAAAAACAATGGGGTTATATACCAGGAAATTCAGAGTTTTGTTAAAAATAACATTACTCAAAGTGTAAGTCGCTCAGGGTAAAAATTCTATAAACAGGAATACTGGAAGATAGCAGATAATACCTAGTTGCCTATATCCAAAACTTACCCTATCAACAAGCATTATTAAGCACCTACTACATGCCAGACACTGTTCTAGGCACTGGGGACACAGATAAATTCTTAAGTGTTTTTATACTTGTCCATATGTTCTACCTACTAGAACTAGATTGGAAAATAAAATTTTAAAAATTCGGGGCAGCTAGGGGGTGCAGTGGAAAGAGCACCAGCCCTGAAGTCAGGAGGACCTGAGTTCAAATTCGGCCTCAGACCAAACACTTGACACTTATTAGCTGTGTGACCCTGGGCAAGTCACTTAACCCCAATTGCCTAAAAAAAAAAATAAAATTTTAAAAATGCACGAACAGATCAAGTTCCAGAAATCCAATTATAGGAATAATGCACTATTTATGTGTCCTCAAGGCATAAGGACTACCCATTAAGGTGTCAATGTGTACAGATCCAAAGTTTAGTATTTAGCCATCTGCTCCTTTTTATTCCTTCAAGAAAGTCACCAACTCTGTTTCAATTATCAAGGCTATGTCAATGACTTCCAATGCAGACCTAACTACACAGCTCCAACTGCCTATTATAGGATGTCTTCACTCAGATGTATTCCTATTATCTCCAACTCAATATATTCAAAGCTGAAGTCACTCTCTCTCGCCACCCAATTCTGCACCCCTTCACAATCCCCTCTCTCTCAGGCCAGAATGTTTGGAGACATCTTTTTGTTCCCTTTCAACTAGGTAGTCGCCACCAACATCTTCCTTCACAAGATACCTCAGATTCATCATTTCTTGAAACACCATTCTCATGGCCCTCATCCTAGGGCAGGCCTGTCACTTCAAATAGAAATTACTTTGAGGGTCTCCTAACCGGCCTCCCTTGCTTGACTCTTTCACCCCGCCAATCTGATTTATCTTCTGAAGTCACAGCTTTTGTGCTATTCCCCTGCTCAAGAATTTAATCCCTATTGTCTACCAATAATAATAAGTCTATAAATAACTGGATCTAATATTCAAAATCCTTCAAAATCTTGCCCTTACTTGCCTGTGTAACCTGAGCACCAGCTAAAGACTCTCCTGCCTCCTCCATGAAGCTGTTCCCAGACTGTTCTCTCCCTATTTTCTAAACTTCCCTATTACCATCAAGCACACTACCAACCTCCCAGTCACCAAAGTCCACAAGCTCAGTGTCATTCCTGACTACCCACTCTCACAGACCCTACATTTCAAATCCATTACCAAATCTTGTCTTTCCTTCCTTCACAGCATCTCAGTTCTATTCCCAACATACTCTTCTCCATCCATTCACAGCCACCACCCAGATTTGGTCCCTCTTTACAACCTCTGCCTTAAGTTTTTCCCCTCTCCAATTCATTCACCGCTCAGCTGCCAAAGTGATTTTCCTAAAAGCCTAGGTCTAACCATATTACTCTCTTAATTCAATAAACTTCAGTGGTTCTCCATTAACTCCAGGATCAAAATATAAAGTACTCTGTTCAACGTGGAAAGCTCTTTATAACCTGGCTCCTTCCTATCTTTCCAGTCTCCCTACACACTGCTCCCTCCACTCACTCTACAATCCGGACACATTGCTTATTTGCCGTTTCTCCAACCCGACCCCCTATCTCCAGTCCTCCTCAGCTGGAATTCTCTTCCCCGCACCTCTAGCTCTCAGCTTCTCTGGCTTCCTTCAAGACTCAGCTCAAATTCTACCTTCTACAAGAGGTTTTTCCTGGTCCCTGAACTGCAAATGCCTGCCAGTTTATGATTACTTTCCATAAATCCACAAACTTATCTTAATACATACCTACTTACATGTTGTCTACCCCATTCAAATGTAAGCATCATGAGGACAGGGGCTCATTTTGCCTTTCTTTGTATTCCCAAAACTTAGCACAGTGCCTGGCATAGAGTTAAGTGCTTAATGACCAACTCAAAAATAGCTCATAAATAAATAGGTCTAATCACTTAATTCAGTAATTATTCAAACAGTTTTAAATTTTTTTCTTGTAACTAAGTATAATTTTCTTCAACAGAAAGTTCCGTTGATGCCATGGTAAGGATCCTGTATCTCTTTTTATCTCTCTTCCCTTTTATAATTTCATCTAAAGGAAAAAATTTGAATAAAATAAAATAGCATCTAATCAATACAAAAATCAATAGAAAAAAAGAATAAAATAGCCTTTGATTCAATACAAAAACCAACTTGGGAGTCTTAGTTGCCATCTTGATGTTCAATTAACCCTGATAAACAAAGATTAAACATTTGCTGATCATTCTATTGCACCTAGTGTTGAATTTAAAGTGTTAATCCAAAATAGGTGAGCAGTAGTAAAAAAAAAATGGTCATGATACCAAAGAATATTTTTGCCATTATACAGTTACTTATAAAGATTTGTCAAGCAGAGGTCCTCCTGTGCTTTTTCATAAATATACAACTCATGTTTGTATTGTGCTTCATTATTTTTCAAAAGATACTTCCCTCACTAACACCTGTAAAGTAAGGAGTTCAAGTATTATTTGTCCCCATTTAATAAATGGCAATAGAGCAGCAGTTCTGAACCTGGAGTATGCAGACAGATTTCAAGAGGTCCATGAATTTGGTTTTTCAGGTTTTATTATCAATATTTTGATAATTGTATTTTAGTAGAATTTATTTTCTTGGTAATCGTAATATTTTATTTTGAAACTTTCAATATAATTGGTTTCCCTGGCAATCCTATATTTTTTATTTTATGCATTTTAAAAAACATCATTCTGAGAAGCGTTCCATACGTGTCACCAAACTGCCAAAGAGGTCCACAACACACACAAAAAAAGGTTAAGAACCCTGTAATAGAGAGGCTCAGAGACGTTATATGATTTGCCAGTGATCGTTCAACTACCAAATGTCAGGCTCATAACATGAACGTAGGTTTCCTGATTCCAAGTCCAGAACTACTTTCATGCCCTGCACTTCTGTTCCATCATCTGGAATCAGCACAATAACCAAAGACTACAGTAAAAACTCCTGAAAGGTGTTTGTTCCCAAAAGAAATATTCACCTTACAATCTGTTTACTCCATCAATTTCATAAGTAAACCTCTGCTTCCTAGGTTAACATAAAGGTCAATTTAAACTGTTCAGTTATCACAAATTCTAAATTAATGGATCCCAAATCAATTAGATTTATAATCCACAAAAATATATACCAGCCTACTCCCTTTTTTATAGGACTGTAGGATTTAGAGTTAGAAGGGACCTTGGAGATCTTTTTTCCTACCTCCCAATTCCCCTGCTCTCCTTGAATATCAACCACAAAAGTCACTGGGGGTTTCCTCAAGTGAGCTTTTCCCCACACAATGATGTTATTTCCCTGTCTAACCACTGAAGATTTGGCCATTTAATCACCAGATACCGGGTAAGCCTCATTCCAGATACTGTAAAGAGCCTAAGGCCAGTAGTCTAACAGCTTACCTAATCCATCTCACTGCTAATTCTGCTGTAACCTAGGTACCACCATAAAGGTGTTCCCACCTAGCCACTAGTTCCCATCAGTTGATTCAGTATTCCAAAGGTCTAGATTTTAATGGGGGGAAAAATGAACTAGGAAACTGGGAGGCCTAGGTTCTAATCCCACACAAGCCACTAATTAGCTGTGGGCAAGTCACAATTTCCTTTGGGCCTCTCGCTGGCATTCCAAAATTGAATTCAGTATCCCATTCCAGACAACACAACGAGCTCCCCTTCCCAACTCTTTAAGTCACTGGCACCACCAATTACTACTGTAAAATGAGGGGGTTACAATTGTAGGGTCCCTCCCTGCTCAGATAATCTGTGATTCTGTGAAAAAAAATTTCTTATTTATACAATTACGGGTACAGCTCTATAAACAGATTCTGTAGTGAATGGTACATTTGCATTAGACCAACACGTAAATCCTCTCTAAGCCTTTTTCTCCATGAGAAGCAGGAAAGAGAAAAACAGTTTTTTCCAGAGACCTGATTTCTTCCTCTCCACAGTATATATTTTGGAAGTATAAGGATCTTGCAGATAGAAACTTTATATGTTCCTTTGGACTAAAATTATGTTTTGACTGATGTAAAGCAAACCTATACTGCAGACAGTGTCAACGAAGTTCAAACATTATCCTCTTCACTTGCTACTAATCAATCAAGCAGCAACCTGGTAAGGCACTAAGTACCATACAGAATTCAGAGTAGTTTGCTTTCAAGTAATTTGCATCATCCTAATGTTTTCCTGTTCCTGCAAGGAAGGGATACAAGGCTCCCTTTTTGCCTTATGTTTTTCTTATTCTATAGCCAAAAGAACTAGAATCACTCACATATGAGGTACAAACTAAAAAGTAATGAGACTGATTTCCCGCACACACAGGAAAGTCTAATTTTACAGTCACACCTGGCATAAGACTTTGTTTCTAACCTAATAAAAAATTCATGGTAAATTCAACCTCCAAGCCATATGCATCTCTTAGCTAAGGAAAAATGAGTATAGAATAAAAACTAAACCCAAAGCTTCCTAATGGTTATTTCAAATTCAATACAAGACAAAAAAAAAATAGCAGTCTGTCATATTAAACTGAGCGCCCTCTAGTTTATTACTCACAACTCGTAAAGCATTCTATAATGCACTGACAAAAATAAAATGATTTGCATAAAAGAAACTAAAGTATTCACAGAAGGAATGAAAAGAAAAGCTTACACTGCACAGATGATCTAATGAACCTAAAGGTGTAAAACTTCCAAAAATGTTGATGCCAAAGAGGTTTTAAAAAAAAAAAAAAAGTTTAGGGTAGCTTTTCTTTGGGAGGTGGGAGTAAGATGAGGCAGAAATCTTGATGAAAAGTGAAACAGAAGTCTTTTTTTAGCAGCCTTTACATATTTCAGAGTTGCTTTGCTAGCATTAGATAAGAACATTATGCATAAATCAGATCATTTTAAAAACCAGCACATTTGATATATTTAGAAATGTTAAAGCCAACCACCTCCATTCCCCCCACAAAAAAAATTCAGGCTAGTTTTTTCCTATGTTTTTGTATCTCTAAATGGAAGTGGATCAAAGCCCTAAAAAGGGCAATAAAGCACTTTATTTAAGAAAGCCATGTGTTCTGCCTGCCTTTTCAAATCCTATGACATGCCTAAACTTCAAATCTTCTATTTTCTCATCCCAACTACATCTGAGAAATGGATACCGAGGAACACCCAACGAGGTATTGCTTAGTGTAACATGGGCAAATTCTACCTGTTACTGAATTTCAGGTAAATTTTCCTGAGTTTTAATTTTCTTAAATTCTAAGTATTTTTCTATGGTTTAAATAAAAAACTGGATTCTAATCCAGTTTTTTTCTGGATTCTTTTTTCTTCTTCTAAGCTGAGAAGTAAAACAACTTCCTTCCTCTTTTTCATTGGAGATATGTTTTCCTAACAGATTCTCCTACTATTGTGTCTTAGTCTTCGCCCCCCCCCCCCCAAAAAAAAGCTAAGGCAAGGTTACCTCAGTTTCCAGAAAAGTCTATACCAGGACTATAAACTGTAGGAGAAAAGGGGAGGAGGTGAGGAGAAGGAGGAAGAGAAATCAGATGAGAAGCTTTAAACTTCAACCTAGCATTATATATTGGCCAAATACTTCAAGATGTGTTTAATGATCTTTATTATTGTTTCTCCATTTCAGAAACAGATAGTAAGGGCTACCTACGCCTATGCTAAATCAACTATAAATCATTTGAAATATAAATAGAGAGAGAGAGAGAGACTAGGAAAAGTCGGAAGAACTACAGGACTCCACATCCTGGCTTCATTACTCTGAGATTTTTTTCTGACTGACATGCCCCAAGAAGCTCATTATTGGGATCACCTCATCATCCTGCAAGATGTCATAAGCCTTGCGACTCTACCTCTTCATGTCCCTCTGCCTCTGATTGAGGGTGGGGCCATGAACTCAGCAGCTCCTTTTAAGGAGTGAGCCCAACTCAGAGAGCTCATTTCTCATCTGGCTGCACTACTTGGTGACTTCTCTGACTGACCTCTTCACCATGCCCCTGAATGGGGGTACCTTCATCTCTTCTCCCCTCCACTCCCTACTGTTCAGCTTCTTTTTGTGTTTTGTCCTTCTTCCAATTACAGTGTAAGCTCCTTGTGAGAAGGCCTTTTTTTAAGGCCTTTTTTTTTTTATTTGTATCCCCAGTGTTTATTAGCACACTGCCTGCCACTTAATAGGCACTTAATAAATGTTTATTGATTATTGACTACTTATTGAGGTAGAGGATGGTGAAACAGAACATTATGTTTTTCCCTGTATTACATACCTGCCCAAAGAAATCTTTACATGCCCTTTGGAAGTAAAATATAAGTAGATAAAGGCACTAGGAGGAGAACTGATTTAAAAAAAAAAAAAAAAAAAGGTAGCTAAAACCAAAGCAGCAGAAAGCAAGCTCTGAAGCAGTTCAGGAATTAATCTTTTTCACTGTCACCCAACCAGAGCTACCTTCATCGTCCTCCAGACAGACTGATTTTGCATTTTTTTAAAAACCACATTCAAGATAGATACAGTTAAAGATTTTCAAAAAATCAAGCAGTCCAAAATGAAGGTTCTTAAAGTAACCAGATACAGAATAAATAAACATTAGCATAATAGTCAAAGTGTTCTCTTATAGAAAATGTTGAAATAGTTATTGTTGTTTTAGGAACTCAATCCTTGAATGTACAACTAGAACACAATTCTTTGTTTTAAAGATGTGCTTAAGGGTGATGATACTGCATTTAATAATCTACAAATATCAGGACTTCAAATAATGATTTTATGATTCACCACACATGTGCCTAATACATGGCATATTTTAAGGCTATCTAGTCAAACAATTCATGTATTTTAACAATATTTATGAAGGTTCAAGAAGCTATGATTAAAAGAATATAGGTAAGGGAAATATCTCTGGAATAAATATAATTCCATTTTCATATTTATAACAGACTCTGACTGCTTTGTCAGGAAGGAAAACTGGTACTACACTGCTTTTAAGAAACTCGCTTCTTGGAAGCAGCTAGGTTGTGCAGTGGATAGAGCACCAGTCCTGGAAGTAGGAGGACCTGAGTTCAAATCCGGTCTCAGACCAGACACTTGACACTTACTAGCTGTGTGACCATGGGCAAGTCACTTAACCCCAACTGCCTGGCCAAAAAAAAAAAATCACTTCTTAAAAAAAATGTCATTGCTCCCCATTTTTCAATTAGGACTGCAGACACTATTATATTATACATATATATATATATATCATATATATTATATATATTATCTATATACTAGTCACTATTTCTACCTGAGCCAAGATGAATAATTTAACTTTGATCCCAAAGCCACGAGGCATACTTTAATCCAAAGAGAATGATAACTTAACACTTTTTTAAATAACAGAAACACTTTAATTGCTATAGGTAAGACAAGCTATGCTTTAATAAAGAAATCCAACTAGTACTCTCTATTGCTCCATATCACCCTTTTTAAAAAAGTGAAACAATAGTACTTTTATAGCTTTTTCTTCCTAGCAAATCCATCAGTGACATTTAATCACATTAGTTGCTTTCAAAAATAATCCATCAATGGCTGTCATACTTTACAAAGTTACTAAAAATGGTGACAATTTGTCTTAGCACAGCTAATATTAATAAAATTAAACCACGGAAGCAGTCACATTCCAAAATATTTGAAAGATTTTACCAATATCAGAGACTGTTTTGAAACAGATTTCTCTATGAGCCTATTAAGATATTATACTAATGAAATGAATTCTGCCACTAGTTTGCTGTGTTGATCTTATTTAAGTTTCCTGGACTTTCTGGGACGCAGTTTCCTTCCCCACCAAGAGAAAACTAAAACACCTTCCAGCTTTAACGTGTATTATGTACTAGATAAGCTCTGAGTCTACAGAACATTCTCAGACTCTACGATAACCATTTTCATCTATCTGAAGCCCAATACTCCCCTAACGGACACAGACAATAACAGTATCCTTCTAGGACAAACTCCTGATTTCCTAGAGGCTGAGAACAAGACTTCGGGATAAATGTTGTAAGATTAGTATTTAGAAAAAAGAACTGCAGTTGCAGTTACTGCAACTCTACCGCCCTGTACCACCGGTGTTTGAACTTTAAACCAGCACAGACATTTACTCAAAATGGGTTTTTGTTTTGGAGGGTGTCTGTGTGTGTGTGTGCGTCTGTGGGTGTTTTGGGTTTTCTTTTCTTTTTGGGGGGGGAGGGATGTTGAAATAAGAGGAGAATAGAAACAACGAACATCTCCTGAGGACATTTCTATAAAGCTGAAATGGATATATTCTAAGTGGTTGTATGTTAATCCCTATCTGCCTGTTAATCTGTGCACAGCTATGTGAGAAAAAAAATCTAATTCCCAGTATGCAATTTTCATATAATTAATCATCATCTTTACTTAAATAATTCTGATGGGAACACCTCTCATACCTTTTGAATATCTTCTACAGGATGTCTTTCAAACACCTGGATCCTACAATTCTTTTTCTATAAAGTTGTCCCAGAACAATAATAATAATAATAATAATAATAATAATAAATTGTAGGTTTAAAGCTAAAAGGGACTTTAAGGGTTATTCCATCAAAAAGTCTCATTTTATAGAAGAGTAAAGCAAAGACCAGAGGTTGTGATTTGTCGAAAGTCACATAAGTACTAAGTGGCAGCGTTAGAATTAAAACCCAGATCCTCTTGACTCCAAATTAAGTGCTCTTTCCACTGGACCATATAGGATATCTGCACTTAAATCCCCAAAAAGTCATTCCAACGGACTTCTCTAAATAAGGTCTAAGGAAGAGAAGAGACTTGTT
Source organism: Vombatus ursinus (assembly GCF_900497805.2). NCBI lineage: Eukaryota > Metazoa > Chordata > Mammalia > Diprotodontia > Vombatidae > Vombatus > Vombatus ursinus. The sequence goes on from NW_020954585.1 coordinate 43,943,818, forward strand.
CAAGGTCACACAATGATTCAATGGCATCTTAGAAACTAGAAAAAGGTGTTCCAAAAAATATTTTAAAGTTCAAAACTAAAAACATGCCTAATCCACCTATCCTCTCATTTTCATTTTAAAAACTTAGTGGAATCCCCTTGATATGAATCAGTAAATTAAAGATTCCTCATAAGATCAATTCAGCCTTCTCAACTGCAAAAGGAAGGTGGCAGATTGGATAACAACTAGATACATTTGCTTTCCATCTAAGCCAGTTAAAAAACATGGGAGCCAGCCAAATTTCACTACTTCACAGGAAAACAGTTTACCGCCATTATCAAGGTCATCCTGCACAATCCAAATTCCCTATTATTGATAAAGTCCTCAACATACTTTTTTTCAGGTGGTATGGTGGTGATTATACCTAATTGCAAAAGAGATAGGGCTAACAAGCTACACACAAAAAATCAAATGGGTGAATAATAACTTACATTTACATATAGTACTTAAAGTGCTGCAAAGTATGTTTCCATAGGCAATGCTAGAACAATCACCATTTTCTTCACCAGTAAAATGGACAAGTGACATGCCCATAATCACCTACGAATCGTCTGAGGTGGCACTTGAACACAGGTCTCTCTCCTTGCCCAGTACTTTATCCACTGCACCAGGGCTGTCCAACACATGGTCGGCTGGCCAACCATCTCAAGTGCCGCTGACCCAGATTAAAATGTAACCGGAAAATATTTAACAAAATAAATAACATGATATAACATCAATAAATAAAGTTAAGAAAGTCAATATGAGGCCTGCATGTTTTAGTAGACCCCATTTCTATCTGAGTTTGACACCACTACACAACACCATGGAAAGCAGCTCAACGGTCATCCCTTAGAGCCAGTTTGTCAATAGTTGGCAACAAGTTCAGATAGCTGGTTCACAGACCTTCAAAGACAGTCAAGTACCAATTTAAACAGGAGAAAGTATACTCTTAGGAAATTGTGCTGCGCTCTCTCAATAATCCCAGACTGCCTGCTGACAAAAAAATGGCTGCGAATCACAGGATATCACAATCACTGAAGAATCAAAATCTGAAGTATTCAAAAGGTGATGGGGAAATACATGGAGAGCATAAACAGACCTGCAACATACTGTGACCTGTGCAGAAGAAGTGAAGTAAAAGACGACAGGAAACATAAAGAAGTTCTGCCTCTGATTTTACTCCGCATGTGACCTTGGCCAAGTCATCTAACTTCTCTCAGCCTCAGTTTCTTCATCTGTAAAATTAGGTAACTATAATGGAAAATACTATCCATGTCCAGAGAAAGAACCAGGGAGTCTAAATGCAGATTGAAGCATACTATCTTCTCTTTTTTTGTTTTTTGTGTTTTCTTTCTCATGGTTTTTCCCTTTGGTTCTGATTCTTCTTTACAACATGACTAATATGGAAATAGGTTTAATATCATCATACATGTATAGCCTATATCAGACTGCATGCTGTCTTGGGGAAGGGGGAAAAAATTTAGAACTTAAACTAAAAATAAATAATTTTTTTAAAAAAAACCCCAATTTTTAAAAAGTGACATAGCTATACCAGGCAGTCTCCAAGACCCTCTCCAACTGTACAACCTGTTAAGATCCAAATAACAGACACTGAAACTCCTCACAAGAGGAAACTGAGCACATTTTTCAGGGCTATATACAGGGAGGAAGAATGGCTTTCTGAGCAGCAACCCCTCCTCCTGACCCATTCTATACTTACTTCTGCCAAAGCCTTTTCAAGGACTCTAAACCCTAAACTACACTAAAATCAACAAATGTTTACTAAGCATTTATGCTATGCAAGACACTGTGGTAATAAGCAGGAACATCAAGACAGAAATGAAACTACCTCTGTCCTCCAAGAGCTCCCTTTTTACAAGCTAAGAGCTACGGTGACAGCCAAGAAACACAAGAGAACTGCAGGAAGGTCCCCACTGCCCCCTAAAGAGAGTGCTGCCTCATAGAGGAAAACACAAAGCCATAAGTATGGAAAACACAAAGGCCAATTTTTGTAGTTACAAATTAGAATCAAAGTGCTAGCCCCCACAGTGACCCGACACCCAGCATTTCCCAAAGCCCTGAAGATGGTCTTGAAGATGATCTTCTTTGTTGCTCAAACTCAATGATTCTCCATTTCACTCTCCATCCCACCCCACCCCACCCCCACCCCATCGTTCCCATCAATTTCACTTAACAAAAATAGGAATACTGTTAACTATTAGGATAAAGACTCACTGCTACAAACTGATAATCCACAATCCAATGTAACTACATGCACTTGGACCTCACCTGCCTCCTAGAAAAAACACATTTTTCTGGCAGGGCCTCTTGAGAAAAGACCTGTTAAAAACCCCAAATCTATACACTAGCTCTGGAAAGAATAAGAATGTTCAGATTACCATTTGGATCCTAGGTGCCAGCATCATCTCCCCCTTCCTCTTGTACAAGCACACATATATTCATTCATACACACATACACCCATCAGTCTTTTGCATATGAACAATTTCAGGTTTGTTCTTGTGCAATGAGATAACTGAGAGGTAGATAGGAAGTAGGGGGCAAAAGGAAGAACATACAGAACAGGGAGGCAGCTACTGGCAACAAAGACTCATCCACTGCCCAGACAGATTTATTGTTTTGGCTTAGTGATTCTGCTTCCTACCTATCTATATTGCACATGTGGGTTTTTGGTCAAAAACATCACAGAATTTAACTCATGTAAGATAAACATAGAAACTGATGAAGATATTGCCCCCCACCCATGCTCTACACACACACACTTTGAAAATAGCTCAACATATGCCTACCTTGCTATTTACTGACCGTACCAGCCTCAAGGCCTCGGAAAAATAAGTAGCTCCTTCACCACAAAAGGTCAGAGACTCCTACCATCCTAGGACAAGCCCTAGTGAACTCTATGTAATTTATTTCCTAAAAGGCTACAAGGACAATATTCACTGTAAATATTCCTCATTAAGTCCAAAGAGGCCAGAAATCTCCTGGATATTTTTATGAAAGCGTATCCTGCTTAGCTGGAGGGAGAAGCTTTTCATATTTACAAAAGTGTTTCTCCATACTAAGTGCTGGGAATGCCTCCAGAATCCAAGACCCATTTTCAAAATCTCTTATTAAAACAAGCTTTTCATCACTCTCCTCTCCATATCCTCATTCCACTTCCATTGTTCAACTCCACAAACTAGCAAAATGAACATTAGGAAGGATGCTGAGTCGCAAAAGATGCCAGATGTCCACTTGTCCCTTTAGAATTCTAGGCTGTTAATTGTTAATTGAAGAAACAGTAAGAGCCCCCACAGAAATTTGGGCTTTTAAGGCATAAAGAAATGCTGAAGATCTCGAAAAGCATTATATAATATTTTTGATGGCATACAGTACTAAGAGCTTGAAAAGAAATACTTCCATTAATCCCATACCACTTCTCTCCCTAACCACCCCTCTCCACCCCCCCAAAAAAATTCAAAAGCTTTTAAGTTTTCTAGATAAATGACTTTATGTCTACCAGTAAAATAAGAGTTTGTAATAAAACAAGTATTTCTGGTCTATCAAGAGTTCTCCTAGCTGCTGCGAGCAGGAAAGGGTTCCCTGGAAATAGGATGGTTTTCCTACAGCCATCTGAACTTAAACTCTTCAGCGTTAAGACTCACCTTACAGAATTTAAAAAATAATGTGACTACCAAGTATATCTAGCTGACTAAGTCAAACAGAGCTTCCATGTCTCAAGGAAATGAACCAGAAACAAAAGAGATTAACCAGTAGAAAAGAAATGAAACTATGGAAAGCAGGTACTTTAGCCCCAAAATACTTACTTTTCTACTCCTTGAACAATTTCAAATATATTAAAAGTCACAGGATCCAAAATAGAGGACTAGAAGAAATATCAGCATCTAGCCTGACCCCTTCATTTCACCGATGAAGAAACTGCAGAGGGTCATGCAGTTAATATGACACAGGATTTGAACTCAAGTCTTTTTAACTCCAATCCTGTGCTCTATTATGCCACCTAGCTGCCTTATTAGGTAAAGTAATGACTGTTTAGTGTGTTCTCAGTTAAGTCTTAACAAAACCAAAACATTACATGTTTTTAAAAGGCCTAAGTTTCTCCTTATAAGCTTTGCTCATAATAACTGAGAAGAACAATTTTTGACCTTCATCAGTTACCCATTTTGTAATATCAATAGGACATTATTGTTCATAAGTACTTAGATCTTTAAAGAAAAAAAAAACTCTAGACATCCACAAACAATTAAAAATAACTTTTTCTACCTGCCCCTCTCCCGACTCCCACCCCAGCCATCCTAGTCTAGGGTCCTCATCTCATACAGGAGTTACTGCAACCATTTTCCAAGTGTTGCTTCCCTAATTTCAGTTTCAATTTTCCAATCCATCTTGTATACCATATGAATCATTTGCCTTTCAACTCGTCCCTCATGTTACTAGTCTAACTGAAAAACCTTTACTACATCTTTTTCCTAGTGCATCAAATCTAACTCCCTTTACTTGGTTTCTAAAACATTCCATCACTTGTCTCTTACCTATCTATTTTCCTACTACTCCCCAACATACACACTCCATTCTAGTCAGAATGCTATCTTCTGGGGCAGCTAGGTGGCGCATTGGATAGAGCACCAGCCCTCGGGTCAGGAGGACCTGAGTTCAAATGTGACCTCAGACACTTGACACTAGCTGTGTGACCCTAGGCAAGTCACTTAACCCTACTGCCTAGCCAAAAAAAAGGGGGGGGGGCAGCTAGGTGACGCAGTGGATAGAGCAAGGGCCTTGGAGTCAGGAGGACCTGAGTTCAAATCTGGCCTCAGACATATAACACTTAACTAGATGTGTGACTCTGGGCAAGTCACTTAACCCCATTGCCTAGCCAAAAAAAAAAGAAAAAAAAGAAAAAGAAAAAGTAGCACTCTCAATTAAAAAACTTCCAATGACTTTCTATAACATTTCAAACTTCTGTATTCTTCTATTCAGACAAGATGAGCCCACTGCTAAGTACAACTTGCATTTTCGCTGACTAGTTAAGTGGTTAGAATTTGAAAGAAAAAAAAAAGAGGGAAAAAACCTAAAGCAAAGAAATATGCATCAGTTCTTAAGGATTCCAAAAGATTGCATACTTACATCACAGGAAAATTCTGGGCTACAAAATAACCCACAAATAGTGCCGAAGCAGTCCCAGGTAAAATATGTTCAGGAATACACAAAAGGTTTAGAACCATATATAAAATAGCAATCCTCAAAAGAAGATATTCATGACACCATCAAAAATGCTACATTAAAGGTAAATATGAACCATCATACTAATTTCAGTCTCCATTAAGTGCTAGTAGGGATTAAGAAATAGTCATAAAATGGAGGGGAGAAAAGATTACCTTCCTCTTCCTACTCCTGCATCCACCCCTAAAACAAACAAAAAAAGAGTATGTAGGGTAAAGAAGTTTTATTAAAACACAAAGGTAAATAAAAATTAAAAGGGAAAAATATCTTACCAAAACAGGCTAAATAAGTAGCCTTTCATTCTTGTTTCTGACTACCTTTACTTTTCCATTAAATTAGGTGGCAACAAACCAATTCAGGTAAAACTGTTCGATGATGAGTCTATCCCTGAAAAGCTGACTAAACTTTCAAAAACTAGTTTATTTTTTAAATATACACTACTTCTTTAAACATAATTGGAAAAAAATAAAATACTATTAAAAATATGCTACTAAAAATTATGGCAACAGATTAACTGTTATTTGAAGCACATAATAAATGTATAGAATAAATCTCTCAGAACATAGGTTAGTGGTAAAGTGAACCACCATCTCCAACTGCACCAAAATTCAGACAATCTTCATCAATCACAAGAGAAGTTGTAATAAAGTGTCACAGAATCAATGCCCCTTGATTTAAAAATACATGCCCTTGTCTTCCCTCAATATTTCCCATAAATCTCAAGATCCTACTGAAGCAAGAAGGCTGCATACTCAATGACAGCCTTCTATTTCTAACCATATTAGGTCTTCCTTACAACACTGATGAAAGACTCAAAATGTCAAAACCTGACTTGGTAACTTTTCTGAAATAAAATCCTAATGTCTTGAGGCATTACTGTCTATGAATCATACATTTCTAACATGAACTCTTCTTCCAGTGAATTGATTATGTCAGGAGAAGTCAGTTTACCATTTTCAATTTGGGAATGAAACATAAGGAAACCTCACAGATGAGCACATTGCATCAAATAAGGAAGTATATACACATACACACACATTTAAATCACTTATCTTATTTTTTTATGATGCAATCGTGAATTATGTTCTTTTTGCATTTGTAATTAGAGAGGGTTGAACAGATGGTGGAGGCTCAGACTAGAGTGATGTGTCCATTAAAATAATCTATGCCGCCAACTGATTGTGCACCAGGACAAAACTGTCTCGAGGAACAGGATTCTTCCTTTACCAGGAGATGTTCTAAATTCAGTACACATTCGTTTTGCCTTGTCCATGGTGGACATTCATTTCTAAATTCTAAAGGGTATCAGGCATGATAGTGTACGACCATAATCCCAGTTACCAGAAAAGCTGAAACTGACAGATCTCTTAAGTATGAGAGTTCTGAGCTACAGGGGCCTATGCCAACTGGGCGTCCACAGCAAATTCAGCATTAATATGGTGAACCCCAAAAAGCAGGAGGCTGCCAGGTTGCCTAAGGGACAAACCAGCACAGGTTCAAAATGGTGCAGGTTAAAGATCCTGTGTCAATTAATAATGGGATCAGGTCTGTAAATAGCTTGGGCAAAATAGAGAGACCCAATCTTCTCAATAAATTAATTCTAAATGGAACAAATTACTAAAATACAAAACCTTTTTCATTTATAAATAATACCCAACATCTAAACAGAACTCTGTAGTTTAATAATACGTCTTTTTCACAACAGCTCTACGAGGTAACTCACACAAGTATTTCACAGATGAGGCCAAGAGGTTAGGGGACTGGCCCAAGGTTAAATACCTAGTTAATGAAAGATTGAGTCCTGAAGCCAGGTCTTCCAATTCAAAGTCTACTGCTCTTTGTTGCAATGCTGCTCTCCCAAATCTGCCTTCGAAGCTCATTTACTCACAGAATCTTAAGCTGCCTAAAAGACTCTAAAGAAACCAAAGGCTTAGGTAACAAAGATAAAATGCTTTTTAACATTTATAGATTTTTTTAAAAAAAATGGAATGTAAAATATAAGATCCTTGAGGGCAGAAACTATTTTTCATTTCTTTGTTTCTCCCAGCAACTAACAGGGCTTTGCCTATAATAAGTGTTTAATTAACACTTGTTGGATTGAAGACAGGAGGATGTCAGTACAAAAAGTTCAAAATCAAATTATACAGTAGCCACCTCTCAAATGACATTCAACTTGGGTAATAATAGAAGATTATGAACTAATATCTCTTACAGAAATGAAATAAAACACCCAACACTGTGATGCTCTAGGAATTTAGTAGAAAAATAATTTCAAAGTACTTACAAAGGAACAGGTGTGAACCTATCCTTCTAAAATCATTATTGATTTCTGGCACAATTTTCTCTAAAATTGTGCGTAAGAGCTGAAAAGCCACAACGTTTCTAAAGTAAACTAGGCTCTGCATGCACATGCACAAATTAGGGATAAGAGATACAAGAGACAAACTGGAAGAAATGATAAATGCTATGTAACACAATGCAGTGAACTTCAGTTAACCACCAAGAATAATTTTATAACCATCCAATGATTTTATTTGCTTTTAGTATAAAAACATTTTTTCTTTTGTGTCCTAATCTTCTCTCCCCCTAGAAAAAAAAAAAGAGGCCACACCCTTTGGTATTCAACCAAACAAAAAAAATTGGAGCAACATTAGTCCAGCCATTTTAAGGGCTAATAGAACTAAAAATGAATGGTGATGTTCATGCTGTACGCTTAAGACCCAGACTTCAAGGCAGGGACTGCTTCATTTTTGTCTCTGTATCTGCAAGGCCTAACACTGTGCTTCATACATGGTAAGCATTTGATAAATATTTAAGTTAACTTTCTTCTGTTAGCTAATGTATGTTTTATACAGTATGAAGCACTTCTGACTTCTGACTTTAATAGACTTCTGTCTATTAAAACCTTAATATTTACAATATGTACGCTGTGGACTTGTTGAAATTGCCATAAAAATGTATAATTCAAAATATTTATAAATTGTCACAGACACTGAACACTTAAATCTCTTCTAAGGACTTAGGACAACTTACACGTACTATTATGTTGAATGCCTGGCACATAACAGGAACTTAATAAAAGCTTGACTGATTGATATTAGAGATCAACTAGGTCTGACGAAAGTAAGGAGGTAGCAACTAACATTCCATTTTCTATATGTGAACACTAAGACAATGAAAGATAAACTAAGTCACTGAACTCAAGTAAACATTCCCTAGCTCATCTAGGTTGCTGGACTTATGTACAGTCTCAGAACACAGTAAGCTAACTTTCAATTAAATGTAGTAACAGAACACTAAATTACCTACAAACTTTAATTTAATTTACAATTTTAATCTTGTCTCCCATAAAGACCTTTTTACCTGACTGGCTAACAAGTAAAACTGACAGCCTTCAAAGTCTTCTTTAATTCCTGGCTCCTATCACTACCTGGTACAAAAGGGTCAAAAGGCAATGGGAGAAAAAGATGTCATATGACAACCCACAAAGTAGATAATCAGTCATTGAGAACTAAGGAATCTTACTTCTTATCCTTACCTACTTCTTGCCTGTTCCATCTATTTGTTTGAATTCTTACCTGGATGGTATGCTTAACAAAAAGACAAGCTCTCTTCTCCACATTCTGTCCCTACCCAACCGATGGTGGAGAACCAATCAATCTCAGACTTCCTGATTCTCAGCATGGCATTCCATTCACCAGTCTCTGTAGTGTTCAAGTTTCTCTGGCCATTTCATCTACTGATGTAGATGTATGCCATCATAACTAGAGCATTACTGATCCCTACTGGATGAAAGATTCACATATTTCAAATTAGTCAATCTTCTGTAAAAGTCTGAATATGTAAGAGAAGTATTATAATCAACTTTCTGAAAGTGGATGGTTTCAACCAACTCAAGCTGCAGAAATGATGTTAAAATGAGAAAATAATAGAAGGTAGTCAATCACAAGTGTGAAATCTGGCATCAATTGTTTCTTATTCCAGGAATACCTTAGACTCTAGATCAACCATACAGGCATACTTAACTTCAATGACGTCACTTTCCATAATAAAGCTAAAAGGTCTGAAACCAAGGTGAAATCACTAAAATATGCAAGTAATCACTTTTTAGAGACTCAATTAAGTCACTACTCAATCCTCATATTCTGTAAGCCAACTCTTTATAGAAGTAAATTTTCATTTTTTTACACTTAATTGTAAATTGAGGGCATTGCCCTCATTTGGGAGAATGACAGAACCTTTTGTCTCATTTTTTTTTCCTGGTCAGTTTTGTTTTCTGTATTTGAAGATGAACACATTTTTTAAAAAACACAATTTTAACAATAATGAAGAGCCCTTTTGCACAGCCTAGTGGCAAGGAGTCACCTCAACTCTGCCACTCATTGGTTCTGAGTTAATAATATCCAGAGATGGTCTTCACTGGTCAGTTAGTTTGTACCTTTCTAGTATTTTTTTTTTAAATAAGAGCATAACCATTCCAGCTTATGATGAAAAATAGTCAAAACTCTCCCAAGTAAACAGACATGATACAAGTCACTTTAATTTTTTTCAGTTCAGGGAGTGCCACCTTCTTCCTTACTAGTTCTAAGCTAAAACAAGGATTCATCTGGGTCCTTCAAATACAAAAAAAAGAAAAACCTTCATAAATTTTTTTTAAGGTTTTCTTAAGGCATATGAAAACCCTAATGTGGTAAACTAGCAACATGGCTATTACCAAAGTGTAAAACAGAATCAGTTAACCAACTTTACCAATCATGGGGGAATTTTCAGGCATATCCCTTAAAGATGCTGGCTCAAAACATGGAGACAACTATTTACTCTCACTCTAGTTAAAACCTACCATTTGGTGACTACATTACATTTCCATTTACAAATTTACTGAAAAGCATGCAGAAGATGATCTATAAGGCCTCACACTAGACAAATTTGCAAAACCTTATTATTAGTCGTTAAAGCAAACCTCCACACCCAGTTTTTCAGGGTTGCCATTCTCTCCCCAAAGGTTGAAGTCTGAATAAAGACGAAATCATCCCTCTTTCTTCCAACAGGGTGTCCCTTCTATATCTGCTTAAAGAGAAGAGACATTATGACCATGTGAATAGAGATGGTAAAAATACTAGATAGTTGTTAATAAAGCCTGGGTCTTAAACCTCTTTGTACTCAAATCTATTGTTTCCAAAGATATCCTCTTCTCTCAGCTACCTTCTAACCCTTTTGGGGCTTAAAAATGTAGCTATTTTAGAATGCTTCAGAGCAGAGTTTCTCATTCTCCAAATTACCCCATGAATTAAACCAGAATATTTGTATGTTTTATGAGTCATGTTCACTTCTGAGAAAGTGTAATTATTTAAAAGTATTCAAATATTTGTGAAAGCACTCTGTGTCTGGTACTTCTACAGAGAACTGCTATAATCCTAGGAGGCTGAAATAGGGTAAGATTTGAAAACCACAGATACAACACAAAGAGACTGGGAATGAGTAATTTAAAAACACACACACACAATATTGAAATCATCTTTCAAAATACAATGCAACAC
>NW_020954585.1:43954624-44007117 GCF_900497805.2 Vombatus ursinus
ATTATCAGGGGATCTATACTTTCACCAACCTTCCCCCACACACACAAGTTATTGCATATTTGGAAATTCCTTAAGGTAGTAAAAAGTTACAGGATTTCATGGCATTCTTCTCATAACCTATCGATAAAAAATTCCAAGTCCCAATGCTGTCATTATGTTAAAGAATCTTCAAAATACTTAAAACTAATTTATCTTTATCCACCTCTACATAAGACAAAAACAAAAACAAAAAAACCAGAACTCATCCTCATCCAACAATTCGTTTCCATAGTCAAATCGTGCTTCCATACCATGAGATGTCAGCAACCACAAAGTACTGTATTCTTTGACTGTTTACAAAGACTGTAATTTTAGTTAAATGTATTTTGATGAGCAACTTCACATCTTTAGTTTCAAAAACATACTAGGCCTATGGGACTGATGGGCATTGTAGTCACGTAGAAAACTAGTGTTCTTTTCAACCTCTACCAGTAACATTTCCAAAAATCAAGTTTTTCATACATAGTCTGAGCCACAAGACAATGCCAGAAATGAAATCAACACCCAGAGAGTGGAGGAAAATGGATAAGAAAATTCAAAATTCCAAGATAAGAACGATAAAAGGACATTAAGCGTAATGGTTAACATCTTACAAGAAGGCAGTTAAGCTCCATATACTCCCAGAAGATACATTTATTGCCTACTCTCTTTTCACAGAAATAATCCAAAATCTTATTAGTAATTTCAACCCACGTAAGACCCAATATCAACCAACTGAACAACTGGAATCAAAACATGAAACACTATTTTTGGTCTCATTTTTAAAAAATCGATGACATTGATGTTTTCCTCTAGAAATCAGAAGTTACCAGTAGTTTCATCTTAATTTCTTTCACTCTGATAAAAACTCACAATGGAGATCAGGACTAGAAGGGAATCCCTGGTGATTCAAACAGAAAGGAAAAATATGATATCCTACAACATAGGGAATAAGTCTTTAGACCTCTAGTCAGGCAAACAATTACATGGAGAAACATTTGCAGACAAGACAAATTAAAAGGGTCACTCAGTTTTCAACTGGTTAAAGAAAACCAGGCCCCATCATGCCTCATTTCACACACTGAAACATGTTTTAAGAAAAGCACACACACAATCTATTAAAGAGTCATTTTTAAAGTCTCCTGAAATTACACACACCACCCCTCAAAGTCTATTTCACCTCAAATCGATACCACAAAGAATGCTGCTTTCAAGCATCTTTACATTATTGTTTTACTATAAGCAAACATTTAAATGCTGCCCTAAACTACAATATTCCCTAACATTCATGTTTGTGTGCTATGTCTATTGTTCCTGCTCCCCACCCCCACCCTCTTCCCAAGCCCAACCCATCAAAGCAGATAACTGTTGCAAAGAAATGGTAACAAAATGTAAAGCTTTTCCCTCCTTTACCTTAACTTAGAATATTTTTAATAATGAATTTTAGAGGCAAATATTATCTGAACATGCAAGGTTTAAAAGTAGATTAGCTTACAGTGTTTTATACAGACACAAAATGAGTGATTTGCCCAATCTTTAGCCTCTGAAAACTTAAGTTTTTTTTTTAAAGTTAAACCTGTCAATTTACATTTAATATGTTTGTAATGACCTCACTTGCAAGGAGTGGGGTAAGGAAAGTTTCCTGGTTGCCTTTTTAGTGTCCCATCTGTTCTTACAGCTATTTAAACAAACTTAAGAAAGATAAAAACCTCCTTAAAAGTTATAATCAGAATATAGTTAAGCAACAACTTAATATATTCCATTTCACATTATAACAGCCACCATTTTGAATAGATTTTTAAAGTCACACTGACAAATGACTGAACCCAAATTCCACGATTAGTAAAATATTACATTTCATCCCTGCTGTCCTGAATAGCCAATGTTGCTACCTGCACTGCTGATGCATTCTTCACCTCAGTCACCAACGTCAGACTGATATCTGCAAAATCACTTAGAGTAAAATAAAAAAAGAACAGTTTATTCAGAGGCAGGTAATGATAACCACATTTTCTGATCTTCCTACAAAACAGTTAATAAGATTCCAATTAACAAATGGGATGTGTTTACAAGAATCTAATATGGGGATATGAATTTATAAATAGGCTCAAAAAAATCTACTTTCTTGCTAAGATGGTATTAAATGTTATTTCTCTTTGTCAGGCATAAACTGAGCTATTTCTAATCAGTGTCTTCCTGCCCTTTCTAAAATACTTTTTATTTAGACATGATCTGTTACTGTTCTAGCAGACACCCCACCCTTTATACTCTGTACCCGGTTTTACATATTAATGGGGGGTGGGGTAGGGGAAAAAGTGGAAGACGAAGGGCAAACGCAGTCTTCCAACATTTGGACCTCTCCAAAACCCTGGACTAGGAAACGGTTTGCTTAAGTGCCTCAGTTGTAACTACATCTTAATAATTCACCACTCGTTGACACACAGTGAATTACAGATCCAGTTCTCTCTTTCAGTTTCCTTGTCCCAGGTGACCTCCCCACAGTCCATCACTGATGACACTAGACCCTGATGGGCTGCCTACTGAGTCAGGAAGGTGGCCGGCTCCCTGGGCTGAATCCACTGAAGACCCCCAACCAGACGTGTCCTAGAATCTCCTTCCTCTTTCTTTTTTTTTTTTCTTTTTTAAATACCCCACCCCCTCCTTCCTCTTCCTCCTCCCCTGTACGCTTTCTTGCAGTTGTCTTATGCTGGGAAACCCTGAATCCCTCCAGCACGAACCCAGAGCCCAGCCTAGGGGCGATCCCTTCTGCCCTGCTGCCTGCATCCAAGTCAATCACAAACCATGAGAAGTGGGGGACCCCCAGAAAAATAAGAAGGTTCCTTTCCCCAGATCAGATACGCCCACTAAAACACACACACTCACACACTCCTTCCTCACCCCCGCACAGGCCTCCCACTCCCAGCTCCAAGCAGCCAGGGAGGACGGGGGGGGGGGGGTTGCGGGGGGCCCCCCCCCCCCCCCCCCCCCCCCCCCCCCCCCCCCTCCATTTCCTCCCTCCCCCCGCCCCCCCCCAGTCCTGGGCAGTCCCGGCCCAGGGGTGGGGGTGGGGGGGATTAAGGTGCTTTTCCCCTCTCCCCTCCCTCCGTCCGTCCCACCCCACAGCCCCACACCCTCTTCCCCTTCCCCGCCCAGGAAGGGGATGCAAGCCCGTGCAGCCGTCGCCCCCCGCCCCGGGGTGGGAAGGCAGCTCCCCTGCAGCCCGGGGGTCCCACCTTGCGCTTTCTGGTCTCGGGGGTCCCGCTCCACACGAAGCACTGGTAGATGACCCGCAGGTTCTGCCGCCAGTTCTCCACCTTAAAGCTGTTCACATGCGAGCAGCCGGCCGGACTCATGACAAACTCCACATCCAGGCACCCGCCGCCGGGGCCGCGCCGGGGCCGGGGCCGGGGCCAGGGGCGGCGGCGGCGGCAGCAAGGGGGGCACGGGTCTGGCGAGGGCTCGGGCCGGGGCCGGGGCCGGGGGGTGGGACGCCGCCGCCGCCGCCGCTGCTCCGCGCCGGGTCCTCCTCCTCGGGCTCCGGCTCAGCTCCGCGGCCCAGACCCTGCCGCCGCCGCCGCCGCCGCCGCCGCCTCCTGGTCCGGCGGCGCCTCCTCCCGGGGCTCAGGCTGCTGCTTCGCGGGGCGGCGCGGGGGGCACATAGACCCGGGGGAGGGTCCCCCGCTCCCTCCCGGCCTGAGGCGAAAGCGGCTCGGAACAAAGCGCGGCGGCCGCGGCTGCGGAGGAGGCGGAGGCGGAGGAGGAGGCGGAGGCGAGGAGGCGGGGGGCAGACAAAGATGGGGCTTTAACCGAGCAGCAGGCGAAGCGGCGGCGGCGGCGACGCCCCCGGGATTCCTTCGGCCGCTCGCTCGCTCGCTGCTTCGCTGCCCCGGCGCGGGGTGGCGCGGCGGCCGCCGAGGCTGAGCCTGGCTGAGGCTGAGGCGGCGGCGTCCGCTGCTGCTGCTGCCGCCGCTGCTGCTGCTTCTACTGCCGCTGCTGCCACTCGGGTCCCGCTTCCTCTAATTCATTGAGGCCGGCGGGAGGGGAGGCTGGGGGAGGGGAGGGGAGGGGAGGGGAATGGGGAGGGTCGGGGGCGGCCGGTGTTTATTTGTCCTCCCCCCCGCCCGCGCTGTCTCTTTAAATCGCTCCGCCGCGCTCTCCGCTCCGGATCGTCGCCGCCCCCCCAACCACCCCCCACTCCCCACCCCCCCTTCTCTTCTTCTCCTCCTCCTTCTCCCCGCTCCCTCTAGCCCGACCAACCTAGCTCGCCAGACACCCGAGGGGGGAGGGAGGGAGGGAAGGCAGAGAAGGAGGGAAAAGGGACACCCTGAGTCCCGCCCCCGTGACGCTGTGACGGGCCTGCTTCCCCCGTCACTCCCACCGGGGGCGCCACTCGCTCTCCCCATTGGTGAGTGCCGCAGTCCATCTGGCTCGGGCCCCTCCCTCTTTTCATTTCAAACTCAGGGCGCAGTCGCCAGTCTATCTCTCCGACCCGCCCACCGCAGGAGGCGTGTTCGGGCTGGGGATTGGCTGGTGGTGACTTTCCATCTGGGAGCTGAGCCCGCCCGCTGCAGGCTGGGTTGTAGGAGCAGCGCTGCTGTCATATCCGCTTCTGCCTTCAGCTTCTCTCAGTTACCCCAGTGATTTCCTGCAAGGGAGGGACGGGTTGGGGGAAGCTCGGGCCGGAGGAGTTGCTGCTTGTCCCAGGCTAAAATCACTGCCATCTCTCTCAGTGCTAGAAATCTCCGCCTGCCCCCAGTAGTTCCACTTTGGTCTAGTCCAGGTCTACCTGGGACCACGCACCTGTCCCGTAGCAGCCCAGTCTTTTAGATTTCCTGGATGAAAACTATGTGGAGGACAAAAATAAATGCATGAACGTGTGCTAGCGATGTCCTCCCATTCTGAATTTTTCCGCAGCCCTGTTGACCTGTCTCAAAAACACATGCAGGAGAACGTGGAGCTGCGTCTACTGGGCCCTTCTTCAGGCAGCCCAGATTTTCCGGGCTACACCCTAAAATGAGAATCACACTCTCGATAGTATCCCCTCACTTCCCTTCAGCTGTTTTGACCCCTGTGGTCTTGCTGTCGTTTTTGTAGTATTTTCTCCCCAACACTTCGTAGCAGAATTGTAGAGGGGGAAATGTGCACACTCATCCCCGGTGGATCTTGGTCTTCTTAATTCCCACGGGTATCTTTGCTAGGGCAAGTAGCACCGCGTTAGCTGGGTTTTGATCAGGCATCTGGTGAAAAGTTAATTTCAGTACCTTGAAGGTTAGACTGCTGGCACATTGATTGGAAGATATTTAGTTTTCGACTTTGGACCTGTCTTCACAATGTGAAATAGAAATTTTAATTTTGAAGAAATCTCATGGGATTTGAAACTACATGGATTGGTGATCTGAATCCTTTATTTTTGAGAGACTCAGGCCTAAAAATTTTATCCAGGTATTATATTCTGGGTTAAGGCAATGTCAAAAGCAGAGACTTTGGAGGTTTGTTTGGTTTTTTTAGAGGTTCTGTGTTCAAATTTCAACTCTGGACCTTATTAGCTGTACAACCTTGGACAAATCATAACCTTTCTGAGTCAAAGTTTTCTTTCATTTTAAAATAAGGGAATTGGATTAGATAAATACCCTATAGCCCTGAACTCTAATTCTGTGAGCCTCAGTATATATGCGGATTAGTACAGCTAACTCAAACAATTGGTCTCTCTGAACTTACAACATTTAAATCAGTTAATTGACATGAAAGTCAATTTACTAAGAAATAAAGAAAATTCAACTTGGGAGTTTCATTTAAAGTGTGAGATGTTACTATATGCATCATATACTATGAGGGGAAAACATCTGTATTGTTAATGAAAAGTATCTGATTTAGTTCCCAAAGTGTTAAAATTTATTCATTTAGAATTTAGCACTCATACCCTCTAACATAATACTGTATTTCTAAATGATTCATTTGTGGTGCAGTGGAACACACAGTGCCCTTATAATCAGGAAGACCTGGATTCAGATCCTGACTGTGACATTTGTGAAATGTCTCACCATGGTCAAGTCACTTTCCTTCTACAAGGCCTACCATTTTCTCACCTGTAAAATGAAAGGGTTGCCATAGAAGATCTCTAAGGTCACCTCCAGTTCTAATATTTATATTTCCTATTCCTACATATCAAATGAGATAACATATATAAAGCATTTTGCAAACCTCAAAAAGCCATGTTAATACTAGTCATTATTATCACTCCATTATAAAACAGGTCAGTTCTGTTTGGAAGTTGTGTGATATAATTTGATTGATTTGATTTGATTGATATAATGATTACAAGGTAGGAATATCCCACAATTTCCGTAGTGCCTGAAGGCTTATAAAAAATTTTCTTTATAACAAACTCTACAAGATAAGTAGAACCAGCATTATACCCATTTTACAACTGAGAAAACTGAGGCTTAGAGTGACAGTGTGCTTTATGGGACACAGAAAGGACACCTTGCCCCAACAGATCTCCCACATTCACCTTTCATGACCTAAAATTCCCACCATGTCAATCAATAATTGATTTTACCTTCATAAAATGCAATTTATATATTTGCTGAATGAATGAAAAAACAAATTTTAAATTCTCAGATGTAGAAAGGGCACTTATTCAGATAAAGGTTGAACTAGGTGATCTCTGAGATCGATTCTGGGATTCTGTGACTCTGTGACTATTCATTAAAGTTAAGAATCAAGAAAGATCTCTTATGTTACCTTGGCCCACGAAGTGACCAAGAAAAGCTTCCAGAAAAGTTACCTGAGAGTGGCTGTCTGATCCTCTGTGATTATCCCATTAGCATAGATTAATTTATCAGACTTCTAGACTCCTGAGGTACCTTGAAATAATAGAATACAAGACAATTATAAATTTTAGTGGCAGAATTTAAACTTGGGTTTGGAGGTTTAATGTTGAATCTCTGCTATGTCTCCATAGTGTCATGCTAAATTAAGATAATTATGGAGATGACAGTGGATGAGAATGACTGGATAGCCTAAAGCATTTCTTCATTTCTTCCTTCAGTTGGTCACCACTCTTTTCCCAAAAAAGAAACTATTTTATTATAACATTTTCCATAAACACCTTGCAAATAATATACAATCCATACAAATGTATTGACTGAATAAAAAATGAAATTTCTAATCATAAAATTTAAGAAATGAATGGTCAACATGATGCGTTGTAAAGTATGCTGGATTTGGCATCAGAGTATTTAGGTTCAAATCCCGCTTCTGTCTCTTATTGCCTGTGTGATGTTGAACAAGTCATTCATCTTCTCTGAAAGTTATCTCATTTATAAAATGGGTGGAAGGGAGGAGATTAGCTGACTTCTAAGGTCCTTTCCAGCTGATTGCCTATGATCCTTTCCTAAGCAATAACCAAAACAAATCTTAATTTTCTTTTCCAAAGTATCTCTTCATCAGGAAAAAGTGCTAAATTTGGGTTCAAGAAGTCAGGATTCAAATCCTACCTCTGACTCTTACTACCTGTATAACTTTGGGCAAATTATTTAACCTCTCTGGGCTTCACTTTCCTCAGCTATAAAGTAAAGGGTTGGACAAGATGACCACAAAGGTCCCTTCTAGCTCTACCAATCTAATCTACATGAACCAAGTCAGAGCATTGTCAACATTCATTTTATAACAAGAAACCTTCAAGACATAGACTGTGATGTAGATTCTTTTTTTCAATTGGTGCACACTTAACAACAGATGAACTTAAAAAGAAAAAAAAAAGGAGATAATTGTAAGACTTCTAAACTTTTTATTCCCAAATCAGTTTTCAGAAAGAGATTGCACATGAAAGTCAGGATGAACAAAAGGTACCAGTGATTTTTTATATATTAACATTTTTCTAATACTTCATTTCTTCAAGGATAAGAAATTTCATTGATAGGGTCATTCCTTCAACCAATGCATATCAAACTTCTTTATAACATGGGAGGTGGTTTTCAGAAGCTGTCTGGCCTGCAAAACTCATCATCCTGCAACCAATGTGGTGATGAGCTAGGAAGCCCTCAGATGTTTGTTGTTCTTGGTGGTGGTGGTGGTAGTGGTACTTCATTATCAAAGAGGACCAATGACATCAGCAGAGTGATGTCTTGACTTGGGAACATATTAGATTTAAGTGAGGCAGAGCTGCACAGAGTCATCAGCCTCACTGTCTCCTCCAGAGTCATCAGTCCAGTGGCAAGACACAGGTTGAGACAACTGGCAGTGGCCCCAGATAGAGTGACAAGTGAAACCTTTCCCAGGTTTCAGTTTGTCTAAGGCAGTGCCTTTTCAGTGATTAAAGGCTAGGTAAGAATTGAGGCAAAAGATGGCCCAGTTTGGCTTTACAAAAGAATCCATCTGGGAGGGGAAGACCCTCGGAAAATCTGGCCTGAACAGAAACAATTGCTATTTACATTCACTCTGAGCCATCAAACCTAAAGAATGAACAAATAAGGTTTGGACTGGGACCCATTATTGGCTAATCAATGAAAGCCTGAGTGATTTGAGTTTTAAGGCATAGTCAAGTAGCTTCATTTGAATCATAATGGGCTTTATAATATATAATTATAAAGGCCATCATAATGGCCTGGTTTTTCAGAGCTGTATTTCAATAAACCATAAATGAAAATTGATGAGACAAAGGAGTTAAAATTGTCCCAATTAAAAAAAATGATAGAATAAATACAAAGGGAAGAAAAAAATCTAGTTCCCAAACCCCAAGATCCCTTTCAGAGTATAAGCAATCAAAATTTATGTTCCTTTGGACAGAGTACCCACATGTAAGGGTATGACTCCCCACGTGGACAGAGGGAGAAAAGGAGAAGGAGGAGGAGGGGGACAGCAGCATTGCCTAGCTGGACTGACTGGACTGCCAAGGGGGCAGCTTCTACTACTCAAAGGTTGTTTTTCATCCTTCATTCAGGAAGAGAACTGACATCAGCAGGATGATGTCACTGTCCTCCAGAGTCATTAGAGTCCAGTGGCAAGACGTAGGTCAAGATGACTGGTGATGCACCTCCCCTCCCAATGACAAACATGGAGTCCATCATCATGTCCTTACTCCAAGCCTTTCCAGCTTGGTTGGACCCACCAGAGTTTTCATTTTACCATCATGGCCTGTAGGAAAGCAAGGTCATCAGCACACCATGAAAAGGCATTAGAACAGGTCCTTGGTAGCCAGGTGCAGACTAACCCAAGTTTTTATCTTCTTTACCTGTAAAGAAGATGCAAAAGGTTATCAAAAGTAGCAATAAAAAAGGAAAGAAGTAAAAAAAAAATTGGAAAACCACCACGTTTTTCTCATCACCAAACATAAGCATAGAAACCTTAAGGCAACTTATTAACCACTTCCTATTAAAGCAGAAGTTCTTAAACCGAGGTCCACAGGAGCTGCTAAGGGGGTCCTGGGATAGATTTCAGGGGTCTTCAAACTTGGATGGGAAAGAAAATTACAACTGTATTTAAACCAACCTGTAACTGTAACTTCCTGAGTTCAAATACAGCCTCAGACACTTACTAGCTGTGTGACCCTGGGCAAGTCACTTCACCCTGTTTGCTTCAGTGTCATCTGTAAAATGAGCTGGAGAAGAAAATGGCAAACCACTCCAGGATCTCTGCCAAGAAAAGCCCCAAATGGGGTCATGGAGAGTTGGACACACCCAAAACAACTGAACCACAACAACAAATGTAACAGCATTTCTTTCAGTTATGAATATAAGTAATAAACCGTAGTCACATTAGTAGTACCTGTGACATTGTCACCATTAGAAATCATAGATATTTTCATGTTACATTATAAGTGTTGCAGATATATCAAAATATCATTTATGCTCATCATTATTTTGAATTTAATGTTGTCAACCAACTAGTATTTATTAAGCTCTGATTCCACGGCAAGTATCATTTACTGGGGATGCAAAGAACAGCAAAAAACAGACCCTGTTCGCAAATAGCTGATAGTCAATTGGGAAAGACAACATGCAAACAACTATGTACAAACAAGACATATATAGGATCAAATGGGGAGTAGTCTCAACAGGAAAGCAGGCCTGGGAAAGGTGAGACAGAAGGTGAGACTTTACTATCTACAGTCATATGAAAAAATGCTCTAAATCACTATTGATTAGAGAAATGAAAATTGAAACAGCTCTGTGGTACTACCTCACACCTATCAGATTGTCTAATATGACAAAAAAAGAAAATAATAAATATTGGAGAAGATGTGGGAAAATTGGAACACTAATGTATTGCTGGTGGAGTTGTGAACTGATCCAACCATTCTGGAGAGCAATTTGGAACTATGCCCAAAGGGCTATGAAACTGAATACCCTTTGATCCAGCAATACCACAATAAGATCTGTATCCCAAAGAGATCATAAAAAAGAGGAAAGGACCTACTTCTACAAAAATATTTATAGCCACTCTTTTTGTGGTGGCAAAGAATCAGAAATAGAGGGGATATCCATCAATTGGGGAATGGCTAAGCAAGTTGTGGTATGTGAATGTAATGGAATACTATTGTGCTGTAAGAAATGACAAGCAGGATGATTTCAGAAAAACCTGGAAAGAAGTCGTTCTTGAACTGATGCTCAGTGAAATGAGCAGAACCAGGAAAACATTACAAACAGTAACAGCAACATTGTGTGATGACCAACTTTAATAGACTTAGCTCTTCTCAGCAATACAATGATCTAAGACAATTCCAAAAGACTCATGATGGAAAATGTTATCCATGTTCAGAGAAAGAACTAAAGAGTCTGAATGCAGATCGAAACATATTATTTTCTCTCTCTTTTTTTTTTATTTTGTTTTTTCTTTCTCTTGGTTTTTCCCTTTGGTTCTGATTCTTCTTTCACAACATGACTAATGTGGAAATATGTTTAATATGATTGCATGTGTATAGCCTATATCAGATTCATGCCATCTTGGGGAGTGGGGGAGGGAGGGAGGTAGAAAATTTGGAACTCAAAATCTTATAAAAGTGAATGTTGAAAACTAATAATAAATAAATAAATAAATAAATAAATAAACAGAAGATGTGACTTTAGCTGAGACTTTAAGGAAGCAAAGGAGGCTAAGAAGAACAGATGAAGAGGGAGAGAATTCTAGGTATGGGAATAGGTAGTAAAAATACACCAGGGGGAGACAGAATGTCTTATGAGAGGAATAGCCAGAAGATCAGTGTCACTGAACTGCAGAATACTGTCCATGAAAGGGAAAAAGATTTGAGAAGATGGAAAAGGTAGGGAGGGACCAGATTATGAGAGGAGTTCTTTTTTTGGGGGTTTTTTTGTGAGGCAATTGGGGTTAAGTGACTTGCCTAGGGTCACACAGTTAAGTAAGTGTCAAGTGTCTGGTCTGAGGTTAGATTTGAACTCACGTCCTCCTGACTACAGGGCAGATGCTCTATCCACTGCACTACCTAGCTGCCCGTATGAGAAGTTTTAAAAGCCAAATAGATGATTTTCTATTTGATCCTGGAGGTAATATGGAACCATTGGAGTTTATTAATATATATTATAATCTTATTAATATATATTAATAATATATAATAGAGGCATGACATGGTCAGACCTGGACTTTAGGAAGACCAACTTGACATCTGAGTGAAGGATGACTTGGGGTAGGGAGAGTCTTGAGTCAGGCTGGGATGCCAACCAGCAGACTATTAGAGTAGTTCCAACTGCTAGATATATGACTATATCACAAATTTATATTTTAAATGTTTCAATAACTATATTCTAATATATAATTAGTACCCTTTGTAATCCTATATATTTTATTTTATTCACTCAAAAAATTCTGAGAAGAAGCCCATAGGTTTCACCAGACTGTCCAAAGGGTCCATGACTCAAAAAAGGTTAAGAACCCCTGTCTGAAAGAAAACAACTAAATTCATAAATAAGAACCCTGTTTTCACATCTATTAACAACTATATCCATTTGTTTGTTTGGAACAACTTCTACCTATATTCCAATTATTAATGGTGGTACATGTTGGAATTCTACAAAGATGCCTGAATTTCACATACTTTGTGCAGAATGCACAAATAAAGAATAGGAACCCAAGTTCAGTCAACATTCTTGTATACTGACATCATCAAAGCAGAGAATTTTTCTTAAAATAGAATATTCATTCATTCTTTCATCTTCATTCAATATATATTTATTAAGTTCTTAGCATTTGATTATTTATCACCATAGGAACTCTGAACAGAACTCCCATAAATTTACTGATTGTTTCATCCTTACTACTTGAACCAGCAGCCACTGTAGCATAACATATCCACAATATATCCATAGCAACCTTCACGAGTAGCAGGTCCAGAACACACTCATTTGTAACATCTATCTAAGAGCTATCATAAGCTATCAAAGCTATTTTCCTCTGGCTTTGATCTTTCAATTTACCAGATTTCTGGCAATCAAAAAAAAAAAAAACTGCCAGATTATAAAGATCTCATAAATGAGTTTATTAATTGACCAAGGGGCCACTTATTATATAGTCTCCAAAGATCATTTAAGTAAATTGGCATTGACGCTCAGATGCCATCTGTTTAGTCAAGGCTATAAATGATCAAAATGAACACTCTTCCCTATTTTAAATTCAGATGCCCTAAATGACAAAGACTTTTAAAAGTTTGATTGCAGTTTTAACATTACAACTATTTCAAAAGCTGTGCTGGAGTAGTCTCTGCAGGAAAGGAGCGTGTTATGATAGATAAAATGCTGGATTTGGAGCTGGGAAGACTTGAGTTTGAATGTTGTCTTCTCTTCTTGCTAATTGCATAACAATAGGCAAATCACTTACCCTTTCTGAGCCTCAGTTTCTTCATCTGCAAAATAAGTATAATAATACCTGCAGTGCCTACCTTTCTAGGATTGTTGTGCGATTTAAAGGAGCAACTAGGTGGCCCAGTGTGTAAAAGCTCTGGACCTGGAGTTAATAACATCTTAGTTCAAATCTGGCCTCTGACACTTACTAGTTGTGTGACTGTGGGCAAGTCACTTCATTTCTCTGTACCTTAGCTTCCCCATGTATAAATGGGGCTAATAATAGCACTTACCTCCTATGGTTGTTTCGAGAATCAATGAGATAATATGTGTAAAGCAGGTCCTATTGTTTATTTATCAAAAGCAATTTACTATAGCTAGGCAGAGCCAAGATGGCAAAGTAGAGAGCAGCACTCAGCCCAGCTCTCCCAGATTCCCCTCCAAACAACTCTAAAATAATGCCTCAAATTGAGTTCTGACATGGTAGAATCAACAAAAGGTCAGGTGAAACAATTTTCCAGCCTAAGACAATTTAAGAGGTCTGCAGGAACGATCTGTCTCACCAGGGTGGTGGTGGGCCCCACAAAGGCAGCTCAGGCAGTGTGTTGAGGGTGTCTGCATTGGTGACGGCAGCAGATTAAGAAGTTCTCAGCCCATGGATGGTGGGGGGTTGAGGGGAGATCAAACAACTGATTGGAAGATTACAGGGGACCCTTTGCTGATGCTGGCTACAGCATCATGTTGCATTGCTCATATGCAGTTCCAGGCTGCAATCCTAGAGCCAAAAGGAGCTATAGCACTTGTAGCACAAGGGAACAGGGGCCCAGTTCTAGGTTCCAGAATAGAGAGGAATGCTTGTGGTCACCCACAGGGGAGTAGGGTTGCTGGTCTCAATTCCAAGACAAAGGGGAGCACTAGCAAGTGTGGCTGCAGGAGAGGGGTAGGGGGACCTAGTCACAGTCCCAGGGCCAAGAGGAGTGCTAGCACTGATGGCTACCGGGGAACAAGGTTCTTTCCTGGGTAAAGACCAGAGTACATACCTCTCCTTAGATCATACCATCACGTGAGAGAAATGATAACTCATATTAATAGCCTGGAGAGACCAAAGCTTTTTTCCATCCTGTTTCCTTGTCCAAAGCCCATTCTCTCAAGGACAGGGCTGATGGAGGATAGGAAACTAGATCACACTTCTAATCTAAAATGAATTCCTGCACATTGTGTTCCACTCAAGTGAATCTGGGCAGAGGTAGATCCTCTGACTAGGTTGCCCAAGT
The DNA here is from genome assembly GCF_900497805.2 of Vombatus ursinus. NCBI lineage: Eukaryota > Metazoa > Chordata > Mammalia > Diprotodontia > Vombatidae > Vombatus > Vombatus ursinus. The sequence continues at coordinate 43,968,711 of NW_020954585.1, forward strand.
CTGTGGGTGGTCTGGGTGTAGAGATAGTCCCTTTCTCCAAGAGTCACATGATGTCACTCTCCTAGCCTTGTTAGAATAGGTCCACCTATCATTAATTGTTAACCAATCAGAGTTGACTGCCACCCTCTGGCACACTCACTTTCCCAAGGGTATATAAGCCACAAGCCCACTTCCATAATTATCTTCAGTCTGAGAGAGACTAATTTGACCAAAATGGTCAAATGACCATTCCTTTCATTAACAAAATGTTAGTATTATTAATAAAATGATAAATTACCCAGAAACTATGTCTCTTGACCTTTTTAAACATCACTCATAGAAGCACTAAAAACCCATAGACACCCAGAGCTAGCTCTGAAAACAGCAACAAGAAAGGCCTAAATCTTGGGATAGCACCCCCTCCACCTTGGGAGCAGAGCCGAGCTGTCAGGGAATAGACTGCAAAAATGAGTAAACAACAGCAGTAAAAAGAACTTGACGATAACAAGCTACTAAGGTGACTGGGAAGATCAAGACACAGACCTAGAAAAAGACAGCAATGTCAGAGAAGCTATAAGCAAAGCCTCAAAGAAAAATGTAATTTGGATAGAAACCCAACAAAAATGACTGAAAATGCTCAAAACAAAATTTAAATCAAATAATAGAGGCAGAGGAAAAATTGGGAAAGAAATAAGAGTGATGCAGAAAATTATGAAAAGAGAGTCAATAGTGTGGTAAAAGAGGCACAAAAATCCACTGAAGGGAAGCATGCCTTAAAAAGCAGAATTGGTCAGATAGAAAAGAGAAACAAATGCTCACTGAAGAAAATAATACCTTAAAGATTAGAATTGTACAAGTGGAAGCTAATGAATCCATGAGACACTAAGAAACAATAAAATAAAATCAAAAGAATTTTAAAAAATAGAAGAAAATGGAAAATATCTCACTGGAAAAACAACTGATATGGAAAATAGATTGAGGAAAGGTAACTTAAGACACTGGACTACCTGAAAGCCATGATCAAAGAAAGAACCTAGACATTATATTTCAAGAAATTATCAAGGAAAACTGTCCTGATATCCTAGGGCCAGAAGGTAAAGTAGAAATTGAAAGAATCCACTGATCACCTCCTGAAAGAGATCCCCAAATGAAAACTCCTGGGAATATTGTAGCCAAATTCCAGAGCTCCTAGGTCAAGGAGAAAATATTGCAAGCAGCCAAAAAGAAACAATTCAAACATTATGGAGCCATAGTCAGGATCACACAAGATTTAGCAGCTTCCACATAAAGGTTTGGAATGTGATATTCCAGAAGGCAAAGGAGCTGAGATTACAACCAAAAATAATCTATCCAACAAAACTGAGTATAATCCTTCAGGTGAAAAAGTGGATATTTAGTGAAATAGAGGACTTTCAAACATTCTACTGGGAGAAGGGGGAAGGGAGAGGTAGAATGGGACAAATAATTTCACACAAAAGAGGTTAGAAAGAAAGAGTTTTTACAATGGTGGGGAAGATGTGGAGGTGAGCAATGCTTCAACTTTACCCTCATTAGAATTGGCTCAAAGAGGGAATAACATACACACTCAGTTGGGTATAGAAATCTATCCTACCCTACAGGAAAGTAAGATAGGAAAGGGTTAAGAGAAGGGGAGGGGAGCTCATAGAAAGGAGAGCAGATTAATTGAGGTAATGGTCAAAAGCAAAACAGACTTTTGAGGAAGATTTTGAGGATGGATAGGGTAAAAGGAAAGAGAAAGAAGGATAAAGGGGGGATACAATAGAGGGAAATGCACAGTTAATAATCATAACTGCAAGTGTGAATGGGATATTCACCCACTAAATGGAAGCAGAGAGCAGAATGGATTAAAAACCAGAATCCAACAATATGTTGTGTGTAAAAAACACACTTGAAACAGAGAGACAAACACAAAATAAAAATAAGGGGCTGGAGCAGAATCTATTATGATTCAGGTAAGGTGAAAAAAAAAGTAGGGACAGCAATCATGATCTCAGACAAAGCAAAAGCAAATATAGACCTAATTAAAAGAGATAAGCAGAAAAGCTACATTTTGCTAAGAGGTACACCAAATAGCATAGCATCCAAATTCTTCAAAGAAAAGTTAAATGAGTTACAGGAGGAAATAGTAAAACTATACTAGTACGGTACCTCAACTTTCCCCTCTCAGAACTAGAGGAATCTAATTATAAAACAAACAAGAAAGAAATTAAGGAGATGAATAGAATTTTAGAAAAGTTAGATATGCTGGGAATCTGGAGAAAACTGAATGGGAATAGAAAAGAGTATACCTTTTTCTCAGCTGTACATGGCAGCTTCACCAAAAATTGACTGTGTATTAGGGCATAAAAACCTTACAAACCAATGCAGAAAAGGAGAAATATTAAGTACATCCTCTTTCAGACCATAATGCAATAAAAATTCTATTCAATAAAGGGCTGTGGAAACACAGATTAAAGATAATCAGTAACTAAATAATCTAATCCTTAAGTGTAAATCATAGAAACAATCAATAATTTCATTAAAGAGAATGATAACAATGAGACAACATACTAAAATATATGGGAGGCAGCCAAAGTAATATTTAAGGGAAATTTTATATCTCTAAATGCTTATATCAATAGCATAGAGGAAAAGCAGATTAATGAATTGGGCACGCAACTAAAAAAAAAAAAACTAGAAAAAGAACAAATTAAAAATCTACAAATAAACACCAAATTGGAAATCCTGCAAATCAAAGGAGAAATTAACAAAATTGAAAGTAAAAAAGCCATTGACCTAATCAATAAAACTGGGAACTGGTTTTATGAAGAAACCAATAAAATAGATACACCATTGGTCAATTTTATTTAAAAAAAAAACCAAATTACCAGTATCAAAAATGAAAAGGATGAATTCACCACCGATGAAGAGGAAATTAAAGTAATTATTAGGTACTATTTTGCTGAATTATATGCCAATAAATCTGACAATCTAAGGGAAATGGATGGATATTTGCAAAAATATAAATTGCCTAGATTAACAGAAGAGGAAATAAAATACTTAAATAACACTATCTTATAAAAAGAAATTTAACCAACCATTGATGAGTTCCCTAAGAAAAATCCCCAGGACCAGATGGATTACCAAGTGAATTCTATTAAACATTTAAGGAACAATTAATTCCAATACTATATACACTGTTTGAAAAAATAGGTGGGGGCAGATAGGTTGCAGTGGATAGAGCACCGGCCCTGAAGTCAGGAGGACCTGAGTTCAAATTCGGCCTCAGACCAAACACTTGACACTTACTATCTGTGTGACCCTGGGCAAGTCACACCCCGATTGCCTCACCCCCCCCAAAAAAATAGGCAAAGAAGGAGTCCTACCAAATTCCTCTTACAACACAAATATGGTGCTGATATCTAAACCAGGAAGAGCAAAAACAGAGAAAGAAAATTATAGACCAATTGCCCTAATGAGTATCAATGCAAAAATTTTAAATAAAATATCAGAAAGGAGATTTCAGCAATATGTCACAAAGATCATAAGCTATGATCAGGTGGGATTTATGCTGGTTCAAGATTAGGAAAACCATAAGCATAATTGACCATATCAATAACAAAACCAGCAAAAATCATATGACTATCTCAATGGATACAGAAAAAGCTTATGGCAAAATAGAGTACTCATTCCTATTAAAAACACTAGAATGGAACTTTCCTTAAAATGACAAGTGGTTTCTATCTAAAACCATCAGTAAGGGGATTGGGGTAAAGCAAGGATACCTATTATCACCACTATTATTCAACATAGTTCTAGAAATTCTAGCTATAGTAATAAGAGAAGAAAAACAAATTGAAGGAATTAGAATAGGCAATGAGGAAACAAAACTGTCACTCTTTGCAGATGATCTGATGGTATACTTAGAGAATCCTAGAGAATCAGCTAAAAAAAAAACTAGTTGAAATAATTAACCACTTCAGCAAAGTTGCAGGATATAAAATAAACCCACATAAATCATCAGCATTTCTATATACAATCAACAAGGTCTAGCAGGAAGAGATAGAAAAAGAAATTCCATTTAAAATAACTTCAAGGGCAGCTATGTAGTGGAGTGGATAGAGCTCCAGTCTTGGAGTCAGGAGGTCCTGAGTTCAAATCTGGCCTCAAACGCTTGACACATACTAGCTATGTGACCCTGGGCAAGTCACTTAACCCTGATTGCCTCACCAAATAAAATAAAATAACTGCAGACAACATATAATAACTTGGGAGTCTATCTACTAAGACAAGCCCAGGAACTATATGAATGCAATTACAAAACACTTCTCACAGAGATAAACTCAAATCTAAACAACTGGAGAAATATTAATTGCTCATGGGTAGGCTGAGCCAATATAATAAAAGTGACAATTTTACCTAAATTAATTTACTTATTCAATGCCATATCACTCAAATTACCAAAAAAAAAATATTTTAGAGAACTGGAATAAGTAATAAGGTCAAGACTATCAAGGGAATCAACAAAAAAAAAAAAAATTTTGAAGGAAGGTGGCCTAGCAGTACCAGATCTCAAACTGCATTACAAAGTGGTAATCATCAAACAATCTGGTACTGGCTGAGAAATATAGTGGTGGATCAGTGGAATAGATTAGGTACACCACACAGAGTAATAAATAGTATGCCATAGAAGTAGACCATAGTAATCTAATGTTTGACAAATCCAAAGAGCCAAGATTTGGGGACAAGAACTCACTATTTGACAAAAATTGCTGGGAAAACTGGAAAGCAGTTTGGAAGAAACTAGCCACGTCTTACACCAGATACCAAGATAAGGTCAAAATGGGGACATGATTTACACCTATTATAAGCAAATTAGGGGAGTACGGAATATTTTACCTGTCAGATTTATGGATAAGGGAACAATTTATGACCAAACAAGAGATAGAGAGCATTATAGGGTGCAAAATGGATAATTTTGATTATATCAAATTAAACAGAATTTGCATAAACAAAACCAATGCGGACAAGATTAGAAGGGAAGCAGGAAATGGGGAATTTTTTTTTTTTACAGCAAGTTTCTGTAATAAAGGCCTCATTTCTCAAATATAGAGAGAACTGAGTCAAATTTATAAGAATATGAGTCATTCACCTATTGATAAATGGTCAAAGGATATGAACAGGCAATTTTCAGAAGAAAAAATCAAAGCCATCTATAATTGTATGAAAAAATGCTCCAAATCACTATTGATTAGAGAAATGCAAATTAAAACATCTCTGAGGTACTATCCCACACCTATCAGATTGCTAATATGATAGAAAAGGAAAATGACAAATGTTGGAGGGGATGTGGGAAAATAGGATGTGAAAAACACATTGTTGATGGAGTTCTGAAGTGATCCAACCATTCTGGAAATCAATCTGGAGCTATGCCCAAAAGGCTGTACAACCACAAATACTGTATAATCTATATCAAATTGTTGCCTTCCCAATGAGCAGGGAGAGGAAAGAGGGAGAAAATTTGGAACTCAAAATTTTAAAAAAGAATGTTAAAAATTGTTTTTACATATAGTTGGAAGAAAAAATTAAAAAAATTAAATCATAATATCAACTTTTTTTAAGAAAAGCTTTTAGGGGTGATTTTGGGACATATTGAAGGACTTTTGAGTGTAACAGAGTTAGAGATATTTTGAGTTTTTGTCTGTTTTGTTTTGTTTTCTGGTTATAGTTTTTGTTAGAGGAAGACTGGTATGTGTAATAAAATGGAGAAATCATTCAAATTAAGAATGAAGATTCATGAGTTCTATCTCAGCTTCTGCCACTATGATGTTGGGCAAATCACTAAATGCATTCTGGTGACAGTAACTAGTCCAGTTTGACTAGAGTATAAAGTATATGAAGGAAAGTGATGTGAGATGAAACTAGAAACAGAGTTGTTGAGAAAGAAATTTGAAGTATCGAGAAAGATGCCGCCAGAGCGACTGATGTTTTATCAGTATCTCTGAAGGCAGCACAGCCCTTATAAATTGGTAAAAGAAGTACCTATTTTCATTGCAAAAACAAAAACAAACAAACAAAAAAAACCCCAACGCATACACTTTGACCCAGCAGTACTACTACTAGGTCTGTATCTCAAAGAGATCAAAGAAAAGAGAACAGGACCTGTCAGTACAAAAATATTTATAGCAGCACTTTTTGTAGTGGCAAAGAATTGGAAATTAAGAGGATGCCCATCAGTTGGGGAATGACCTAACAAATTTTGGTATATGGTTGTGACGGAATACTATGTGCTATAAGAAATGGTGAGCAGGATGCTTTCAGAAAAACTTCTAAAGACTTACATGAACTGATGCAAAGTGAAGTGAACAGAGCCAGGATAACATTGTACACAGTAATAGCAATATTGTAATGATGATCAACTGTCAGTGACTTAGCTAATATCATCAATACAACAATCCAAAACAATTCTGAAGGACTCATGATGAAAAATGCTATTCACCTCCAGAGAAAGAACTGGAGTATGAATGCAGATTGAAGCATATTTTTTAACTTTCTTTGTTACTCTTTTTTATTTGAACTATGTTTTCTTTTGCAACATAGCTAATATGAAAATATGTTTTGCATGACTACACATGTATAATCTATATCAAATTGCTTGGCTTTTCAAGGAGGGGGGAGAGGTGGGAGGGCAAGAGAATTTGGAACTCATCATTTTAAAAAACGAATGCTAAAAATTTGTGTTTACAAGTAATTAAGAAAAAAATAAAAATTAAATGATAAAATAAAGCAATTTGCTTTATACATGTATGTAAATATTAATGAAAGTGCTTTATGAATGTCAGTTATAATATCATTCACAGTATTAAGCCAACTAATCCTGTATGTAGAGTCTCTGTCATTATTAAAATGATACCAAGTCATTGATAATGTTAGTTGTCTGGATTAGACAGATAGTTCTTAGAGAAGGAAGACACCTCTCAGATTTTCTAGTCCAACCCCCTTATTTGGAAGCAGAGGAAACTGAGGCCTAGGGTGTTTAACTAACTTGGTGGAGCTGGCATGGTTAATTAACTCATGTTTGATCCACAAACTAGACTCAATCCAAGCCTAGAACCTAGGGAGATGAGAATCTAGATCTAGAACCCTGGCAGGTTGGAACCCTATTCTTTCTATTAAACCATGCTGCATTACATATGATCATTGAAAATAATGTTTCCTGTTGTAAAAGCACATGTACTGGCTGAACTTCTAACTCGTGACAGTATCTCATCAGCAGATCTGTCTCTCATCTGTCATCAGAGAATGGTAGAGCAGGTACTGTAATAAACAGTTTGGTATTATCAAGATGCCATAAAGGAGTAAGCTACAGACGGTACATTTGTATAAATGCATCATCTTTTATGCAGGTTATGAAAACTGAGGTTAAACGCCTTGAGAGGACAAGGCTGAAAGCAGTGTTTAGGGGGAAGCAAGCTTACAACAGCAGAAGGGGAAAACTATTTGACCTCTTCAATGGAATATCTGTTTTCCATCTCAGATTCCTAAGATACTGCACCACCCAGTGTGGTCTACTAGGGGGGAAAAAACCCACCAACCTAGGAATGAAGGAAAAACGGATTCCAGATCTGTCACTTCCTAGCTGTGTGACCTTAGACAAGGTACTAGACCTTTCTGTGCCCTAGTTTCCTTATCTGCCAGATGAGAAAAATGACTGCCCTGCCTATATCAAAAGGTTTTTGTGAGTATAAAATGAGATAAATAAATCTAAAAATGTTTTGAAAAGTTTAAAACAATATATAAAAATATGTCCCTCCACTAAAATTGTTTATACAATTTTTTTGGCTCTTAGTAAATGCTATTAATTTATATGTATAGTCATCTTTTATGTGTATAAACTAGTTCCCCAGTAGAACTACAACTAGTAAATTTGGGGCTGGGGAAAGCAACATGGGGCATACCGTTGAATTACCTTTTTAAAGACAACTACAGGGGCAGTTAGGTGGTTCAGAGGATAGAGCTCCAGCCTTGGAGTCAGGAGGACCTGAGTTCAAATCCGATCTCAGACACTTGATACTTACTAACTGTGTGATCCTGGGCAAGTCACTTAACCCTGATTGCCTCACAAAAAAAAAAAAAAAGACAACTACAGTTTGGCGGGGTGGAGTGATGGAGAACAGAATGAGCCAGGACAATATGAAGGTGGTCCTGTGGTAAACAAAGGGATGGGGCAGAAAGGTAGCTTCTAATTTTAACTAATTTTTGTTCCAAATTAGGTACTAAGTTCTCATGTTTTTACACTGCTGGAGGAGCATAACTATTGTCAGTGCCCTCTTAAATTTCTGTGCCTAGGAGCAGAGCCCCAGCCACACCACCTTTGTTTTCACTCTACTCCCCAACTAGATGATAAATTCCTCAAGAATAGAATATCTCTGAGTCTATCATTACTAGACACTTGGCAAGTATTCAATAAATGTTTGTTGTTGATAAAATGTGTTTCTGTTGTTTAATTTTTATTGATACCTTTTGTTTTTACTTCACTTTCATTTCTGAATATACCCCTTCTTCCCTTGGCCACCAAACTATAGCTAGAAATGCATTATAAAAAGAGAGCCAAAAACGAATGTCCTGGCAAAACTAGCCAACACATAAACTGAATCTGATAGTACATGCAATGTCCTCTCTGCATAGAAGTGAGGGACGTTTTTTTTTTTTCCTTCTCCAAGGCTAAGCTTGATCCTTATAATTACATAATTTCTCCTACTTTTTTTGGGTTCTTTCCATTTACATTATTGTAGTTATTGTGTATCTTGTTTCCTATTCTGAATTATTTCATTCTGCATCAGTTCCTTTAAGTCTTCCCACACTTCTCTGAATTCTTCATATCCACCATTTCATATGGCACAATAATATTCCATTATATTCATAAACCATATTTCATTTAGCAATTTCCCCAGTTAGTGACCATATACTTTATTTCTAGTTCTTTGCTATCACAAAAAGTGTTGCTGCGCACATTTTGGTGGATATAAATCCTTCCTTTTTGTCTTTAACCTCATTGAGGTACATGCCCATGGAGCATGCCTGAGAATGGTATCTGCAGGGGACATCCCACAGAAGGAAACACAGACTCTTCTATGAAGGACTTGCTGCTTTGTGATAATGCAGTCAACAGTGGGAGCTAGGGGAGGTTCTCCACCTCAATCCCATCGCTCCCTGCCTTGTGACAGCTGAAGGTGATGGAGACTGTGTCAAAGTTGGATCAGATCACATTGTCCACTAAGGCAGAAGTGGCCCACTCACCAAACCTTAAAAGAAGAACTCTGCCCGCTGTCTCTCGCCTTATTCTACTCTTCAGTTAGCATTGTGTAACTCTGGAGAAGCTCTGGAGTGGGGTATAAAGAACCAGAGAATGTAAGAGAAAGAGCCTGACCCTTCTTTTAGGTGGCCAGACTTCCTCATGACCAAACTGGATGGAATTTTCTCAGAGCCAAGAGATACTTCTTAGTGAAGAGGGAGAAGGTATGGTTCCCTAGCTCCAGTAGTGGGTAAGGTTGCTACACTCTCAGTGGGATTCTGAATCAAAGGTAGGAATTTTACATTCTAGTCAGGTTAGTTTTTTTTTTTAAAGCATAAATCAGTTATTATTAACTGATTATTATTAACTTATTATTAACTGAGTTCTGGGACCCTCCTCTTAAGATATTGCCTCAAAATAAAATATTTAACAGCTAAGGTGGTACAGTGGATAGAATGCTGGTCCTTGAGGTAGGAAGATATGAGTTCAAATTTGATACTATATAAATGCTAGCTATTAAATTATAATAACTTATAAATATGGGATTTAAAATAAAGCCTCCTGATATTTTGAAATCTAAATGATAAAGTGATAGAGTTGAGAAGGAGAAAATTTCAAGGAGAGGGTTATCAATAGTTGTCAAAAGGCAGAGAGAATAAGGACTGAGAAAAATCTATTTGATCTGGCAAATAAAAAGTCTTTGGTGATCATACAGCAGTTTCAATAGAATGATGAGGGCAAAAGACAGATTGAAAAGACATAGAGAGGAAGGTATAATTGGTGCAAAATGCTTGTTCCAGAAAAAGTGGGAGAAAAAAATGACTGATCAAGGGGCAAGTGATTTTCTTTTTAAGGTAAGAGAGACTGAAACATACTTGTAGCCAAAAAGTAAGGAAGCAAAGGGAAGAAAAAAGGAGAATAATTGAGGAAGTCAGAGCCTGGAGGAGGCAGGCTCTAGGGAATCATTCTCTTACTATTTACATCAGAAGGAACAAATATGCAATTCTTTGTTTATAATTTTCAAAGAAATCATATTAATTTCACTAAACAGACTAGTCTTTTTACTTATAACACATATAAATAATTAATTTATATCCTGAGAATTTCTATGGGGTGAGGTAGTGGAAAGAGGACTTGCTCTGGAATCAGAAGACATTGGTTCAAATCCCAGCTCTGCTACTTATTACCCATATAACCTTGGGCAAGCCAGTGCCACTTTCTAAGCCATAGTCTCCATATCTACAAAATGAGGGGGATGGGCTTGATGACCTCTGACTTCCCTTCTAGCTCTAAATCTGATTCATATTTTCATTGTCATGTATTGTAAGTATAGGAGTTTGGCTTCCATGAAGTTGGTCCCTATTGCAGAGACATGGGTTCTAGCTCCTTGCTAAGTGATATGACCGATGCAGTAGCATTTGGTTGGTCTCTCGGTGCCTATAACTCAGTAAGAGGTGCTTCCTACAACTTACTACTAAAGGAGATGACCATGGCCATATGGGCACCACAGTCAGAAGGAATAAGAAAACCCAAGCTATATCCTGGTTGGCCAGATGGAAAACTTAGGCTTTGAAAGTCCCTCAGAAAGACAGGTCAAAGGAAAAATGAAATGTAATGGGGGTCTGGTGTATGTGCAGGCACCATCAGATTGCTCAGCTGATACAACCTCCCCATGGGAAGATTGTTGGGAAGGTTGCTTTTGGGAGAAGTGGGGCGATAATGTGGAAGGGAAAAATTCCTTGGAGAGACTGTGGAATATGCATGAACATTCTGCAACTGGTTCAAGTTGACTAATTACTGTTGAAGAGAAAGCTCTTTGATTTTACAGGCACCAAGGTGGTACGGGTGGATAGAACATGGGACTTTGAGTTAAGAAGACCTGAGTTCACATTCTGCCTTAGGCACTTACTAGCTATGTGACCCTGGGAAAATCATTTAACTTCTGTATGCTTCAGTTTCCTCATCTGTGATACAGGGATAATAATTGCACCAATCTCCTCACCCTACCAGGTTGTTTTGTTGTGAGATATCATATTTGCAAAGTGCTTTGCAAATCTTAAGAAGCTTTATAAAATGCTAGTTATTATTATTTTATTGGCTTTAGAGGAATTCAAAAAGGTCTGTCACTTTGTTTCCTCTTTGTATCTCTTTACTTGATTCGTGCCTCCTTTACTCATGATATCTGGTGAGAAACCATGCTATAAGGAAAAAGAAGACTTTAGGGCTTTTTTCCCTCTGAAGTTATGTGGCTCATAGACACAAGCTTCATTCCTTCACTTTCTTGTTTGTTCTTTTCTAGTTGTGAGTGAAAGGGTTTGTATTCTTGCAACCTAATGAGTTTGAAAGGTCATCCTGAGAGTGCTCCAGTGTCCTAGGGTGCCAGAACCTAGGTTCTAGGACAGATGTTAGAGATAGCCCAACATTGATGCCTAAGATGAGGACTCATCCGGCAGCAATGTTACCTTTGGATGTAGACTTGTTGGAACCAGTGCTATGTAGGAACTGAACTAAGTTTTGAGCCTATACCCTCAGAGGCTGAGATAATGTAGAGGAAAGTATGCCCCAGATGTATTAGGGGGAATTTTTTTTATGTTTGCTCTTGCTATACGAAATGAATATCCTTTTGTAAAAGACAATCAATATGAGATGAAGTGCTAGTCACTGACTCCCTAATGATGGGAAGGGGGGAGATATAGTTGAAGGAACAAAATAGAGGCTCAAACCAAAAGCAATAGAGAAGACACACTCCCAGTCCCTCAAAGTTACCCCTGGAGCCTTGAAGGGAATTGCAGCAGGCCTGGCCCTGAGAGAATGGAATCAGAGCAAATGTATTGCAGAAATATCTGTTCTTCAAACCCACAAAGCTCTCTTTACCTCCTGGAAGATTATAAATGGGTATAAAATGTTATTATGTGATGTTCATGCATACTTATGAACTTTTTGTGTTTTAACTATTTCTTTTACGATGGAGGAAATAAATAGCTGTCCTATACCTGATATCTACTTTGTACATTGAGTAACTATTAGGTAAGAGCCTAGACATGAGTTATGCCTAAGTTTTGATGAAGACATTTTTTCTACCAGGTGTGGTGGCATACACCCATAATATCCGCTATTAGGGAGACTGAGGCTTGGTTGAGCTCAGGAGTGCTGAGCTGCAATAGGGCTAAAGCTGTTCAGGTATCTGCACTAAAGTTGATAGCCATATGGTGAGCCTTTGGGAGCAGTGAAACACAGAGGAGCTAACCAGCCATGGCTGGAAATGCAGCAGGTCAAAGCTTCCATGCCAATCATCAGTGAAGCCCAACCCGTGAGAAATAGGAAGCGCAAGACTTCCTGAGGTATTAAACTGAAGTGACTTGCCTAGGGTCACATAGCTAGTAAGTCTCTGAGGCAGGATTTGAACTCGGGTCTTCCAAGTTCTGTTCTCTATTCACTGAGTCACATAGCTGCTCTGGAATCAAAAGGCTTTCTCTTCAACAGTGGTTAATCAACTGGAACCCAGTTATAAAACATTCATGCATGCTCCACAGTCTCTCCAAGACATTTCCCTTCCACATCATCACTACAATTCTCCCAGAAGCAGCCTCCCTAGCAATGTCTACATGAAAAGAAGAAATGAAGGCAGGAAGGAAGGAAGAATGGAAGAGAAAGAGAGGAGGGAAGAAGAAAACATCTTCCTCTAACTCTGGATTGGGTACATAATTAGCCAGAGAGAACAAGAAGAACCTACTGTACACTTTTTGGGTTCAGCTTACCCTAGTGACTTAATCTGGTCTGTGTGAGTCCAAAGCTAGAGCCCCTTTTCCCCTATCATTTCAAACTCAAACTACTTTTCACCCCCAGAAACTCATCATTCTGCAAGATAGAATTAATCAACCAACCAGTCAGCACTGGGGATACAAAAAGAGGCAAAAGATAGTCCCTGCCCTCAAAGAGATCACAATCTACTCAGAAACTGGGCACCTCCCAAGCAGCCTTGGGGACCCTCCCTCCTTCTGATTGTAGAGAGTAGAGGATGGATATTAAAAGGCTCCTCCCAGATTCTCCACTATTTAAGGATGGCACCCAGAATTCTCATCATTTCACACCTATAACTTTCCTGGACTTCATCATATCAGAAACTCATCTCTCTGCTAAATGAAATCAACCAGGAAACCCATGCTTCCTCATTTCCTACTCTTTCCAGCTTCTTTTTTTGTTGTTATTGTCTCCTGAATTTAGATTGTAAGCTCCTTGAGGGCAGGGTTTTTTTTAAACTTTTCAAATTATCATTTTATTATTTCTTGAACTCTACAATGGAGTTTTTATTTAATATCTTGTTTTTACCCCAATTACACATAAAAATAATTTTTAACATTCTTTTTTTAAAATTTGAGTTCTAAATCTCTCCCTCCCTCCTGCCTCTCCCATCACTGAGAAGGCAAGCAAATTGATATATGCTATACATGTGCAGTCATGCAAAACATATTTCCATATTAGTCATGTTGTGAAAGAAAAAACAGTAAAAAATCCAAGAATAATAAAGAAAAGTTTTAAAAAGTCTGCTTTGATCTGCCTTCAGACTCCATCAGTTCTCTCTCTGGGGATGGATAGCATTTTCATTGCAAGTCCTTTGGAATTATCTTGGATCATTGTATTGCTGAGAATAGCTAAGTCATTCACAGTTGATCATTGTACAATTCTGCTGTTACTGTGTACAATGTTTAGTCTTGCTCACTTTACTTTGTATTAGTTCATGTAAATCTTTGTAGTTTTTCCTAGACCATCCTGTTCTTCATTTCTTATAGCACAACAGCAATTCATCACAATCAGATACCACAACTTGTTCAGCCATCCCCTAGTTGATGAACATCTCCTCAATTTCCAATTCTTTGCCACCACAAAAAGAGCTGCTATAAATATTTTGTACATATAGATTCTTTTCCTTTTTGTTTTTTCATCTTTTGGGGGTTCCAACATAGTAATGGTATTGCTGGGTCAAAGGGTATACATTATTTTGTAGCCCTTTAGGCATAGTTCCAAATTGTTCTCCAGAATGGTGGAATCAATTCACAATTCTATCGACAATGCGTTAATGTCTCAATTTTCCCACACCCCTTCCAACATTTGTTATTTCCCTTTTCTGTCATTTCAGCCAATCTGATAGATTGAGATGGTACATCAAAGTTGTTTTAATTTGCATTTCTCCAATTAATAGCAATTTAGAGCATTTTTTATATGACTATCGTTAGCTTTGATTTTTTTCTTCTGAAAGCTGCCTGTTCATATCCTTTGACAATTATCAATCGGGGAATGACTCTTATTTTTATAAATTTGACTCAGTTCTCTACATATTTGAGAAATGAGGCCTTTATCAGAGAAACTTGCTGTGCAATTTTTTTCACAATTATGTTTACTATTTCCTTCCATCCTATTCCCCCCCCCCATTTGTCCTACTCTTTTTTCTTTCACCCTGTCCGTCCTCAAAGAGGACAGGGTCTGTTTTAAGCCTTTGTTTGCATCTCCAGCACTTAACACAGTGCCTAGAACATAGTGGGTGCTTAAAATATGTTTATTAACTATTGACTATTGACTTAAAAGAAACCCAACATCCTCATGGGCTGCAAGTAACATAAGGTTCTAGAGGTCAACATAACAGCAAGCATACTTCTTACAATGCTAATTAGGAAACCAAATGAAATGATGTTTAATGTGTTTGTTTTGGTAATGAAGCTAGTGGCAATAATAACCCAGAGGTACCCAAGAGGATTTATTCTAAAAAGAGTTATCCAACATGCTGAAGTGGAGGTTCCCCCATATCTCTTTTATCACCCTTTTCCATTAATGGGTATTTCCCCCATGATCATTTAACAAATTAACATCTCATTTTTCAATTAACCAATTAATATCAATTAGCTTTTTCAAAGGAGGCCTCAGACACTTACTAGCTATATGATCCTGGGCACGTCACTTAACCTCTGTTTAATCCATTGGAGAAAGAAATGGCAAACTTTACGAGGCAGCTAGGCAGTGCAGTGGATAGAGCACCAGGCCTGGAGTCAGGAAGATCTGAATTCAAATCCAGCTTCATTACTCACTGTGTGACCCTGGACAAGTCACCTAACCCCTATTTGCCTTAGTTCCTCATCTGTAAAATGGGGACACACTGGAGAAGGAAATGTCAAACCATTCCACCATCTTTGCCAAGAAAACCCCATGGACAGTACCAGCGTACTTTGGTCCATGGGGTCATGAAGAGTAGGACAAGCCTGAACAGCTTTTTTTTTCTAATTTTTAAAACATTTTTATTTAAAGTTGTGAGTTCCAAATTCTATTCCTCCCTCCCCTCCCTCCTTCCTGAGAAAGTAAGCAATCAGATATGTTATACATGTGCAATTATGTAAAACATTTCCATATTAGTTATTTTGTATAAGAATACTTTAATAAAAGAAAAAAATGAAAGAAAGAAAGTGAAAAATAGCATGCTTCAATCTGTATTCAATCAAACTCAATTCTTTCTCTGGAGGTGGATAGTATGCTTCTTCATTAGACCTTTGGTATTGTCTTGGTTCATTGCATTGCTGAGAATAGCTAAGTTATTCACGATTCTTTATCAAACAATATTGCTGTTACTGTGTACAATGTTCTCTTGGTTCTGTTCACTTCATCAGTTCATGTAAGTCTTTTCAGGTTTCTCTGAAATCATCCAGCTTATCATTTCTCATAGCACAATAATTTTCCATTACAATCATATACTACAACTTGTTTAGCCATTCCCCAATTGATGGGCATCCCTTTGTTTTCCAATTCTTAGCCACCACAAAAAGAGTTGCTATAAATATTTTTATCCCTTTTTCGGTATGTCTTTGGGATATAGACCTAGCAGTGGTATTGCTAGATCCAAAGGTATACACAGTTTTATAGCCCTTTGAGCATATGAACAACAGCTTTATACAAAAATGTATTTTCTAAAATATTCATGGACAGAAATACAACATGCACCCCACCAAAATCAGGGGTAAACCCTTTCCTCTATTCATCCACTTGGGCCCTAGGAAGAGAAAATTCAAACTTAAAGTGGTGGTTATAAAAACATTCCCTTAAGCCCCAACCTGGGCAGGTAAGTCTAGTGAGGATACCCCACAGTGATCCTGAGGAGTGATCTGCTTGATCCAGCTCAGCCAAGAGCTAGCCCAGCTGAGCAAGGGAGCCAGCGACATCATCGATTGGCTGTGCTACACATAGAAGTAGACTTGTAGGGCACTCCATGAAGGGAAGGCACTTCCTGGCCGTGGCTTCTCTCCTCTGACACTGCCACTACCCTGGTGCAAGTTCTTATCATCTCACATCTAGACTATTGAAATAGCCTGCTGATTGGTCTCCCTGCTTCAGGTCTCTCCCCATCCCAGTCCATCTTCCATTCAGTTGTCAAATTTATCTTCCTTTTCCCTTTTTTTGGACGTCTTTGGGATATAAACCTAGCAGTGGTATTGCTAGATCAAATCTGACGATGATCACTACCACCCTACCCCCACTCAATAAACTCCAATGGCTCCCCATTACTTCCAGTGTCAAATATAAAATCCTCTGTTTGGCATTCAATGCCCTTTATAACCTGGCCCCCTCCTATATTTCCTGGGCAGCTAGGTGTCACAGTGGATAGAGCACTAGGCCTGAAATTAGGGAACACATCTTCCTGAGTTCAAATCTGGCTTCAGACACTTATTAACTGTGAGACCCTGGGGAAGTCATTTAGTCTTGGTTTCCTCATTTATAAAATGAACTGAAGAAGAAAATGGCAAACCACTCCATTATCTTTGCCAAGAAAACCCCAAACGGGGTCACAATGAGTTGGACACAACTGAACAACGACTCTTACCTTTCCAGTCTTTTTATATCTTACCCTTATGTATTTGTGATCCAGTGACACTGGCCTCCTTAATATTCCTTGCATAAGACGCTCCATCTCCCAACTCAGAGAAGTTCCTGTGGCAGTCCCCCATCCCCAGAATGCCCTCTCTAATCATCTCTGCCTCCTAGGCTTCCCTGGATTCTTTCAAGTTCCAGTTAAAATCTTAGCTTCTACAAGTGTTTCCCAATCCCCCTTAATACCTTCCCTCTGTTGATTATTCCTAATTTACTCTCTATATATATCTTGCTTGTACATAGTTGTTAGCATGTTATCTTCCCCCATTAGACTATGATTTCCTTGAGAGCCAGGACTTTTGCCTTTCTTTGTATCCCTAGTGCTTAGCAAAGTACCTGGAACATAGCAGGCATGTAATAAATGTTTGGGCAGCTAGGTGGTGAAGTGGACAGAGTGACAGTCCTGGAGTCAGGAAGACTCGTCTTCTTGAGTTCAAAATTGGCCCCAGACACTTACTAGCTATGTGACCCTTGGCAAGTCACTTTATCTTGTTTGCCTCAGTTTCCTCCTCTGTAAAATGAGCTGGGGAAGAAAATGGCAAACCACGCCAGTATCTTTGCCAAGAAAACCCCAAATGGGGTCACCAAGAGTCAGACACGGCTGAAAAACAACTGAACAACAAATGCTTATTAACTGATTGACTGATTTCTGTGTGTTGGCATAGCCAGTGGTGAAATCACTCCCTTGCTCAACTAGTCTAGATCCTTGCTGAGAAAGATCAAGCAAATCATTCCTCAGGATTGCTGTCCAATTTCTTTCCCAGACTCAACTATTGCTGCCACCACTAGTTTGGGTTATCATCAGGGAACCTTGGATGGCTTTGATGGATATCTCTGTCTCATCAGTTGCTTGGATACTCCCATCTCAAGAGATTCATTCATCTAACATCAGGAAAAAAGAAACACAAGATGAACACAGGAGTCAAGTGTTCATGTCTATATGGTAGCCATGTAGGGAGATAAGGCAGCCAAAGCTGCTGCCCCTCTCCCCACCCCAAGGGGGGTTTACAAGCAGTTACTCCTCCTTGAAATCTATCGGGAAGAGATGGAGTTATCATCTGCTCAAACTTTTCATATGCACTCTGCTCCTGCTCAGGAGCCAATTAAAATTTTCATTGCCATGCATTAAGATGACAGGAAACAGTCAGAGGATATCTGCTCATGCTCTGAATGGGGAAAGACATATACATGTCCCATATGTGGACTGGAAACATGGAGGATATTTGCATATACTCTAAGGACTGGGCTCTCATTGGTCAGTCCCTCCCTTACATTCCAAAAAAAAAAAAAAAGCAAATCCAAAAGGCACCATTTCCCCACTGACAGCATATGCAACATTCTTTCCCTGTAGTCTCTCACATCTCTAGGGGAGGAGGGAAGCATAACAGCTTTCTTCTACCACAAACTAGTGCCTACCAGCTTACTGCAGGGCTTTGAAAACATGTTCAAAAATTCCCTTGCTGCTTCTAAGTAGCTGGTGACTAACTCACACAGCTCCTCAAGCTGCGGCAGTTCCTGCAGGCAATGATAGACTTGCCCAGAGAAGTAAATACAAGTCAGCCACATTTAGGTCAGAAGCATTTGAAATATAAGAATGCAATGATCTGAGCTGGAAATTTTACTTCTAGAGCTCTCAAAGCACTGTAAGCCAAACCCATCTCCAGTGAGCTGGAAACAGATAAGCCATCTTCTCCTCCCATGGCCATGCAGTCTTTTTTTCCCCTCTAGGGCCTATTGTCCCATCACTGTGGTCCCTGGAATAGGTGCATAAGATCCAACAGTTTTGAAGCTTATGAATGTACACTGCGTGTTGAAGAATTCTTCTCGGATATATGTTGGACTAGCCAGCATTACTAGGGTCCTTACAACTCTGAGATTCCACGGTCAGGAAAAGAGCGGTGTGCGTGGCAGGTACATGGAAAATGGGCCACACAACTAGGAAATATAAGTTCTTCTTTTCTCCCTAGCAGGAAAGAAGAAGACTGTGTATATGTCAGGATAAAGGTACGATTATAGAAGCTTGTCCGTGAAGAAGAGATAAGGAAATTCTGTAATTCCTTCGCAGAATGAGATGTGTTTTCAGACACAGTCAAAATGCTGATTTGTTTTGCTTGACTACTTTTATTTGTTGTAAGGAAGGGCTTAGGTGGGAGGAGGGACAGATAGGAGGAAGGAATAAGTGGGTAGGGATAAAGCCACATAAAAAAATTTTTTTTTTATTTTATTTTATTTTTTTTAGGCAATTGGGTGAAGTGACTTGCCCAGGATCACACAGCTAGTAAGTGTCAAGTGTTTGGTCTGAGGCCAGATTTGAACTCAGATCCTCCTGACTTCAGGGCCGGTACTCTATCCACTGTGCCACCTAGCTGCCCCCCCAAAATTTTTAAAGCATCCATAAAACATTAAAAAATATGTACAGAACAAAAAGAAATCCAGAAGGCGACACAAACTAGGTAATTTTGTGACTATCTTGTTAAAAGTAATACACTTTTTTAAAAAATGAAGAGGTCTAGCAAGATTACCTCTATAGTTCATTCCAGCTCTAAATCTGTGATCCTAATTTATTAAGGATACATCTGAATGTTTTACATGATTGCACATGTATAACCTATATCTGATTGCTTACCATCTCAGGAAAGGGAGAAGAAAGGAGGGGAGGGAGGGATAGAATTTGAAACTCAAAACTTTTTTAAAAAATGTTAAAAAATTGTTTTAACATGTAATTGGGGAAAAATAAAATATATCAAATTTTTAAAAAGAAAAACAAAGAGAAGAAAATATATCTCCCTCACCCCCAAGTTCACTGGAGATGTAGGAGACTATGATTGTGAAACAGTGTATATACCAGGGCTTTTTAACCCTTTATGTGTTACAAACCCTTTTGGAAGTCTAGTGAAGGCAACGGACCCTTTCTCAGCGTAATATATTTTTTTTAAAAGAATTAAAGGAAATGCTAAATTTCAGTTTAAAGGCTAATGAAAATAAAGATGTAATTTCTTTTTCTATCCCAAGTTCATGTATCCTGAAATCTATCCATAGATCCCTTTAGGGTTCTATGCACACCAGATCAAGAACCCACTATATTTACTGTCACTCAGCTGAGGTGTTAGTTTTGCTGAATTGTTTTTTTCTCTTCCCTTTATCTTTTGTTTATGTTTTGTTGTTGTTGTTGAATGGGATGAATCCATGGATCAGGGAAGAGGAAAGAATATATTCTTTCCTAGAAATAAAAGTAATATAAAAAACAAAAGATATCCATAAAAATTTAACATTTAAAAATGCACAGGCATGGTTTCTCTGTTTGGAAGCACAATACCTAAGTTTTTGCATTTTTTGGAGGAGGGTATGATGGGAAAGGGCAGCTAGGTGGCACAGTGGAAAGAGTGCAGGGTCTGAAATCAGAAAAACCTGAGTTGAAATCTGGGCTCAAATACTTACTAGCTGCGTGACCCTGGGTAAGTCACTTTACCCTGTTAACCCCAGTTTCCTCATCTGTAAAATAAGCTGGAGAAGGAAATGGCAAATATCTCTGCCAAGAAAACCCCAAAAAGAAGAACTTGACACAACTAAAAAATGACTAAACAACCTCAACAAAAATGATAGGAAAAGAGAGAAAAGAGCCAAGGAAGAAACCAATATGACAGCTATACAGAGCTTTACATAAATCATTTTATTTGCTCTTCACAACAAATCTGGGAGGTAGGTACTATATAGATATTATAGGTGTTATTGTTGTTATCCCCACCTCAGAGATGAGACAACTGAGGCTCAGAGGATTTAAAGTGATTTGTCCACATTCACACCACTACTAACTTCTGGAAGGCAGGATTTGAACCTGGGTCTTCCTGACTCCATTCTCAGCCTCCTGACCCTTATACCATACCATATTGCCTTCCACCCTCATTTATCAGCTAGACTAAAAGAGATCTGAGCCTCAGTTTTCTCCACAAAATGCGGGGATAATAACACTTGCATCAACTAGTTTGCAGACTTCTTGTAAGCAAAGTGCTTACAACAAAACCTGAGAATATTAAAGTTCCATGGAAATGTGAGGTAATAGTAAGAGTGATATTATTATTATTTTTGAAATGATGTAAATACTAGTAATTTAGAGATGTTTACAGGGTAACATTTAACTATATACATTCCTCTGGGTGAAATATCGTCGCCTTTTTGAAAATGAAGATATTCCTGAGAAGAAGATCTCGTTAAGACACTGATACCTTAACTGAACAGAGACTTGATCTTTGTGAGGATGAAGACGCTGACCACACAGTATACACACTATATGGAGTCAGAGGACCTCTGTTCAAATGCCAACTCTGCCTCAATTTTCTCCTCTGTGATATGAAGTATTGAAGTCAATAGCCTTCTAAAGTCTAGCTCTAAATCTGTGATCCCTAGCTTCCCACCTGGAGCAAAGAGGAGGTGCTGAAAGAAGAAGGTGCTGAGGAAACAAACTTTCCCACCTTCCTTTTCCTGAAACCCAGGTGGCTGCCCCTGCCAGGAGTTTTTGGGGCTGAATGGGAAGTCACATTGCTTGAGTCTAAACAAGACTAAATATAGACATTTGGGTCACTGAAACCTATGTAATGGAAAAGAACACTGGACCAGGACACAGGAAACAAGTTTTCTCATTCCATTTCTGCTACCAACTGGTTGTATGGTGATGAGTCACTTCACTCATCTAGGCCTCAGTTTTCTCTTATGTAAAATAAAGGGGTTGGACTAGACAATCTCTACCGTACTCATCAGCTCTACTGATCTATTGCCTGTTTTCTATGTGCATTAATTCAGTACTCTGTTAAGATAATCTTCCTTATTTCAATGATATTTAATAATAGCTTGATGCTGAACTTAGTCAAAAAGTGACACATTTCTTCACTGGAATCTCCAGAAGACCAGTGATTTTCTCGGATTAGAAAACTACAAGTGTGGGAATTCCCTTCACCAACCTGTCTATGATTTATCAGGGTAGCTTATTTAAACTCTGAGGATACTTATCCCAATTCCTTCTCCCCAAAGCTTGGTTACATTTCCCTCTTCAGGGTCAGAGTAATTCTATAATGCCATCAGCTTGAGCCGCCACCGGTGTGCTATCCCATCTAAGACTGTCCATTGTGAATTAATTTAGTAAGCCAGCCTAAAGTAGCTTTTAGAAAGGAGTAATTACTAAGTTGGTAGAAATAAGAGCAGTTGATAAAACATCCTCCCAAAAGCCTGTGATACACTCTTTCACCAAGGTATACATAGTGCAGGAGAAAGTGGGCTCCAGCTTAGAAAGGACATGTGACACAGAAGTGACTCATAGCATCTGGTTGTTGGAAGTCTTTTTCTCTCCATTTGTGAGTTGCTCAGAAAGTTCCCCTTGAGCATGGTGAATCTAGGTCCACCTGTTCTTGGCCTCAAATGCAGACAATGTTACCAACAGGTCTGGGGACACAGGGAGGACACCAATAGGAAGATAGGAAATCCAAAATCTTCCAGACCCTTTGAAACTCACAAGATTCTTCACTGGCCAAAGAGGGGAAAAAAGAAAGAGACCCGGCCAAGGAGAAGCCAAGGCCTCCTTTTCCTCTCCAAGCAATTCATCCTCAGGAGGTTCAGCTAGAAATGCAACGTTCTCTCCAATTCCTGTAAATCAATCCCTTCTCTATTGGCTTGATGATTTATGCATGATCCTTTGGCTATGACCAGACTTCTTATCCAGCCTGATTCTTGTACATCCATTCCAGTATGAAAGCCTCTAAGTACTTAGTCTTAGGCCTATGATCGACTGGGACATATCCTTAAGTAGTTATGGTATCAGGGTTAAAATAGAATGAGGTGGTTTTAATCTTACCTATCCAATAGGTAAATCCTAGAGAGTTGGTTGTCTAAGGCCCAGAAAGGTTAAGTAACTTATCCAGGGTCACACAGCTAGCAAGTATCATAGGCAGGATTTGAATCCAGGGCTCCCTATGTCCAAGCTCAGCACTCTAGCCAGTATTCTAGACTGCTGAAAACTTCTCTAAGCCAAGAACAAATTACCGTCTTATAACATTTGGATGAAATCTTGATGATTTTCCATAGAAAATGACTGGCCATCAAAAATTGTGATCTTGGGCAAATCATTTAATGTCTCTAAGTCTCAGTTTCCCGGCTTATAAAATAAAGAGACTGGTCTAAATAATCTCTAAGATCCCTTCCAGCTTAAAAGCTATGATCCTATGATCTGAATTCAAATAAAAGAGTCGTTCCAGTTAGATTCAGATTATGGGAATTAGCCAAGCCTATGTTCTGAATTGTTATTGCTTGCCCTTTTAAGGTGGAGTACTTAACTTCAATGTTGTCTTTTCTAGTACTCTGATGCACTTAAAGGCCATGAGCCACGATGTTAAAACTCAATGGAAACATTGAAGGGAGGAATTTGAGCCACAAATCTACACTGTTCATGTAAAAAAGAGAGCTGTTACAAGGATGCCCCCGGAAGGTGGGAATTCTAGAATCATAGCTTTAGAGCTGGGATGGTCCTCAGGGAGCATCTAATTCAAACTCTCTCATTTTACCCAGGAGGCAACTGAGGCACATGGAGAGGAAATGAATTGTCCAAGATCATAGAGGTAGTAAGACCATCAATGGCAGAATTTGAGCCCTGGGACTCTGACCCTGAAGCCTGCTCATTTTCCAGCCTACCTGGGATAATAGAGAAAACATTGGATTTCAAGTCAGAAGGCCTGTGTTTTAGTGCTAAGTCCTTCACTTACTAAGCCATGTGATCATACAAAAAAAAAAATCACTTGACCTCTTTGGACCTTTGGTTTCATTTTTGTAAAATGAGAGATTTGAACTGGATAATCTCTGAGGTTTCCTTCCAGCTCTAATAGTCTATGATTTAAATTTTGAAATGGTAAAACAAATGGCGTGACAATGGGAATATGGAAATACAGCAATCCTTTTCTCTTCTGCATAGGAATGGTAAATGTTAAAGTCCTAAAATTGATGTAAATTGGTTCTGGCCTCTGAATTACTCTGGTGTAAGTGCTAATAATAGCTGAACACACTGCAAACATGCGCAATGAGATTGGCCCCCAGAGAGCCACCTGGTTAATTCAGCTAAGAAGGCATCTGGGAAGTAGCTAAATCCCTCCAAGTCAAGGAAAGACCTGTGGCCCCAGGCCATGACACCCCAAATGAGCCAGGAGTCCTGGCTCAACTGATTACCTGGCATGTCCAGATCTTATTTCAGTCCAGTCAATGTGTTTTTTCAGTTCATAGTTTTCACTTTTTTCTCCCCATTGAGATCATTAAAAAAAAGTCTTGTTTTCCTTTTTTCACAATTGAAAATTTAAGCCTTTTTTCTTCCATTCAAATAGTATTCCAACAGATTAAAAGGTTTTGAATGCTCAAAGCTGCATCTACATGACAGAGAACAAAAGCTTTGGCAAGGCTGTCTGGGAAAGCCCAGTCTTAATGTGAGAATGGGGTTGCATCTACTCTTCTGCCTGCCTCCCAAAGGGGAATGTTCCAGATAGAAACAGTCTATCTGTCAATGTGTCAGGTTCCTATTATACTTGATCTATATAGACCCTCAATATCACAAAATGGAAGGAGAGGAAAATGTCTTGGAACAAACACCACAGTCTCTATGAAAGATTGTTGCTTGTCTCCTTTAGCATAGGCCTCTCTTCACCCACATCCATGGAAATCTATATATTATGGATCTGTAGGAGGCAGTGTGGGGAAATGGATCAAAAGCTTTCTAGCAGGGAGGAGGACAAATCACTCAACTACTAAGCTCCCCAGGCAATTCTCTAGGATTTATCTTCTATCAGTCAATCAACAAACACTGATTAAGCACCAATTTTGTGCTGGGTACTGTGCTAGGCCTGGGTTTGAATGGTCATAGAAACCCTTGTTTGTCCTTTGTTGTCAAAGAAGACCATGACATCAGAGAAGTGATGGCATGACATGCAAGTGAATTGGATTTAAGTGAGGAAGGTCTGTGCAAAGTCACCAACCTCACTCTCTCCTCCGGAGCCATCTGGGTCCAGAGGCCAGATATAGATCAGGACCACTAGAGATGGCCCAGGATGCAGTGGGAGACCTTGGCCTTTTCAAGCTAAGGTCTTTAATAGGTCTCAGTTTGCCCTTACAGAGGAAATAGCAGCTGAAGCAGGACTAGAAAGAAGTAATGATGAGGGAGAAAAGAATATTCTAGAAGGGTGCTTTTAAATCAATTTGATTCAACAAAAATTTATTAGACACCTATTCTGTGCAAGGCACTGGAGATACAAAGGAAAAAAAAAACTAGTCCCTGCCCTCAGGGAGCTTACATTCTATTGGAACTTCTTACAATTAGGATCGAAGTTGAAGTACAAGGCAAAACCTGCCTCCAAAGTGTTATCTATATTGTTGATCATTTTGTGACACTTTTAAAAGATTCATTTGTAAAGATAAAACTAAGTAGGTACAGGCCAGGATAATGTACCAGGAGGGAAAATGGCCAAAGTATTATATTTTATAAAAATATATAAAATAAATAAGGCTTAACAGCAGTGACCAAAAAAATGAGATTGTCAGTATAAAATACACTTAACAAAAACCATCAATGTACAGGGAAGGGGAGAGAGACAAGGGGAGAAGGGTGAAGTCAAGGGGTACTTTATCCCCCTGTTCAGTTTTTACCTCTGGCCATGGAAGATAGTCTGTGTGATTTTGAATGTTATTTTCAATTCAGTTCAATTCAACAGACATAAACTCTACTAGTAGCCAGAGCACTATGGGAGAGCCAGATAAATCATATCTCTACCCTCTAGGCACCTAGAGCCTAGCAGAATATAGGGGCAGGTAGGGGGTACAACGCATAGAATGCCAGGCCTAGAGTCAGGAAAATTCATCTTCCTGAGTTCAAATCTAGCCTCAGACACTTCCTAGCTATGTAATCCTTGGCAAGTCACTTAACCCTGTTTGCCTCAGTTTCCTCATCTGTAAAATGAGTTGGAGAAGAAAATGAAAAACCACTCCAGGATCTTTGTCAAGAAAACCCCAGGGGCAGCTAGGTGGTGCAGTGGATAGAGCACCAGCCCTGGATTCAGGAGGACCTGAGTTCAAATCCAGCCTCAGACACATAACACTTACTAGCTGTGTGACCCTATGCAAGTCACTCAACCCCATTGCCTAGCAAAACAAAAAACAAAACAAAAAAAAAAGAAAAAAGAAAACCCCAAACAGGGTCACGAAGAGTTGGACACAACCGAAAATGAGTGAACAACAACAAAGGCTGATATAACTCACAACCATTAGCAAATAACTAAATACCAAATGAGTAATAAGGACACAGGAAAGATATAAATACTCAGAGTGCTACAGGAAGTCTGAACTCATTATTAACTGATAATCTTTTGAGTCTAGCCTGCAACTTAATTTTTTAAAAATAAAGATTCACTATGCTAGGCATCACAGTCCGTGTTTTCACTTGTGGTCTCTAGTACCTTTTCATAACACAAAGAGGAAGCTCTCTCAATGGATGCTAACACATCTGTTAAAACATGGAAGTGAAAGTTGTTTCATTTCCATTTCTACTACTCCTGTAACTCAGGCCCTAGTCATTTTGTGGTAGAACTAGACCTTTCAGATTAACTAGCTGTGATAATCTGAAAAAGCTTCTGGTTTGGGAGGGCCTAGTCTTTCTTGGGACAGGCTGCTCTAGACCTGCTCCTTGGAAGAAGTAGCATAGGGTGATGGATTTGGAGTCAAGAACATCTGGGTTCAATCCCAACCCTGGCATTGATTACCTAGCCATATGAACTGTTTTCTGAACTGTAAAAGAAGGGAGGTTGGAAGAGATAGCCTCTAGGGAAACTTCCACCTCTATCTATGGTCTCACAATTCCTTTCTTACCTGGCTCTCCCTCTCTTTTATGGAATCTTCCTAGAACCTTTACCTAGAAGCTTCCATGTCCTAGGAAACCTCCATATTTGGCACCTTCCATCCTGTGACAACAGAGGTGAAAAGCCAAATAAGCATCCTTGACCAACACCCTCCCCCTCTAAGAAAAAAAAGCTTGGCCTAACTAAATGCCCACTGTTTGCGGGGCAAAGTATTAGATGCAAGTAATAAGAACATGAAATAAGATCCATTCTCTACCTCCAGTAAAAGTAGTAGCAGTGATTTATTCATCTTTTTATTAAATTTTTATACATTTATTTAGGAGTGATTATCTACATACTTTTACAGATAAAAAGCTGAAACACAGAGATGTATATAGTCATAAACTCCAACCAAGTAGTCATTTAGTCAACCATAGCCAGAGGTATGTTGGAAAATGTTTAACAACCAACTCTCTGGATAGAGCACTGGTCCTGAAGTCAGGAGGACCTGAGTTCAAATCCTGCCTCAGACCAAACACTTGACACATACTAGCTGTGTGACCTTGGGCAAGTCACTTAACCCCAATTGCCTCACTTAAAAAAAAAAAACCAACCAACTCTCCAGGAAAAATCCTTTTCTGCAGAACATACTTCAAAGTTTAATTTGCATTATTAACATTTTCTCCACAACTTTCTTAAGTCTAGACTATCAAACAAACTAAATCAAGCCCTGATTTGTAGTATTTGCTGATTTCCAAGGGGTAAATGCTCACACTGAAAATTTGACAAACTGCTCTTGGTGTTGGTTTGAGCTGGCTCCAGCATATCTTTCACCATAGTTCACTTGAGCCTCAAATGTTAAACCTTTTAAATGAAGGGAAGATCGCCGTGCAATAGAAAAACCACTGGGACTGAGCATCAAGAGACCTGGGCAGCTCAGCCTCTGCCCTTAATTGTTGTGTAGCCTTGGGAAAAATCACTTACCTCTCTAGGCTTCAGTTTCTACATCTATAATATGGTGAGGTGACGGTGATGTGATGCCTGAAGCTCCTTCTAGCTCTAACATTCTATGATACTGACTGTGAATTGGGGATTGTCTGAACAAATTGTGCGCATGAATTTTATGGAATATAACTGTGCTATAAAAGATGAGAGCCTTGAAGTCGTCACCTATCCAGGGACCCAAAACTGCAAAACTCTTATCAATTTGGAGCTTTCTCTGAAACATTTGTGGGTCCTCTACTCATTTGAAGGAACCTACTAAAGAGATTCTCCATGCAGAACTATCCATCTTGGATGCCCTATTTCTGTAGCACTCCACTAGAGAAAAGTTAGCATTTTTTTCCTTTTGTTTTATGTTATAATTAGACAGTTTTCCAGGGTGTTTCCTCTACAATCCAGACCAGTTTTTTGGAGATAACTTCTGCATTGTTGGTGATTTATGTATTAAAATCTGTTATATTACTACATTCATAATAATAATTAATAATATCATTTAATAGCATCTTAAGGCTTATAAAGCATGTTTCATATGCTATCTCATTTGATCCTCACAATAACCATGTGAGATAACTGCTTTTATTATTACTTCCATTTTTCAGTCTAGGAAAACAGATGCTGAGAGAAATGTTTCGTTACTTACCCAAGGTCTCACAGCTAGAAAATGTCTCAGGCAAGGTATGAGTGGGAGCTAATATGATGAGAGTGGATTTTTCATCCAAAGAATACTGGTACCTAGCACTTCTTTGAGAGGACATTAGAGGTGCTCATCCATGAATTTTGTTCTCCTATTTTGAGCATATTTTGTTTGCTTGCTTTACTTTGACATAATAATAATAACTAGCCTTTATATAGCTGCTTTATATATATTAATTCATGATCTTTACAATAATACTGTGAAGTAGGTGGAATTATTATCACCATTTTGTAATGAGAAAACTGAGACACAGAGTGGTTAAATGACTTGCCCAGAGTCATACAGCAAGTAATATCTGAGGCAAGCTTTGAACTCAGATCTTCCTGACACCACATCCCATGCTCTATCCACTCTGCCAGGAGATAGATTGTCTAAGTTTCTTATAGACTGCAGGCCCATGGGATAAGGTTTACCTACTAACTTAGAAATCTCAAGCAATAAACTCCAAATACTTTACCCATTATTGGCAGGGGGTGGGGGGTGGGGGGGGAGAGCACACCTCCTTGGAGGTTTTTTGTATCTGTTTTTCTTTTTAAATTAGGCTATTTATTCTAGTGAGTGGATGAGTTTGGACTTCTTAGATTCTCTATTTGTATGACTTCCTGGTGAAATTTTGGATACCCACCCTATGTATTTCATGATCCCAGAAGATTTTTTGCACGCAACCCCAGGACTGAATCCAGAGCAGATATGTGGCAGAGGGGGCCCCTTAGTAGGAGGGGAAGAAGGTAAATGATCTTCTTCTCTTTCAGGATAGCACCAATTTGGTATCGAACTTGGTATCCAACTGACTCCAGAGCAGAGAGGCTCTTTAGTAAGAAAAGGACAGGAAGAGGAGAGCACCTCCAACCCCCTACTCAAAGGACCAGTGGTGCTATGCATATACTAAGACAAAGAAGTCTAGTTTCTCACTTGAAAATGAGGGTATGACTTCCATTCAACTCCAGGTCCCTAATTCCTGTGTGGAAAGTCCCACAGGTTCTCAGAGTTTTATAGGGATGAGGTTTTCCCTCTGAGGGGAGGTAATTGATTATTTTCCCCTTTTCTTTACTGTTTTTGATTTAGGATAGGCCTTTGCAAGCACCAAGATATGTAGTAACTTTTGAAAATTTTATAAAATGATGTCTGCTTATAAACATGAATTTGGAGATGAGTGTAATATTCAGGCCTACCACCTATGGCAGGTTTGTTTTTAATTCCTTTATTTCCAGATTATTTAAGAATCATGCCACATGGAATTGGTCCAACCATTCTCAAGAACAATTTGGAACTACGCCCAAGGGGCTATAAAACTGTGCATACCCTTAGATCAAGCAATATTACTACTAAGTCTGTACCCCAAAGAGATCAAAGAAAAAGGAAAAGGACCTATATGTAAAAAAAATATTTCTGGCAGTTCTTTTTATGGTGGCAAAGAATTGGAAATTGAGATGATGCCCATAAATTGGGAAATGGCTGAACAAGTTGTGGTATATGATTTTGATGGAATACGAGAAATGACAGGCAAGAGGGTTTCAGGAAAACCTGGAAAGATTTACATGAATTGATTAAAAGTGAAGTGAGTAGGAGACCATTATACACAATAACAGCAATAATGTATGATGATCAATGGTGAATCACTTAGCTATTCTCAGCAATACCATGATTCAAGATAATTCCAAAGGACTCATGATGAAAAATGCTATCCACCTGCAGACAGAGAACTTATGAACTCCAAGTGCACTTACTTTATTTTTCTTGCCTCTTTTTGCAATATGGCTAATATGGAACTATGTTTTGCATGATTTCACATGTATAATTGATATATTGCTTGCCTTCTCACTGGATGGGGAAGGGTTAGAAGGGAGGAGAGAATTTGGAACTCAAAAAAATTTAAATGGATATTAAAATAAATAAAGTATGATTTTTAAAAAAAGAATTAAAAAGGGGGGCAGCTAGGTAGCGCAGTGGATAGAGCATCGGCCCTGGATTCAGGAGGACCTGAGTTCAAATCGGACCTCAGACACATAACACTTACTAGCTGTGTGACTCTGGGCAAGTCACTTAACCCCATTGCTTAGCCAAAAAAAAAATAAATAAAAAAAGAATCATTCCACATGTACTTTTCTGAGACTCTTTAGTACAAGGCACTAGGGAAAGTAAGCAAAACGATGAAGCCCTGGCCTACCTAAGTCATTAAGTCACTATCCAGAAATTGGGAATACAGACTTTGTCAAAAAGCACCTCCAGTTGATTTGCTGGACTCAGCAAATATTTAACTAGAATGGAGAGGGAGTATGGATGAGATGTTAGAATTTTCCTACAACCCCACAACAAGGTGTAAAGGAGATGTTAAGGAATTTTCTTACAATCATTTTACAAAGTTTAAACACCTCTCTGAGTCAGAATGCAAACTGCAATTGGCTAAGCAAACAAGGTTGCTTTAAATGGTTAAAGCTCCTTTACCTTCCTTAAATAGTTGTCCTTAAGAGTTGTGAGAGAATCAGGATTCAGGAACAGTTTTGGGAAGAGATCTCTGCAAAGGAGGAGGAAAGGATTTTTCTTTCTTCCTCTTTTTTTTTTTTGTTGGGCAATTGGGGTTCAGTGACTTGCCCAGGGTCACACAGCTAGTAAGTGTGAAGTGTTTGGTCTGAGGCCGGATTTGAACTCAGGTACTCCTGACTTCAGGGCCGGTGCTCTATCCACTGTGCCACCTAGCTGCCCCCTTCCTCTTCTTCATAAGTCAGGGTATCTAGTTACAGCTTACTCAGAGGACAGACTTCTCATTTAGGAGTTCCCAAGTTCTTAGGTTCAAAAGAGTTGGAGGTGCAATTGAGGGAGCCAAGACATAAGCTCTCCGTGTCTCTGTCTCTGTCTCTCTGTCTCTCTCTCTCTCTCTATATATATATACACACACACATACACACATATACATATACATACACACATATACATATACATATACATACATACATATACACAGAGAGAGAGCGATAGACAAATGGAGAGTGAGACACAGAAAAAGAGACAGCAAGACAGAGAGAGAGAGACAGAGAGAGTCTCACTCAAGGGAAAAAGCATGTTGGAGGAATGGGACCCCTGGATGCAGAAAAGAAAGCTGGTTATGGAGAGGAGCAGACCCTAGAAACCCAGCTTGAGGACTACTATATGAAGAAAACAGAGCCCTGCAGTATTAGGATTCTCCCTTTGGCACACTTGTATCCAACATAACTGATGTAATTGTACTGTACGTATGAGCCTGCTCTTCCCAAGGATGCTATGTAAATTTCTGTAACAGTAAAATGAAGACTTATGGGGGAAACACTTTGTGGCTGCTATTTTCATTCTGCCATCTCAGTAAATGCCTTTGCTAAGAGTTAATCACGTTTACTGGATGATTGTTAAGGAGAAGCACATTGGTGGAGGCTTACCAAGGTGCATTGTTAGAAGTCCAGCAAAAAAAAAAAAAAAATCCAGCCCATAGAGTTATCCCTTAGAATCTGGGAGTAGTAGCCACCATTTGGTGACCCAACCACTAGTACAATTACAAGTTATCAGAGTACCCCAGATGGGGTGTTACATAATTAATAGAGAAGCATAGAGGAAGACTTACATGAGCTCATGCAAAATGAAGTAAGCAGAACCAGGAAAACAATATACAATGACTATAGTAATGCAAAAAAAAAGAACAACAAACCAAACTGAAGACTGCAAAATACAATGACCAAGTTTGACCTGGAAGAGGTCACTACTTCTTTGCATAGGTGAGGGACTATAGTTATAGAACATGGTACATAATGCCATAATTTCTTGATATATTAGTTTTGCTGATTTTTTTGTCCTTTTTAATTCTTTGTTACAAGACATATCTCTCCAAGAGGGAGAAAGGGAAATGAAGGTAATATAAAAATGAGAATACATAAAATAAATTTTTAAAAAATAAATATGAAACTAGTATGAAAAAAAAAATCATTCTCTAATACCACTAATTCATTCTGCTATTCAGAATTCAGTGTTCTAGTATGGTACTCTCCAACATGTGGGCCCCAGACCCCAGGGGTCTGCCAAGTTATTGCAAGTAGTCAAAGAATCCACACAGACTAAATAACTGTCTCACATATATGTATTACTATTTTTCAACATGTGTCAATGTGTCTGGGGTCAATAAGATATAAGCAATATGTATTTTCTCAGCTAAAGGATACTAACAATACAAGGGGTTTATAAGTGGTGGAGTAGGGGGAGGAAGGTTCTGTGAAATGTTTTGATGAAAGGCAACATGGTAATATCCGATTGAGTGCTGGGGTCTGAGGTCAAAAGATTTAGGTTTGAATCCTGCCTCAGACATTTACTAGATGAATGATCGTGGTCAAGTCACATAATTTCTCCAAGTATCACTTCCTCCCGGTTAAAGTAACACTTACCACAACTACTTCACAGGGTGGTTGTGAGGAAAGTGCAAACCTTATGTAGAAATATAAGTTATTGTG
Source organism: Vombatus ursinus (assembly GCF_900497805.2). NCBI lineage: Eukaryota > Metazoa > Chordata > Mammalia > Diprotodontia > Vombatidae > Vombatus > Vombatus ursinus. Next base: position 44,001,909 of record NW_020954585.1, read on the forward strand.
ATTAACCTTCAAAAGGGTCAACATTCAAAAAAAGTTGAGAACCATTGATCTAGCAGAATTATTTCTCATCAGAGCTCTGCTTTGGATTTTCACAGTGCTAGTTACAACTACATCATAAGTCTATTTGCCTGAAATGGTATTGAAAATTATTTTACCAGTAGTGGTCCTGATGAACAGATAATAAAACATACCTGGTCCCTCCTCTTGGCAGCAAAGTGGAGGATCATGGGAGCAGAAAGTGGCACACAGGGCAGGGTGCTGTAACAGTAGCTTTTTTGCCTTACTGTTTTTCTTTGTTACAAGATCAATCAATCAATCAATATTTATTAAGCCCCTACAATGTGCCAGGCACTGTGTTAAGCACTGGGGAGACAAAAAGAGACAAAAGACAGTCCCTGCCTTCCAAAGAGCTTACAATCTAATGAGGGAAACAATATGTAATCAAATATATACAAAGTAAGCTATTTACAGGATAAATGGGAAATAATTAACAGAGGGAAGGCACTAGAATTAAGAAACATTGGGGAAGGTTGTTGTCATTCAATTGCATCTGACTCTTCATGGCCCCATTTGGGATTTTCTTGGCAAAGATACTGGAATGTTTTGTCATTTCCTTCTCCAGTTCATTTTACAGATGAGGAAATTGAGGCAAACAGGGTTAAACAACTTGCCCAGGGTCACACAGTGAAAGTCTGAGGCCAAATTTGAACTCAGATATTCCAGATTCTAGGGCTGGAGCTCTATCCACTGTGCCACCTAGCTACCAGGTAGGATTTTAGGTGGGACTTAAAGGATGTCAGTAGTCAAAGCAAAGGAGGGAGTACAAGCATGAGGGACGACCAGAGAAAATATCTGGAGCTAAGACATGAAGTGTCTTGTTTCTGGAACAGCTAGGAGGCCAGTGGATCAAAAGTATGTGTTGGGGAGTAAGGTGTAAGAAGACAAGAGAGAATTCATTGGGGGGGGGGGGCAGGGTGTGGAGAAGGGGAGAGGGGATTTCCAGAAATAACTATGATATTAAAAATACAAGTAATTGATAAAAATATTTTAAATCTAGATGAGTAAAATGAGGACATTGGTGATCTCTGTCACTTTTAATATTCTCTGAATCTTTGATTCACCATTACTGACTAGATCATATGAAGTAATCTTATAACCTCAAGCAGACTTTCCTTCCTTTCTCTCTTCTCTTTTACAGGAAACCTCCCCTAACTATCCACATTCTGTTAAGTTCAGAGAATGTTAATTTAATTTTTAACAATTAAGAGGGCACAATTACAATTTTTTTAAAAAATCATAGTACCTTCTGAAGCTAGATCTCAGTGACTTTTGGGTTATCCATGCTTGGGGTTATCTATAACTGCTGTCATTCTCTCTTCCTTTTAATAATTAAGTTCATTGTACATCATGTTGTACTTAGGCCTTGACTAGGTAAGATAAAACTCCTAACTGAAGCTTGGGGCATAATTAACAAGCATCACAGACATTCCAGCTTAATATTTTTCTGTGTGATTTAACAAATTTATCCAGTTTTGGAGAAATTTCTCTTTTATTCCAAATAATGTAGTGTAACAGAAAGGCTGCAGGTTTTGGATTCACTTGAGCTAAGTTCAAATCGCCACTCTGACATCTACTTCTTATAAAAGTCTGGGCAAATCATTTAAGCTTTCTGTGCCTCCGTTTCCTCCTCTGTAAAAATGATTCGGGGTGGGGTTGGTCAAGTGATTGTCAAGGTTCCTTCTAGTTCTAAATCTATGACCTTGAGAATCAATCAATCAACAAGCATTTATTAAGGATCTTCTGTATGCCAGGTACCACGTTAGACCCTGGGAATACAGACAAAAGTGAGATAGTTCTGGCCTTCAAGGAACTTTCATTCAATCCAATTTATCCAGTGCCTACTATGTGCTAGGCATTTTTCTAAGCACTGGGAATACAATTGATAAACAGGAAAGTTCCTGCCCTCAAGGAGCTTACCATTAATAGGGGGAACAACACACAAAAAGGAGGCAGGAAGAGGGAGGGGAGACCAGGGGCTACCTAGAATGAGGGCATCTTGTTCTCTGGAATTGAAACCAGGCAGAGCAGCAGATACAAATTGGAATGAGCCAAAAAGTCCAGTTTCTGACCCCTGGTAAAGGAAGGCATTGGGACGAGTTTGGTACTCCACTCCCCAGCCCTCCAATCAAGAGGAACACAACATGTTCATTGATAAGCAAACATAGAATACATACATGATATAGAGGTTCCTCCTGGAGCTATCCCCTCTCCCCCCACCCTCCACAACTTGCCCTTGTGGTTTTGGTCTGCCAAGGGGTGACCATCCCAGGTTCAAGGTATTCTATGGACCCACCCTCCAAAAACTATAGCTCACAAGCTCTAGCTGTTTACTTTTAATAGTCAACCAGAAGATAACAATAAGCTCAAATCAAAGGTTTTTACTGAAACGGCACAGTAAGAAAACATCCCAGTAATAAATCAGGGGCACACTCTTCCACAAATAGACACAAAATCAATGGGAAAGGTGGACATGTACAAAGAATACAGTTGTAGAGAGGTGCCCAGGCAATAGAAGGAATAGGTTTACATTTGAAGTAGAATGGTAAAGAAGCACAAAGGTAGGTAGCATGCATGACCAAGGTAACTCACACCTTCAGCACTGTTGGGACCTCCTCAGATATATTCGCTCTGGATGCTGCTGTGCAGCCCATCTACTGGGCAAGATGTACCTCTGGATTCTCTGCACCTCAATGGGACCACGCAGCTTGACTCCCTTCTGGCTGTCAGAATTTCTCTATGGATTGACTCCATAGCTGCAGAGTAGGTTGGATTTTTAAGGACCACCAGGAGTGTGGCTAATCCTTCAGTCAGCCAAAGGCTAGCTTCCCTTTAATTTAAATATTTAAATATTCCTTTAATTTAATACAAAAATTTGAGGGAGGAGTGCTTTCATACCTCCTAAAGAAGCAACAAAGTGTAGACGGTTCTTACGCTTCCTTTAAGACCTTAACATTTTGTTGTCTGTTATTTGTTCGTTATTGTTGGTCAACCAAGTGGGCTAGGGAGAACTTAATTGATCATGCGTCCCTTATCAATGCCCCCTCTTGATGTTGTGATTATTCAGTGATTTCAGTCATGTCCTACTCTTTGTGACTCCTTTTGGGGTTTTCTTGGCAAAGATACTGGAGTGGTTTGTCATTTCCTTCTCCAGCTCATTTTACAGATGAGGAAACTGAGGCAAACAGGGTAAAGTAACTTGACCAGGGTCACACAGCTAATAAGTGTCTGAGGCCAGATTTGAACTCATGAAAATGAGTCTTCCCAACTCTATGGTGGGCACTCTATCTACTATACCACCTAGCTGCCCTCTTCCTACCATATAAAAAATAAATACAAAGTGATTGGGGCAGGGCAGGAAGAATAACAAAGTGGAGAATGAGGACAAGTCCATTAAAAGAGGTGGTTCTTGAACCCAGGATGTTTGGGGTCCCAAGAGATAGCAGGCCAGGAGGGAAAACTAAGCACAGAGGCAGAAGTTGGAATATTGTATATAGGGAACAGTAAAGAAAACAGTTTGACGCCACCAAAGAACACATGAGGGGAAATAAAATGTAATTAGCCTAGAAAGATAAGCTGGAGCCAGACTGTCAAGGGCTTTAAATGCCAAAAAGAGAAGTTTGTATTTTATCTTAAAGGTAATGAGAAGACTACTTAAGCTAGGGAATGACAAGATCAGACCCGGGCAACCCAGAGGGAGACATCCTCTCCAAAGAAACTTCAAAGAGAGGGGAGTCTGATCTTTCTTGAACTGTCTGGCTCATTATACCCCACTCCCCAAACAAAGACTATATAACTCCAAGAAAAATCTCTAAAAGAAAGATGAGGAATGACTTGTGTCTAGGGTCTCTCCAAAGGAGATTAATCAGAGCCCTTTTAGAAAGTTACTCAATGTATAAAATAGCAGATAGTATTTAAGGTCAGCTATTCATTTTCTCCACCACAAAGAAATGCTTAAACTCAAAAGAGTAACAAGTGCACATTAACAAATACTTAAATCGTGAAATAGTGACTAAAAGTAAGTATCAACCAACAAGTATTCATTAAGTGCCTACTATGTACCTGACATCATACTAGGTAGGCACTGAAAATTTAAAGACAAAAAATAAAATTGTTTCTTCCTTCAAGGAGCTTATAGTACAATAAGGGGACACATGTCCCCTTGTATCTACAAAATAATTACAAGGTGATTTGGGAGGCAAAACACTAGTGACTAGGAGTTGTAGATTAGGAACTGATTACAAAGGAGCTCATAAACATATATGGCATTCAAAGGATTCACAGCAGCTTGTTGCCACCATTATACTCTCCCAAGAAGTTGATACTTAAAACATAAAATACTTTGTTGGGCTGGTGAACAGGTATTTCATTTTAATCTTGGTCTATACAATTTGGATAGTGGCTCAGTATGCCTTAGAGCAGTTCATTGTTACTGAGGATCAATATCACTAGTATCATGCCTTACCCTCCTGGCAGTAGATTTCTTCTCCTCTAAGAAGAGGTCCTGTTGCAGAAAGTTCCTCTTCCTGCCACCACTCAGGCCTCTCAATGACTCTGGACCTCTCAAGCTCATAAGGTGTCTGTCAAGCCTAGAAATGTCCATCTCACATAACTGTTCGGTCACCTGTGCTTAAGGAAAGAAACACAAAACAGAACCAGCAGCTAGAGACTTGAGATCAAGACAAGAATATATTATTGTTGGGATGGAAGGAGGGGAGGAAGGAAAGGAGAAAGCAAGGAAGGAGGGAGGTAGGGAAGAAGAGAAGGAAAAAAAGAAGGAAGGAAAGACTTAAGTACCTACCAGTTGCCAGGCACCGTGCTAAGTGCTTCACAAATATTATCTCATCTGATCTTCACAATAACCCTGGGAGGTAGGGGCTATTTTACAGTTTAGGAAACTGAGGCAGACAGAGGTTAAGTGACCTTCCCAGGTTCACTCAGCCAGTATGTGTCTGAGACCAGATTTGAACATAGATCTTCCTGACTCCAGCATTTTATCTGCCGCAATACTCTCTCCTCCTAGATGGAAGGAAGGATAGGATGTCTAGAGTCCTCATACGCTTGAAAGAGAAGAGAGGATGAGAGTAGAAACTGTTTTTCCTTTTAAGCCTATTGATTGGTCTGGTCTTCTTGGTTCAGTAACTAATCTTCT
>NW_020954585.1:44007127-44023340 GCF_900497805.2 Vombatus ursinus
GGGAGAGAACATTTGGTGTCAAAATTTGTAGAATCAAAGTACATCTGGGAGGGGAATAAAGCATGGCCAACCTGAGCCTCTTCTCAAAATGGAGGCCTCCAAAAGAACTCATCAACAGGAGAAGGAGCCTGATTAGGTGGAGAAATATTGCAAGGTGAGAAGGTCTCAGGCTCTGAGGGAAGTTCCAGGGTGAGAAGGCAGCTGAGTGGAGATAGATGGGAAAATAGAAAGAGACAGAATGGAGAGAAACAAATTAGGAAGCTATGGCAATGGTGAGAGGGAATAAGGGGCTTGTACTAGCATGGTTGTGGTAAGTGAATAAAGAGAAGGGTATAGAAAGAAGGGTATAGATGTGAGAAATGTTGAAAAGAAAAAATTTACAGGACTTGACAGTTGATTGGATGCATGAGCTGAGTGAGAGTGAAGAGTGGAAAATGACCCCAAGTTTGCCAGTGTGAGTGACTGGAAGGATGAAAATGCTCCCAACAGAAAAAGAGAAAGAGGGAAATAAGAACACTTATTCTATGCCCCATATTTGGGGCCTATCTATGCTGGGATCACAGCACTAAAGATTTTACTCTTCAACATTGAGAGTTCTTCATCTTTGAATCATTTCTTACCCCAGTCTGATGAATGCATTTGAAATTCAATATCCACAACATGCACTTACTGTTTCATAATAATTTATTTAAATTTTCACAGATATGTGTATCTTCTATCAGTTACTTAACCGATGGATTGAATTAGTAGGGAAAATAGCCAATGCTGTCACAGAATCGCTCATGTTAGAGCTGGGAGACATCTTAGTAATTATCTAATCCAGTGGCTCTCAAGGTGTGGTGTATGGACTCCCAGGGTTCCCCAAAGCCCTTTCAAAGGATCTGTGAAATCTAAACTCTTTTCATAATAACATTAAAATTTTATTTACCTATCAAAATACTCCTCCTTTTTTAGCTACATATCTGTGAGAGGACAGATTTTCTTCATATACTTCAACCAAAACAACATATCACAACAGATTGAATGCAGAAGCAGATATAAGAATCAGTCTCCTAGTAAGCCAGACATTTGCAAAAAGCAAGCAATTTGCAAATAAATGTAAAACAATGTTACTCATCTCACTAAATGTTTTGTGTGTCAGAAGATAGAGTTGCTTTTCATTAAAAAATATGTTTTTAATGTTAACATGTAATGGGTATTGTTATCTTAATGTATTAATGTATTGTTATCTTAAAAATGAATTAAATAAATACTTTAAAATTTATCTATTTTAATTTCTAATACAGTAAGTATCAATAGACATAACCCTTATAAACAAAAGCTCTTTGGAGTCCTCCATCATTTTTAAGAGTGCTAAAGGATAAATGACTGTTAAAATTTTTTTAAATGTAATTGGGAAATATTTAAGGAAATAAATAAAAATATAATTTTTAAAAGTGTTCAGGGAAATGGGGAAAGGACCCACATGTACAAAAATATTTATAGCAGCTCTTTTTGTGGTGGCAAAGAATTGGAAATTGAGGGAATGCCTATCAATTGAAGAATAGTTGAACAAGTTGTGATATATGAATGTAATGGAATACTATTATTGCATAAGAAATAATGAGCAGGCAGATTTCAGAAAAAACCTGGAAAGACTTACATGAACTGATGCTGAGTGAAGTGAGCAGAATCAGGAGAACATTGTACACAGTAACAGCGACACTGTGCCATGACTAACTTTGATAGACTTACCTCTTCTTAGCAATACAAGGATCTAAGACAACTCCAAAAGGCTCATGATGGAAAATGCTGTTGACATCCAGAAAAAGAACTATGGAGTCTGAATGCAGATTGAAGCATACTATTTGCTCTCTATTTTTTTTTGTTTCTTCTTTCTTATGGCTGCTCCCATTGGTTCTAATTCATCTTTACAACATAACTAATGTGAAAATATGTTTAATATGAATGTACGTGTAGAGCGTATCAGATTGTACGCCATCTTGGGGTGAAGGGGAGGAGAAGGAGGGGGAGAAAATTTGGAACTCAAAGTCTTATAGAAGTGAATGTTGAAAACTAAAAACAAATAAATAAATTAATAAAAACAAAACAAAAAAAGTGTTGAGGGATCTTGAAGCCAATAAATTGAAGAATCATCAATCTAGTCCAACTCCTCATTTTAATGAGGAGGAATCTGAAGCCTAGAGAAAAAGAATAACTTGTTCAGGGTGATAAAAGCAGCTGATATATGGGACAGAAGTCATGAAGGTAAAATCATGGCAACAGGTGGGATATGGTGGCAGCTGGAGGGTGGGGAAGAGAGAGTGAAAAGTCACCTACATGCCTGAGTAACTAGGAGAACGGAGGTACCCTCAACAGTAATAGGGAAGTTAGGAAGAGGGAAGAGTTTAAGAGGAAAGATAATAAATTCAGCTTTGAACATGTTGACATTAGGATGTCTATGGGACATTCATTTTTAAGATGGATAGACAGTCAGAGATGCAAGACTGAAGTCAGGAGAGAGGTTAGCGCTGGATAAGATCTGAGAATCATCAATGTAGAAATGATAATTAAATCAGTGGGAGCTGATGAGATCATCAATTGAAATAGTATATATAGAAAGAAAAGATGAGGGCCCAGGAAAGAACCCTATGAAACACCCATATGTTCTTTTCATATGCATTATTGTGGTGACTGTGAATGTTATTTTCCAGGTTCTGCTTACTTCTCTTTGCATCAATTCATATAAGACTTCCCAAGTTTCTCTGCCTAGTAGTGTATGAGGCTAGATGAAGTTCCATTGAGGAAAACTAGCTACTTCTCCCTTTCTGGCCCTTATCCTTCTCAGGTGGATGGAGGCACTCTTTCCCAATCATCTTTGTTTCCATCCCCTGTGCCTCTGACTTTCCCATTCCTAACGCATTCACTTTGCACCTCATGGGTGATAAGATTCATGAATTTTTTTTTTGCTTTAGATAGTATTTTATTTTCCCCCAATTACATATCAAGAAAATTTTCAGCATTCATTTTTACAAGACTTTGAGTTCCAAATTTTTCTCCCTTCCTCCATCCCTCCCCTCTTCTGAAAATGGTAGACAGTTGGATATGATTAATTTAAACCTGGGAAAGAAGTTGCCTGTGGCCACTGTTTCAGGCAGGACTGACTCACATTCACTTACCAAACCTCCTCCCACCAGAAAACTTTTGTATTCAGAATTGTGTTTGAACTTATTCTCTCTTTTGGGGAAGCTACAGTAATATGGATGAATAAAATCCCTTTCATTCAGCTCAAGTACCCAGCTTTCTCTCCCTCCCTCTAACCAGGTCTCCTTACCTACATTTAAATGCCCCAGGATACAAACAATTAACAATGTCTTAGAGAAACCAGTTTCTCTTGAAAACACATGGAAAATATAAAATGTGAACAAACTCTTAAAGAAATGAAAATTAGGGCTGTAGGCCCATAATGAGAACCAGAGTGATATGAGACAGGAAAATAAGAAAGTTGCCAGTTTCATCCTTTACCAGAATTTGTTAAACTGTGGGTTTGGCAGTAGTAAAAGGGTTCTGAATTCGCAACAACCAAAAATTAATTAAAAATCAAATGCACAATGAATTGGAGGTGTTTCTGGTAGCTTTTGCCAGTATTGCATTGAGCAACTTCATTGCAGCCTTGGTTCTGAACACAAAGCATGCTTACTTTGTGCTGTGCATGCCCTCGGGTCACGCGATGCCAACAAATTCTGCCAAAAAGCAAAAAGAGGTCCTGAGTAGAAAAAGTTTAAGAAGCCCCGATCTAAACAACAATTATGGCCCTTCTGCATCTGTTCTATGTGGCTTCCACACAGTTCAGCTATGGTTTTTTCTTGGCATCTAGAGGCCAGTTAAGGCAGCAGCAACAGTAGAAGCCAAGGCCCTGGGTAAGCCTCTCATCAAAGCTGGCCTCTCCTCCTCTCTTGGTCTTGCTGAGGAAGTCCTCACACTCTCCCCCTCAGAGCACTGGCTCACTTCTCACAAGACTTCAGTGCTCTCTCTCTCCTTTAGGGTGACAGAAGAAAGAGACTATCTTTGCAGACTCAGCTACAGACCGTACAATCCTCTGATTGGGCCATGCTGAGGATTCTATCCTATCTTGAAGGCATCTATCCATCTCAGTTGGATAAATGAGTGCTGCATCTGGCTTCCTCTTGTCACTATTTCTTATAGCACAATAATATTCCATTCTATTCATAATTTATTCATCCATTACCCAATTGGGCACCATTGTTTCCTGTTGTTTTTAATATAAGGCACCTTTCTATCAGTTTTTATTTTTTACCTCCTTGGAGTAATTGCCCAGTCCTGGGTCAAAGGGGAGGCACAGTTTAGTGATTTTTCTCCCCCAATTCCAAAATATTTTCCAGAAAGAACATTATCTATTAAATTACAAAGTGTTTATACTTTTTACACCAAGCAAACAAAACTATCTTTATAGGCAAAGCCACTAGGCTATTTTGACTACAGGTATGGTTCTTTCCTTTTGTCGTTCAGGAATTTGGCCTTTTTGAGTTGAGGTAAATAAGAGTAAATAGAGTTCAGGGATCAAGTCTGGGAAATAGTTGCAGGCTTGTCACCTCCAAAGAAACAGTTGTATACAGGGAGCCCATTGAGGTTTGGGTTTTGGTTTTTTTCCCCAGAGCTAGAAGCTGGGCCCTATCTATAACAACCATGGCTGCCCTGAGTTAGTACAGCTGCTCACCACAATTCTCACCTGCCATGGAGTTAAATGAGCCTCCACTTCTAATCCCAGCTGCAAGCTCTTCTCTTAATTAATTTTTTATTGTTGTTTGCACTGAGGTCTATTAGTGGAAACATCTGATGACCACCAGAGACGGGTTTACCACCACAGAAAGAGTTTGCAGGTGGCTCAGAAGCAACACAGAGGGGAGCCTCATCTACCTGTAATGACTGAGGTTTAATCTGGGCTCAGTGACTTAAACACTGCAATTTTCTTGAAGCCAGAGGGCGAGGAGGGGCCTATGAAGGGATGCAGCTCAGTTCAGCAGAGGAGCCAGCATTCATATGCCATCACATTTTCAAAATCCTTTTTCTTACTACCCTGTGCCTGGCACATAGGAGGCACTCAATAATTGTTTATTGATTGATTATTGATTATTGATTAAAAAACAAAAAAATGGATTTTACATCATCTTCATTTCTGAATACATCCCTCCTTTGTCTTCTTACCAGAGAGTCATCCCTTATAATAAAAAAAAAGTAAAAGTGAAAGAAGAGGCAGCTAGATGGCTCAATGGATAGAGAATGGCACCTTGAGTCAAGAAGACCTGAGTTCAAATCTGACCTCAGACACTGTGTGACCTTGGGCAAGTCACTTAACCTCTGTTTTGTTAGGTGGCTCAGTGGATAGAGCACTGGGTCTAGAGTCAGGAAAACCTAAGCTCAAATCCGGCCTTGGACACTTATTAGCTGTGTGATCCTGGGCAAGTCACTTAACCTCTTCCTTAATCCATTGGAGAAAGAAAGCAAAGCACTCCATTGTCTTTGCCAAGATAGTATGGTCCAGGGGGTCACAAAGAATCATACAGTACTTGAATAACTAAACAACAAAAAGAGAAAGAGAGGGGAAAAGCAATTCAGCAAAACTAAACAATACACAAGGCAAATATATGCAGTATTCTACATCCATGCTCTCCCACCTCTGCAAGGGAAGGAGAGAGGTGCCTTTTCTTATCTCAATTCTGAGGTTAAGCTTGGTCATTTTAATTGCTCAAGGCTCAGGTTTCAAAAGCCTTCTTATTTTAGCTATTTAAATAGCCCAGGAAATCTCAGGCAACATCTTTAGTTTGTGTCTGTGGTTAGCAGAGAAATGGTATGGGGAGAGCCTTATCAGGATCTTGGAATGGGCTGACAGTGTTCCAGAGCCAGCATTCAGAACACACAGAGAAAAGATAAACGACAATCCCTGGATCAGAAAGGGACAGAGGAAGGTCTGATTCACTTCACACAAAATGTTTGCTTTGGGAAGCCTAAGCTCCCCAGAAGAGACACCTGCCATCCTGATTCATGCCTCCTTTAGCTGCATTAATAGGAAATGCCTTGATGGGACTTCCTTATCTTTATTTTTTTTAATTTATTTTATTTTTACTTCATGGAATAAAACAAGCATTTCCACAACATAGCACAATAAAAAAGATGATTGCATATGAAACTGCATAACTTGCTATTCTCTTCAAACATACAACAAAGTTATCGAGTAGATTTCTTTTTTTTCCTTTTTTTTCTTCCCCCTCACCCTAGAGACAGCTACCATTAGACACAAATAGGTATATATGCAAAATTATTCTATACATACTTTTATTTTTCAGTTCTTTCTCTGGATGCAGATAGCATCTTCCTTTATATATCCTTTGTAGTTAATTTGTGTATTTATAATAGTCAAAATGATTTATTTGCTCAAAGTCATTCTCAAAACAATATTACTGTTACTAAATGCAATGTTCTCTTGGTTCTCTTTATTTCACTCTTTGTTATTTTGTGCAAGTGTTTCCATGTTTTTCTAAGATCACTGAGCTCATTATTTATTATAGCACAGTAGTATTCCTTATTCAAGAATAATCTTAAGCTCCATTTTTTGCTCTTCATTTAAACCCCCTTGTGTCTGAATTCTTGATTTATTCTAGCTCCTCAGGCCAGAGTGAGATTAATCATGAGCAAAGTTACTTTTTTGTTTGTTTGTTTGTTTGTTTTTAGGTAGTTGGAGTTAAGTGACTTGCCCAGGGTCACACAGCTAGTAAGTGTCAAGTGTTTAGTCTGAGGCTGGATTTGCACTCAGGTCCTCCTGACTTCAGGGCTGGTGCTCTATCCACTACGCCACCTAGCTGCCCCGCAGCAAAGTTACTTTAAAGGGAGCATTAAGCCTGTTTCAAAGGTAGCCTGGCACCATGCATAAACTGGTGACCCAGATGTCAGGAAGCCCTGGGTTCAAGTCTAGCCTTTGACACATACGACTGGTTTGGGGCAAATCATTTAACCCCTCAGGGCCATAGGTATCTCTCTATAACAAGAATGTTTAAGCTAGGATTTGTGAACTTATTTCCTTTTTTTTTTTTTTTTGGTGAGGCAATTGGGGTTAAGTGACTTGCCCAAGATCACACAGCTAGTGAGTATCATGGGCCTGAGGCCAGATTTGAACTCAGGTCCTCCTGACTCGAGAGCCGGTGCTCTATCCACTGCACCATCTAGCTACCCCCTTGAACTTATTTACTTTAAAAAAAAATTTTTATAATTATTTCATTATAATTGGTTTTCTTTGTAATCACATATATTTTATTTCATTCTTTAAAAAAATTATTCTAAGAATGGGTCTATAGATTACATGAGACTAACAAAGGGGTCCATGATACAAAAAAAGGTTAAGAATCCATAATGTAAGCATTTAAGTTTCAGAGCAGTTGCTCATCTGTATTGGTAGAGGGAGTTTCTTCAATAGTCCAGACCCTCAACAAAGTATATGCATATGTTGGAGAAGCTAGATGGCTCAGTGGATAGAATGATGGACCTGGAGTCAGGAAGACCTAAGTTCAAATCCAGCCTCAGACACTCACTAACTATGTGACCCTGGGCAAGTCACTTAACTTCTGTTGCCTTAATCCACTGGAGAAGGAAATGGCAAACCACTCCAGATTCTTTGCCAAGAAAACCCCAAATGCTGTCATGAAGAGTCGGTCACAACTAAAAGGACCGAACAATTATATATACACATGTATGTATATGTATTGTACATGTGTATGTATATTTTATATATATCTATATGTGTGTGTATGAATGCATGTAGATAGGTATCCTGTCATTGATTTACTGTGTGACCAGTTTCAAAACCAAGGAAGGTAAAGTGAGAGTTTTCTTGTACAGATTGTTGGGGGCTTAAAGTAAATAATCATGTGGAACCTTGGAAAGGGTACAGAATCTGGGGCAGCTAGGTGGTGCAGTGGATAGAGCACCGGCCCTGAAGTCAGAAGGACCTGACTTCAAATCCGGCCTCAGATCAAACACTTGACACTTACTAGCTGTGTGACCCTAGGCAAGTCACTTAACCCCAATTGCCTAAAAAGAAAAAAAAAAGAAAGGGTACAGAATCAGAGAACTTGGATTCAAATCCCACCTTATTTTACTACCTACCTGACACTGGACAAACCACTTTGATTTCCTGGCCTCAGTTTCCTCCTCTGCAAAAGGAGGGGGCTAAACTAGAGAAGCTCTGAGTTCCTTTCTAATTCTAGAGCTATGCCCCTATGAACATGGAAAAGTCAAGAAGGCCACTCTAAATGGAGAATTCAGATATTACATTTCTACCCATGGCAAGTCAAGAAGGGAGACAATACGCTTTAGGCAACAGCAAAAGGTTATCCCTGGTTGCTAGGAGTAACAGTTGCTTCCCTTGGCAAAAAGAACAGTGGCTGGGTGTCGTGTTGCACACCTGTGCAAGGCCCAGGTTCTCATCCTCCCTAGGGAGCCCAAACAAAATCTGTGTCTGGTACCAGATGGGTCTTAATTCCCATCGTTGAAATAATTAGCTTTCCAAATCTCTGAAAACAACCCTCATTTTCTGGATTAATGAAGGATATTGGGTTCCGCAGAGTGAGCCTATTAAGGAACAGCTAATGCAGCGAGTTCATTGCCTCCCACTGAGCACCAAGCAATGTGGGCTCCAGGGAGAACATAAATTCAAAGAGGGTAACCCTGAGGACTAGAGAGGGAGACATAAGGGGCCAATCTTTGCCTACCGGGGCTCTATGGTTACATTCCAGGACCTGTTTGGGTTATGCAAGCACTGGGAGACTCTTGTGACTCAGACGGAGATTGGATGGTAATAGGCTGCTTTATCAATGTTTGTTAGCCAAAGGAAAACAACACAGATCCTCTGCAAAGGAAAGAAAGAACTCGATACTGGCCAAAATGGGCCTTAGACCTGCAGCTTTTGCCTGGACTTAGGAGCCAAAATGTTAGTGCTAGAAAGGTTTTGCACTTAGGAAGTGAATCATAGAATGTCAGAGTTGGAAGATACTTTGGAAAGCATCTACCCCAGCTCCTTCATTGAATATACAGAGAGGCAAAGAGGAATAGGTTGGACTTAGAACCAGGAAGATATGAGTTTAAATCCAGCTTCTGGAACTTACTGTGTGGTCTTGGACAAATCCCTTAACTTCCCTGAGCTTCACTTCCCTCCTCTGAAAATAGTAATAATAATAACTGAAGTACCTGCCACACAAGGGGCTTCCTGGTATAAGGGATAGAGAGCCAGCCTCAGGATCAGAAAGATCTGGGCTCAAGGCCCACTTCTGACACATACTAGCTGTGTGACCTTGGTCAAGTCACTAACCTCTCAGTGCCCCCAAGCAACTCTCTAAATTATAAGACTATAAATTATAGAATAATTACCAATCTCCTTTGGGAGAGGAAGGTCCTTACTAATGAAAGGAATGACAACAGGACAAAAAACAACAACAAATCTCCAGCTCATGTCTCATAGTATTGTTTCAAGGGTCAAATGAGATCATGTATATAAAGCACTTTGGAAACATAAAAAATGCTAATGTAAATGTTGCCTTTGTTATTACAGATGAAGAACTGCCCAGAGGTAAAGTGACTTGCCCATGCCACACAGCTAGCTAATGGCAGAGCTGGATCACCTGACTCCCAATCTAGGACTTTTCCCCATTATACAGTGTGAGATGCTAGGCCGGAACATTGGCTTAGTTGGAGGCAGCTTGGTGCTGCAGCATATAGAGCACTGGGCCTAGAGTCAGGAAGACCTGAGTTCAAATCCAGTCTCAGACACTTACTAGCTGTGTGGGCAAGTCATTTAACCTCCATTTGCCTTAATCGACTGGAGAAAGAAATAGCAAACCCCAAATTGTGGTGCTGGAGAAGACTTGTGAGAGTCCCTTGGACAGCAAGGAGATCAAATCAGTCAATACTTAAAGAAATTCATTTGGGCTACTCACTGGAAGATCAAATATTGAAGCTGAAGCTTAAATAGTTTGGCCACATAATGGCAAAAACTCTTGCCCTATAGGATATTGTTGTAAAATCTGCCCCAGGATTTTGACGCAGGTACCAACCACCCTAGATATAACTCACTGCTCCTTCCAAGACAGAGTTCAAGGGAGAAAAAAAATAAATGTGGATGGACTTTTGTCACTAATGCATCTTATTCCTCTTCCTCTTATCCCTTCTCCTCCTCTTAGGTCCCTTCTCCTTTAGGAAGGCCCTCTCTCTGTCACTGCAGTTTCTTCCTATCCTTTCCTTTATCAATTTCGGATTCAACTGGGATTTTCCATCTCCATTTTGTGCCTCTAAAAGTTCCCTCCCAGCTGTCACTCCTAAGCTCTTCCTAAAAGACATTCTTCATTCCCAGCTTTCCTGATCTATTCCCTCCCCATGATCCCATCTAATTGTCTAATTCCAGGTGCTGTGGAAAGAGTTGAAATTTTTTAGTTCCAATATTCTGTCTCTCCTCCTAATAAGATAGAAATTGCCCCAAATATATTGCTGTTCTTTGTATTGACAAGAGGGAGGGAAAATTCACTTTCTGACTAGCTCCTGTTCTACCAAGTCATAGGCTACCCATACAGCAGTGGTCTACCATTTTTTCCCCATTGCCCTGACAGATTTTCAGTAACTTATCATTTATCTCTGGAACCGAAAGAAGGATCGTTGAGGCTAACTAAGCAGGACTGGGAAATGGAAAGCAAAACTCTTACCTGCGAAGCTGGGATACAGTCTGTGTTCTTCATATACACAATCAACCTGAGTGGCACCAAGTGCTATAACCTCCATTTGCTTAAGTGTTTATTTGTTTACAACTTGGCTTAGTGGATAAAGTGATAGGATTTGAACCAGGAAGATTGGGGCTCAAATTTCACCTCATACTCCAACAGTTAGGTGCCTCTAGGCAACCCATTTAATCTGCCCCAAGCTCATTCTTCTGATCTGTAAAACAGGGATAATAATATCTGTATCACCTCGTGGGGTTTTCATGAGGATTATATGTGACTAATGCATTTTGGAAACCTACGAAGTGCTACATAAACATCAGAAATTATTATTGTTATTGATAATGAGCACCTAATATGGATAAGGCACTTTGCAAGGCACTAAGGGAGAGACAGAAAAATTAGGTACAGTCCCTGTCCCTCATGGAGCTTACAGTCTAAAAGGAGAAAATTTACTACTCAACTATTGCAATTACTATTGTATAAGGTATAATATGAAAGTACAATTAGAAAGGTACAAAATGTTTTAGGTTTCCTGAGAAGGAAGAGATTACTTCATGAGGGAAAAAGTCAGGAAAGATCTTTAGGAGGATGTATTTTAATTGGACCTTGAAAAACTGGTAGGATTTGTAGAGTCAGAACTAGAGGGAAAGGGCATTCTGGGTAGAGTGAAAAAATTCTTGCAAATAATCTACTGTACGAAGCTACAGAGTGTGTATGAGGAAAAAGACTGGAGTAAAGGGGACAGGAAGAGGAATACTGAGAGAGGTGGGTTGAGGCCACCTTATAAAAGGCTTTGAATGGAGTAAATGAAGTTTCTCCCCAAAGTCTCCTACTCCAAAAGAAGTAGATGATACTTTCCAAAACATTCTATATCACTTGATTAGATCAGGTCAAATTCTTTTTTTGTTGAGTTATTTCAGTCATGTCTGTCTCTTCATGACCCCATTTGGTTTTTTTTTTTCCAAACATACTAGAAAAGTTTACCATTTCCTTCTCCAGCTCATTTTGTAGATGAGGAAACTGAGGCCAACAGGGTAAAGTGACTTGCCCAGGGTCACACAACTAGTAAGTGTCTGAGGCCAGATTTGAACTCAGGAAGATAAGTCTTCTTGATTCCAAGACCAATGCTCCATCCACTGAGCCACCTAGCTGCCCCCTCAAATTCTACACAGGGCTAAATAAACTCAAAAAGCATGGTAGGCAAATCCTCATGTTGCTGGCTCACTGGGCAGTGTCTCCAATGGACAGTAGATCACTACTGCTTCTCAATCTACTGGAAAGGGCAAGAAATAAAACAATCTGTCTAGGCTGCTGGACAGATGCCTCATTGTTCCCCTAGGGGTTAGGGGTCGGAGGGTGTAAGATAATTCATGCAAAACTGTTTCCAGGCATTTTTGTCCCTATAGTATGTCTATAGTTTTTATCTTTTTGCCTTTTTCTACCCTTCAGAGCCAGTTACCACTTAAGCTAGTAATAATTACAGTACCTCTTTGGTATTCTTTGTGTGTCTAAGACTTTAGGTAACTTATAAGCACAGTCCAATGCACAAGTTTTTCTCAGAAATTCACCCCCTACAAGGAAACATGAAAACAGATGAACAGAGAAATCTACCCAAAACACCAGACTCCCTGAAACCATGGTCCATGAAGTTTTGCCATGAAGAGGACCAATCAGGCTCTCTTGCTCTTTCTACTAGCAAGACAACAGGCTCTGCAGCAAAAGTCCAGGGGCTAATTGAGGAACTGCAGCCCAGAGGCCTCCTTGATTACATTTGCCTACAGAAGGGGCAGCTAGGTGGTGCAGTGGATAAAACTCTAGGCCTGGAGTCAGGATAGACCTGAGTTCAAGTCTGGCATCAGACACTTACTAGCTGTGTGACCCTGGGCAAGTCACTTCACCCTGTTTGCCTCAGTTTCCCCATCTACAAAATGAGCTGGAGAAGGAAATGGTAAACTTTTCTAGTATGCTTACCAAGAAAACCCCACAAAGATTCAGACATGAATTTACTTATTCAGTGCCACACCAATCAAACTACCAAAAAATTATTTTATGGAGTTAGAAAAAAATAATAACAAGATTCATCTGGAAGAACAAAAGGTCCAGAATATCAAGGGAACTAATGAAAAGAAATGCAGGGGAAGGTGGCCTAGCCATTCCAGATCTTAAATTGTACTGTAAAGCAGCAATCATTAAAACTGCTTGGTACTGGCTAAGAAATAGAGTGGTCAATCAGTGGAATAGGTTAAGTATGCAAGACACAGTAGTCAATGCCTATAGTAATCTATTATTTGATGAACCCAAAGACCCCAGCTTCTAGGATAAGAACCCACTCTTTGACAAAAACTGCTGGGAAAACTGGAAAAGAGTATGGCAGAAACTAGGCATAGATCAAAATCTCATACCATATACTGAAATAAAGTCAAAATGGGTTAATGATTTAGATATTAAGGCTGATACTGTAAGCAAACTGGAAGAGCAAGGAATAGCTTACCTATCAGATTTATGGAGAACAGAAGAATTCATGACCAAACAGGAGATAGAGAACATTATAAAAAGCAAAATGGATAACTTTGATTACATTAAATTGAAAAGTTTTTGCACAAACAAAAACAATGCAACCAAGATTCGAAGGAAAGTAGAAAATTGGGAAAGAATTTTTACAACCAGTCTCTCTGATAAGAGCCTCATTTCTAAAATATATAGAGAATTAAGTCAAATTTATAAGAATACAAGTCATTCCCCAATTGATAAATGGTCAAAGGATATGAACAGGCAGTTCTCAGATGAAGAAATTAAAGCCATCTATAGTCATATGAAAAAATGCTCTAAATCACTATTGATTAGAGAAAAGCAAATCAAAACAACTCTGAGGTACCATATCACACCTATCAGATTGGCCAAGATGACAAAACAAGAAAATGATAAATGTTAGAGAAGATGTGGGAAAATTGGAACACTAATGCATTGTTGGTGGAGTTGTGAAATGATCCAACCATTTTGGAGAGCAATTTGGAACTATGCCCAAGGGCTATAAAAATGTGCATAAAATAGTACTTCTAGAGCTGTATCCCAAAGAGATCATAAAAATGGGAAAAGGACCCACATGTACAAAAATATTTATAGCAGTTCTTTCTGTGGTGGCAAAGAATTGGAAATTGAGAGGATGCCCATCAATTGGGGAATGGCTGAACAAGTTGTGGTATATGAATGTAGTGGAATACTATTGTGCTATAAGAAATGATGAACAGGCTGACTTTAGAAAAACCTGGAAAGACTTGTATGGTCTGATACTGAGTGAAATGAGCAGAACCAGGAGAACATTGTACATAATAAAGCCATGTTGTGCGATGACTAATATTGATAAACTTAACCCTACCCAGCAATACAAGGATCTAAGACATCTCCAAAGGCCTTGTGATGGAAAATGCTATCCACACCCAAAGAAAGAACTATGGAATTTGAATGCAGATCGAAGCATACTATTTGCTATGTTTTTTTCTTTTGTTGAGTTTTGCTTCCTCTTTCTGGTGGTTCCTCCTATTGGTTCTAATTCTTACTTACAACATCACTAATGTGAAAATACATTTAATTGGAATGTACATGTATAGCCTATGTCAGATTGTGTGCTGTCTTAGGGAGGGTGTTGGGGAGGGGAGAAAAATTTTAAACTCAAAAGCATATGGAAGTGATTGTTGATAAATCACAATAAATTAATTAAAAGAAAAAACAACAAAGATTTAGACATGATTGAAATGACTAAACAACAATAACAAAGACTGATAGCTTCTTTTGGTTTGTGCTTTTGGAGCATAGGTTAGTCTCAGAGGGGTGACATGGGGTACTGATGGTGATGGTCCTTAACCCACTTCCACTCAGACTCTCAAGAGGACTGCTGTGTGTCCCCCTAAGAGTTGTATGGGTAACCCTGAGGGATTGAAGAGATTCTTCTACTAATACTATTGTTCTGAGCTCCCATTCAGCATGTTTTTCACAATATCAATCACCTGTAAATACTGGCAATATTATCTAACCAAAAAGTATATGGAAGTGATTATTGATAAATCAAAATAAACTAATAAAAAAAGAAACAACTCCATATTAAAAAATAATAATAATAAAAATATTACCTAACCAATGATATCTCATCAGGATCATAACTAGTTAACATCACTTAACTTTTTTTAAATTTATTTTTAGTTTTCAATATTCACTTTTATAAAATTTGGAGTTCTAAATTATTTCCCCCTCCCTCTCCAGCTCCCTCCCGAAGAAGGCGTGCAAGCTGATATAGGATATATATGTGCAATCATATTAAACATAAACATAAGTCATGTTATGAAAGAAGAGTCGGAACAAAAAGGAAAAACCATGAGAAAGAAAAAAAAAGAGAGACAAAATAGTATGCTTACATCTGCATTCAGACTCGAATTCTTTTTCTGGATGTAGACAGCATTTTCCATAATGAATCTGTTGGAATTGTCTTTGATCATTGCATTGCTGAGAAGAGCTAAGTCTATCAAAGCTGGTCATTGCACTACGTGGCTGTTGCTGTGTACAATGTTCTCATGGTTTTGCTCACTTCACTCAGCATCAGTTCATGCTAGTCTTTCCAGGTTTTTCTGAAATCTGCCTGCTCATCATTTCTTATGGAACAATAATATTCCATTACATTCATATGCCATAACTTGTTCAGCTGTTCCCCAATTGATGGGCATCCCTTCAATTTCCAATTCTTTGCCACCACAGAAAGAGCTGCTATAAATATTTTTGTACATGTGGGTCTTTTTCCCTTTTTTATCATCTCTTTGGGATACAGACCTAGTAGTGCTATTGCTGGGTCAAAGGTTATGCAGTTTTGTAGCCCTTTCGGCATAGTTCCAAATTGCTCTCCAGAATGTATGGATCAGTTCACAACTCCACCAACAAACATCACTTAACTTTTACAAAGGGATATCTCCAAAAAGAAATAGCAAGAACACTCTCTCCTGTCCGACCTAGGTCCACGGGGGGAGTGGGCTCAAACTTGAAATGGTTTTAACAAACCTTCCTCTTACTAAGTTCATTTACATCAATGAGTCACCCCCTTTTTTGCATGGCTGCCCAGAAGATTCACTACTGGCTGGGTCACACAGGTCTCAGGTCACCCCTGGCAGTTGTGCTGGCTCCTTGCTCTCCTGGGCTGCTGTGGCAAGGACAGTCTTTGAGATGGACTCCCACCACTGGACTGCTGATGATGATTCTGACCTTTCAAAGCTTCCAAGATTGTAGCCTGGTCGAATCCATCTCTGGATGCTAATGCACCTAAGATCAGGAAAGAAAAAATAGAAGAAACATAAAAACAAAGGCATCATGTGTTCATAGCTATGCATCAGGCTAGGTGAGGAGATAAGACAGCTGATGCTGTTGTCCCTGTGTACAATGTTCTCATGGTTTTGCTCACTTCACTCAGCATCAGT
>NW_020954585.1:44023350-44159502 GCF_900497805.2 Vombatus ursinus
TTCCAATTCTTTGCCACCACAGAAAGAGCTGCTATAAATATTTTTGTGCAGGTGGGTCTTTTTCCCTTTTTTATCATCTCTGTAAGCCTGGAGGCTTACAGCAGTTCTTCCTCATTTAAAAGCCACCAAGGAAAAGAGAACTCGAGTTCTTCCACGGAAGTCTTTCATATACACACTTGATTCCATCCCTGTGGCCAGCTGAAAGGCTTTTTTTCATCATTACATGGTAATCACACAAGAAACAGAGACAGCCTGTGCATGTTCTGAAGGAAGAGCCCTCCATTACATTTCCAGAAGAGGGCATTCCTGGCATCCACATGGATTGCCACTTGGCAAAGCTCATTATTCATACTTGAAAGGCTGGGCTCCTATTGGCCAGTCACCCATTATATTTTCAGTGCAAATGCCTAAGTATAACATAAGCACTGACTTACCAAGGCATCTTAAATTATTGGCTCCCAACTTCTCTTTGTGACCCAAATTAGAGTTATTGAGAGGCTTTACAGAATGGCATAGAGTCAAGCCAGTGAGAATGTGAGCTAGCAGCAGGAGCAATACAGGATTTCCTGAAACAAACAAAGGACTGTCTGGATCCAGGTTGAGCTAGAAATTGCCAAAGCCAGAACTCAGGAACTAAAAGGCACACAGACATACAACTTACTCTTCTTTTATTTAGCATTTTATTTTCCCCCAGTTATATGTAAAAACAATTTTTAACATTCATTTTTAAAGCTTTGAGTTTCAAATTCTCTCCCTTCCTTCCTCCCTAACCCCTTCATTGAGAAGGCAAACAATTTGACATAGGTCATACATGTATAGTCATGCAAAATACTTCCATAATAGTCATGCTGTGAAAGAAAACATAGACAAAGAAAAAAAACTCAAGAAAAAGAAAGAAAAAAATTTTAAAGTATGCTTCAATCTGCATTCAGGCACCAATCACTTCTTTGTCTGGGGATGGATAAGCATTTTTCATTATAAATCCTTCAGAGTTGTCTTAGATTGTTGTATTGCAGAGAATGGCTAAGTCATTCACGGTTGATTGTCTTACAATATTGTTGTTACTTTGTACACAGTACATTTCACTTTGCATCAGCTTATATAAGTCTTTCCAGGTTTCTCTGAGAGCATCCTGCTCATCATTTCCTATAGTACAAGAGTATTCCATCATAATCACATACCACATTTGAACATTTTGTTCAGCCTTCCCCTATTTTCCAGGTCAGTTGTTTTTTCAATCAGATATTTAACATTTTCTTCTATTTTTTCATCCTTTTGGTTTTGTTTTATTGTTTCTTGATTTTTCATAAAGCATTAGCTTCCATTTGCTCCATTCTAATTTTTAAGGAATTATTTTCTTCAGTGAGCTTTTAGACCCCTTTTCCATTTGGCCAATTCTGCTTTTTAAGGCATTCTTCTCCTCATTGGCTTTTTGGATTTCTTTTACCATGTGGCCTAGTCTGTTTTTTTAAGGTGTTATTTTCTTCAGTATTTTTTTGTGTGTCTCCTTTACCAAGCTGTTGACTTGTTTTTCATGATTTTCTTGCATTACTCTCATTTCTTTTTCCAGTTTTTCCTCTACTCTTACTTGATTTTCAAATTTCTTTTTGAGCTCTTCCACGGTCTGAGACCAATTCATATTTTTCTTGGAGGCTTTGGATGCAGAAGCTTTGACTTTGTTGTCTTCTGGCTATGTGTTTTGATGTTCCGTATCACCATAGAAACTTTCTATAGTTAGAGTTTTCCCATGGTTTTCTCATTTTCCCAGCCTATTACCCGACTTTCAACTCTTAGTTAAGGTAGGGCTCTGCTTCCAAGGTGGAGGATAAACTGTTCCAAACCTCAAGGGTTTTGTGCAGCTGTTTTCAAAGATACTTCTAGGGACCTGAAAGTTTTCGGTTCTTCCAAGAGGGTATGATCTGAGGAGAGATGTTTACTCCTCTCCTGGCCTGTGCTCTTGTCTGTGAGTGACCACAAGCACTCTTTTCTGCCCTGGAACTGTGAGGAGTGTCCCCCCTCCACTGTGGCCGTAAAGTCTACTGTGACAGTGCTCCTCTCTGCCCTGGGACTGCCCCCCAGGACTGCAACCTGGATCCAAGTATAGGCAAGGCAATAGAGTCCGGCCCCAGTGCTAGCAAAAAGACCTCTGTAATCTCCTTCTGACCAGTTGCTCAACCCCCTTACCATCTGTAGGCTGAGAACTCTGGTAGCAGCCAATGCAGCTGCTGATTCAGTCACTCCCAAGGCCTGCTCCTGGCTTGCTGGGACTGGGTCTGTGCTGATGTAGCCTGTATTGGACTGTTTTGCTCTCTTACCCAGGTGTGACAGACCTTTTCTGCTGAACTTCTAAGTTGTCTTTGGTGTCTGTAGGCTGCGA
The DNA here is from genome assembly GCF_900497805.2 of Vombatus ursinus. Lineage (NCBI taxonomy): Eukaryota > Metazoa > Chordata > Mammalia > Diprotodontia > Vombatidae > Vombatus > Vombatus ursinus. The sequence goes on from NW_020954585.1 coordinate 44,025,728, forward strand.
GGTCTAGAAGCTGCCACCGCTGCCAGGAATTCAATGACCTGAGGCCTGCTCCAGGTTTGCTGGGGCCTGGTCTGCACTAGCCTGGCCTGCACTGGACTGTGCTCCTCTCTCACCTGGTGCAACAGACCTTTCCTGCTGACCTTTCAAGTTGTCCTGGGCTGGAAATTTGTTTCACTCAATCTTTTTGTAGGTTCTATTACCCTGGAATTTGTTTAGAGTCACTTTTTAAAGGTATTTGAAGGGGTTTGAGGGAGAGCTCAGGTGAGTGCCTTTACTCCACCATCTTGACTCTGCTCCTCCATACCACTTTCCCTTTACTGGTACTGAGAACACTAGACCTTTCCCATTACTGGTACTATGACTAATCTGGGGAGGTGGGGATGAAGGGGTCCCCAGGTGCCTGATCAAGAGGACCTGAGTTCAAAGCCGGCCTCAAACATCTGACACTTACTAGCTGTGTGACCCTGGGCAAGTCACTTAACCCCAATTGCCTCACCAAAAAAAAAAAGAAAGAAAGAAACCCTGTGTAACAATGGTTATCTGGCCTCCACTGCCTAAAGGTCAAGTGTGTTACATTTCACTTTTCTCCCAGGGTTCTCTTGTAACTCCTCAGGGAATTGGGGTGGCAGGAGGAATCTCTCATCCCTGCCACTGGTTCAAACCACCACTAATTGTATTCCTTCATTTTATGGGTCTAAGCACCCCAGTTTATTTAACCACTTACCAGTCAGATTAGCTTTTACAAAGGAATATTTACTTCAAAGATATAACCAGGGCAAATGTACAAATATTCTCACATACACACATACCTCTGAGGAATATTGATTCCTCCTATAGAGACCACTTCTGTCTCTGGGGAAAAAAGGGGGATTAAATTCACAGCTTAGCTTGGTTCCTACATAGCATTAGTCTCACCAAGTTCCAAAAGTTCCCTCCCCTCCCCATTTTGTTCCCTGCCCATCTGGTTGCAACATTTAGCCTAGAATCCTGGGCTCCAAGGTCTCTATGGCTCTAGCTTCCAGCTTGAGAACTCCATTTCTTGCACCTAGAACTGTAAAGACAAATGAAAACAGGCCAAAACCCTAAGCCTGTTTCTCAAGGCCATCGGGTCTGAGGGAGAAGGCCTCTTTCCCCTCACCACATAGTATCCGTGGAGTACCTGCCGTGAGTGAATGAGTCCTTCACCCCTGGATGCTGGAGAAAGAGAGGGTGAGAATACCTCAGTCAGACCAACTTAAAGATGCAGACAGCTCTGACTAGCCTGCTACCATCCATGTGATAGGGTGATATAGAATGTTCACCACGTGCCATTTCTCAGGTCTCACAGGTTCCTGACATCTCCTATATGGGTGTCACTATTTTAGATTGTTTGGCCATGTTCCAAATCCTTGTTATCTCTGGAGAGGAGAAGAGTTCATTACCAAACAAGGGATAGAGAGAAGCTCACAAAAACTGGACAATTTTGATAGTAAAGTATTTAAGAGTTTTTGCACAAGTAAAACCAATTCAGTTAAAATTGGAAGGAAAATAGGTAACAGGGAAAATCTTTGCAGCATGTTTCTCTAATAAAGATTTTATGTCACATACACACACACACTAAAGATTTCACATCCAAGATACACACGTTTGTATTATATATATACATACATACGTTATGCATGTAATATATATATTCAAATTTATGAGAACAGCCATTCCCCAGTAGACATATCATCAAAGGATAGATTCAAAGGAAAATTTCTAAGGTACCAAAAACCATGTGAAAAAAAATACTTCAAGTCACTAACTAGAAAAATGCAAATAAAAGCAACTCTGAGGTTCTATTGAATGACCATCAGATCGGCAAAACTGATGAAAAAGGAAAATAACAATTTTTGGAAGAGCCCTGGGAAAACAGGAACACCAATACATTGTACAATACCAGTACATTGTTGGTTAAGTTGTGAAGTGTTCTAGTCATTCTGGAAAGCAGCTTGGAAGCATGACCCCCAAAGTTACTGAATTATTCAAACCTTCTGAACCAGTGATGCCACTATTGCGCCTATATCTCAAAGAGATCAAAGAAAGAAGAAGAGGATATATATTTTTAAAAATACTTATAGCACCTCTTTTGTATAATAAAAAACTAGAAATTAAGGACTTACTTATCAGTTGGGAAATGGCATATGAATGTAATGGAACACTATTGTGCTGTAGGAAATGACAAAAGGGAAAATTTCAGAGAATACAGAGGAAATTTAGATGAAATGATGCAAAGTGAAAGAAGCAGAAATGTACACAATAACAATAACATTGTATAAAAAAACTTTGAAAGACTTGAAAATTCTGATTAATACAATGACCAATCATGAAAAAACAACTTTGAAAGACTAAAGAACTCTGATCAACACAATGACCAACCATAATTCCAGAGGATCCATGATGAAGCCTAACAGGGAGGTGATGGACTCAAGATGCAGAATATGAAACATGTCCAATGTGGGGATTTGTTTCATTTAACTATACATATTTGTTACAAGGGCTTTCTCTTTCCTCTTCTTTCTTCCTTCTTTCCTTTCTTTCTTTGTTTCTTTCTTTCTTTTTCAGTTTAGGGGTGGAGGAGGAGGGAGAGGGGGAGCTAGGGATGAGTTAGCCAAAAAAAAAGAAAGGCCAAAAAAAGGTCACTGAAGCATCTATATTTTTTAAAATTATATTATATTATATTTTATTTTTCTGAAACATTCTTTTTTAAGTTCACAGAAGACAAAAGAAGGAAGGCCCCAAGAATCATAGGCAAGCAGAAGAGCTTTGAAAGTTATACACTGAATTCATTATGTATTTTAAAAGAAAAATGTACATAATAGAGATTCAAAGTTGCATGCACTAGCCTCTCTGTTTCACTATGTATCTGGAAATGCTCATTTTATTTGTTGTTTATTAAGTTCAGAATATTTTTTTTTAAAGAACATATCCCTCTTCTAGCTGAAGCCTTCTTTGCTCTACCTTTTGATTCACTGGGAGAGAGGTATCCAAGGAAGTCAAAAATAATATTCTTCGGAAAATAAAGAGTTACTATTTGGAGGCTGGTAAACAGCTGTCCTCTAATTACCCTGGGGACAGATAATAAGAAACAATCTTAAATTGGCACCTGAAAAAATTGAGATTAGCTATAAGGAAACATTATAACTTTTTGACAGGGAGAATAATTTAATATTGGAATGAGATTAAAAAAATTTTTTTTAAATTGAAATATTTTATTTTGACAAAGCAGGGATATTCCAACAAATATACAACTCCCCTCTTCCCTAATTAACCCTGTCCCAAACTCATGAAAAAACCCTGAAAGTAGGCAAAAGAATGATTGTTCAGTCTTGTACACGTCTTTGTGACCCAATTTGGGGTTTTCTTAACAAAGATTCCGGAGCAGTTTGTCATCTCCTTCTCCAGCTCATTTGCAGATGAATAACTGAGGCAAACAGAGTGAAGTGACTTGCCCAGAGTCATACAGCTAGTAAGTGTCTGAGGCCAAACTTGAACTCAGGTCTTTTGAACTGGATAGAGTCTGGCATTCCATACACTGCGCCACCTACCTGCCATATGTGTCACTTTCCATTTTTGTAGTTTAGTCTTTTGTTGCTGTTGTTTTTTGTCAAGTGAGGTATAGCGAGTAGAGAAATGCCTTTAGAATTGGGTAAACCTGGGCTCAAGCCTTTCTCAGTCTCTTCTCTACCCCCTCTAACCCTTGTCCTTCACTTCTAGTGCCTTCCCTTCTGAGATTACTTCCCATTTACTCTACATCTATCTTGCACATACCTAGTTATTTTCATGTCGTTTCCCCCATTTGTTACAATGAAATAAAGAAACTGAGTTTTACCCAGACAACAGATTTACTCAGCAAGATGTGCAGTTGCAAAACAAAACAAATTGGGCCCGAGGCTCTCAGTAGTACAAGAGGCCCTGAACCCTGGTTTCTATATGGTTCGTATACAATCTGGAGAGAGTGATAAACAGGATATAAGGATTAAGCCATTTTGTTTCTTATTGGTACAGAGGATAGGAGACACTCAGGTGAGAGGTAGAAGAGTATTCTTTTTGGGGGGTGACAGTAGGGAAGGGGAGTGAACTTGTACAATCTCCAAAATCAGGTGACTTACAATGGAGTCGAAACCTAACTTCACAAAATGTTGATTAAAAAACAAAATGGAGTTACTTATGCAATTTTTCATGTAACAATTAGAATGTGAACTCTTTGCTGGCAGAGACTGCCAGTCAATCAGTCAGTCAGTCAGTGAACAGACATTTATTAAGTACTTAATATATGCCAGGTGTGACACTGTGCAAAACACTAGAGTTACAAAGACAACAGAGGGGTTCCCTGCTCTCAAGGAGTTTATATTCTAATGGAGGAGACAAAATACAAATAATTGTGTATATACAAGATAATCTATTATAAGCTAAATATAATACCAGAGGTAAGGAAATGGCGTTGAGGGGATGGAGAGACTAGTGAAACTGTTTTTAATCTTTCTTTATGTCCCAAGCACTCAGCACAGTGCTCTGCACATAGTTGACTGATTGACTTATTATCACTTTATACAAATTTTCCCATTTTTAAAAACTATTCAGGGGCAGGTAGGTGGCTCAGTGGATAGAGCATCGGCCCTGAATTCAGGAGAACCTGAGTTCAAATCCGGCCTCCGACACATAACACTTACTAGCTATGTGACCCTGGGCAAGTCACTTAACCCTATTGCCTAGCCAAAAAAAACCAAAACAAAACCTCAAAAAACTATTCATATGCTCATATGCTTAGTACCTTGTACAATGATATTCCATTGCATTCATATACATAATTTGTTCAGCCATTCTCTGATCATTCTGGACATAACAACTCCAGCTTTTTGCTATTACAAAGAGTACAGCTATGAATATATTTGCACATGTGGGTCCTTTCTTGCTGTCATTGACCTCCTTGAGGTACAAATTTAGTAGCAGGATCTCTGAGTCAAAGGGTACAAATAATTTAGGAACCTTTAATTCACAATGAAGTTATTGAGGAAATCTAGAAGGTGCTTTCATTTGTTGTTATTGTTATTATTTTTAATAGAGGCCTTTAATTAGCACCTGTGTTGATTTTGTCTGGTATAGTAGTTAGAGACTTGGTTGGATACAAGGGAATTGGAAAAAAAAAAAAGACTTTGCGAGGTTCTTTTAAGCCCTATAAGAAAATTCATATTATCAACCAAATCTGCCCATCGCTGAAAAATTTTACTTTGTTTTTCCTATGTTAAAGTCTTTGTACTTTAGTTTGACCCAATTAAGGCACCATGGGAATCTCCTCAGTGATCTCTGCATCAGTTGTTGGAACCTTTTCCCACTGTCAGTCATACCCTGCTCCTCTGTAGGCAATAGTGATCTTAGATGGCCAGGAGAGTTCTCTAAGGTCCTCACCAACATTAAAATTCTATGATTACATGGTTTTAAGTAAGGCCTAAACAGTCAGAGCTCTACACTGGAAACTGCAAAGAAGAGAGAATGAAATTGTACAAAATGAAGGAATAAATATGGTACTGAAATCTATCAACCAATTAGCATTTATTAAGCACCTACTACATGCTAGGCACTGGAGATAAAAAAAATGAGACAGTACTTGGCTTCAGGGAGCTTATGTTCTATCAGGAAAAATAAATCAACAACTATTTATTAAGCTCCTGCTATGCAAAAGTAAGATGAAATAGTCATATAGAGAACCAACCTCAAAACCAGGAAGACCTGGGTTCAAGTTCTGTCTCTGACACATACTGGCTGTGTGACCCTAGGCAAATCACTCCTCTCACTGCTCTAGGCAACTTTTTAAGAGTATAAATTTCAGAGAAGGTGCTGACCTAAATCGGTAGAGGGAGTTTCCTCACATGGGAGTTCCCAATGAAATCACATATCTAATCCTTATCACTATCCCCATTCCTATACCATGGAGCAGGTATTCTGCTAGGAGTGTTAGTATAGAAAGGTGGCTTAGCCTAATGGATAGAGGGCTGGCCTTACAGGCAAGAAGACCTTGTATTCTATCAGTGCCCCAGGCAATCCTCTAAAACTATTGCTTACAGAGAGATTTACAGATTTCCCATACTGGAAATTCCTTGCAAAGATGAAATCACAGAACTAAACTTCCCTTTGCAACTCCCAAAAGGAAGTTAGTTGTTGGTGTTGAGTTGTGTCCAACTCCTTGTGACCCTATTTGGGGTTTTCTTGGCAGATACTGGAGTAGTTTGCTATTTCTTTCTCCAGTTCATTTTACAGATGAGAAAACTGAGGCAAACAGGGTAAAGTGATTTGCTCAGGATCACACAGCTAGTGTCTAAGGCTGGATTTGAACTCATGTCTTCCTAACTCTAGGCCAAGCACTTTATCTACCTTGCCACCTAGATGTCCAAACCAAGTTGGAATATACCACAAAGAAAGGGAAGGGGGGGGGGAAGTAGTATTTCAAAAAGAGTTAAGAGTTGACATTTTTTAGGAAAGAGAAAAAGTTGATTCCAAAATTGTATTTGATGTAGATTAATTACTTATTGAAGTAACAGCCAGCTATTTTTCATTACAGTTCATTATTAGGAACAACATAAAAGAACAGCAAAGCAGGGAGAGGTGCCTAAGGGATCCCTTAGGAAACATTGCAGATGCTGGCTTAACTTCTCTCCCTTCCCCTCAGTGGACTGCCATTGTTTTCTGAAAATGATTTCCGAATGGAGGATGGACATTAGATGAGGTAATGTGTCTCTTTGCTTTTAATTTTAGGTGAAAATTTTTAGGGAAGAAAAGATGAGTCTCTGGAGGTTTCCTGTGATTTTTTTCTCATTTTATTTAATTTTCATTTTGTAAAGGTTTCCATGCCTTTTACTTATTTATATTTTTTAAAGTTTTATTGATGTCTTTTGTTTTTACACCACAATCATTTCCCAATATGCCTCAACCATATTGAACCCTTCCTTGTAACAAAGAAAAGCAATTAAGCAAACCCAACTGAGCTTAATAGCTTATGCAACATTCTGCACCCTTTGTCTCCCTCATCTCTGCCAAGAAGAGGGAAGTGTGCATTCATCAAGGACAGATGGTCATTACAATGACCAATGATAAATAAAACAGCAGCCACTTAGAGTTATTTTGGTTTACATTACTGTAGTCATTGTCATCTTAGTAATAGACAGTCCTCCCGGTTCTGCTTACTTCACTTTGCATCAAGCCATGTCTTTCCATGTTTCTCTGATTTCTCAAGTTTGTTGTTTCTTACTTGGGCAACAATATTCCATTATATTCATATACTATTCGTGCCCTTTATATTTTGTTAAAACATTGTCTTTGGCATGTCCCCAGCTGTTTCTAGTTCCCCCAAGTCCTTTAGAAAAGTAAAAGTGAAGCTTGGAGGTAAGAGTATTGGGAACAGGACCAAAAGGATTCAATTTAGGAAGTAGGCCAGGATCTTACCTGTACTTCATCTGGCTTTGTTACATGATTTGAAACAAATCAAGTCTTTGCCTCTTCCTCTGAAAAACGTTAATAATATGACTAGGCACTGTCTTTAGAAAGCTGAAATCAGGATCCCTGTGTTACCATACGTCAAAATGCTTTGAGATCACCAGAAAGAAAGCATTTTGTTTGATAGCCAGTTGTGGCAAGTTCCATCCTGCCATGGGCTTTTTTTTTACTGACCAAAAAAGGCCTCTTTTGGCAGGACAGACTGTATAGACTTGCAGAGGTAGAGCCAAGTCCTAATTGATCTACAGTGGTAGGCCCTCATTGACAACTGATGACCCTACCTGGAAACTTGGGGAGGTATTTTTTTTGGTAGTAGTTGTTCTTTTGGTTTACTTTCATCTGCCTGTGTCCAAAAAGCCCTGAAATATAATGTAGACAAAGCTACTTAATTTGGGGAAAGACTAATCAAGGTTAATGAAAGTTTGGAAAAACAGAATTTTCTTTTATTGCTTTCTAGAACATAAAGTAACAAACTAAGTGCTAACAAAGTGATCCTCCTAAAGGTCCTTTTCACTAATACAAAAGGCCTTTGTAATTAGCAACATTATTACTATTCCAACAAAAGGGCTGAATCCTTATAAATGATCAATAAGACAAAAGTAAGTTTCAGCCTAACTCAAATTGAATAAAAATGAAATTCTAATTACCAGAGTTAAAACAAATGAGGCTTTTACTGTATTTAATGGCTACTTTTAAAATGAGGGAAGCAGCTAGGTGGCTCAGTAGACAGAGCACAGGACTTCAAATCTGAAAGACCTGAATTCAAATGTTACTTTAGACCCTAGTTTCATGGCCCTGAGCAAGTCACTTACCTGTCCGCATCAGTTTCCTCATCTGTAAAATGAGAGTAATAAATAATAGCACTTGCCTCCCAAGATTGTTGTGAGGATCAAATTAAAGCACTATATAAATGCTAGTTAATATGATGATGATTATTATACTAAATAATCACTCTGGTTCATCATACAATCATTCAAAATAATAAAAGGACCTTCAGTACACTATTTTGTTATTCAGTCATTTTTCAGTTGTGTCTGACCCCATTTGGAGTTTTCTTGGTAAAGATACTACAGTGGTTTGCCATTTCCTTTTGCTCCTCATTTTACAGATGAGGAAACTGAGGCAAACAGAGTTAAGTGACTTGCCCAGAGTCATGCAGCTAGTAAGTGTCTGAGGCTGGACTGGAACTCAGGAAGATGGGTCAGTACACTATTCAAATCTGTAAAATATTTCTTGGCCTGCATTGGATTGTAAGCATTTGAGAATGAGTCCAAGAGCTGGTTCAAAAGTTTATTGACTCAATGAAGGGTTATTATCTGGGTCATTCATAGCTCAAATAGAGAAACTATGCTTCTCTTAATACTTTGAAGGAGCAATGATTTCATAGGTATGAGGGAGGACTCACTCTCTCTATTGATGCATATCAATATCCTTACCTGCCTTTTCATCCTAAATAATTGTTATTCACATTTTCCCACAAATTCTCCATATAAAAGAATCTAACCAGTGTGCTAGAAGCCTTCCTCTTATGGGCTGGTAATTTTAATACCATTTGGGCTATACATCTTTTGTCTTTCATTCTCAGTACATTACTGGCCCATCTTCTTTTCCCATCATATATATCCTCAATAATGTCCTTCATTCTACTTCTTGCAAAATGTTGGTGGCATATGAGAGCCTCCTTATGCCCAGCACATGTCTCCATCTCATTGTCTTTTGGTTATTTGTCATCTTAATTCTTCTGACACCTTTTGCAATCTAAATCCGTTCTATATTTCCAGGCTGATTAAACATTATTCTCTCAATTGGAAGTCAAAGGGACGCCCATCAATTGAGAAATGGCTAAACAAGCTGTGGTATATGATTATAATGGAATATTATTATACTATAAGAAATGACAAGCAGGATGATTTCAGAAAAACCTGGAAAGACTTACATAAACTGATGCCTAGTGAAATGAACAGAACAGGCGAACATTGTAATCAGTAACAGCAATGTTGGTTGATGAAGAACTGTGAATGACTTTGCTATTCTCAGCAATACAATGATCTGAGACAATCCCAAAGGACTAATGATGAAGCATACTATCTGCCTTCAGAGACAGAACTGATATTGACTGAATACAGACTGAAGCATGCTATTTTGCACTTTCCTTCATTTTTTCTTTTATTTGAGTCTTCTTGTAGAGAAAATGACTAATATGGAAATGTTTTACATAATTCTACATGTATAACCTATATCTGATTGCTTGCATTCTTGGAGAGGGGAGAGGGGAAGGAGAGAGAAAAGGATAGAATTTGGAACTCAAAACATTAAATATGTTTAAAAAATTGAAAAAAAAATTACTAATCACAAATAGCTAAGACATGGAGGAAAAAATTATTCTCTCTCATATTCTAACTACCCACTCTAGTCAAACTGATGCACTTGTCCCCTGTATCTGACATTCCATCTCTGGCCATTGTTTCTTTGCACAGAAGTCCCTCATACCTGAAATGTTCTTGCTCCTCAGTTTCATCTCTTGGAAGCTCCATCTTTCTTCAAGGCCAAGCTCAAGTGCCATTTTATTCAAGAGGCCTTTCTTGACGCCCCCCCCCCCCCAGCCATTAGTGCCCACTCCACATTCCCAATCCTGCGTAGTTATTCTGTGTTTACTTACGTATAAACAGTCATCGTATTCCTCAATAGAATAAAAGCTCTTTGAGGGAAGACATTGTCTTATTTTTGTGCTTCTATCCCCACCTAGCACAATCCCTATGCGAGGTTTTGTTTTGTTTTGTTTTGTTTTTGTCCCAGACCTGTAATTTCCTTGGCTTAGGAGGTTCACCATGAGGAATTCCCTCTAACAACAGAGCTCTGCCACTTGGATATAATCTTAGAGAATTACCTGGGACCACTAACAGCGTTAAGTGACTAGCCTAGGGTCCCACAGCAGTAGGTGTCAGAAGGAGGACTTGACTGGGTCTTTCTGACTCCTGACTATTGATTTTGCCAGATTATATCTCAGTGACCTGCTGTGCTATAGAATATAGTCAATCCTCAGCTTTCACAGGGGGTAACATTCCTAGAAAATGGCATGAAAGTCAAAAATGCAAATATCAATACATTGAACCCATAGGAAATAAAAAAGGGATGACCAATGACCACCAAAAACTGTAATCTTTCACTAGAGATTGCTGAAAATACACTTTCTGCATACAAATATTTATAACAAAACATTAATTCTGATAATATACACTATTCCTACCTCAGTAACCATGAAATAACTCATAAAATGCAGTTCATAAAATAAAATTGATAACATGCAAAACATTTTTTCTTAATAGTAATTCCCTAGAATTCTGTGCCCTTTTGTGCTAACATCTCAATTAAAAAACAATGCTGATTTCTGACAATATTCACTTTTCTTTTATATATATATGTGTGTATATATATATATATATACATATATATACACATATATATATACATATATATATATTTGCTTTTTGGTGAGGCAATTGGGGTTAAGTGACTTGCCCAGGGTCACTTAACTAGTGTCAAATGTCTGAGGCTGGATTTGAACTCAGGTCCTCCTGAATCCAAGGCCGGAGCTCTATCCACCGTGCCATCTAGCTACCCCTTTGCTTTTCATAACACATGAAACCTACAGTACCATAAATTTGTTGTTGTTGAGTCATTTTTTAGTCATGTCTGACTCTTTGTGACCCTATTTGGGGTTTTCTTGGCAAACATACTGGAATGGTTTGCTGTTTCCTTCTCCAGCTCATTTTACAGATGAGAAACTGAGGCAAACAGGGTTAAATGACTTGCCCAGGGTCACACAGCTAGTAAATGTCTGAGGCCAAATTTGAACTCAGTAAGAGGAGTCTTTCTGACTTCAGGCCTGGCACTCTATCCACTGCACCATCTAGCTGACACTGTGATTACTGTACATCAAATAAAATTCTTGAAACTAAAACATTTTTTAAGCTGAATCTCACCTTCCACTGTATCAGACAGTGATATGAGAATGTTATACTATATACCGTACTGCTGTAAACCTCTGGGCCACCATCTGAAAACCAAGGATGAGGCTGCTAGGACTTTAGTCACTGCTGTTGGAAGACTGGAGGCTAGTGAGGTCTTGACATAACCTCCAATAGTCATAGATGTGGATACATTACAGCTGGTGGCATAGAGATCTTGAAGGACACACCAGCTTGAAATATTTAAAAAAAAAAAAGAAATATTTTCCTCCTTTTTATGGATTTTGTAGACTGGTTAACACTAAAATCTCCACCAATAGCAGCTGCAGAAATTCTGTCTTGAAGTTTGTCTAATATTTTTATTTTCTCATTACGCAGCATCGTTGGCTTTGCATGCTTGGGCTTAGAGCCTAAAGGACTCATTCTTTGGGGGAATAATTGCAATATAAAACTTGAGTTTTAAAGGGAAACGATGAAAATATGCAATGAATGCACAGGAAGCTCTTTACTCTACAATGGTAGGGTAAAGAAGACCAGTGAAGCACCTAACAGGATACCAGCTGCTCCACAAACTTGTGTGCATTGCGCTTCTCATTTTTTTTCTGCTTTACATAGCCGGGAATGTGTGTGGTTACCAATACAAAAGTGAAAATGAGGTTACTAAAAAAGTCACAAATGCTTGAAGTCATGAAAGTTAAACACATGAATACTGAGGACTGACTGTATATACTACACTATATAGTATATGTATATATGCATCTATATGTATAGTATATATTTCTACTACAGTAGATACTTAATAAAAATGCCTGTTGGTTGACTGATTCCTCCTGATGCTCCAGGATTCAGTTATATAAAATCCCTGGATGAATAATGGTATTAAAGAAAATGGTCTTTGGGGATCGCTGAAAGAGAAAACATTATGACCATCATATAATTCAATTAAATTCAGCAAACACTTGCTAAATGTATACTATGTGCCAGGCACTGTGCCAGGTACTCAGCATACAAAGACAAAAATAAAACAATCCTTGCCTTCAAGGAGATACACATTACCAAGAGGATATGACATATACCACTGATGGGGGCAACCAGATGGCACAGTGGATAGTGCAGCAGCCCTGGATTCAGGAGAACCTGAGTTCAAATCCAGCCTCAGACACGTAACACTTATTAGTTGTGTGACCCTGGGCAAGTCAATTAACCCCAATTGCCTCACAAAAAAAAAAGAAGACATATACCACTGATAAGCAAGTACAAGGTAAATTGAGGAGGGAGAGAACACTAAATACTGGCTGAGGGGCACAATCAGACTTCTCAGAAGTAGCATATGAGCTGATCCTTGAAGGCCGATAATTTCAAATTCAAATTTTAGCAAAACACCTTGAGATAATGGATTATCTTATAAACATACATGACTGTTCCCATATTGTGTAATGTTCATAACCAAAGAGGATACTACCAATCCACCATGAGTTGGACATGCATTCTGAGTTGTTCCCTAGTAGTTAGTATGGACTTGAACTGATCCATACATACTCTCACCAGCTTTCCTTCTAACTGTGAAGGTCGTTGTGGGTCAAAAACCAGCCACAGGACAAAAACCCACCATAGGACAAAACCAAAGTTTCTAATGGACACCCCTGGGATTTGAACCCATAACTTTGACCTGGTACACTAACCAACTGTCCTGGTCTCTATCACCTTGAAGGCTGACACCACTTGATAAGACTAAGAGGGTTGATGTCCTAAGCCTGGGTCATTAAGATTGCCCTCCCACTCCTTCATCCATCCAAAGAAAATGTCCCTTCCAGAGAATAGGGACAATGAGAATATCTGATCAGTGACCGACGAGAACCTTTTAAATCCATAATGGCTGCCACACACGGCAGGAGAAAGATAGAGGCTGCTCCCGCTTAAAAGACAGCAGAAATTTTAGAGTACTTGTAAGAGAGTAATCATTGCAATAGACCTCTCCTAGCCCAGGGCTGCTGGATCCAGAGAGCTCAGGTGCAATTACCCTGGAGCTCCAGACCCTTATCTATGTTGCCTTGCAGGCTTTCCTGGCAATGTCTTGGTCACTTTAAACAGGGGTTATGTGCCTTTACTCTTACTTTGCTACCTAACTTCACAGTGGCCAACCTGACCTATGTGGCTTGACCTCTCATGACCGAGACCATGGAGACTGAGTCACTTTCAGCTGACCTGATTGATTTCTGGTGTTATTGGTAGAATACAAACAGCAGTAATCAGAAATAAGTATGTAGGCTTAATTAAGTTATTACACTGAGGAAGCCAGGATTGGGATCTATGGAGATAGAAAACAGTAATTAAATAATTACCTTGAGGAGTTCACTAGCGCACCTCCCATTCTGAAACTGCCTACTGGCAACAGATGAAACCAAGAAAAGCCTAGAACCTCTGGGCTAGCATTCATTATACTTCAGCTGCTGGGCTGATGATTATCTTGGAAGGAAACAGTTACATCTAGAAAAGAGTTGTAGCAAGTATGCATGTAGGTGGGGGAGTGCGGTCTCTAGTGTTCCTAGGCAGATGTCTTTCTGTGGTCCCCTGTGTTTGAGGTCACTGGGGGACTCTCACACTCTAGGCTATGAGATGCCCAAAGTCTTTGGAAGAGAGAATGCCAAAAGCGTGATGAATCTGGGTCACAGGGACAGCAACAGCCACTCCTTGAAAATGACTTCTGATAGCTTAGTGGTCACCTCGTTTGAAATCCTTTCATTGTACAGATGAGGAAAATCTGTGATAAAGATAATCTGAAAATAAAACTCACTTCTGAAAAAAAAAAAAAGAAAAAAAAGGAAATGACTCCTGAGCCCTCTTCTCTCAGGCATTCTCAGGGTTCCAGGACCCTGATATATATATTTCATGGGATCATATATTTAATGAAGGAGGGGACCTTAAAGGTCATCCAGTTCAGCCTCATTTTACAGGTGAGAAAGCCAAGGGTCAGAGAGGTAAAAGGTCAAGGTGGCCAAGGTCACAGAAGCTAATAATGGGCAGACCGGAGTCTTCCTCTCATACCTCACTTACATTTGTATGATGCTATGTATGATGATACTTTTAGGGAAAGTATTCACATAGTCAGTAGGAGGCCCTAGAGTTGGAGCCATGGGCAGGATCAGCAGAGTGTGTGGCCAGGAATCATCTGTGTCCTTCTCACAGGTCAGTTACTCAATAAACATTTATTAAGCACTTACTATGTTCCAAGCATTATGCTAACCATTGGGAACACAAAGAAGCTTACATTCTAAAAGGGCAAGACAACACGTAAAAGAAAACTGAAAAGGGAGGGAAAAGGAAAAGGGGGGCATGATAGAAAAGTCCAGAGCAGAGGTGGGGAATCTGTGGTCTCAAGGTCACATGTGGCTCTCTAGGTCCTCAAATACGGCTCTTTGAATCCAAATTTCACAGAACAAATCCCCTTAATAAAAGGATTTATTCTGTAAAACTTGGACTTAGTCAAAAGGCCACACCCAAGGACCTAGAAGGCCACTTGTAGCCTTGAGGCTGCGGGTTCCCCACCCCTGGTCCAGAGTGTAGCCTGGTGAGAACTGAAGAGATGGTTGGCCTGGGCACCCTCCTTAAATAGAGGTTCTGGTGGATAGAGCACCAGCCCTGGATTCAGGAGTACCTGAGTTCATATCTGGCCTCAGACACATAACACTTACTAGCTGTGTGACCCTGGGCAAGTCACTTAACTCCATTCCCCAACCTCCCCCCCCCAAAAAAAACAGAGGTTCTGGGAGGAGCCAAAGGGAAGGGCCACAAGAGCAAAGGGTACTTCCGAGGTATGGATTTCAAGGCTGAAGTGATCTAAGATGAAGAGGTTTCTGGCACATGGTGAATTCCAGACTACAGTCTAGTGAGAAACCACTGGTGCGGTTCCAATGGCAGAAATGCCAGGAAAAGTCTGAAATGGTAGAATTATGAGGGACCATAAAGAAGAGGTGGATTGTATAAGATAAGGAGCTAGAGGAGGGGCAATCTCAAAGGCTATCTCATCTAGCTTTAACAGATAGGTTGTGACTTATCCAAGGTGACACAGTAACTGTGAGAGGTAAGATGTGAACACAGGCCATCTGAGTCCAGAGCAGGCATTCTTTCCACTGTACCACACCACCCAGAGCAGAAAAGTTAATTAACTAGCACAGGGAGCATGAAATGAGAGAAAAGAGACCTGAGGTACAAAGGACTGGAAGACTATATTGGTAATGCAATGGTGACAAGATCTAATCAGAAAACAGTGTGAAATAGGGCTTGATTAAAAAGAAATTGTCAGTTACTAGCTATGTGACCCTGGGTAAGTCACTTAACTCCAATTGCCTCACCAAAAAGGAAAAAAATTAAAATTAAAAATAAATAAAAGAAATTGTCTAAGCTAAGTCTGTCTAAACAGGCTTGAGCAAAGAATTTTCTTCTCAATGGGGTAAGGGTGCTAGTATTCTTTTAAGTCCCAATGAGCAATAGCTGCAGAAGTTCCCAGAAGCCACCAGGGTTTTCTCCAAGTCAGAGCAATGGCAAACACAGACTGCTAGAAAAGAATTTGGAGATCATCTAATTCTAACTCTCTAATTTTGTGGAGCAGTAGATAGAGTGCTGGGCCTGGAGGCAGGAAAACCTGAGTCCAAATCTAGTTTCAGAAGCATAACTAGCTGTGTGACTTTGGATAACCTTTGTCTGCCTCCGTTTCCTCAACTGAAAAATGGGGATCATATCAGCCCTACCTCCCAGACCTGTCATGAGAATCAAATGACATATTTGTAAAGCACTTAGCACAGTGCCTGTCACATAGTAGGTGTCATATAAATCCTAGCTATAATTATTATTTTAAAGAGGCCCAGAGAAGCCAAGCAATTTTCCCAAGGTCATATACTGAGTGAGGGACAAAGCTGGGGCTACAACTCAGGTCTCCTAGTTCATAGTCCAGGGCTCTCCACACTATTCCATCTGAATATCTCTTTGGCCAAGAGGGTCAATTGTGGTCAGATCCCATCTTCTCCCTAAACTTTCACTCTCTCTGTCAGTGAGAGGCATTTAAGTCTTAACACTGCAAGGTGATGTTCTCACAGGATTGAGTAGTAGCAGGCATATAGGATAGGGACTAGATGTGTGACTTCATTGGTAGAGGGAACTTCTAGATGAGGAAATTCTCTGTACCGATGCAGGTCAGCACTTTCTCTGCCACTTATAATTTGAGAGAGCTGCCCAGGGCCCTGAGAGATTAAGTAACTTATCCCTGGTGACCCAAAGGCAGGTCTCGAACCCAGGTCTTTCTGGTTCCCAGGCCAGCCTTCCATCCCCCACACATAGCAATTTCCTGTTCTTATTAGTAACCAGCTGGTAAGAGAATCAATAATAGTTGATATAACAGTAGTTGAATAGTTGAAACAATAATAGTTCTCAAGTCACGGTATCATAGATTTCAAACTAGAAGGGATCTCAAAAGTCATTTAGCCCAATCCCCTTTGTGATGTAAAATGACTTGTGATTTGTGAAGCCAGGCTCCTCCATATCCAAATCCAGCGCCCTTGCTCCTGTCCTGTACTCTCTCTCTGCAGAGAATCTCAGAACGTGCTACCCAAAATCACCAAGCAGAGTTGCCCATCTAAACAAACGTCAGAGTAGACTGAGGCAGCATGTGGGGGGGGGGAGTGCTATATTTGGGGTAGGAGGAGCCAGACTGAAATCCCAACTTTTACTTACTTAGACAGGTCACAATCTCCCTTGACCTCAAGTTCCCATGTTTCAAATGCCGGGTATGAACGCAACGGCCTTTGAGATTCCACTTTAGACTCATACTTAGCCCTAGAGCAGGGGTGGGGAGCCTGTGGCCTCAAGGCTACAAGTGGCCTTCTAGGTCCTTGGGTGTGGCCTCTTGACTGAATCCAAGATTTACAGAACAAATCCTTTTATTAAGGGGATTTGTTCTGTGAAGTTATTCAGTCAAAGGGCCGCTCTTGAGGACCTAGAGGGCCACATGTATCCTTGAGGCCTCAGGTTCCCCACCCCTGCTCTAGAGCTTCTGAGACAGTCTGAATCCTGGGTCTGCCAATTACTGGCTGTGTGATCTGGGGAAAACCACTTAAACTCTCCTGCCCTTAACTATCCTATCTGTACAACAAGGTGTTGGACTAAAGGATCTCTGAAGTCCTTTCTCAGAGGTATGCTGGAGCCAGCTGAACCTCTGACTCAAGTGAGTCAATTATTAAATTTTAATGGGAGCATTTATACCTTGATCAGCAAAAGCTCCAAATCAGGGCTTGATTTATTGATTGTCTAGAGTTGATGGAGAAAATGTTAATAATGCAAATTAAATTTATGAGTATGTTATGCGTACTTTTTTCTCTCTCAAATGAGATCATTGTTAAACATTTACCAGCAAACCAATGCCCTTTTTACTATAAATCTGTAACACTGTGATCCCATTGAGCAACCTCTCTGTAAGGTCAGGATGAGCCCCTCCAATCTTTCAATTTTTTGGAAGAGGCATGGAAGAGAGCAAACAACTTACCATGTTCAAAATGGAACTTTTGGCTCTTGATCTATTATTCCCAGGACAATGTTTCTGCTACCCACATAACACAGAAATGAAGATTTTTGAAACTGAATTACCATCAAAAAATCTCAGATATTTGTCTTGTTAACACCTATCACAATTCATCATACAGGTGAAATAAGGACCTCCACGTGTCCTCCATGCCTCTCTGACCCCTACGTAAATAATAAGGGGAAAGTAAACATACATAGATGGAAATTCATGTATTATAATTTTTAAGAGCCCAACTCTATTCATTTAACTAACTCTTAGTAAATGCCTACAATGTGCCATGTGCTGGCTGGTATGGACAACATAAAAATCAGTTAAGATGTAGTCTAGTAATGGTAGGATAAATCCACACATGCTTCAACACATCAAGGATCTGTGGTTTCATTAAATTGAGGATTCTCTCTATCTACCCAAATTTATGATAGCACTTAAAAGGTAGTCTATCAGAGAGGTTGAGTGACTGACTTGCTCATGGTCATGAAGCTTATATAGGTCTGAAGGTGGGATATAAACCCAACACTGGTCTACTCCATCAGGATGTCTCTCCAGGTAAACAGATAAATGATGGTAATAAAAAAGTAAAAAATGACAAGTACCATAAGAGAGGCATTGAAATGCCGGAGAGGTTTATAGAGGTCCATAGAAGAGGGAGAGAAGAAGGAATATGACATAGAGGGAAGAGGGATGATGGACTTGGGAGTCACTCAAGATCAGGTTTGGTTCCCAACTCCAACATCTATCCAGGTGACTTCAGGCAAGTACCTTGAATTTTCTGGGTTTTAAGTTTTCTCATTTATCAAACAAGGAGGTCGGATTAGATGATGTCTAAGGTGCCTTCCTGCTCTAACATTCTATAACTTTAAACTTAATCATTTCTGGCTGGTGGAGTGAGGGAGACAGTAGTATTGTGAAAGGAAGAGGTAGATCATTAGGGATTTCTTAAAATCCCTAAGTGATTTACACTTATTATCTCATTTGATCCTAACAACAACCCTGAAAGGTAGGTGCTATTATTATCCCCATTTTAGATGGAGAAACTGAAGTAGACAGAGGTTAAGTGACTTGTCCAGGGTCAAACAGCTAGTAAGTGTCTGAGGTTGGATTTGACTCCAGGCCCAGAGCTCAATCCACTGTACCACCTAGATGCCCACTACTACCTTATACTCTGCTTTTCTCTTAATGCATATGGTTTATTAATAATGGTGATAAGTCTCTAGATAGAAAAGTTATATAGTACTGATGTAGAATAATACTTATGTTTTTGAGATATTATCAGTGTGTCAATTTGTTTTGCTTGACTTGTACTTTGTTACAAGAGAGGTTTCAATTGTGTGTGGGGAGGGTACCGGGAAATGGCAGCAATGTTTTTTATAAGTGTTAATAAAATTTAAAAAAATAAATAACATTGACTAAATTTCTTCTTTGTTCAAGACATTGTGCCAGGATCTGGGAAAACAGAGACAAAAAACAACATGGCTAGTCCCTGTCCTCAGGGAGCTCACATTTTACTTGTACCCATGATATTTGTCCTATTGACTCTTTGTATTCAATAGTACCATCTTGGATTTTTTTTCCCCATTGAACTTCATCCTACCTGCATAGGACCTTGATGTAATGAAATATTTCTCAATCATTAGGGCTATTTAAAAGATGAATGTACTTCCGTTGGAGGTACAATAGTAAGTTTACTCTCACAAGAAATGTTCAAACAAAGGCTGTGGATGTCTTCTTGTGCATACGATATAGAGGGGATTTTTTTTTTCCGTTTTCTGTTGGACTAAATAGCTGCTGAGAGCCTTTCCAACTCTGAGATACCCTCTTTGGCTCCATAACTATTATTAACAAACCAGTATTCATTAAGTGGCTACATTTAACATCCTGGACAGTAATTAAGAAAGTAAAGTAGGTGTCAGGAGGGGTGTGGATTAGATGACCTCTAAAGTCACTGCCAACTCTAAACAACTGTTGTTAAGACTTTTCAGTCCTGTCTGACTCTTCATGACGCCAGTTGGGGTTTTCTTGGCAAAGATACTGGACCGGTCTGCCAAACCAGGTTAAGTGACTTGCCCAAAGTCAGACAGCTAGTAAGTCTCTGAGACTGGATTTTAATTTAGCTCTTTCTGACTCCAGATGCAGCCCTCTATCTACCACCTGACTGCCCTTACTTTCTTAAGAGTGACAATCAACAAGGCAATAAATCAAGCCCTAATTTGTGTCATTTGCCAATTTCTGAGGTGTAAATAGGCACAATGAAAATGTAACAATCAGCTTTGCATACTGGTTTGAACCAACTCTATACTCCTGTATAAACATGAATATTATTGTACATAATGAATATGAAGAATTCAGATATGCAGTAGAAGACTTAGATGAATTAATACAGAGTAAACTAAGCAGAAGCAGGAAAAACAATCTACAAAATAACCACAACCATGGAAACAAAAAAAAATTACAAAAAAACCTAAATGTTGTGTAGTTATAATGGCCAAACTTGGCCTTGGAGAAAACTTAAGAAAACACAACTTTCTTCCTTTTTTGCGGAAGAGAGAGGGGCCCATGGGTGTGGAATATTGTTTATACTATTTAACACAGTTGATGTGTTGACTTTTTCCCCTTTTCTTTTTTATTCTGTTACAAGGGATGGCTTGCTGGAAAGAGGAAGGAGATATAATCAGAAATGAAGATAATAGAAAAAGAAAATATATCAACAAAATAAGAAAAAAAGGCACAGAGGAAAGGGTAGTAGAGAGTAGATCATAGTGGAAAAAGTAAGTGCTTAGTAACATTGAAAGACTTTCCAATTAAGTAGTCCTAGCAATATATGGTTAGCTCTAATTCTTTATTTATTAATATCAGCTAAAAATCATAGGAATAATTCCATCAAAATAAACTTCAAAGGGTACTTACTTCTTGCATTTCTTGACAGTACAATCACACTGACAGTGGATAATATAAATAACTTGGCTTTTGAGGTTTTATACACAAATTTATTAACTTCAAAGATATTTTTAACCACATTTGTCTTTATGGAAGCATAGTGATAATAATAACAATAAAGTCAATTAAACTGACTGAATCTTCTTTCTCCCCTAACTGGCTTAAATTCTAATATAAGTAATTGAATAAGTAGTCCTGTGGCTATTTGCATAGTTTTACCATAGTTGAAAGGATACTGGATTGAACTTTATTGCAACAAGAAGACATTTCTGTAGAAGTCACAAAATCTTTCAGTAGAATACTTCCTACTGATCTCCCTCTCCTAATAAACTTTTTTTTTTTGACTAGGCAATCGGGGTTAAGTGACTTGCCCAAGGTCACACAGCTAGTTAAGTATCAAGTATCTGAGACCAGATTTGAACTCAGGTCCTCCTGACTCCAAGGCAGGAGCTTTGTCCACTGTGCCACCTAACTGCCCCAATAAACTTTTAAAAATATAGCATTTTAAAATAGATCATTTAAAATGTTATTTAAAATATTTCATTTTGGGGGCAGCTAGGTGGCACAGTGGATAGAGAGCACTGGCCCTGGAATCAGGAGGACCTGAGGTCAAATCCAGCCTCAGACACTTGACACTTACTAGATGTGTGACCCTGGCAAGTCACTTAACCCCATTGACTAGCAACAAACAAAAAAATATATCTTTTAACCATAAAAAGAGGTTGATTGCAGGAGTTTCCTGATCAATCTGATGAGTTTAGCTGGAGCAAAGCCTTTGTTAGGAACTTTTGATAATCTATGCCTCTCTTCTGATAGAGTATGAATAGATATGTCCATTATTAAGATATGTCCATAATATGTCTTATTAAGAGAAAAAAGAAAATTTCTAATTGGATTGAGGATGACTCTAAGATCATAGGATCATGGACTGAAAAGATATAACCCTACCAGTCAATGATTTGGTTGGCTGAGACCCTTGTGAGAGAGGGCTTTATCACAGGAACTACTTCTCTATGCTGGCCTATAAAAGTGAGCCAAATGGACTTGCTTGGCTCTTCCCCTGACTTCTTTCCCTTGTACCTTTCTTTCACAGTAGAGCAAAGGGTGAGGGAGTGGGTATCTTTCCTCCTTTCTTCCCAGGTCAGGAGCTATTAATGACTTCCTTGGGAATCATTCTTTGTGATAGAAACACATTGGAGATATATATGCCTATCCGTATAGCCAAGAAGAATTCATGGACAATATTCTTACTAAATGCTTGCTTCCTAAGTGAGAAGAAGAGAGGTTTCTTAGTGTAGTGCTAGAATACAATCCTAGGAACTACTAACCTTGGGTGCTACCCTGTGAGTAACTCCAAGTTGGACAGTTCAATCTGATCTTCTAGAGGGAAGAAAAAAGAGGTACTGAACAGCATGCCTCTTAAAAGAGAAAAGGAACATTCGTATGTTTTCATCTTATCACCCACATTGCAGCATCAGTAAGGACCCTTTAAAATCGTAATGCAATGTGAATGATCAGGATCTTGCCATACACTGCTATTACCATGAGTTACTTGGATAATTCAAGTCCTATGGATAGGGAATTTCCTCTCCAGCAACACCAAAGTATATTTAGCTTCCATGGGTAGTCTAAACCTAAGGTGGTGTATGGAGTGTTCAAGGAGGACTAGCACCTCTGGTATGGGGGCTTACTGAGCTTTTTTCAGGGTTGCTCATCTACCTTTGGTATGTGTCTACCTGTCACTCAACTCTCACCTGTGGTTCCCTGAAGCTGTAGCATGTGCAGTGGCCATCCCCCCCCCAATAAAATTGTCTTGGCAGACAGGATAGACCAGGTTGATGGGCCTCAAACCCAATGGTGAGTTAGGGGAGTGTCTACCCCAAGCATGTGAAGACTTCCCCCTGGTGTAATAGGCAGATGAGAACAATTTATTCCAACAGCCATAAAGGAGGTGGAAGGAGGTGCTGTGAGGCGCTAAGGACTTGGTCAGAAATCCAAGACACCAAGGTTATATACGACATTCTGGGCCATCACCAGTTAGCTTGACTTTCGTCTTGCCCCTGGACTTCAATAACTCAAGAAGAGAGAGCGAGGATGATGACTGTACAATTTTGCCTCACTTAAATCCAATTTACACACAAGTCAAGACATCACCCTGTGATGTCATTGGTCCTCATCAAAAATGAAGGAAAACAACAAACCCTAGGGTGGCACTAAGAGTCTGAACTAGACACTATTAGGCCCTATAGAATTTACTGGAATATCAAGATATTACTACATTGGCAACCCTCAAATATAATTTTCTTCCAAGAAGAGTCCAAACTATGGTGTGGCTCTGAGTCAAAATGACTTTGAGATCCTTTTAAAAAAGTAGGACTCACCATAGGGAGAAGAGAATTGTGTTGAACATTGATGGGCTACTATTAGTGCTTTATGTAATTTCTATATGTTTATAGCTCCTGGGAATCCTTTGAATCTTCTACATTTTTTATGGGATGAAATAAAAGCTATCCTGCATGTGATATGCATTTGTTTCCTTTAACATTTGTACAGGATCTGGGGATGTACGCATAAACTCTATACAAGCTATATTTGGAGATTTCCCCAAGTGAATTCTAGGTGAGGGCAATATTGAATTGAAGATGTTATTACCTTTTTTGGTCAGTACCCAACATCAGATCTAGTCTGGGTGAGATTGGACCTTGAGGGCCCCTGGGATTTGGATTATATAACATTTCTTCATGTGTCTATCAAAATGCTGTTTACTATATAGTCAGAACTTCATTATTAAATCTATTTTTTTTTTCCTCCACTGGTAGGGTCACTCACCAAGGTTCATTGGGCTTACTCTTCTCCACAATCAAACTCCTAATGGCAAGGGCTAATTTTTTTCTCAACTTATAAAACTCAGTAACATGCCTTGATTGACTGGGACTGGTCCCTGTTGGAAGGGGTATATTCAACTGGGCAAACAACTCCCTTGAAAGATGTCATAGTTGATGGGGGGGGAAGATGGAAGAAAAAGACTCTCTCAAGAATGGTTTCTTTTAGGGGCAGCTAAGTGGCACAGGGAAGAGAGCTCCAGCCTTGGAGTCAGGAGGATCCGAATTCAAATCTGGCTTCAGACACTTGACACTTACTAGCTGTGTGACCCTGGGCAAGTCACTTAACCCTGATTGTCTCACCAAAAAGCAAAAAAAAGGAGAATGGGTTCTTTTTCATAGCTAGTTTTTCTCTCAACTGCAAGAGATCAACTCCTCAGAGCTATTTCATACCTTGACTCACTCACTAGAAAGTATGTCTTGCTTTTTAAAGGTCTACTAGGGGTGAGAACTATCATTTGAGCAGCCAGTGGCTAGACTTCTCTAATTCCATCAAGTTTGGCTGAAAAACTTCACATGTCATAAGGGGGTGATAGGGTTATCAGTATAAAAGACCTGGTCATATTAGTGCCTTCCTCTTTCTCTTTGTTCTGTCCCATTCACCAAAACCTGCACACAGCAGGCCTGGAGGATTTTCCCAGAGAGTAGATGACCCACAGGCAATCACATAACTACAATTTATTCTCCAGGTCCTAGGGGTTACCCTAGTGGGGGTAAACTTACTCATTACTCTGGCTCCTGAGCCTCCACTAGTGTGCTTCTCAGTTATATAATCAGTCATAATGATAACATTAGATCTTTAAAAAAAATTTTTCCCTTCCTCTTCTCCTCTCCCCCTCTTACCTCCAATACCATTATATATTAAACATGAAACATGTATTAACCAAGAAAGTAAAAGCAAAAATAGAAAGCAAAAGTAGAAATAATAAAACATAACAACAATTTACCTATAAATCTTGATCATACTCTCCCACTAATTTACCAATAGGTAGGAGAAGAATTGGAATATACTTAGAGAAAGCTAGCAGTGAAGCAAATGAATAGGGAAACCCATATGCCGGAATAACTGTTACCTCTGGACTACAGGCTTGGATGTCTATGTTCTCCTTAGGGAATAATCTGTATCATGAGTCATTTGCTCTTCTTCAAAGGATTCCTTCAAAGGCATCCTGCTGGATAAAGCCATTTGGGGGGTGGGGTTACTCAGGCTACTGCTGTTGTGGTGTTAAGCTCTGTTAGCTAATTACAGCTTTAAGACTGGGGTCTGCATACCTTCCCATGTCAGCTTTCTTGGTTAAGGTGCTAAGATAGCATGACATTCTTTCAGTGAAAAGCAAAACCCTTTAATCTTGGTTCTATAAAGCTTTGGGGATCTGTTTACAGGATTTAAGGTGTTTCCCCTCTTGAACTTAGTACAGTGCCTGGCACATAGTAGGCACTTAATAAATGTTTATTTTGTGATTGATAGAGGGAAGTAAAAGACAGTAAAGGCAAGTCTCAAGGGGTTCTCCTCTTTTGAGCTATATATGGTGCTAGAGAGTAAGGTGACCTTTCCCCCAGCTAATTCTCCCATATCAGAGGATTTTCCTTTCTCCCAAATAATTTTTTCAAACAGGAGAGCTTTCCTCCATTCCGATCAACTGCCTACATCAACAGCAGAGCTTCTAGTTAGCTAATCTTAACCTGTATTAGACTCACAGTTCTAGTGGCTCAGGATATCCGAGCTTCTATAAGAAGCCTCTCTTAGAGGCAGCTAGGTGGTGTAAATGGATAGAGCACCAGACCTGGAATCCAGAGGACCTGAGTTCATAACCAGCCTCAGATACATAACACTCACTAGCTGTGTGACTCTGGGCAAGTCACTTAACCCCAATTGCCTCACTAAAAAATAAATAAACAAATAAAGGATAATTAAACAAGGATTTTAAAAAAATAAAATAAAATAAAAAGAAGCTTCTCTCATAGGCTTCTTTGAATTGTCTCTTGAGCTTAGCTTCTTTGGATACTGACTCTTGATGTGGCTCCTGACCTCTGGCTCCTAATGCCAGAAATTAGGACCTTCTCATGAATAGCAACCCACCTCTAATTTAGGTTGAGAAACTCCAAAATGCACGTTCATGATATGACCCATATAGTTGATATACAATAGTTCCACCATCCCCAAACATTTCTTTGTTACAGAATTTTCTAGCAATAAACTTCAAAGTCTTGAAAATAGTCATATTTAAATTAGCTGTTAAGAAACAATATACTTTGGACATCAATGAATACCTTTGTCCCAGAGAAGGATTTCTTTTTCTCAGGTTCTCAAAGTTATGTTTCTCCCCGACTTTAAAATCTAAACATACAAGTTTATATTTTATCCTAGAGTCAAGTGTTTATTTAAAATGGAGTGACAAGGTCAAATCTGTCAAAATCAATTTAGCAGCTATGAGGATGATGGATTTGAGTAGAAGCAGATGAAGTAAGAGACCAATTGGGAGACCATTGCAACAGTTTCAGGTTATGAGAGTCTATGGTGTTGGCTTGGATGAGGAGAGAGAAAGGGTCAGATGTGAGATCAGATGAAGGATCAGATGAAAAGATTTGAAAAAAAATAAATAAAAAGCAAAACAAAACAAAAAGAAAAGATTTAGCAATTTGCCTATGTAAGTACAAGGAAAAATGAGAAGGCACGGACAATGGCAAGATTTTGAAAGTGGGAGGCTGGAAAAATGGTGGTGTCTTTGGTAGGAATGGGGAAATTTGGAGGAGGGATTGGTTTTGGAGGAAAATATAATGAATTCTGTTTTGGATATGTTGAGTTTGAGATATCTCTGAGACATTCAGTTTGAAATGTCCAATAGGTGATGTGCATCTAAAGCTCAGGGGAGACAGAGGGACAGAGAGAGACAGAGAGAGAGAGACAGAGAGAGACAGGTGCCTATGAGTCATCTGCATAGAGATGATAATTAACCCATGGAAGCTTATGAGTTCACTAAGAGAGTAAAGAGAGGAGAGAAAAGGATTCAAATTGAGGAACACCTGCAGCTAAGTGACATGATATGGATAATGAGCCAGCAAAGATGACTGAGAAGGAGCAGTCAGATAGATAGAAAGACCATACGGGAACAGGGTCATGAAAACCTAGAGAGGAGAGAGCACCCAAGAGGGTGGTCAGCAATGTCAAGTGCAGCAGAAAGGTAAAGAAGGACAAGGACTGAGAAAAGACCATCAAATTCATCAGCAGAGTTGGTGGGAAATCAATTGATCAGGTCCTAATCAATTCCTCTCCCCCTCCACATATACTTATCTAATGATAAACTATTATTATTTAGTAATTTCTATTGTTACCAGGAAAAGTTCAGACTCTTCTGCCTGGCATGTAAGTCCCTCTACAATCTGGCACAAATTTTATTCTGTCAAAATTCCGTCAAATTTTAAAAACTTGTCTTGGGCAGCTGGCGGCACAGTGAATAGAGTACTCGCCCTGGAGTCAGGAGGACCTAAGTTCAAATCTGGCCTCAGACACTTACTAGCTATGTGACTCTGGGCAAGTCACTTAACCCCAATTGCCTCAAAAACAAAAAAACAAAACAAAACAAAACTTATATTACTCCTATCCACAGGTACTTCTGTTCATTCTAGCCAAACTGTATCACTGCCTGCTCCTAGAGTATGATTGCACTTCGTTCTAATTTCTCTATGCTTTTGTTCACTATTTAAATGTGAGTTATTACTCATCCAACTTTTGTGTTTTATATATGAAGAAGCTAAGGCATAGAAAGAGGAAACAATTTGATCAAAGTCCCATAGCTAAATATGACAGAAAAGGGAAATGACAAATGTTGGAGGGGATATGGAAAAATAGGGATACTAATGCACTGTTGGTGGAGTTGTGAATTAATTCGGCCATTCTGGAGAGCAATCTGGAACTATGCCCAAAGGGTTCTAAAACTGTGCATACCCTTTGACCCAACAACTATTAGGTCTGTATCCCAAAGAAATAAAATAAAAAGGAAAAGGACCTATATGTACAAAAATATTTATGGCAGCTCTTTTTGTGGTGGTAAGGAATTGGAAATTGAGGGGATGCCCATCAATTGGGCAATGGCTGAACAAGTTGGAGTATATATTAATGATGTAATACTACTGCGCTATACGAAATGATAGGCAGGAGGATTTCTGAAAAACCTGGAAAGACTTATTTGAACTGATGCAAAATGAAATGAGCAGAACCAGGAGAACATTGTTCACGGTAACAGCAATATTATATGATGATCAACTGTGAATCATTTAGCTATTCTTAGCAATACAATGATCCAATAAAATTCTGAGGGACTTATGAGGAAAAATGCTATCTCCTTCCAGAGAAAGAACTAATGGAGTCTGAATGCAGATCAAAGCATACTTTTTTTGCTTTCTTTATTTTTCTTGGTTTGAGGGGGGAGGGTTGGTCTGTGCTTTCTTTCGTAACATGGCTAATATGGCAATATATTTTGCATGACTGAACATGGACCTATATCAATTGCGTGCCTTCTCAGGGAGTGGGGAGGGGGGAGAAGGAGTGAGAGAATTTGAAACTCAATTGTTTTAAATGTTAAAAATGCTTTTTACATGTAATTGGAAAAAAAAAACATAAAAAACAAAAACAAACCAAAGTCCCATAGCTAGCTAGTAAATGATGGTCAGGTCTTCAGGCTAGGTTTCTTTTTCCCAAGCTAGTTTAAACTCATACTTCCTTATCAATAGCATAGTGCCCCATATAGATCATCAAGACCAGTGCCCAACCATAGACTAAGCAGGAGTCATTAAGGAGACTTTAAAAATCATCTATTTCACTCTTCTACCTGTACCTACCCTCCCATTTTACAAATGAGGAAATAGAACTAAGAGAGGACAACTGACTTGTCCAAGATCACACAGATAATAGCAGAGCTGGGATAGCAGACCAGGTCCACTGACTCCAAATCCAGTGTTCTTTCTTTTTAAAGTGACTTTGATTGGGACTTTTTTTTTTTTAACATGGCCAATAAGGGAATTTGATTTGATTGCCTATGAATATTCGTAATGGGTTTTGTTTTTCTTGCTTTCTCAATGGGTGTGGGTGGGGGAGGTTGGAGGGAAAGAAGGTAGACCTGAAAATAAAATAAAATTGAATTTAAAAAGAGTTATATTGATGACTTTTGTCTTTACATCATAATCATTTCCTGATGCATTTCCCCCTACACACACACACACACACACACACACACACACACACATACATACACACACACAGATATATTGAACTCCACCATATAACATAAAAATGAAACAAAAACAGCCAACACAGGGAAGGTGTTTGACAAAATAGGCAACATTCTGCACTTATAGTTCCTCACCTATCAGGAGATGCATTTCATTAACTATTTTCTGGAGCCAACTCTAAAAGGACTGGAATTTAAGAACATCCCAAAGGACTAAGCATATTTTTGCATCAGTTTCAAAGTTTGGCTGCTTTGCAATGTTGTTTTTCATTTACATTATTGCAGTCATTGTCTGTATTTTCTTCTGATTCTGCTTATTTCACTCCATATCAGTTGAAATGGATTTGAATTCCGTCATGTGAATTTCTTTTCTTTCTCCCTGTCTCTTGTTCTCTCTCTGTCTTTTGTCCTCTCTCTGTCTCTTTCCTTTCTATCTCTTGTTTCTCTCCTATCTTTCTGTTTCTCTCTGTTTGATAAGGTGGTTGGTTAATAGGGGAAAAGGAGGAGAGAAGAGACTGTCTTCTCAGCAACATCAACTCATGTCACTCAGCAATATCAATGTCTCTCTGTCTCTGTCTCTCTTCCATGTTTCTCTGTTTTTGTCTCTCTCACACTATTCTGTCTGTTTCTCTGTCTCTGCCTCTTATTCTCTCACTAACCAATCCCATTGTGAGACCCCATGAGAGCTTTGACCTGCACTATTTCCAGCTGGGGCCAGTCTGCCCCTCTTTAGGCAAACTGGTGCCCGATCCACCCCTCTCCAAGGGGCTCACCATAGTGGTGCCAGCCAGCCTCATCTCCCCAGTAACAGGGAGTACAGGCATGTGCCACTATAGCTGGCCCTTCTGTTTTCATGTGCACTTAAATTAGACTGACAAAATCTCCATCTCTAGAATAGACCTTAGGGATCATTTAGTTTAACCCTCTCATTAATTCTCAGTTAAAATGCTTATTTATCTCCCCCCTCTTACTTCATAAGCTCCTAGGAATCACATCATATTCAATTCTGCATAACCTGTATGTTAAGAACAGTGTTGTGCATACAGTGGGTGACATTTATACCCCTTTCTCCCCCTTCGCGGTCATACAGATGTAACCTCTCTGTTCTCCTCTCTAGGCTAAATATTTGCCAATTATTTCCTCCAAAAAGGAACCTTTATTGATGCAATTATTTATGCCTGAGGAAAGAAAATGACTTGCTTATCACTACAGAGAAAAATCTACTACAGCACCAGATATAGCAACTCATCAACATCATTTACCATTCAGAGCACCTCCTACAGCCTAAGTAAAGGGCAATGAAGTCCCTGACCTCAAGTAACTTATATTTCAGCCCTCTTCTCTGCCTCCATTGTTCTGTCATCTTATAACTCTCTACCACCCTCCTAGATTGGCAATGAGGAGAACTTGTATCTCCCCATTACAGATCAAAACATAGCAGCTAGCTATACAGGCTTTCATCCATGCTATTGTGCTGTGATTGATAGGTATGTGTGTTGGGTAATGTACAGGGAAGCCTTTATAGATTCTCACCCAGACTGTTTTAGAATCATGATGTCTTTTCAAAAGAGGAAACTGCTTCCTCTCTGGAATAAAGTCTCTAAATCTCCCACTGACAGATTTGGGTGCATTTTAAGCCATGACCATTTAAATTCTCTACTACCTGGCAGATACCTTGTGACAACCAATGTTCATTCAGCCCAGAGGCAAGTGCTTTCCCGAGCTACTGGGAGAGGCATACAGTGCTGGTGACCCTGGATAGGTGATCGCCTCGTGAATATAAAGATGTGTTTGAAATCCAAGGTCTCTTTGTAATTTTGTGCTAAAGGAATATAGAGACATTCAAAGGACTATTAAGTGAGAGGTTTCTTAAGCTATTTTATGTATTTATTTATTTATTTAGGGTGAAACTTCCCTACATGTCCTTCACTCGTGGTCAAGCGGAATGGAATTACTCTATGAAGTTGTTTCCTTATGGGAATAGAATGGATCGAAAGAATTCATTTCTGTGCAGCCAAACACTATTTGTACGAGATTCTAAAAAGCAGTACTTAAAAAGATAGGCTGGTTGACTAATGGGGAAATGAGAGGACAGAAAAGACTGTCAGCAACATGTAACTCAACAGCTTCAGTGTTTCCCTCATGGTAAACAGAGGAAATGAAGGAGTAATGGAGCCCAAAAGGGAAGAAAATAATAGCAAATGTTTTGCAGAAAATACCTGCATAGTGACTGAAATGTTTGTTCAAAGCCGCCATCTAGTGGACAAAAATATAATACAGACACTAAATCTGCTCAGGTAGCTCTGAAGGAGAGCAAGACATTTAAGATAAATGCGACTATCCTCCACCAGGATGGAATTAAAGATGCATCAAATATTAAGCTGATGCCATTTTATCTTGAGCAGAAAAGTAAAAATGCACTGAACTAGTTACTGGCAAACAATATTTATTTCACATGGAGACCTTTGTAATATTTGCAGATGAATTGATTCTATAAAAGTAAGCATATTTCATGCCTTTATGAAACATCAAAGGCAGAGAAGAATCTTATTACTCTAAAAATTCATATCTAAAAATTATAGAGAAATTTAAAAATATTTTTATTTGTATTTCATAATTGAGTACTGAATATATAGATGCACACACATATTCTATGCACATATACAATATATAATAGCAGAGTTAAACAGATGGTGCCCCTTGCCCTACTCCTGGCTCATTTCTCAGGTGGGTTTTCCTATTATAAATACTTCTCCACTCTGAGAAGTAATATCTAACGACATACAATTCTCTTTATCTTTTTGATAGCTCTGAGACCCCAGGTAGGGGGGGCTCTTTTCATGGTGGCAAAGAATTGGAAATTGAGAGGATGCCCATCAATTGGGAAATGGCTGAGCAAGCTGTGGTATATGAATGTGATGGAATACTATTGTGCTATAAGAAACGATGAACAGGCTGCCTTCACACCAGTCTATAACTTGCTTGCCTGGGGCAGGTAGGGGTTAAGAGGCTTGCCCATGGCTATATATAGCTAAATATGTCAGAGACAGCACTTTAATCCAGGTCTTCCTGACCCTAAGGAAGGCCATGGCCAACTGTCCACTACACTGCATCTCACAAAACCATCCTCTATCTACCACCCTACCAAAAAAAAAAATCTTTTCCTAGAGACAGCCTAGAGTGGTAGCTCAAGAGCCAGCACTGGCAGTTTGAAGACCTGGGTTCAAGTTATATCTCTGATATATATTAGCTGTGTGGCCCTGGACAAATTAACTTCCATCCTAACTTCTAAGCTAACTCCATAGACTTTACCTAATCTTATTGAGAGTTATGAATTCATAAACAGGTTATATCTTCTTTGGTGGAGATTTTCCTTCTAGTAATCAGTAAAATATTTGCACCCTTCTCCTTTTCTAGATGCCTCTGAGATAAAAATAGGAAACTAAGAATGGAGTTTTAATCTCCTGTGTTAGAGGTAGGGGTCTCTGCTTAGTCATTACCTCAGGCCAGCTTTGGTTTTGTTTTTTTTTTTGTTTTGATTTTTTTTTAGGCAATTGGGGTTAAGTGACTTGCCCAGGGTCACACAGCTAGTAAGTGTTAGGTTTCTGAGGCTGGGTTTGAACTCAGGTCCTCCTGACTCCAGGGCCAGTGCTCTATCCACTGCACCATCTAGCTGCCCCTTTACTATTCTCTAAAGGAAATTTGGCATTTCCTTCCATTATGAATGTAGGCAGCAAACTACAAAAGTATTAACAGCACTTGTAACATTGTGACCAACAGAAATCAAAGATAATTTATCACATAATTGTTACAGATATCTCACAATATTTGCACTCATCACTATTTCAAAAGCACTATAATTATTAGACTAGATGCTAAATATATTGTTGTATCATAAATTTGTTTTATTAAACATTTGGGTAACTGCATTTCAATATAATTGGTTTCTTTTTAATCCTAAGTATTTTATGCATTTAGAAACATCATTTGGAGGACTCCAGGTTTTTGCCAGATTGTCAAAGGGCTATATAACACTAAAAAGGTTTAGAACCCGTGTTCTAATTTACCTACTATGTACCAGTCACTGTACTAGGAACTGGAAATTCGAAGACAAAAGCATAATATCCCTACTCTTAAAGAGCTTATATTCTACTGAATGAGTCTGAAATAAGAAAATAAATTCACCTTCTTAAGAGTAGCAAAAAGGAAAAAAAAGATGTCATTTTTTTCTCCATTCAAGTTCACAAACCTAACAAAATTTAACAATGGATGATTTGGGGTTAAGGTTTGGGATTTGGGATGATTTGGGACTCCAGGTTAAGAAATCCTGTATTAGACAATTTATATAAAGAAAAGCCTATTCAGATAAATGTTGGAGAGAATGTGGTAAAATTGGAACACTAATGCATTGTTGGTGGAGTTGTGAAATGATCCAACCATTTTGGAGAGCAATTTGGAACTATGGCCAAAGGGCTATAAAAATGTGCATACCCTTTGACCCAGCAATAGCACTTCTAGGGCTATATCCCAAAGAGATCACAGAAATGGGAAAAGGACCTACATGTACAAAAATATTCACAGCCGCTCTTTTCATGGTGGCAAAGAATTGGAAATTGAGAGGATGCCCATCAATTGGGGAATGGCTGAGCAAGTTGTGGTATATGAATGTGATGGAATACTATTGTGCTATAAGAAATGATGAACAGGCTGACTTCATAAAAACCTGGAAAGCCTTGTACAGTCTGATGCTGAGTGAAATGAGCAGAACCAAGAGAATGTAGTACACAATAACAGCCACGTTGTGTGATGACTAATATTGATAAACTTAACCCTTCCTGGCAATACAAGGATCTAAGACATCTCCAGAGGCTTTGTGATGGAAAATGCTATCCACACCCAAACAAAGAACTATGGAAGCCAAATTGTTATTTTTTTTCTCTTCTGTTGAGTTTTGTTTCCTCTTTCTGATGGCTCCTCCTATTGGTTTTAATTTCTACTTACAACATCATTAATGTGAAAATATGTTTAATATGAACGTAAATGTATAGCCTATATCAGATTGTGCGCCATCTTGGGGAGGGTGGTGGGGAGGAAGGGGGAAAAAAATTTTAAACTCAAAAGCATATGGAAGTGATTACTGATAAATCAAAATAAATTAATCAAAAAATTTAAAAAATAAATAAATAAAAAAGAAAAGCCTATTGAGACATTGTCACTATTATATGGGATTTCCTTTAGCAATTTGATCTTTTTCCTCAGAAGGCCAAAGTATATGCCCAATGATTAATCACTGAGCTCTACAGAATGTGCTCATGACGATTGGGTTCCTGGTCTTTAACAGTCTACAATCTAATGGCAACACTTGCTATATGGCACCCACTGTCTGAAGGCCAGATATTTTATATTTCATCCTTCCCCTAGGGTTCTCTGGTACCCTTAAGGGGGTTTAGGGTGTGTGTGTGTCTAGACTCTCTGCCAATGGCTCCAGCCCCTACTGAATGTTTCCTCATTTGGATACAGTGATCCTTTGCACCCCAATTCCATTTAACCACTGGCAGGTGGATTAGCTTTTACAAAGAAATATTTACTGCAAAATGTATAATCACAAATAAACAAACTTAACTCTCCTCAACATGAAGGAGGCATAATCAGTCCTCTTCACCACCTCCACTCCCCAACCACCTCAGTGTCCAGGTTGGGGAGGGGCATTAGGTTCATAGCTTAGCTCCGTTCCTATAGAGAAGACAGTTCCAGTACCAAATCTAAACCCCACTCCACCCCATTAGACTCAGGTCCCACCCACCATAGTTTCTCAGGGCTTCTCTGCCAGGCTGGCTAAGCTGCAACATGCTTCCCTGAATGCTGGCTCTAAGATAACCACGGTTTGAACTCCTGGGTATGCTAGGTCTGGTGGGGATCACCACCAGTGCCTGAAACTGAGGGCAAACAACACATTTCTTGGAGCCAGGGTAGAAGGGTAGGGAGAGGTATCCAGTTCTCAATTCAGTTCATGGCAGAGTTTTCCTTGTGGGGCACTTCAATCTTCATCCTTTGGATGCAACAGGAAAGAGCACAAGGGAAAGAGAATGACTTTCTGAGTCTAACTAGTTTTTAAGATGCAGTTCTTCCAGTTAGGTAGCCAACTGAAGTAGGCTACCCCCCACCTATGTGGTAGGGTTTACAGAGAGCCTCCATGTTTGATGATCTGGGATGCTCTAAATTCTATATATAACAATTTAAGTTGCCAGGACACATATAGTAGATCACTAGTTTCCTACAAGGTTCAGCTCAGATACCACCTTTCACATGAATCTTTTCCTGATGGTCCTATCTGCTAATGACCCCCCATCATTCTGTATCTATGTTGTACACACATACACATATGTAGATACATATATGTATGCATATATGTGTACATATATGGTGTATAAACATACACACACATTATCTTCCCTGGCTAAACTAGAAGCATCTCCAGTACAAATCCAAACAGGATAGCAGGAATGACATTCATCTCATACTGTCTCCATATGATTTTAATCTCCTCTGCTAGGTCTCTATATTTTAAAAGTTTTTCATTTCATGTAGCTTGGAAATTATGATTATTTGGTATGGTAATATCCATAACAAAAGTTGCTCTTAAGTTTTGATGGATCAATGTAATGTCTGGGTAATTATGGGCAATGGCTTGGTCCATGATAATGATCCAAGTTCAGTGTAATTTGTTGATTGAGTGCTCCGGGATATTTTAAGGTCTCTGTAATATGGTGAGTAGTTATCTGTCTGCCCATGAAAGATGGTAAGCTTCTGATATATAATTCTAGCCACTGAATCATATCTCGCTAGGTATTTTGGGAGATGCCAACTTTGAGGTGCAGTTTCTTTGTTGTTGTTCGGTTGTTTCAGTCGTGTCCAACTCTTCATGAGCCTTTTTGGGGTTTTCTTGACAAAGACGCTGGAATGGGTTGCCATTTCCTTCTCCAGCTCATTTTACAGATGATGAAACTGAGGCAAACAGGGTTCAGTGTCTTGTCCAGGGTCACAGTTAGTCAGTGTCTGAGGCTAGATTTGAGATCAGGAAGACTCAACTTCCCAACTCCAGGCCTGGCACTCTATCCACTGCACTACCTGGCTGCCCCAAAAGCATCTACATTCATCACTTAGTCTGGGCTCTTGAAGGATAACCCTTCTGTAAATTTTGTTGGCAATGATGAGCTTATGCCATTTGATGACATATTGTTTGCTTAGCTTATGTGGATGTCATCCAAAGAAGGCCTTTTTATTCCATCCTTGGATCTTAGCCCATTTCACAGGCTCCATCTCTGGAGTTTCAGTTACATTAGAAAAGTCTAATGGTGTATCCCAGTTATCATCCTTCGTTACTGCTTGGTAAAGTGGTGTCTGTCTCAAAAGTATTTCTGTAGTTTTTTTAACCTGTTCATCATGTTCTCTAAAAACATTTTCTTAATCATCTTTCTTTTTTGGCAAGGAACTGTTAATCTTGCTATATCTGTCTTAGGAAGGAAGGAACATTTATAAAGCATCTACCATGTGCCAGGCACTTTACTAATATTATCTCATTTGATCATCACAACTCTGGAGGTAAGAACTATTATTATCCCCATTTTACAGTTGAGGAAACTGAAACATACAGAGGTTGTGACTTGCCCAAGGCCACAAGACTGTTAAGTGTCTAAGGCTGGATTTGAACTGGGAAGAATAGTTTTAAACCAATTAACAGCTATACAGTGCCAGTCTTGATGTATTAACAAGATCCATTGCCCTAAGAGGCAGGTAGGTAATTATTCTTTCCAGTTCCCTTTGATTCCAGTAAGTCTCCTAACACATTTGGCCACAACTTTCTTGATATCTTTATGCATGATGTGTCTTGTTTGGAAAAGAACAACATATTGTAAATATCACACTCATCCACTATTTCAATGTGACCTCCAGATTCAAGTTCAAAGTCTTTTAGTCTCTGTCTTTCCTGGACATACATTATTTTTGTTGTTTTCACATAATAATAATAATAGTAAAACCTTATGTAACACCTAATATGTGCTAGGCACTGTACTAAGTGCTTTCAAATTATTATCTCATTTGATCCTCACAACAACCCTGAGATGTAGATGCTATTATTGTCCCCATTTCACAGATGAGAAAACTGAAATAGAGATTAGGTGACTTGTCCAGGGTCACACAGCTAATACATGTCTGAGGCTGGATTTGAACTCTGGCCTTCCTGACCCCAAGCCCAGTTCCCTATCCACTTCAAGACCTAATGTGATTTTGCACATAACAAAATCAATAAAAATCTTGGCTCCTAGCCTTTTTAAAATTTAAATTTCCCAGACCCCTGTTATAATTGGTTCATAATAACTTAGTTGAGGGTCCCCTTTTCTAGTTGTTTTCTTTTGGCTCCAAGATCACCATGGTTCAAACACCAATAACTCGACTTAGAGTTATTTTGCTGATCTTTGGGCATTTTCTCCATAGCAACCCACAGCCCTTAGCAGAGACTTTTGAACAGCATGTCAAAGGTTTCCTCCAGGGAGCAGTTAAATCTTAGATTCTTAGTAAAGGACAGAAGATGAGAAAAAGAGGTAGGGAACAAGAGCACGAAATTTCAGCCCCAGAGAGCCAGGTTAAAAGGCCATACTCAATGATGCTTGGAAGGAATGAGACACTGCTGGACCCACTTATGGTTATTCTCCATCACTGCTGTTTTCTTAGTTTTTATCAAATACAGCCTGAACAGAATAAAAGCAACAGAATGTTCACAGGAATTCTGAGAGATTTTAAAGGGATGTTAAGTTTGAAAGATTTTGGAATAAAATGGAGTTAAGGCAGAAGGTTGTAATTAAAGGTAAAAGAGCAAGGGATTCAGCACAGATATATTATCAGGGCATGCCTTATGACCAATCAATCAATAAACATTTATTAAGCACCTGCTAAGCACTTGGGGATAAAAAGAAGCAAAAGATACTCCCTGCCCTGAACAACAAAATGTAAACAAATATAAACAAAATAAGCTACAGATAAACAGATGATTAACAGAGGGAAGGAGCTAGAATTACAAGAGTTTGGGGAAAGCTATTTTTTAGATAGGATTTTAGTTGGGACTTGAAGGAAGCCAGGGAGGTCAGTATTTAAATGCTTTAAAAAAAAAAAAAAAGAGCAAAGGAGGAAGAGCATTCCAGGCATGGAAAACAGCCAGAGAAAATTCTAGGAGCTAAGAAATAGTTTCGGGGGCAGCTAGGTGGCACAGTGGACAGAGCACTGACCCTGAAGTCAGGAGGACCTGAGTTCAAATCCAGGCTCAGACCAAACACTTGACACTTACCAGCTGTGTGACCCTGGGCAAGTCACTTAACCCCAATTGCCAAAAAAAAAAAAAAAAAAAGGAAGGAAGAAAGAAAGAAAACAAACAGAGTTTTTTCTTTGTGGAATAACCAGGAGGGCAGTGCCACTAGATCAAAGAGTATGTTCGGAATAAGGTATGAGTAGGGGCAGCTAAGTGACACAGTAGATAGAGTTCCAGGCCTGGAGTCAGGAAGACTCATCTTCCTGAGTTCAAATCTGGCCTCAGACACTTCCTAGCTGTGTGACCCTGGGCAAGACACTTAACCCAGTTTGCCTCAGTTTCCTCATCTGCAAAATGAGCTGGGGAGGGAAATGGCAAACCATTTTAATATCTTTGCCAAGAAAACCCCAAATGGTGTTATAAAGAGTCAAAAACAACTGAACAACAAAAAATATATAAGAGGATAGGTCTGATGGAACTTGCAGTGATTTAATTCATATGAAAGAGTTGAAATTCAAATTCTTTTTTTCATTATTTTCCAATTCTCTCAAATGATCCTTTGTATCTCAAGAGATACAAAAAAAAAAACCCAACACACACATACCTTCTAATACTTGAGGTGGAGGGAGAGATGTACAATAGGAAAAGTGATGAATTTGGAACTGGAATACCTAGGTTTAGTTCCCAGTTTTGCCATTTAATAGCTGTTTGGCCCTGGACAAGGCACTTAACCTCTCTGTAAAATGAGAGGGTTGGACTATATGATCTGTAAGGTCCCTTTCAATTCTAAATCTATGATCCCTGAGAGCTCAACTCTGAACTAGGCAGACAATGGAGGCAGGGCAGTGTTCAGAGTGGAGACAGTCTGGTTTAATTAACTAACTGGAGATGGAGAGAGAGTAAATGCTAATAGGCACTTGAACGCTTTAAATACTGAAGCCAAATCCTTTTCTTAGTCAGTTTGCTTTGTCCTAAAACCATTCCGAGCATCTCTTATTCCAATGACAAAATGGCAAATCCATAATTTGTAATTAACACAGATCCATATTTTGTAATTAACACTCTACTTTAGCAAAAGAGAAGCCTACTTCCAATTGCAAAAGAAATTGGATTGCTGCCTTCAGAATGAATGAATGGGTCATTACAATTCTAGATTTACAAAAGACATGCTCCACTGTGACAGCATGTGTCATAATGAATAGAGGCCTGGCCTTGGGGTCAGGAACACCTCAGTTCAAGTACTGATTCTCTTGTGCATCGTTCTTCCTTCATTTTTGAAGAGGACCAATGAAATCACAGAGTGATGTCTTGACTTGTGAGATTTAAGTAGGTATAATTTTTTAAATAATTTTTATTGATTTTTTAATATTATCCCAGTTTTCCCCACTATCCCTTTCCTCTCCTTCCCATAGAACCATCCCATATAACAAATGGTATTTTTTAAAGACAAAAAAATGAAAGAAAGAAAAAGAGGAAAAAAATCAGTACAAGTAATCAATACACTGAAAAATTCCAATGACACATGCAATGTGCAAAACTCCTAGACATTCCACTTCCACCATCTGGCAAGTTGGGGATGTCTTCTCATATCTCTTCATTTAAGTTATGCTTCCTCTCTATAACTTTATTACATTCACTCTTGATTTCTTGGTGTGCATGGTTGTTCTTTGCATTAGTGGGTATAATATTAATGCTGATGTGATTAGACACAATCCCTCCAGTCAAGGCCCTCGTAATCTCCTTTGGAGATTAAGTTAAGGCCTAAACCTCAGTATTGACAATACAACAGTGGAGATTGGAGTGGTAACACAAAAGAATATAAAATGACCTTGTATTTGGTAGACTCAGTATTTGTTGATGGTTTTTGATCAAATACGGATCAAATTCATCATTTAGATAGAAAATACTCTTAAATCTCAAATCAAATATTGTCAAAAATCTCAAGTGTGCATACTTTACCAACTTTCATACTTGAATCCACCCTTCTGGTTCAGTAATGGGAATGCCATATTTCCCTCCTTCACAGACAGAAGTCTCTTATGGTTGCTAGAAGCCGGATCGATTATTGGGACTGGCACTGAGGATAAATAGCCAGTGTTAGTGTCCTGTAGCTCTGCTGACACGGACCTCTCTAATTCCAGGAGGATTTGTGAAAGAGTACTGGACAAAAAACTTGCAATTTCACATACAATCCTTTTTCTCTGTTCTCCTATGAATATGCACATACTCATTCTACTTGGTGTCTATGTTCAGAATACATATAAAAATTAATATTAATGATAAAAACAATAAAGAATTACTAGACTTGGAGTCAGAAGGCCTGCATTTGAGTCTAATCTCTACCATTTATAAGCCATGTGACCCTGACATGTAGCCCATATCACCTCCTTTGACCTCAGTTTCCTCATTTGTAAAATGAAGACAGGACTAGCCAGTCTTTGAGGCCCCTTCTAGATCTAGAGTTTTCTGGGGTTCTTGCCCCCAGAATACACCTAAGGCTGCTAGTACTTTATTTGTTACCAACCATCCCCCAGGGGACAATTGTCTAAGAGCAAATCTCCATCAGGATTCTAAATGGAAATATCAGAGTTGAGTCAGATTGTTTTCAAAGGTGAATTTTCAGGCACCTTGATTTTAGCCCTCTGCTGACTTATTGGGGGAAGAATCAAT
The DNA here is from genome assembly GCF_900497805.2 of Vombatus ursinus. Lineage (NCBI taxonomy): Eukaryota > Metazoa > Chordata > Mammalia > Diprotodontia > Vombatidae > Vombatus > Vombatus ursinus. The sequence goes on from NW_020954585.1 coordinate 44,066,800, forward strand.
CTTATTACAATGCTAACTCCCTTCAGCATTCCTTGCCCTCTTCACTTGCTCCAGGTGAACAAAAGGGAGGGAAATTCTTAGGGATTTGAAGATTCATAGCATCATAACTTTAGAGATGGGAGGGACGTTAAGGGCCATTAAGCCCATGCCTCTCATTTTACAGATGAGGAAAATGAGGTACAGAGTGACCTGCCTAGGGTCACACTGCTAGTGGTATCTGAGGTGGAATTTGAATGCAGGTCTTCCTGACTCCTGGTCCCGTACACTATTCACTACAGAAACGACACAGATCAATATGACTGAACAGAACAAAAACACACTAAAAGAAGTTTTATAAAATTCTATCTCTCCAAGGAAGGGATATGGATTTGATATTTCTGAATATTTCACCTAGTCTTCCAGTAGAATTAAATCTGTAACATGCTTCCCTGATGGAGAAACTCAGGCACCTAATAGCTTTCATTACTTTCCAGAACATAACAATAAATCTCATCTTTCTCAAGGGAAAACTGTTGATTTATTTTCATGAAATACAGAAGGAAAGAAAATTTATCCCTGCCCCAGCTATCTGCTCTTTGTCCTTATATTTGCAATAATCTATGTTCCTAGTTCATAACTGTCTCTTTTCTCATTATCTTCCTGAGGTTTCTGCATCACTTCCCTCTAACACTTTTGCTCATATGCAGAGAGATGGGTGGGTTTTTATTGTCAAATACCCCTAGTGGAGCTAATTTGGTACTTCAGGAAGGAAGGTTGATTTTCCAGTAGGTGGCACTCATTCTACATAAAGTCATCATTCCTTATAACAGGAAACCTTGTGTAGTCGGAGATCCTAGAGGGGTAGAGAGCTTCTAAATCCTAGAAACAGAAGTCTTAATTAAAGGAAGCCTGAGAAATTTTCTGCCTCTGAGATACTTGTACTCATTCTTCCCTCTTCCCCGAGGTGATGAATGAGCCTTTTGCTTTATTGTGCTCCATAAAATTTCCCAGGAATTTCTTCTCTTTATTTGTTGTTTTCCCTATTAGAATGTAAGCTCCTTGAGGGCAGGGACTCTCTTGCTTGCATTTTTATCCTGAGTGCTTAGCACAGTATCCAATACATAGTAAACACTTAATAAATACTTTATCAATCTATCTAAAAATGATACCTAAAATGTTCCAAATGAATGGAAATTATCTTCAAAGACTCCCAGTAAAGGAAATCTGACAATCATCTATTTCAGAGCCCTCATTGACAGCAAATGCTTCCTTATGGTTCACTGAAATTCCACCTCCATCCTATCTTATCTGTGGAGATGGAGAAGCTGTTAAGTATAAAGAAATTTCACTTAAAGGCCCTAGCCAAATCTCAGACCTTGGCAGGGCTGGACTCTAAAGACAGGAAAACCTATATGCAAATTTCTCCTCTGACAACTGTTAATTCTGTGACCCTGGTTATGTCACTTAATTTCCCTAGAATTAATTTCTTCACTTGTAATACAGATTATTATTATTATTCAAATGGATGGATCTGTGCCTCTTAGATATTCATTCCAATGATGTAGAATGCCACCTATCGATGTTTATTCATTTGTATTTTTCCTTCTTTCATGCGTTACCATGGCCAAAGAATTGATCCCCAGGCCAGGATAAGGAGTCTCTCTATACCTAGCGAGGCCAGTCCTCAGGAAGCACTCAATCTATTGCCTGGGCTATACTCAAAGCCCTTTCAATATGGGAGGGTCTGCCAGAAGTTACGAGTCACTTGCGTAACCTTCAAGAACCCAGGATCTCCTCTTCCTCATTTACTGGAGTAAGATTTTGTGGAGGTGTTATTATAGGTAATAATACCTGTATTATCTACCTCAGAAGAAGTAGCCCGGCTTAATGGGAACAGTGTTGAATTTGGAATCGTGAAAAGCTAAGTTCTGGTTCTGCCCCTGCCACTTATTAACTGTATGATCCTTGGCAAGTCACTTAACCCCTTCAGCATCCAAGGCCTCCTTAAGAGTTATCTAAATTAGATAGGAATTGTGGTGGAGAAAATTCTCACACAGATAACAATCACTGATCATTGGCTTGGCCTACCTCACAAAATTGTTGTGAACCATTTCCAAACCACAATGCCTACATGTCATTGTCTACTGGCTCATCCTCTTCACACCAGAACCTTGGACTCTGATCATGGGACCACTATGAGATCTGAAAGGTGAGCTTTTGATAAAGATAAGGATCTTGACGTGGACAAGGACCTTGCCCAGAACCAGGCCTCCTTTCATGTTTCTTCTTGGCTATTTCCAAAACAAGAGGACATGTACGTACCTTCTTCTTTTCTCCCCCTTCCCAACTGTCTCCTAGATCCCTTTCACCTGTTGTAACCTCCTTGAGGGTAGGGACTGTCTTGCTTGATGGTATTTGTAACACCAGCACATAGCACGGTTCCTGGCACACATTAAGCACTTAATATATGCTTTATCATTCGGTCAAATGAGATAATTAAAAGCTAGCTTATGTAAATAGCAGCTATTACTAGAATAGACTCTGTTTTTTAACTTCTTCAGCCAACCTGTTGATATAGAATTTCACTAACATCATCATTATCCAACATTTATTTACTCAGTTTCCACAACAGGATATGCTGGGATGGGATGTATCTGGATATTAAGAGGTGTGGAGTTGTGTAGAGGTTTGGCAGAGACCCCTCACTCAAGTAACTTAATACATAACTCAGGCTATCGGGGCTTTCAATCTCCGGCTGATGTGTAAAAGTTGGACCCTGGGATCATAGATTAAGAGCTGTAAGGGATCTTAGGGTCAGGTTGATGTGTCCAAGCCCTTCCTTTTACAGAAGAAATGAAAAGGTGACTTGCCCAAGGATACCGGGGTGGTAAATAGCAGAACTGGAATTTAAACTAAGTTCCTCTGACTCCAATTCCAGTATTCTTTGTACAGCTCTAAGCTCTTTGCCCTCAATTATGATATCATTGTCATTATCTTTATCTCCGAAGGAGCAAGTTCAGGCTTTTAGAGTTGAGGTCACACCTACTCTTATTTTTTTTCTGTACATATTGAGATAGATATGTCAAAGTTTCCAGGCCTATTAGGGGTAGCAGCAGTTGTTTCTGTCTTGATTCCAAATCGTTATGTCATTAAGTCTTTCATTTATTTAGAAATCATTTTATCAAGCATGTACAAATTAAATTCTATAAGACTTCAAAATAAACAATTATTTTGGAGGGACAAAGGAAGTAGGATATAGGGGAGGGGGATGAGAGTTAGTTCTAACCTGTTTTTGCATCTTGCTTTTCTGGCAGATTTTATACTTTTCAACTTTAAATTTAAAAAGTCCATTGGCATATACTTTAATAAAGTTTCACTTCCAATAAAATCACTAAAGGAAAAATTAACATCTTTGTGCTATGCTTGTCTTCCAAGCTCAACTCAAATACCACTTCCTAAATAAGCTCTTTCCTGATTCCCTCAGCTGCCTCTTCCACAATATTATCTTGTATTTTACAAATACTTTTTTTGTGTACACAGAACATAAGCTCCCCGAGGACAGGGACTGCTTCATTTTTATCTTTGTATGCCAGCACCTGGCACCTAGTAGGCACTACAGACAGTTTTTGCTTTATGTAAATTTGCATGATGCAAATTCGACTTTACCTAAAGAATTCTGAAAGAAACCAGAATGAGAATTCTGAATGAGGACCTGATTAAGCTGCTAGCTGCAAAGACTGCAGAAGAAGAAAAGGGAAGCTCGGGAACCTGCGGTCAAACCAAAAAGGTTCACAACAAAACAGTTGGCAGAAGCAGTTCACCATTTGAGTCAATTTTTTTCTTCTGTTGAAAAAAATGGATCCAAATATTTCAAGATTTTCAAAAGTTCAAAGACTAGTTGAGGATAACATTGCTTGCTGTCAACAGACACATGAAAAAAAAAAGAGATACTGTCCAAACATCTCTTGATAGTTTCACAAAACTCATGCCAACGGGCAGCTAGGTGGTGCAGTGAATAGAGCGCCGGCCCTGAGGTCAGGAGGACCTGAGTTCAAATCCACCCTCAGACCAAACATTTGACACTTACTAGCTGTGTGACCCTGGGCAAGTCACTTAACCCCAATTGCCTAAAAACAAAACAAAAACAAACCTCATGCCAATGAAGCAAATTGTAATATGAAGTGTGGACTCAACAGCATTTATTTCCCTGCACTGAGGGTTTTCAATATTGTTTAATCACACAGGAGTTAATGCAAAGAAAAGGAAATCCATGTCGGTTATCACATATATACTTTTTTCCTAAGGACTATGTACCTAATTTTCTTGTTGTGTTTCAGATTCCTTATAGCCCTATAAACTTTTGTTTTGTTTATTAAAACTATGTTTTAATAAAAAAAAATAAGCATTTCTTTGTTTTTTTTTTAAGCATTTCTTATAAGAGGAAAAAAAGTTGCACATTAGTGCAAAAAAGTTGCCACCACTAGTGATAAAGGCGAGGGAGCAATGGGTGGGGAAGAGGCAACATACTGCACACCTATGTTAACTCTGCTGTACATATTTGTGCATATTTTATCATCGATTTTATCATGTTCCATAATTCTGATTATAATGGCATAGTATTTAATATGTCTGCATTTTAATACATCTTATGTTTTGCAGAAAGGTGTATGCCTTTGTTATATAGCTAAGTGAAGTGAGTGGGTAGGGGCAAATTTGTGTAACATAAAAATTGCTTTACTGAACAGTCCCTAAATGACTGTTGATTAATTGGTTGGTTTGCATTGTTTTTAAAAAAAAATCCTTCCTGGATGGTCCCAAGGATCTTTAAACCCATTTTATTCCAATTTCTTAGTCATTCCTGGAACTTTTGTGCCTCAAGGAACCGTTAGGCAACTCCAACACCTCTCCCTTTACCCCCAAATCTGGTAGTTTATGCTTTACTTTCCAAGGAGAATGGCAGCATTTTTGTGTGTAATGGATAGAAGTCTGGTCTTGAAATCAGAGGACCTGAGTTTAAATCCTAATTCTGCTACTTACTGCATGAGTGACCTTAAACAAGTAATTTAGCCTCCTTAGGCTAACATTTCTTCAAATGAGGGGCCTGGGCCAGATCTCCTCTGAGATTCCTTCCACCTCCAGGTCTATGATCCTACGCTTCATAAAATAAATAGATTGGGCTCAATGAATTCTGAAATACCATGGCTGTGGAAAGGATTAAATTCCTGTCTCTTGCTTCCGTTCTGGGCTTCATCCTCTATTCAAAATTGTGTGCTGAGGCAGTGTTGTTTGTCTTTATCCTCGAAGAGGACCCTGACATCAGGAAGGTGATGCCATGACGTGTGTGTGAATTGGATTTAAATGAGGGAGGGCTGTCACAGTCACTGCCTCACTTTCTCCTCCAGAGTCACATGGGTCCAGTGGCCAGATATAGATCAGGATGACTGGAGATAGCCCAGTATATAGTGAGAGAGACCTTAGCCTTTTTAAGCTAACGTCTTTCCAAGTTCTCACTTTGAGGTAACACCCATTCAGTGATTAGGGCTCTTTAAGAAGTGATTCAAGGGACAGTTGCTAAGGCAGGCTTTTCCTGAATGTAGAGCTTTTTACCACTCTGCAGAATTCCAATTTTTTTTTTCAGAAATGTTCCCATCTTAAGTCCATCTTCTTCCTCACAGTGGTGGATAAGTAGGATCAAAGTCTTAGACATGCAAGGAACTTTAGAGGTCAACTATCCAAATCCATTCATTTTACATGTGAGTAAACAGAAGCCCAGAACTGTTAAGTGTGATCCAAGGTCATATGGGTAATAAATAGTAGAGTCAGGAGATGAAAATAAATCCTCCAGGTTTCAGAGAAACCTGTGAAAGCTTGTGTGAAGTGATATAGAGTTAAGTAAGCAGAACCAGGAGAACAATTTAAATTACAACATAAATATTGTAAAAAATGAACAAGTCTGAAAGAATTAAAAACTCTGATGGATGGAATGATCAACCATGATTGCAAGCAATAATTGTAAAGAATGCCGTCCACCTCATGGCAGAGGAAATGAACTAATATAAAGAATAAGACACACATTTTTAGACACAGCCAATGTAAGAATTTGGGGGCAGCTAAGTGGCCCAGTAGATAGAGTGCTGGGCCTAAAGTCAGGAAGATTCATCTTCCTGAGTTCAAATCAGGTCTCAGGCACTTACTAGTTGTGGGACCCTGAGCAAGTCACTTAACCCTATTTGTCTTAGTTTCCTTATCTGTAAATTGATCTGGAGAAGTAAATGGCAAACCACTCTAGGATCTTTGCCATTACACGACTGAACAGGTCTGACGTCTGATGATGATCAGGACTAATCAGGTGATTAATAAGCAGATTTTTATTCTATTCTAGTTCATTTGCAGGATAGGATTTTTTTTTAACTGAGAAACATATCAAAAACATTATTTTGTAATTTTTTTGTTCATAGCTCTTTTCCATAAACATATCACTTTTTCCTTCTGCATCAGAATAGGAATTTGAAGGCTTTGCAATAATTGACTTAGGGAACTCAATTTAAAAAAAATCAACCAGATAGGCAAGTCTCAGGGGGAGAATTTTGTTGCAATAGAATTAATTTGCTTTGTCTTTCTCATCATCACTAAGAGAAATGTAAATTTCTTCTTTTAGCTCAAACATCCTTTCAGGTCCTTTGGTATGAGAAAGTCAATATGTTTCCAAATAACATAGAGGTGCCATATGTCCTGACTCCATGTGGTCCTACAATTTTACAAAGAGCTTTCTTTTTATTGGACTGTTTTCTGTAAAGTTGATTACTTTTATAACAACTTGAAGAAACTCAGTCACTCATATGTAACTCCGCTCTCTCATATTTCTTGATAGAAGTGATTGTTTCTGAAGCATGCAATGTGTCTAAATTACAGGATGAGCCCCATTTTAACTCCTGGATGTTTCAGGGAAGTGCAGCTGAGAAGGACAGAAGCTCCAGGTGGCTCCTAACACCCAAGTCTCACACTCCTCTTACACCATGGTTTCCTTTTCTGGGGTGTGTGACTCTGAACAAGTCACTTAACCTCTCAGACTCAGTTTCTTCATCTGTAAAATGGGGATAATAATTGCACCTACTTTACAGGGTTATCATGAAGTTCAAATGAGACACTTTGTAAAGCACTTTGCAAACATTAAGGTAGCATAACATATAAATATTGGCTATTAGGCATATGTGGGTGGAGTGATAATAATCTTTGAGTCCTCTTCCAGCTTTCAAAATGTAATGGGGGGTAGCTAGGTGGCACAATGGGCAGAGCACCAGCCCTGAGTCAGGAGGACCTGACTTACTGACCTCAGACACTTACTAGCTGTGCGACCCTGGGCAAGTCACTTAACCCCAAATGTTTAAAAAAGAGAAAATGTAATGGGAACTGGCATATGGGTAGAGCACTTCTAATGCTACTCACTGGTGTGAGAGAGGCTGGAGAACCTAGTTCAATAGCTTATAAGCTCCTTGAGGGGAAGGTCTTTCTTTTTCATATTTGTATCTCTACTGCTTAGCACAGTGCCTAGCACATTTTTGTTGTAATTGTTGTTCAGTAGTTTTCAATCATGTCTGACTCTTCATGACCCCCTTTGAGGTCTTCTTGGCAAAGATACTAGAGTGGTTTGCCATTTCTTTCTACACTTCATTTTACAGATAAGGAAACTGAGGCAAACAGAGTTAAGTGACTTGCCCAGGGCCACACAGTTAGTAAGTGTCTGAGGTCATATCTGAACTCACATCTCCCTGGGTCCAGGCCTGGTACTCTGTCCACTGTGCCACCTAGCTGCCCAATCTACCACATACTCGGTGCTTAATAAAGGTTTATTGACTACTGACTACTTCCAGGAGAGTTGTAATGACATGTAACAGAAGTGTCTCGGACAGACTATGGAGCATGCAAAGAAATTCTGTAACTGGTTCTAGCGTGATAACAATGTGGTGGACCACAGTCTCTTTGACTGGCTACAATTGTGGACCTGGAGATGGGGGCCCTGTCAGCCATTCACTCTCTTCAGCAAACATCTCATTCTCCTCTACAGATCTCTGATCCAGTGACACCATCCTCCTTGCTTTTTCTCACACAAGACATTCTATCTTCTAACTCAATTTTCGCTGGCTGTTCCATATGCCTGGAATCTTCTTCCTCATCTCTGCTCCTGGTTTCCTGAAAGTCTCTGCTAAAATATCACTTTTTTTTTTTTTTTTAATTTTTAGGCAATTGGGGTTGTGACTTGCCCAGGGTCACACAGCTAGTAAGTGTCAAGTGTTTGGTCTGAGGCTGGATTTGAACTCAGGTCCTCCTGCCTCCTGGGCCAATGCTCTATCCACTGCACCACCTAAAACATCACTTTCTGCAAGAAGCCTTTCTGGGTCCTCCTTAATGGTGGTGCCTTCCCTCTGAGATTATTTGCAATTTTTACTGAATTTACGCACATGGTTGTTTGTATGTCATCTGCCCCATTAGATCGTAAATTCCTTGAAGGCAGGGATTATTTTTGTCTTTCTTTGTATCCCAGGATTTAGCACAATGCCTGACACATAGTAGGTGTTTAATAAATAAATGCTCACTGACTTGACTTGAGCTATTTTCTTGTTGGATCTCTGCTTCTGGTTTGACTCTTTTGCTGGCAGTGTCCAGTAAGAGACAATGCAATCAGAGACGGGGCTCTACTCCCTGAGACTGATGTGGACCCATGAATATAGCTCTAGGTTCCTTGCCTACCTTGGCATTTTTTCATTTTAGGAGAAATTGGAGGCTTAGACCTTCTGAGTTTCAAAAGGTCAGGAGAACAAGCTTTCTAGGGATTTGGGCATCTGGGGAATGTATAAATTGTCTATTCCAGGTTTCAAAGCCTGCTGGACATGGATGCTCCAGGATGGAAGCATGACCTTCAAGATCCAGCCTGGTGGCAACTATGAGAAGGATCATCTGATAATCATGTTGCTTCTGGATGTGAACTTGGTGAGACTAATGCCATGTAGAAACTGTGTGGGGTGTATGGGGTGATCAGGGAGGACTAGCTCCTCTGGTGTTAGGGTTTGACAAGCCCTTTTGAGGACTGGTCATTCACTGGTGTCCACCTGTCACCCAACTCTTGGCTGTGGCTCCAAGAAGCTGTAGCATACCCAGTGGCCACAACCTGGTAAAATGATCTCAGCAGAATGAGCTAAACTAGGTTGAGTTAAACTACAGGCCTCACATTCATTGCTGAGTTAGAGGGGTGTCTACCCCAAGCATGTGGATGAGAACAATTGTTTCAACAGCCATGAAGGGGGCTGAAGCAGGTGCTGTGGAGCACTTAGAGCTTGGTCAGACAATGAAGATGTCAAGATTATCCACTGCATCCTGGGCTATCACCAGTGGTCTTGACTTTTGCCTTGCCACTGGCCTTTGATGACTCTGGAAGAGAGGCTAACGACTTTGTGCAACTCTGCTTCACTTATATCCAATTTACACAGGAGTTAGATATCACCCTGTGATGTCATTGGTCCTCTTCTAAATGAAGGATGAACAACAATAGACTGTGCTCAATCTAAGCTCAGTCTTCTCAGACAACAAGGTAATATGGGGAAAATCGTGCCCCCACAGGATGCTGGAGCACTCCAGTATTTTTGCCCAGAAAACCCCAAATGCGGTCTGGAAGAGTTAGACACCACTGAAAAACAACATAACACCAAAGGTGTTGGAGGAAATGCTTGCCACATCTTTGACTATGCTTTTGTAAAAGCTAATTGATGTTAATTGGAAAAAAGAAACTGGGGTGCTAGTCAGTCAGTGGTGGATAAGGGAGGGGGAGAATGAAATCAGTGGGGCTTGAGCCAATGTCATTAGAAATACCCCAAAATCCCTCAGGAGTACCCCTAGAATCTTAAGGGGAAGATATAGCATCCTGGTTCCGGAAAAGTGAGTTCTAATAGTACTTGCTACATATATGTATAGTTTTTGTGTTATTTATGTACATGTTGTTTTAACCTAGTGGTGTTTTAAGTTTCTTGAGGACTGGTACTGTTTTATCTTTGCCACAACTGAAACTACAGGTTATTTTTATGTTTATACTATATCATGCACTGTATCTGTGAAGAATATTAAGATTACTCTCTTCATTGGATTAAGGTTAAGGCAGGGTTAGAAAAAGTAAAATTTTTCAAGTTGACACAGCCTTCAAACTTGAATTGCAACTGTAGCAGTTCTGGGTCTGGGCTTCCGGGGCAGAAATGTCGACTGTTATTTTGACAACTTTTCAAAGGCCTTTGAGTCAAAAATATTTAAGGTTCTACAAAAATGTGGGGTTCTAGATTGCAGAGAGGAATTTTAAAAGATTACTTTAGTGGAAGAAAACTCTCACCCAGTTTGCTTATTAATAGTAATAGCATTTATACAGGGCTTTAAAGTTTTCAAAACTTTATATAATCTCCTTTTGAACCTCACCATAACCTTATTAGATCATTTTTATTTTACATATAAGACAAAAACTCTAAGAGGTTAAATGACTGGCAAGGGATAGAAGATGAAACCAGCTATTTCTTCCTCAGTTCACTGGGTTAGGTTGCCTGGGCAGAGCAAATGAAAAACATGTCACTTCTTGTTTTTTCTTTTTTTTTTTAGGCAATTGGGGTTAAGTGACTTACCCAGGGTCACACAGCTAGTAAGTGGTATGTGTCTGAGGCCGCATTTGAACTCAGGTCCATCCTGACTCCAGGGCCGGTGCTCTATCCACTGCACCACCTAGCTCCCCGCCCTCCCCCCCCCACCCCGGTCATTTCCTCTTAAGGGAATGGATAGTTAACAAATTAACCCATTCGTCTCCGTTAGGGTCAGGGCCAAGTTCAAAGATGTCCCTCCCCTCCGAAACTCTTTATTTTTCCCTTTGTCCTCCTGTCCCCCGGTCCCGTCCAGCTCCTGGCCGGTGAGAGGCCCCAGCCGCCCGCCTCGGTGAAACGGGAGATCAGGATAAGAGATGGCAGCTCCCGTTCTCAATCCAAGGGCTAAACTTCCCGGGTTCCTTACCCGCTCCGGCCCCAACCTAGAACGGAACCCGAACGACAAGGATCCTCCCTCGAGGTATGCGGGGAACTCTAAAACCGAAGGACCCTAAAAGGAGCCGGAGCTTTCAGCCGGAGGTGTGGGATGGGTGGGTGGGGGTCTCCAGCCCCACGCACGCACACGTCACAGGCGGGCAGGCGGGGACGTCGGGCCGCGCGGAGTCACCTGGGAACGCTAGCTCCGGGATTTGGGCGTCGGGCTTCGGGGCGGCAGGACGTCCTCCTTCGCTCGCGCACTCTCAAGCACGTACACACGTGGGCCACGTTCTCTTCGCTCTCCCCCTTCCCGGAATTGGGCGGAAATCCTGCATGCGCCGTCCCCCTTGAGGCGGAAGTTCCTGAACGCTTTGCGCAACTTCCTTTTGGGGCGGGGAAAATTGATTTATCATGGTCTCTCTGGCAACCAGGTAGGTGGGTTCTAAGGGAAAGAATGGCGTGGACTTCGGAGGGAGGGAGGGAAGTAAAGGGTCGGGGAGGAGAAACCCATCACGGCGGGTCGGTGGGGCGGAGGATGGGGAGGGAATTTGAGCGAATTCGTTGACGTCTGAGAGGAGAGGCCTGTGTAGACGGAGTTCTTGTGAGACGAAGTGTGTGGAGCGATCCTGACACGGGGCTGTCACTTTTAGTGGCCTCAGTTTCCTCCTCTGTCCCTCGGGGTGTTGAGCTAGGTCGGCCCCGAGGCCCCTTCCCGCTCTTCCTCCCAGAGCCCCCTGTGCCTGCTGCGTGTGGGACCTCGTTACTTTGTGCGGGACACCCGGACACGCGGGAGGGCGCAGCCCAACAATCTCCAAGCCTTTATTAAGTGCCTACTGTGTGCCAGGCCAAGGGAGAGGGGGAGGAGAGAGGAGGAACGTGCCCAGGGATTCAGAACGGAGTAGTTTATAGTCGACTGAACTAGCTCCCTGTTTCCTATCTGTCTAGCCCGGCTTCCCGAGTTCTTGCGCACCAAGGTGGGAGGGAAGTAATAGGTGTCTTCGGCCTGACTTAGTTTTCTTTCTTTTCTTTTTGGTGAGGCAGTTGGGGTTAAGTGACTTGCCCAGGGTCACACAGCTAGTGAGTGTCATGTGTCTGAGGGTGGATTTGAACTCAGGTCCTCCTGACTCCAGGGCCGGTGTTCTATCCACTGCACCACCTCTCTGCTCCCTGACTTAGTTTTCAAGCTATGCAGGAGTGACTTTCTCCTTTGTAAAATGAGGATGTTGCAATAGACTATCATTCAGTGCCAAAGGATTATTTCATACCTCGATTCTGTCACTACTTATGGGACTCTGGGCAAATCACTTAACACTTTCTTCAGTTGTGAAACAGAAGGAACAAATTAGTACCTCTGTATCTTTCCGTGCAGGGCTCTTTAATACTTCGAAGGAACAGGATATGTTCAGGGGATAAATGTAGTTACAGCATCATGTGCCACTAGAAGAATGTTGCCATTCTCTTGTTTCCTTTTCGCTTGCATTTGGTTTTGGCCTGCCAGTAGATTAGTAGGCTAGCCCTACTCATGGTATTTTGGGTTACTTTCCCTGATTTTATGAATGACAGTATCCAACTCTCCTGAGACCACATTAAAACTTTTAAAAGTAATAGGTTTGAGGCATCAAGGTGGTGCAATAGATAGAGCTCTGGCCTTGGGAGTCAGGAAGACCTGAGTTCAAATCCGAATTCAGACATTAGACACTTACTAGCTGTGTGACCCTGGGCAAGTCACTTAACCCGGATTGCCTCACCCCTCTACCCCCCCCCAAAAAAAAGTAATAGGTTTGTCTGGCTTTATATAAAGAGTTTTATTTTTGTAATAGGTTATACTCAGTTTTAGTTTATGCATTGTAAGGTTTACTTAACATTTATAAATATTTTATATAATCCACTTAGCCCACTGGAGGCATGTCAGTTTTGTGGATCCATCTCAATGACCCATTCCTTCTTTCACATAGTCAACAAGTATTTGTTAAATTCTTATTAAGTACCAGGCACTTTGCTAAATGGTTGGCTTAAAGAAAATCAAAGAAGGCATTCACCTACTTTCAAATAATAGGTTTGACCCTGGGCTGGTTACAGGGCAGGGTTAGGTTGGGATATAAGGATAAGTGCCTGTAAAAGACAGTCCAAAAAGATTATTCCTAAAAGACAAAAATTAAATAATTGTCATTTTGCATTATTTGTGCTTCTGCTCACCTCCAGTAACATAGATAACTGAGTTGACTATTTTTATTTGCCTTCCATTTCAAAAGTGCATTATCAGCTTTACCTCAGCATTCTTTAAAGCTCTCAGGAATAAAATGTCATCACTGCTGTACAGAAGAGGAAATAGTAAGGTATGGGAAGATGAACCGGCTTGGCCTTGGTCGCATAGTTACATGATCAGGAACAGAAGAACGTACTTCCAGCTCATTGCTCTACCTGGTGTCAGTAAAATGATAGTGGAGTAGCCATAAAGCTAAGGCTAATTTGGTGTCTGCAGGTGACCGTGACTTCACATATGTTGACTTAAAGAAAAAATATGTAAGATCCTAGGATCATAGGTCTAGAGATGGAAGAGATTTCAGAGGGCATCTAATCCAGTCTCCTCATTTTACAGGTGAAGCACCTGAGGTCCACGAAAGTGAAATTACATGCCCAAAATCACTGATATTCCATTAAGAACTTGGTGATGTTCGGACCATGCTTGTGCCCAGTAGTTTGACCTTTTAAGGCCTGATCTTATCTTATTCCTAGACTTGGTATAGTGGAAAAACCATTGGAACTGAGGTCAGAAAACCTAAGTTACTAGGGCCAGCTCTGATGTTTATTTGCTTTGTAAAATTTGGGTAAATCACTTAACCTCTCTTGAGCCTCAGTTTCCTTATCTATAATATTGAGATAATGTATCACCTACCCTGCCTGGATCAAATGGTTGCTATGAAGATCAACTGAGTTAATGTGTGTGAAAGTGCTTTTTAAACTGTAAAGTGCTGTGTAAATATCAGAGATTGTCATGTATTGTGCTGTATGATTATGTACTAAAATTATTATTCTAGGTGATACAAATGAGAAATATTTTACTAGTTAATTGTTTGTTAATTTTTAAGGTAAAAATGATTTGCCAGGTAATCTATGTATACTCCCAACAGCAAGTTTGTTTATTTGAATATATTTGTAACAAGTTTACAGATTAGAATTGAGATTGCATGGCAGGCTAAATTTAGTTTGGAAGTTTCTTGTTACCCATCAAGTTAAAAAATTTAATAAATTCTTTTTGATTGTAGCAGCATTCTTCCTGCCATCTGCTTAAGCCCTCAGTAACCTGAAGCTTGGCCAGTAGACTCCTTAGTGAAGGGACAAGTTCACTGGTGGCAGCTGAATTGATGTAAACATTACTTACCAGTAGAGTTTAAAGTTCAGTTTTGTAAGCAGCTCATTTTTTTTATCAGTTAAGGTCTAGGCAGTGCTAAGCACACAGCCATAATAGCTTTGACTGTTTAAATATGGGTTCTTGTTGGGGCAGCTAGGTGGCTCAGTGGATAGAGCACTGGCCCTGAAGTCAGGAGGACCTGAGTTCAAATCCAGCCTCAGACCAAACACTTGACTGTACTAGCTGTGTGACCTTGGGCAAGTCACTTAACTCCAATTGCCTCACCTGAAAAAAAAGAAAGAAAAAAAAAATATGGGTTCTTGTTAGCAGTGAATTAAACATTTCTGAGATTTGTATAAACAATTAAAAAAAAAAACTTGTTATACCAGGAACTGTTATGAAACATAGTGTTTCAAAATTATAAATTAATATGGAATTTTCAACCTAGTTCTATCGAAAAGTTTTGCTAATGTGAATCAAGGAAATTGTGTTAAGATCCTGTTAAGCATGTACATGTAGAGTTACTGTATGTTATGTGACAGGGTTCTGGCCTCCATTTAGAATTTAGCAACTAAAACTAAATTTAGGAATATATTCATCCCCTAGACCTTTTGATTTTGAGGGTGCTGTTAAAAAGCTTTTTAACATGGCAGTGCTAATCAGTACATTTTAAAGACCAGCTTTCCCTTTTTGTTAAAATAGCTGTATACCAATTAGTTGAAAATTGCTTTTGTCCATACAATTTTTCTAAGTCTTTTTTTATATACAATCTTGCCATGCATACTATACTAATTTTTGCTTAGCATAATTAGAGATACAGTATGAATTAGAAACAGCCAATGGTCATATAAAAAGTAGCAATACACATGTATGCTATATAGATATATAAATAAGCATCTCTGTTTATGGCAATTTATGTTTATTTGTGGCAATATATATTTAAGTAAATGTGTACTTGAAAAACTGAAGGATGAATATGGTTATTCCAGAATAATTCTTCTGATTTAACTGCTTGGTGTTTATAATTTGTGCTATAAAGAATAGATGATTGTGGCTTTATACTCCTCAACATTCTATAATGTGTAAAAGGCATCTAGAACTAGTAAAGAGAATTTAAATTGTTTATTCTGTTGGTCTTTTACTGTTTGCCGAGCAGCAGTTATTTTCTGCCATAGCAAGAATTGGAAATTTACAAATTGTGATAATATAGTAGTGTCCTAGAATATTTCCAATGCCTTTTAATACTTCTTGACACTTCTGTCCTTTATAGACAGAAATCTGTAGCTTTGAAAATTCAGTTTTCCTTTGAAGCATTGCGACTGATATAGAAAGCCAAGAGGTGCAATGTGAGAACCTGGGAAATTAATGAAGATCCACTCTCTCCAATTATATAGCAAATAGTTCTTAATTGTCACCACTAAACAGCTTTAGGATATCTCTTGACCTTAATTGTCCTAATCTCCTGTTTGAAGACACTGACCTGCAGATAATATGCTGCTGCCAAAGGTAGTGCGTAAGATCTTTTCAACAATGAAATAAATGAAATTACTTAACTGTAAAAATGTGTATGTTACAAGTATAATTCATTTTAAGAAATTCAGTTACTGTATCTGAACATAGTTTAGGGCCTTAGTGCTTCTTACAGTTAAGAATCCATAGATTTAAAAAAGGACTCCCTCTGTTTTGTTTTCCTTTTATTAGGAATTCCCCAAGTGTATGGTTCTCAAAGGTGGTCCAAGACTAGGTGTTTACAAGACCTTTCAGAGAACTTATGGCCCTTTTATTCCTTAGTAACATTTCAGTGGGTGAGAAGGGTCATTAAAGAGATGACATTTTGTTATCAGATAATTGGTAAAGAAAGGAAGTAGAGCTTAAGTCGCTAATGAAAAGTTGGCTGAAAAAGGACATTTTAAAATAAAATGAAATATTCAAACTATTGTTGTCTTTCATTTATCTATTTTTTTCCTCTTTCCCTTCTACTTCTCCCTTCTCATCTTGCAGAGCTTATCAACCAACAAATTAATGCTAATGAAACTTTGAAATTGTCATGGTATCTCAGTTACTGTTTGTCTCTGAATTGAAAAATAGCATATCTAGCAAGAATTTGTTAAACAGTGTGATGGTCATATATTTAAAGGAAAATTAATTCATGAATAACATAGGGAAACTCATTAAGAAATCAGATTTGTTTCCGCATTGCAATAGAAAAAGTGTGGTTAGACTATAGGAGCAACTAAAAAAAGCAGGCCAAAGGTGCTAAGTAAAGGGTAGAAAAATACATTCTTAAGGAAAGACAAGAGTTTTGCAAAACTCTCATCTCTATCACCTTTGTTTCATATTTAGATGTGAAATTATGAGTTTTGCTACTTTTCAAACATTTTTCTATTTAAAGTGTCTGTACTAAATGACACTTTTCTCATGCAAAGCCTCTATTTCTGCTGCATTTTGTTTAGTAGACCAAGCTACATCCTTCTTGTTATTTGAGTTATAATTATGTTACTGAATTTATGCTTGTATTTGTTAAATGTTAACTACTTATTGGTCTGTATTGTTCTGTGAGGAGCTGTACAAAGTCAGGTAAACAGAGGCAGAGTTGTGGAAAGAGTTCTGACTCTCAAATCTCAGAGAATTGGGGTTTAAATCCCATCTTTGTTGCTTAATACCTGTGTGATTTTTGGCCAAGTCACTTAGGCTCCCTAAGGTTTCATTTCCTCATCTGTAAAATGAGGCCATTGTACTGGACAGCCTCTGAGGTTCCTTCTAACTCTGAATCTGTGACCGTATGACCGGATTCCTATCCTACTGAAGCTTTAAGTGTGAGATGAATTATAAAGACAAAAATATTAAGAAATATTAAGGAGAGTTGTATTGATACAGTTATCGTTGAATAAATATTAAAGAAAAATGAAGTTTATTTTAAATCATATGTATTTTTTCAATCAGAAAAAATCCATCTTCTTTCCTACTCCATGCCACCACCCTAAATGAGAACAAAATTAAGACAAAGCTCCTGTTACAAACATGTTTAGTCAAGCAAATCAAATTTCCACATTGGCCGTGTCCAAAAAAATATGTCTCATTCTGCATTCAGTTTCTACACAGCTCTGATCTTTTCATTAAGAATCTTTGAGGGGCAGCTAGGTGGCGCAGTGGATAGAGCACCGGCCCTGAAGTCAAGAGGACCTGAGTTCAAATGCGGCCTCAGACCAAACACTTGACACTTACTAGCTGTGTGACCCTGGGCAAGTCACTTAACCCCAATTGCCTAAAAAAAAAAAAAAAAAAAAGAATCCTTGGAAGTCTTCTGATTTCATTAGAGATCCATTTTTTTTACCTTTGGGATTATACTCAGTTTTTGTGGGTAATATTTTTGGTTATAAGCCTATATCCTTAACCTTCTGAAATATCATATTCCAAGCTCTGCACTCTTTTTATTGGTGGCTGCTGAATCATGTGTGATTCTGACTGGCTCCTTGGAATTTATATTCTGTGTTTTTGGATACTTAGTGTTTTGGTTTCCAGTTTTTCTCCCCTGTGCCTTTCCTTAGGTGACTAGGTGGCACAGTGGATAAAACCTAGGTGTAGAGTCAGGAAGGTTCCATCCTTGGCTCTTTTTCTTTGACCTGTAATCTCTGGATTTTGGCTGTAATGCTGCTGGGAGTTTTCTTTTCTTTCCCCCTCCCCTACATGAGGTGACTTTTGGATTCCATTTCCACTTCTGCAAGCTGTAGCAAATGTTGGTCTAGACTAGAGCATGGGAGAAAGGTCAGGATTAGAGCTATGGATTTGGGAACCATCTACTGAAAGATGATAGATGAAGCTTTGAGACTTCAGCCATCTGCCAATTAATATCTGTGTCAATCAACTCTGTGACTGTGTACATATCACTCAAGTTATGTGAGCCTCCGTTTTTCCTCATCTGTAAAAAAGGAACAATGACTTCCCCCACAGGGTGGTTGTCATGATCTTATGAAGTATAAAGTGGATGTAATAGGCAACTAGATGATGCAGTGGATAGAGGGCTGCGCCTGGAGTCAGGAAGACTTGAATTCAAATCTATCCTCAGACACTAGTTGTGTGACCCTAGTCAAGTCACTTAACCTCTATTTGCTTCAGTTTCTTCATCTGTAAAAATGGAGATAATGGGACCCACCTCCCAAGGTGGTTGTGAGGATGTAATGAGATATTTTAAAGTGCTTTGCAAACCTTGAAGCACTATATAAATGCTAGCTATTATTATTAAAGTATTTTGTAACTGTAAAGCACTACGTAAATATAAGCTATTATAATTATATTCTTTTTCTTAGAAACTGGCTTCATTTATCAACTCTTTAATTTTTTTTCAATCTTTTACCATCTTGATCCTTTGCTTGGGTCCAATTAAATGCCTGTAGACTATCTTCACTTAGCTACCTCATATCACATCAAACTTAGCATGTCTACGATCATCTTCCCTGTCCATTCAGCTCCTCTCCTTCCACTTCCAAATTTTAATATTTTCCCCAGCCAGAGAGGCTCAAAATCTACTTGTTCCCTCCCTTTCATATACCTTTCAACCGATGCCAAATCTTGTCTAATCTTCCTTTGAAGGATCTCTTGCATTCATCCTTTCTTTTCAGTCCCCCACTACAACCATGTTGCAGGCCTCCAGTCACTATTGCAGCAGTCTCCTAAAAGCTTCTGATCTCTTCCCTCCAGCCACCAGATTAACCCCTCTCAAATGGATACTAAATCCATCATCACGAACAAATATTTCTTGACTCCAGACTGTGTATATGTAGGGCACAGAATTGTTAGGTATCATCCCTGCCCTCCAGGAAATCAATCCATTTAGGGTCTTAAGACATGTTTATGATAACTACATTAAAAGCCAGTATATGATTAATGCCAGAGGAGCACTGTACGTCTGCCTCTGCCTCTTATTTTCTGTTTTACTTTAGGCAAGTTAGTTAATCCCCTTTGGACCTTAATTTCCTCATCTATAAAATAAGGAATTTGATTTCTAAGGATTTCTAAAGATTAGAGGTCCTTTCCAGTTATAAATCTTCATGTAAGTAAATGCTGAACAGGTTTCAGGGACAGAGAAATCGTTTTTACCATGGTAATCAAGAAAGACTTCTTAGAGGAGGAAGGAGCTAAACTGAGGCCTAAAAGATAGCTAGCATCTTGATAGTGGGAGCGAAGACATTGCAAGGAAACCTAGAATTAGGGGCATCTAAATAGAAATTCTTTATTTTTTCTCATTAAAAAAATTTGTTTAAGCTTGAGGTTTGCTTTTATTTAAAGAGGCGTTAGTAGGGTCTTTGTCACCCCATTATTTGTCATTTTGCTAATTGGTCATCTTTTGTGAGGTCAAATACTCCTAGTCCCAAAGCTCATCATGGCCCCACTGGTGCAGCCTCAGAGAGATCGTTTGTACTTCTCAAGACCCTTTGGAGGTCAGGAAAATAAGGTATCTTAGACCCTGAGAACAGCCAGCATCCTAGGGAAAAGAAGGATGCAGATCAAACCCTTTCCTATAGGAGACCTTTGTTGCTAGAGGCACAGTGATTGATGCCCGCTTTCCTTTCTGTTCTCATCTTGTAAAAAGTGAGGTCTTGGCAGAACCACAAAGGTGACTGGTATTTCAGTGACCCTAGTTGCCTCTAATATGACTTACCCATAACTAACTAGAGTGCAAGCCTAGTTTTTTGAAACTAGTGCAGAGACCTGTCTCTGTGAAGGCCATGGTAGGAGATTTCCTGCTGCATTGGTCCTTGTGACCATCAGGAGTAATATATTCATGATGAAGAATAAGAACATACTGTACTGGGATGAAACCGATCATAACTATGATGTTGTAAAAGGGGGACTGCAGTTTCACATGAGGCAGAAAGAACATGACTAGGATGTTGAAAACCTTGTACCATGACCAGACATCTTGAGTAGTAGTATATGGAGGCAGAATGCTATGTTGGAGGGAGGCACTGGTTTTGGTCCTGGCTCTTCTGTCTGCCTTTGTAAACAACTTGTTCAAGTTGCTTTACTCGTGGATTTGTTTCCTTGTTGGTAAATTGAGGGAGTTGGAGCAGATCAGAGGTTCCAAAGCTTATTTGGCCAACTACCCCCTTTAAAAAAAAAAATTACTCAGTGCCCCCTCTGAAAATCTGCTTTTCTTTTACCCTTTAACAGTTTTTGAAATTTGCATCTTTTTTTTTTTTTTTTTTTTTGCTTTTTGGTGAGGCAATCAGGGTTAAGTGACTTGCCCAGGGTGACACAACTAGGAAGTGTTAAGTATCTGAAGCCAGATTTGAGCTCGGGTCCTCCCGACTCCAAGGCCAGAGCTCTATTCACTGTACCACCTAGCTGCCCCTTGCATCATTTCAAAAAAATAAAAAAAGGGGGCCGCTAGGTGGCGCAGTGGATAGAGCACTGGCCCTGGATTCAGGAGGACCTGAGTTCAAATTTGACCTCAGACACATAACACTTACTAGCAGTGTGACCCTGGGCAAGTCACTTAACCCCATTGCCTAGCCAAAAAAAATACTTTTTTAAATACTGCATTTTAAATTTAATAATTTATTATAAATTTGTGAGGTTTTTCCTGCATTGAAGTTTTGATGCTTCATCATATAACCGAATAATATCATATTGTAGACAAGTCATTACATGCACATATTCCTGCCGATGCATGCTGGACTTCCCCAACAATGTGAGACAGGCTCATCTGCCAACATTTGCTTGTTAAGACCCATCCACTGACTTGACCACTGATAGGTTATAACTTGCATTTTGTGTGTTTATTTGGAAAATAATGTAATCACTACATCTTTAACTCTGTTACACAACAGATGAAACATGTATGAACGGTTTTTCAAATTTTTCTTTTCTTCGTTCCTTATGTTTCCACCACCCCATTATTTTTATTCCCCCAAATTGTACCCGAGGCTACTACCACCCTGCTGAGTTCCAGTGGCCCCTCCTCCCAGGGGGTGGTATCGCCTACTTTGGGAACCTCTGGACTACTTCCTCTGTGAAAATAAATAGCATTGGGGCAGCTAGGTGGCACAGTGGATAGAGCACTGGCTGCTCTGGGGGCCGGGGGACCTGATTTCAAATCCAGCCGTGTGACCCTGAGCAAGTCATTTAACTCAGATTGCCTCCAAAGAAAAAGAAAATAAATAGCATTTATGAAAATATATTTCATTTAGTTTCTGCCAGCTTCTAAAATTCTTTGATATGATTTCCTGGCAATCACCATTCCTACTCCTAACAATATGTTGGTCCCTATTCATATTTGGTTTCATGTAGAAATAATACATTATGTGGCCTAACTTCACAACATTTCCTTTTCTGTTTCCTGTTTAATTTAATATGCAGTCAAGTTTTCCACTGTCTAGAATTTCAGAGAATAGAGTTTCTAAGATTTGAATAAACTGTCATTCCCTTTTACTTTGTGTAGTAAGATTCATTCCAAATCCTAATTACCATAGAATATTAGAGTTGGAGGGTACTTAAACAATCACTTAGTCCAGGGTTGGGGAACCCGAGGCCTCAAGGCCACAAGTGGACCTCTAGATCCTCAAGTGCAGCCCTTTGACTGAATCAAGCATTTTACAAATAAGGATAATAAGGTTCTGTGAGATTAAATATTAAGTGATTTGCCAGCAGCTAGCTAGTGGTAGAGCAAGAGCTAGAACCTATTTTTTTTTTAAACTCCCAAGTCTAGTATTCTTTCCATTATATCACCCTGCCTCTACAGATGTCATGCAGAAACTATTTTACTCTGAGGCTGAACAACTTGTTCCCATATAATTTTAAATTGATGTGGGATCTAGTGTCCTCCAGTGGAGTTGGGGTAGTGGGCATAGCATTTGGCTGGATATAATGATAAAATACTGTAGAGCTCACTTTTCTGTTAAGTGAAGAATGCTAAATAGGGAGAGATTTTATATTACTATTAACTGTATTTTGGCTTGAAATTCTGGGATGCCCCAGTGAACATGCTTTTTTAAAAAATCAGTTTGTCATCTTGGCATTTTCTGTTGAATATAGTGGACACAGCTTTACTGATGACCAAAAACACTGACACCTGTGGGCATAAAAATCAAGCCAAGTAAGGGAGAGGGGAGACAGCATTTCACAATCTTGAGTTCACTAATCCAGGTTCAGCTTGTTCACTGATAGACTCATTAATATTTGTGAGATGCAAGAGAATTCTTGTCACTGTTTGTCAGTTTTCTGATTATAAATGCAGGTCAAAATGATCTGTGCTGTATACTCATAATAGTAATAACTAGGATGAATGCATTTGGAAATAGCACTATTTGAAATAGAGTGAGTAGTCCAGGAGATCAGTGGAGACATTAAACCCTGGGCCTGGGCCAGGGCCATGGAAAGAGGTGAGGGGCAGAGTGTCATTCTGTGTTTGTTCATACAGATTCTGAATTTACCAAGCATTTTTTTTCCCAGTTTGTGAAGACTTATAAATAGAAGTGATAAATCTCAGTAATAAAGAAAGTGAAGCTGTCTTCCAAAAACTAATGCCAGTAAGTTCCCTAAGCTCTATTTATTTTCACAAGACACACTGTAAAAGAAAGTGATATGGCCCATGTTGGGTTATTTTTAGATGTAAGTATACAAGTTGGAAATGGAAAAGCCCTGTCAGGTTGTCATTTCTTCTTTTCCATCTCTTTCTCTCCCGTCTGTCTTCAGTATTCTGAAGGGTCATTCTTTGACTTGTATTTTTGTTTTTAGTGTTTGATCATCAATCACTGCTCTAAATTTCTCAAGAAGAGAAATTTCAAGGACTTTTTTTCCAATAGAAGATTATTAATATGTTTCATAGTGATCTTTTTGAAAGGCATTATGATGTAGTGGGTTAGTTGCCAGTGCATTAGATGCCAGGAGATGTAGGTCTTGTTCCCAGCTCTGTTGCTTACTAGCCCTGGGTAATCTTGGGCCACTCACTCAATACTTCCATTTCATCATCTGTAAAATGAAGATGATACTATCCTATCCTTCTCATAGAATTGTGAAGGTCAAATGAATAATATGAGAACACTTTGAAAGGGAGGAAGGATGAAGGAAACAAGCATTTATTAAGTACTTACAATGTGCCAGGCACTGTGCTAAGCACTGGTTTTAACAAATACCAGCACAAAGACAGCTCCTGTCCTCAGGGAGCTTACATTTAAAGAGGGATGACAGCTCGCACAAAAGGAAGCTAAGAGGCAGGTGGAGAAGTAGGTGTTTGCAGGGGCATGCTTTTGAAGTCTGGAGGTCAGGAGCAGAGCTGAGAAGGGAATGAGGACTGGCTAACCTGGGGCCCTTCACAAAATAGAGGCCCAGCAGCAACTCACCAGTGGGAGAAGGGGGCCAACTTGGCAGAGGAATGTTCCGGGGTGAGTAGGTCACTAAATAGGTGAATGTTGCAAGGTAAGGAGAGCCTAGGTACTGAGAAAAGTTGCAGGATGAGACAGCAGCTGAGACATGATTTTGAGATCCACAAATCAGGAGCAGAGCTGGGAGGGAAAAGAAGAATATCCGTTTGGCCATCATTTTACAAATAATCATAATGAGGTTCTATGAGATTAAATTTGCCAGCAGCTAGCTCATGGTAGAGCAAGAGCTAGAACCCATTTTTTAAAAACTCCAAAGTCTAGAGTTCTTTCCGTCATATCACCCTGCTTCTACAGATGTCATGCAGAAACTATTTTACTCTGAGGGTGAACAACTTGTTCCCTTATAATTTTAAATTGATGTGGGATCTGGTGTCCTCCATGGGAGTTGGGGGAATGGGCACAATTACATTTGTCTGGGTATAATGATAAAATACTGTAGGGCTCACTTTTCTGTTAAGTAAAGAATGCTAAACAGGGAGAGATTTATATTAGTATTAACTGTATTTTGGCTTGAAATTCTGAGATGCCCCAGTGAATATCTTTTTTTTAAAAAAATCAGTTTGTTTTCTTTGGATTTTCTCTGGGATATATAGATGCAACTTTACTGAGGACCAAAAACACTGACACCTGTGGGCATAATCAAGCAGTCATCCTAAAGAAGGGGGAGGGGAGAAAACATTTCAGAATCTTGAGTTCCCTAATCCAAGTTCAGCTTCTTGACTGATGGACCCATGAACGCTTGTGAGATGTCCAGAAGGGGACTGGCTTGGGGGCGGAGGGTTTTCCACAGTGATCAGGTTGCAGGGATGCGTTGATATTTAAGGGTGAGGCCTGTTAAACAGCAGCTGAAACATAGCTTTGAAATCCGAAAGTTAGGAGCGGAGCCAGGAGGGGATTAAGTGGCTGGTCATCCTGGGCCTTCCACAAAGCGGAAAAATAGTAGATAAGCGTCATTGTGCTTTTCAGTTCTAAAAATACTGTTATTCAGTGTCTTGTATCAACTTAGCTAAATTATGGTAAAAGGTACATTGTTAAAAGGGGACAATTTAGATGTAGACCAACAGGTTTTCTAAGTTCAGGAAAGAAATCAAGATTGCCATTGATAACAATTAAGATTTTTTTTAAACATACTCTTCTGCCAGAGTTTAGCTACAAGAAAGGTTGAACTTAGACATTTGATGTAATATACCATCAGTCCCTTTTGTACCAGCCATATTCTTTCTTTTTTATCTTGTGACTTGGTTGCTGGCTTGCTCTAGGTCTTTCCCTTTGACTTGCTTAAACTATTCCTGTTTTCAGTGTCCTTTGTCAAAAACAAACCCTGAGAATTTTTGGTTCTCTCATGGAACAGGGAGAGTGTATAATAAATGAGATAAGTGAATCTCTTCTTTAAGCTTAGGTTTGGGGCATGCATAGGGACGAGACTTGTGATTTCATGTGTTTAGGAAACCTTCCAGTGAGGAACCTCCCTCTAGCCATGCAGGTGATAACCAGGGTCAGAGGCAGGTCTTCCTTGTCATCAGGGCCAGTTCTTTATTCATTAAAACCATACTGCTTCTGATAATAAGTAGCGTTTTCCATTTCTTCACGTCATTTTTTTTATTTATTTATTTTGTTTTAGTTTTCAGCATTTGCTTTTATAAGATTTTGAGTTCTAAAATTTCCCCCCTTCTCCTCTCCCCAATACAGCATGCAATCTGATATAGGCTATTACATGTATGATCATATTAAACATATTTCCACATTAGTCATGTTGTATCACATCATTATTATTATTATTTAGTATTAGCACCACAGTGTCCTTGGCACAGTTAAAAATAGGGTTCAGTTCATTTTCTGCCTATTGATATTGGTCTAAAGTGAATTGTGAGAGACAAACCACGGAGATTGAAAGAACTACGGTCTTTGCCAAATTTTCTTCTCCATGAATTAAGAATTATTTTATGATTCTATGAATATCAAATTTACTCTTTAAAAAAAAGTTAGAAACTGAAATTGATTTTAGTAACCAATGGCTCTGTTTAAATTTTGTTTTTTTATTTCAAATTTACACATAAAGAAGAGCATTTCCATATACATAGCAGAACACAAAATGAGGGTTTTATATGAAACTATGAATCTCTATTTCATACTGCTTATTTTTATAAGCATATAATAAATTCCACATATTACTTTCAAAACTGCCTCCCTGTCTGTACTTCATTCCTTCTGTTTTCTTCTCTGTGCCTTTTAGTATTCCAAATATCTCTGGATTTGCCCTCATGCTTTGTGAAATGGTGGTGATATGACAGTGCCTCCCAGAACTTGGCCTTCTCCAAGTCAAGGCTTCTAATTAAGTATTGCTAAGTTTGCCCCAGATACAAACCTGGACTAGAATCACAAATTGTGTGTTCTCAGGCAATTTGGGAGGAAAAAAAAAAGCCAAGGAAATGGTTCTGAATGCTACATGAGTTATATATTTTAGTTTAAAACGACAGACTCTTATGTTTCTAGAACTTAGGCTTTAAAAAAATCGAACCAGAATTATTTCCCTTATTGTTGACCATTGAAAAGGCAGCATGGATAGAAGACTGATCATAGATTCAGAAAGACTCAGACATATGCCAGCAGTGTGGCTGAGAACAATTCACTTAATCTCTCAGTGAGTTGCCAATCTACATTTGTGAAAGGAGTTTCCATATGGGGGGCATCCTTCATTGATGAAATGCCTCTCTTCCCTGCTCCATTCCCCAAAATGATATCACATATATGTGCTGTGCCAACTGAATTTTATCATTTCATTTGATCTGTAATTAGATTAACATGAAATTTTATGTTATATTTCTGAAATTAGTGTCCTTTCAGGATTCCTCTACTCTCAAGTGCAGAGATCAAAAGAAAGAGGTTTCTTGTCCCGTACAAATATATCTATGTAGTATGATGAGGAAGAAAATACCTCAAACAGCTAGGTTTAAATTGCTTTTGTACTAACCTTGACATTTCTTTCAAATGTATCTGCTTCAAAATTTGAACCAGATTATGTTTTTTATTTGTATTCTTGTTGACAGTAGTTATAGCCAACATTTTAACAGATTTTTTATTTTAAAAAAGAGCAAATTGGGTGATTTTGTACTTTTGAAGTTATTTTCATTTTGCCTATAGTATAATTGTTCATTATAAATTCATTCTTATAAAGGAGGTGTGACTATGAAAACATGGCTTTTTTATTTCTCTAAAAACAAACATAAGGGCAGGTAGGAGGTCAAGTGGATAGAGTACCATCAATAGAGTTAGGAAGACCTAGTTCAAATTCAGTCTCAGATGCTTACTAGCTGTGTGACTGTGGGCAAGTCACTTACCCCTGATTATCTCCAAAAAAACAAAACATAAATGAATTTATAGATCTCAATGAATGTTCCTCTAAGCAGTAACTTTAAGAGGTTATATACTTACTCCAGAGATGCTACCATTACTAAAAACTTATTTACAATTCCTTTTGGGAGATTGCCATTAGAGCCAGCATGCTACAGTGGAAAGAATGCTAAATTTGGTGTCATAGGACCTGAGTTCAAATTCTAACCATACCTCTTACTACCTGTGTGAAGTTGAGTAAGTCACTTAACTTACCTGGGCCTCTTGTTTCCTGATCTGTCAAGTGAGGAAGTTATACCAGATAACCTTCAAGGTCCTGTCCAGCTCTGGATCTGGAGTTTTTTAAAAGCCACATAAGAAAATCAGCCATATTAACTTTGTAGTTATTCCATCTTCTTTTTTCTTTTAACTTAGAAAGGTATTTCCCATCTATGTTATTTATCAGACTAATTTCAATTTAGTTGTTTGCAAAAATGAAATTCATCTTCAAAGGATGAATGTTTGTTGACACTGAAGATATTCAAAGGAATGTGCTGAAGATTCTGAAGCCCATTGCATCAGTGGAGTAAGGGTATGATCTCCCAAAGTTTCTACTTTGAGTCATTTATATATCATTTGGATGTATATATTCTGATATTTTTTAAAAAATCAGTCTTTTTACCACCAACAAGAAGTATTAATGTTATTCTTGTAGATTTATTTTCTATTGGCTGACATATTGTACTCCTGGGTCTGTCACTTCTCTGACAAGAGGTGGGAAGCATACTTTATTATCAGTCTTCTAAAGTCATGGTTGGTCATTGCATTGACCAATTGATTAAATCTTTCAAAGTTGTTTTCTTTTACATAGTTGTAATCATCCAGCTGGTATCAGTTCATACAAATCTTCCCAGGTTTCTCTGACAATCAGAAGACATCATCAGCAGATTAGAGCGCTTCCCCATGATGAACATTTTGTTGCTGATTTGGAAGAAAAGCTGAGCCAACACGTGGTTGGCAACAATGGAGCAAAAAAGGAGTGGGCAGCTTTCAGAGATTTGGTGTATAGTACCAAATTTACTCATCTGGGCCAGAACACTCACAAACATCAGGATTGGTTTGACAAAAATGATGGGAAAATTCAGAAGCTACCCAATGAAAAACAAGAACTCCACAGGGATTACCAGCAGAATAGTTCATCTCTAAGAAGGCAGCGTTTGACTCCATCAAAAGTACAGCTCAAGCAAAGCTGAGAGAGATGCAGGATTCTTGGCTAAGTAAGAAGGAAGATGAAGTTCAGTTTTACACTGATAGTAACAATCCAAAGTCATTTTATGATGTCCTGAAGGCTTTTTTTTGGGCCAAAGACCTTTGGTGCATTTCAACTAATCAGCACTGATGGAGGCACACTGATCAATGATAAGGACACGATCCTGGAGAGTTGGGCTAAACACTTCTATAGTGTTCTCAACAGCCTGTTATCAACCAATGCTGAGGCCATTGACCGTATACCTTAGTTTGAAGTCAGTCCCTTTGAAGATGAACTTCCAACTGAAGAAGAGATTTTGAATGCCATTAGGCTCCTCTTGGGTGGCAAAGCGCTCCTTGCTAATTCCATTCCAACAGAGATCTACAAGGCAGGGGGTCCACTGCTCAGACAAAAACTGACTGAAATCTTTTGGATTGTATGACAAGAGAAGGTTATCTCCTAGGAGGTCAAGGATGCCTCCATTGTCTATCCCTATAAAGGAAAAGAAAATAGGTTGTCCTGTGGCAGTCATAGGGGCATCTCTCTCTTAGTCATTTCTGGCAAGATTCTTGCCAGAGTCCCTCCTAATAGACAGTATAGGGGATAGATATCTAGCCAAGAGCCAGTGTGGCTTCAGAAAGGGCTGAGGAATGGTTGACGTGGTGTTGGCTGGCCAACAACTCCAAGAGAAATGCCAAGAGCAGAACAGAGGTCTGTATGCAATGTTCATTTATCTAACCAAGGCCTTTGATACTGTTAGTTGTGAAGACTTGTGAAGATAATGGCAAAATTTGGTTGCCCAGAGAAGTTCATTAGTATTTAATGGCAGTTTCATGATGGCGTGATTGCACGGGTTCTGGATAATGGATAACTTTTTCATGCTTTTTCAGTCACCAGTGGAGTGAAGCAGGGTTGTGTGCTTGCTCCCATGCTTTTTAGCATGATGTTTTCTATGATGGTATCAGATACCTTCAATGAGGATGAAACCAACATATAAGCTACTGCACTGACAGTAAATTATTTAACTTCAAAAAGCTACAAACCAAGACTAAAGTGGAGGGAGAGTTGATGTGCGACTTTGTTTGCAGATATTTGTGTACTCACTGAAACCTCTGAGGCTAAGATACAACAGAGTATGGATCAGTTCTCTGCTACTTGTGCTAATTTTGACCTGACAATTAACACTAAGAAAATGGAGGTTCTTCACCAGCCAGTACCACCCCATCCATATATGGAACCATCAGTTACAGCAAGTGGAGAAATTTTGAATGGATAAGTTTACTTACCTTGGCAGTATACTTTCCAGGGAGGTACACATGAAAAGGTTGACAGACGCATTGTCAGAGCCAACTCAGTGTTTGGGAGGCTCTGAAGGAAAGTGTGGGAGAAAGGAGGTATTAGGCTGCTCACCAAACTGAAGGTATACAGAGCTGTTGTGCTGACCTGTGTGTGCCTGTGAAACCCGGACAGAGTACCAATGCCATGCTAGAAAATTAAACCACTTTCATTTGAATTTTCATTCATTCAGTCATTCATTTTCATTTGTCTTAGAAATATTCTGAAGCTTACCTGGTGAGATAAGGTACTGGACACTGAGGTCCTTTCTCCTGCCAAGCATTCAAACTCTCTTGTACAGAGTACAATTCAAGTGTCACATGTTATTTAAATGCTGGCTGTGTTATTCAAATGCCAAACATAGTTTACCTAAAAGACTGTTTTATGGAGAACTCACAGAAAGTAGGTGCTCACATGGCGGGTGATAGAAGATCACTCAAAATCTTTCTGAAGAACTTTGGTATTTCTTGCGAGACATAGGACCCACTGGCACAGCCTGCCCAGTATGGCATGCCCGCATCAAAGAAGGAGCTGTGCTGAATAAGCAAAGCAGAATTGCAGTAGGTCAAAAGAAATATAAGAAGTGAAAATTTAGAGATATCTCCATTCTGAATGTTCATATGGACTATTTGTGCCCAACCTTTCCGAGCTATTGGTCTGATCGGCTGCAGTTGGACACATTGTCCACTGACCCCGACTTAGGGATGTCATTTTGGTCCTCTTCCACCATGAAGGACAGCAGCTGACCCCTCTCCACCGGCTGAGCAGGATAAAGCCATTTTCTGCCCTTGTAGTCACAAGTCACAGCGTTGGCTGCTGTATTTCCAGTGGACGGTTCTGCCCATCTCTCCCTGTTCCCCCTTCCCCCCGGAGCTTTCTGCTTCCCCCTTTTTTTCTTTCTGTTTATTGGCATTGTGATCCAGTAGAAAGGACGCTGAATTTTGAGTCAGAGGATCTGTGTTTGAATCCTGACTCCGTTGCTTAGTTATGTAACCCTTCTGTGTCCATAAAATGAGGTAATTGGACCAGGTGTCCTCTGACATCCCTTCCGGTGCTAAGTCTGTGCTCTGGTGTTAATGAGCTTATTTCCAGACTTCATATCCGTGTGTGATATTCTTAGAATACCATTATCCTCACA
This sequence comes from Vombatus ursinus, assembly GCF_900497805.2. NCBI lineage: Eukaryota > Metazoa > Chordata > Mammalia > Diprotodontia > Vombatidae > Vombatus > Vombatus ursinus. The sequence goes on from NW_020954585.1 coordinate 44,097,611, forward strand.
TTTCAGATCTATGCCTAATATTGGGAGGCCTTTATGCTTTTTAACACCTAACATAGAACAATAAAAATACATTAGGTGCTTCAGCACCCGTCTTTTTAAGAGATTGCTTGAGCCACACACCTGTAGTAATATTTAGAGAAAAAAATTGTATATTATTACAGCAAACAAAATTGTTTGCGTAAATGGAAAGTTATTATGTAAAGCATCATCAAATAGGTGTGAACTCAGAATCATGAAAAAACTATCAGTAAAGTTTTTCTTGTACTAACATATAGCAAATAATTGTGCAAACTGCATGAATTCAAAATGTGCTCATAACTACAAAGTATATAAGTAAAATTCAGCCATAAACATTTTGCATAACAATACTTCCTTGTTAGCAGCAGATAAACTATGGAAGACAGGCTAGTCTGGAAGGCTTATAAATCACATCTTCTAAAAGAAAAGAAAAGAAAATTGGAACTAAACAGGACTTTATTGGAATAATCACTGGTAGAACAATTCTAATATATAACCAAGAAATGGAAAACAATTATCTGTCAAAAATATATTTTAAAATATCAGAAAAAGTTGAAAAATATATTCAATAGTCATAGGATAGTAACCTGCCCACTACGGGAAAAGGAGCAGAATGAAATATAATTTCCAGAGTAGGAAAGTCAAATTCCCTTTCTGAGGCAAAAGCAAAAACAAAAAACATAAATTAGAATCCAAGAAACTAAGAAATAAAGCCCAAACAGATTTTATAAACTGTTTTGTTCACCTCAGTTACATTTATATCAAGAAATCCAACAAATTCCAGAAAAAAAAAAGACAAATTGCAAAATTCCAGTCAGCTTCACAAAAAAGGAAATGAGGCCTGTTGTAGGAACCAGTTTGAATTAAAAATTACCAGCAAAACCTATGCATAACGGAGCATAAAAAAATAACCTTTAAAAGTAAAACCTATTTTCCAGGACAAGAGATAGCAATAGGAGAAAAGAGAAAAAATTAATTCCAAGGACTATTCCTGACATGTAATACAAATGTTAGGGACAGCTCCCCATTTGTGAGGCAATGAATAGGGGAAGGAGATAGGAGAACCCAAATGGGGACCTTTTCTCTCCTCCATCATGTTAGGCTTTTAGCTTAAAACTACAGTAATCTAGGGGAATGGTGGCTCCAGATCATAAGTCTCACTCTGCCTTTATTTTTCCTGTTTATCTCCTTGACTTGGCTTAGAAACCTGTCATAACAGTACCACTAAGTTTGTGATTTCCCATAGAGAGTGCATGTTTCACCTGCTTTCTCTGGGACATTCCTCCACAGTGATTGCTAGATGAGTCTACAACATTATACAGATGCTTTTTTTATATTCCCCAATTTCTACTTTTTTTTTTTTTGATGAGGTAATTGGGGTTAAGTGACTTCCTCAGGGTCACACAGTGTCTACCTCCCAGGATTGTTGTGAAGATCAAATGAGATTTCTGCAAAGCACTATGGAAACCTTAAAGTGCTATATAAGTGCTAACTATTATTATCATTATTATTTTATCTAGCAGGGGGATATCCAGTAGCAAAAAAGAGATAGGCAGGAAGCTCAGAGGGGAGAGAGGGGAAAAGGAAGAGATGGCCTACAGTGCCAATTAGAAATACAGCAGCCAGTGCTAAAACACTTCTGACTACAAGGGCAGAAATGGCTTTATCCTGCTCAGATAGTGTAGGGAGGACAGTTAACACAATGGTATCATAGCTCAGAATCTCTGAGGGAGATTACCAGACCAGAGCCATTCAGGATACAAGAACCTCATCATCCTTGACCACCACACCAACCACGCTACCCTCTGCAGCCTCTATCAGCTCGTAGGTTGCCTGTGTCTGCTCCTACGTTCCCATGATGGAAGATGCGTCCACACACCACATTCCATCTTCTCCCTTCCAGAGAGTTTTTGCCCCAGATCTCTGCAAATAGTCCCAAAAACCTTGACACAGATCATGACTTCATTGACTAGTGGGATCCTGGGAAAAAGTTTGCATCCCCATGGTTACCCTGATACAGGGCCAGATTCTGATCCAGAATTACGTAATAATAATACTAGCTAGCATTTGTACTGTACAGCCCTTTAAGATTTTCATAGTACTTTATATAAATTAACTCATTTAATCCTCACAACAACCCTGTGAGGTAGGTGCTATTATTATCATTGCCATTTTACAGATGAAGAAACTAAGGTTAGTAGAGGTCAGATGACTTGCCCAAGGTCACACAGCTGGTAAGTGTCTGAGGTAGGAGTCAACTTGGCATAAAGAACAATATATGAACCTAACAGCAGAGCCAGTGCTCTTTCTACTGTACTAAATTTCCTTCTAGATAAATATTTGGATCATGATCATCTAAAGAACCAGAATATTAGAGTATATTTTAGATCTCCTTTTATGCCCGGTACCTCTTCCACTTTTAATTCTATGATCGCTGTTCCACTTGTCCCTAGTGCTTTACCAGAGAATGTTGTTCATTTGAAATGTGTGTGCAATGTCCATTCTTTCTGGAATTGAATACTTGTTATCCACGCAGAAATAATATTATTCTCTCTTTTAAGTTTTGCTTTTTCAAATGTGTCTATAACTTTTTAAGCTGGGGGTGGATTGGGGGACAGCTGTGTTCTTCTAAAGGGCACAGAAGGAAACTTGGATATTGCTTTTCTGGAAGACTGTTCTCGGTAATCCTGACCAGTGGTTGTTGGCTGTGGAACATTTGTTTGGTGCCTTGCCATTTCCCAATTTGTCTGTCTGCCCTTGTGTCAGAAGACCCAGGAAAGACACTGGCATTGGGACCCGCTGCTGGCAAGGTTGCTATTATCAAAGGTAGGATATTATACTTTCTTCAATCCAAAGACTGGCGCTAATTGAGGACACTATGCTGCTGCTGACTGGATACTAGGGCACAAAAAGAGGAACTTTACTCTCCTTTTAACCATCACTCTTAGTTTCTGAAAATAGATTTTTATCTGCTATTTGTAACCTTAAATAGACAGGCTGGATTATAGCTAGTACAGTACTTGATTATGAAAGTAGAGTGGGGTATGTATGTGTTTGCAGGGAAGAAATCCTTATTGCTTTTTAAGATATTAAGCCACTCATTGCCTCCTTCTTTGCTCTTTAGCCTGATTCTGCCATGTGTAACATTGTGAATTACTGTGTAATCCACGCTTTTTGACTGTCCTGAAACCATTTCTGATTTTTAAAGGGTTTTAATGTATTTTCTCTTATAAAATAACAATGTTTTTATTTTCAGACAAGGGTATTAATGGTTTAATTTCTGTGTCATATCTGAACAAAGTCCAGTAACCAACACCAACAAATTAAAAATTTGTGATGGTGGTGATGGGTCTTTTTTTCTTTTCTGTTTTTTGGGTTTTTAAAAATTGCTAGGGAAAAGAAAAGAATTCTAAGGGAAAATTCCACCTGTGAAATGTAATGCAAAGTTCTTACTAATAAAGAGGAAGTAGAGGGGTAGAGGAGTAGAGAAAAGGGTTAAAAGGAGTGATGGCTGTGCCCTGGATGAGCTGGGTCATCTCAGCCACAAGACAGTGTTGTCTCATTTCCTATTTGATGTCCTGGGAACTGTTTTTAAAATGTCACTCTGGAAATTTAGAATTCCAAACAAATAGTGATATTTCCTGCCCTCTCAGGACGAGTCTGGAGTTAAGTGCCAGTTGGTGACCTGAAGAGGATTTTCCACCTTTACTTTAAATAGTAAAGCTTTGTATAGTTATGGTTCTGACTATTTTGTAGTTGATAAAATTCAAACAGGTTTAATGTACCAGTGATATCCTTAAAGTTTTTTCAGCTATTTAAAATTATCAGCCATACAAAAATAGACTTTAATGCCTTTTTGCCATGAAATAGTACAACTTAGTTGTGTTCATACACAAATAAGTTATATGTAATGCCCCATGTATTTATTTTATAGCCGCAGTTGTCTGTTGCTTGGTGCCTAGGAATGATTTATTCCTTATTTTCCAGACTTAACAGCTCTTTCTCTCCATGACCCCACTTTCCACTGTGACCCATGAAGATACTGATACATGTTCCCCCACTTCTTCTCCTTTTTTTTTTTTTTTTTTTTTTTAGTGAGGCAGTCGGGGTTAAGTGACTTGCTCGGGGTCACACAACTAGTATGTGTCCAAGTGTTTGGTCTGAGGCCAGATTTGAACTCAGGTCCTCCTGACTTCAGGGCCGGTGCTCTATCCACTGCGCCACCTAGTTGCCCCCCCCTTCGTTTCTGCATGCTCATCCTTAAACGTAGAAAGTCATATGAGCAAGACATTTTCCCTCATTTGAATCTTTCCAACAGAGTTGTCACTGATTGTACAAGGACTAGGTTTTTGAAAGCCTAACTAGTTATTAGCTTTTAAAATTGTAAACTTAGTTTACTGTTATAAAAACTAGTAATTTTTTATGTAAAGAAATTCCTTTGTAGGTGTTGTCTCCCAAATAAAAACTAAAATGCATCTTTTTTACTTTTACTACTTTGCATAGGACGTTTTTCCACTAGGCTGAAGGTTATGCCAGGCAAGACATAATTGTTTTGTGCCACTTTGAGGACCTTCCCTTTTACTTCTGTTTTTTGATGGAAGATGGTACCCCCAAAGCAAGGAAGCAAGTGAGAGTGAATTATTTAGAAATTCAGTCCTGACTGCTGAGAATGGGAAGTGGTAATATGGGAACATGAGAGGTGGCAGTGAATAGTAGATACAGAGCTAATTTCAGAGCTGGGATGACCTGGGTCCAGGTCCTGCCTCTGCTACATACTAGCTGGGAGAACCTGAAGAAGTCCTGTCACTGTTCTAGGCAACTTTTTCTAAGATTGAAAGTTGCAGAGAAAAATGCTGACCTGTTCTGGTAGACAAAGTTTTGGCAGTCTTGGGAATGGGAGGAAGATTCCCAACATCAGTGAAATTGCAGCTCTAGTCTCACATCCCGTAATAGCTGAGTACATAGAAGAGATCAAATAGCATGTTCTCTTCTCTGACTAATTCCCTCATTGCTGCTACTTGTATTTTCCAGGAGGGGAGTAGAAATTGGATGGGTCTTTGAGCCCCTAAAGTACTCCCTTGGAACAGCAGTGATTATCATTGTGAAACTCCTTGCTTCAAATGGTCAGGAGAGTTAATCGGAGATTGAACTTAATTCTCCCAAATATATAGCACACTTTGGTTTGGCTGCTAAATAGGTTTTTTTCCCCCCCATAACTGGTTCCTTGGGCAGCTGGGACAGATCCATAACTGATTTTAAATTCGTTTTGCACTCTTAGTCCTTAATAACAGGCTTGATTGAATGCAGGAATCTGCTCTCCCCATAGAAATATAGCCTATAGGACGACGAATGGATTACGACCTGGCACCATGTTTACTTGAGGCAAAATGTCCTCCAGTTCCAGGAGATCCAGATTGGACTGAGGTATTGTTTCAGGTGCTCATGGAATCCCTGAAGGTTCCTCCTTGGGTGCGGAAATTTATAAGACGGTTTGTAGTTTCTCTTTCTTTTATCCATTTTATATCTTCCTGTTTGGGCTTTAGTTGAATTCTCAGCATCCATAATATATGAAAGATGAAAATCATAGGATTCCAGTAGGAAACCATGCTGAGGTGGTGAGAGTTTATCTCTTCTAGCCTTCTTGGCCTAGTTTGTTTATAGGACACATTCTGCTCCGGAACATTTTTAATGCTTTTCTCTGAGTCTTCAACCCTCATGAAGTGGGTAACCAGCATTGAGAAAAGTGAAATCAGATGAATGACAGGTTGCTCACAGCATATTCTCTACTTCTTTGTAGTTCCATTTTATTTTGTTGAACTCCAGGGTTGTAGGTGTGAACTGAAAAAGAATTGGACAACTCTGGTCCATGAGGCACCTTGGAAGAGAGAACAGAGTATTCCTTTATCTCCAGGAACCAAGGGAGACTTAAGTTTGGTTCTAGGATTGTCTGTGAGATTCAGGGCCTTGGGTGATTCTGATGTTGACTCAGGACAGACCAAGCTTACTGGAGCTGCTTTGGACTGCTAGACCCACTAAGCAGGACCTGCATCTCCAGGGAAAAGGCCAGAATTGATCCAATCAGGGAGTAGGAATGTAGGTCACAAAGAGAACTTTTATTAACCTCACTTCTTAAGGAGATATGTTTTTGTGGGGGTTTTTTTTCCCTCTTAACTTCTTCCCACTTCCATCCCACTGTCCCTCAAGGTTATTTTATGAAAGAAGTCAAAATGAATATAAAATCATATTTATCTAAGGGTTTACCCCCATACTTTGATCAGTTCTCTTGATTGATCAAACTAATAGGCATTAAATGAAGCAGTCTCACTCTGCTACTTTTCACAGGCGTGGTCTCATTGATCCATCAGTGCCAGCTGAACTCTAAGGAATCTTTTTTGTCCTTGAATCCCAGGATATACCCTAGAAGCTGTGAAAGTAGGTCAGGGGCTACCCTGCCCATAGGCTATGATCATCTGGCCTGTGATGTCTTGAGAGTGCTGAACTGTAATAGTACACAGGCTAAAAACCTCTGTACTTTGGAAATCACTTTCATTCTCAGTGTGCCCAAGCCCAGGTTTGGCAGTTTGAAGGAAGAGGGGAAAATGTATTCACTTAGCAGAAAGTGGGTGTTTATAAGAAATAGGATGGTTGTTAATGGAAGGGAATAATTTTTACAGATAATTACGTATGGATACTAGGTGGCACAGTAGAGTCCTGGGCCTGAAGTCAGGAAGACTCATCTTTCTAAGTTCAAATCCAGCCTCAGACACTTAACTAGCTGTGTGACCCTAGGCAGATCACTTAACCCTGTTTGCCTCATCTGTAAAATGAGTTGACGAAGGAAATGGCAAACTACTTCAGTATTGACAAGAAAATCCCAAATGGGTTCGGGAGGAGATGGACACAGCTGAAATGATTGAACAACAACAGATTATTTATTTTGATTATGGTGAAATAGCTGAATGTATTTTGATAGGCATAGTAGAAATTTATATATACTCTTTAAATAATTATTCAAGTAATGCAGTTGATAGATCAAATAATGAGCTGATTCTTTTTATCAGCATTGTAGACATGGCCTGATATCTAGATAAAGCCTTATTTTCATTATGTCTTATGTATAATCAACCACAATACATGAAGATTATGGAATTAAAGAGTCCCTTTAGGTTTTAGGAGACTGAGTCAGCCAGCTGGCTGTTTCCTAGTGATCCTGGCTCAGTGACATTGCAGGGATAAAATTTATTTGTTGTTAGGAAACAAAGTAGAAATAGTCTGCAAGACATTTGGGACTGGGATACTGGGATAGTCCAGAAGTATATGAGGGTAGTATACAACTACTCTCAGGGTCAGACCTTTGGCATGTGATTCTGTCCTTGCTCTGATTTTATTTTAGAAACAATAAAAATTATTTTCATTTACTGGATCATCTGTCTTCATATTCTAAAGACCATGATAAGACAACAGTATTAAAAGATATTGGGTGAAAAAAAAAGAAAAAAAAGATATTGGGTGGCAGCTAGATGGCAAAGTGGATAAAGCTCTGGTCTTGGAGTCAGGAGGACCTGAGTTCAAATTTGGCCTCAGACACTTGACACTCACTAGCTGTGTCACCCTAGGCAAGTCACTTAACTCTCATTACCTCACCAAAAAAAAAAAATACATTATAGGGTTGATATATTTTTTTCCACTACCATGCTTTCTTTTGCTGGAACTTTCTCCAGGTCTCAGCTGCTAATCATAGCTATGCTCCGAGGGTCTGTCCTAGGCCCTCTTCTCCCTCTATACTCTCTTGTTTAGTGATCTCATCAGTTCCTATGGGTTCACATTTCATCTCTATGCATGTGATTCTCAGATCTGTTTATCCAACCCTAACTTCTCCTGACCTTCAGTGTCATCACCAACTATTAGACATTTCGTACTGGATGTCGTGTATACTTCTCAAACTCAGTGTATGTCCAAAAGAGAACTCATTATCTTTCCCCACCCCCCAAACCCTCCCTTCTTCTGAATTTCTCTGTTACTGTAGAGGGTACCATCATCCTCCCAACTGCCCTAACTTGCAACCTTGGTGTCATTCTTAACTCCTCTCTTTTTCTCACAGTTCACCTTCCCTCCTGTTGCCAAGACTTGTCAATTTCATCTTTGTGACATCTCTCCACATGCCCCCTTCTCTCCTCTGATACTGCTCCCGTCCTGGTTCAGGCCCTTATCACCTGATGCTTGGACTATTGCAATAGCCTGCTGGTGGATGTACTTCATTTCACCCCCCACTTCAGTCTACCTCCACTCAGCTACAAAAAGTGATCTTCCTAAAGATCACCCCTGCCCCTGCCATGTCACTGTCACCTTCCCCTCTCCCCCACATATACATACACACATTAAACTCCAGTGGTTCCCTCTGACCTCTAGGATCAAATATAAAATCCTCCATCTGACTTTTAAAGCCCTTTATAACCTAGTCTCTTCCTACCTTTCCAGTATTCTTAAACTTTTCTCCTCTCCATGTAGTCTTAAGATCTATTTATACCAACCTTCTTGCTGTTCCTCATGCCTAACACCCTATCTCCTGACCTTTTTACTGGAATGTTGTCCCTTCTCACCTCCACCTCTTGGCTTCCCTTAAGACTGAGCTCAAATCCCACTTCTTACAAGTAGCCTTTCCCACTCCTTCTCACTGCTAATGCACAGTCTGAGATTACCTCCTATTTATGCTGCATATATGTTGTGTGTACATTGTTATTTGGGTGTTTTTCTTCCTCATTAAACTGTAAGCTCCTTGAGGGCAAGGATTGTGTTTTTGCCCTTTTTTGTTTTCCCAGCCCTTTGCACAGTGCCTGATATATAGTAGGCGGTTAATAAATGCTTGCTGATTGACAAGCTGACCATGCAGGAAATTTGGCGTTTCTTTTAGACAGGAATTATTGAGGCAATATTATGTTTTCAGTCATAGAGGTGTTGTGAACTGTAGAGGATAGAGTGCTTCTTATTTCCAGAGCAGCAATTGTTTCATTCTTTGTATTTGTATCCTTAGCACTCAGCACAATACTCAGCACATAGTAGGTGCTTAATAAATGCTTGTTGATTGATTAGTTGATTGCCTTAGCCTTCCCTTGGCTCTGTGTTCATCTTTCCTGTGGCCCTTAGGAAAATCCTAGTGCATACTGAAGCTATGGAGCAACATCATGTAGCCACATTTAATAACTTGTGCTGTCATCTGAAGCTTAGACAAATGCCACAGCCTTGTTATCCCTATTTTCGGTTGTCGCTGAGCCCTCCTTGAGCTATTTTGACTGTTCTGGTTTATACAAAATATTTTTGGTGATCATTATGACAGAGTCATGCACCAAGCTTATATGGAAGTGGTTGCTTATTAGCCTTTGTGGGATGTTGGTAATAATTGCTTACATTTATGTGGTGCTGTAAGGTTTACAAATTGCTTTCCTTACATCCTGTGACTTAGGTCTTGTAAGTTCTATTTGCCTTTTCACACATGAGGAAACCTAAGCTCAATATAGGTTAATTGATTTGTCTGAAGTCACATGCCTAGCAAGTGGAAGAGCCATGATTTTAACCTGAGTCTGGTGATTTAAGTTTCATGCTCTTTCCACTTCTGAACTGCTTCTTAATAGACCCTACATGTTTTGTATAATTATTGTCATTTTAGTTCTGAGATTTTCTATTCCTAAAATGTCATGCAACTGAAAGTAGTAATCGAATCTCATTTCAGTTCTAAAAATCTAGGTTTGTTGTGGAAAATCAGGTGAGCCCAGATATATTGTTAGCTACTTATAACATAAAGACAATCACATTACTAGCATTCTTAGTCATAAAGCCAAATATTATATCAATATAGACCCTAAGAGCTAAAAGGGATCTTAGAGATCTTCTGGTCTACCCCCTCAATTTTGGAGTTAAAGAGAGCATTGGGATGCAAAGGGGTTTGTATCTATGGTCAGACCATGAGTAGAGGTTGACTAAGAAGAGAATCCAGGTCTTCTAACTTTCAAACTACAACTCTGTCCAATCCTTCCCTTAGATTTATTCTAAATCATCGCATTGCCTCTAAAAATTAGAAATAAAATCTGTGAGAGGGAGGGTAGCATGATGGATAAAGAATTAGCCTGGGAGTCAAGACCTGCCTCTGAAACAGAGTAGCTGTGTGGTTCAACTTCTCAGTAGCCCAGATGCTGAACTAGTTTCTAGCTGAATTAGTTGCTGGAAGGAGTTTCTTTAACTGGAATTCCCTACACTGATAAAAGGTTCAGAACCTTCCCCCCATCTCCCCTAGTTCCCCCCCAAAAAATCTATGGTTTGAGCTCCAGTGAGTTTTGTTTTGAAATATATCCGCAGTTCAGTGGTGCAACACAAATGTGAGTACAATAATATAAATAATGTAAATGCAACTTTAGTAACATCAAAGTTAGTTGTTGTATGGGATAGCATTATATTTATATATATATGTTTATGTTTATATATAATATATATAACATATATAATATATATAACACACACATAACATATACATATATAACATATATAACATATGTAACATATATGTGTGTTTATATATATATATAATATATATATGTAAGCAAACTAAGCCACAGGGAAGAGAAGTTAATATCAACAAAAGTAATGGAAAGGAGCTTTTCAGAAGCTAAATACCTAGTATATTGTTTTGGGAAAGAGGCAGTATTTGCTGAGGCTCAGAGCTTAGGTCTAATAGAGAGATCTGGGATATTGCTCAGATAGAAAGAGGGGGATTATTAATTCTACTTAGTATGCCACAAACATTTTCGTTTTTTTGCACCTGACACCTTCAGGAGGATTGTACCGAAGGGAAAGCTGATGGATTATATCACCTCCATGGCCATCATCCCCCTGCTCGTTGGCTGCATGGGAGTCTTCAGTCTCTTCAAGTTGCTGCAGTGGATACGAATGAAGGCCTACATCCAGGATTCTGTCGTCGTGATTACAGGGGCAACCTCTGGACTGGGGAAAGGTGGGTTCCCAAGTATGTTGCTGGCTGATGAAGAGGAGTCAGAATATTCCTTTCTCCCCATTGCCATTTCTAGATTCTTCCTCTTCTGCATTCACTCAGCAACTTCTCCCTAAAGTCTAAAACTTGCTGGCTGTTATCTACTGGCTCTCAGCTAATTTTCTCTGCTTTCTGTAGTTCAGTGCCTAGTTGACTGTCTCAGAACTTCTCTATCCCAGCTTCTGCTCTTGTACTGGAGAACTTCAATATAACCTGTTCATGTTTCCTCAAACACCCTAATCTTATCTCCCAGTTCCTTACTCTATTCATCTCCCATGATCTACTCTTCTGCTCTACCTGAGCTACAGAAAGGGATAGTTAATTACATTTTTGATCTTGACATAACCTGTAACTGTTCTACTTCCATAATCAAGAACTCTGAAATTCCTTTATCTAATCTTAACTGCCTGTCATTCCATTTCTCCCTATGCCATACTCCTCCTAAGCTTATTTTCAATCCTCCTTATGATCACCAATCCCTCTACTCCTCATTACTTTGTGGGACCCCCACTGCTCTGTCATTACTTTCTTCTTTTTTTAATCTAGACTCTTAAGTTTACCATTTTGACCCTGTCCCATTGCTGCTCACATTTTACCAAATCCCAATCCTGGATTACTCCCACCATCTACTTTCTTCTGTTGTATTTCTGTGCTGCAAAATTGAGCTGGAGAAAGTCATGCAAACGTGCTGCTTAGGCCCATTCCAAATTTATGTTATCTAGACCTTCACTCTGGCAAGTTAATCCTTTGGCTCCATTCTAACTGATTTTCTAACTCACCCCCAACAAAAGCTGTTCCAAACCTTCTTTTTTCTTCCCCATCCTCTTACATCACTTGCTCTCTTTAATGAGAAAATAAGGACATGGACCATGAGCTCTTTTTTTACCCTATAACATCCCCCATTTTCTCCTTTTTTACTCCAGTCTCTGATGAAGAGGTGGTACTTCTTGCCAAGGGCGGCACCTCTACACATACCCTTGATATTTCATTCCTGCCATCTTTTCTAGCATATTGTCCCCACCGTCTTCCTCCTCCTCCTCCTCTCTCTAATCTTCAGCCTTCCTTCTCTGATTCCTTCCTTACTGTCTACAAAAATGGCCAGGTCTCCTCAATTATCAAAAATTCCTTACTTGATACTATTATCCTATATCTCTCCTTTCTTAGCCAAGCTTCTAGGGGGAAAAAAACCCAGCTGTCTGCAAGCAATGCCTCCCCTTCTCCCCTTACTCACTTTTCAACTCTTGGAAGTTTGGCTTCTAACATCATCACTCAACTGAAACTGCTGTCTTCAAAGTTACCTGCCATCTCTTTTTTGAATTTAATTTTTATTCAATTAGCAAGCATTTCTTTTTTTTTCCCTACCACTCTATGGACAAAAAAAATCCTTGTAAGAAATATATATAGTTAAGCAAAACAAATTCCCACATTTGTCATGTAAAAATGTATGTATTTATACAATGCATACAATGATGTAAAGGAAAACAACTTTGAGAGACTTAAGAACTCTGATCAATATCATGACCACTTATGATTCCAGAGGACTCATGATCAAACATGCTGCCCACCTTCTGACAGGTGATAGACCTAGAGTGCAGATGAAGAAATATATATATATATTTATGTATATTCTTTAAATATCTTGGATATATGAGGCCTTTATTAGAAAAACTTGCTGCAAAGATTTTTTTTCCAGTTATTTCCCTTCTAATCCCAGTTTCCCTTCTGATCTTATCTGCATTCAACCTAGACTGTCATTTTTTAAACTTAATCTCATTTTTTTCAACTGATGAAAGTCTTTTCTCTCTCCTGCCCTCCCCCCACCCTTGAGAAAGAAAGAAAAATGGAACTTTTGTAACAAATATGCATAGTCAAGCAAAACAAGCTCTCCAGTTGGCCAAAAAAATATATGTATCAATCTGGGCCCTGAGTTTGTCACCTCTCATTAGGGTGGGTCCTGTATTTCATCATGAGTCTTCTGGAATTGTGGTTGGTCATTGATCAGTTTTCCCCTTTCTCTTTTCAAAAAAGCAGCAGGTAAAGAGAGCAAAGGTATGCTAAGTTTGATAATATGTGCTTTTGCTTCTCCCTGGACACTTTTCTCTTTCCTTTGCCAAAGACTCTTGTCCTTTCCTTTTAAATTCCTCTTCCCAACCCACCCTCAAGGGTTAGAGTTTGTTTCCTTTAGGACTGACCCCTCCCTTAATTTGCCCTCCCTGCCCTTTTCCTCCTGTTTTCCTGGGTTGAAATGTATTTCTACACCCAATTGTGTGTGTCTTCTTTCATTTACTAGTTCAGATGAAAGTAAGATTCAAGTGTCAATCCATTCCCTCTACATCTTCCTCCTTGTTTTGCTTCTTCTTGCTCACTCAGATTATGTAAGAGATTTTCCCCCCATCCTTTTTCTTCCTTTCTTGCCTAGAGAATTCCTTTTCCCTTACATTTCCTTTTTTTTTTTTTTTAAGATCATCAGAATAGGTTCTCTGTCTTATTAAACTATGTCTGTGATCCTTGAAGTGATAATAGAGTTCTAAGGGAACATGTATCATCTCTTCATATTAGAATGTAAAACAGTTCATCTTTGTTTAGTCCCATGATTGCTCATTCATATTTATCCTTTTATATTTCTCTTCACTCCCAAGATTGGAGTGCTGGTCCTTTCATCAGGAATGCTTACAGATCTTTTGTTTCATTAAAGATTCATTTTCTTCCTATAGGATTAAACTCAGTTTTGCTGGGTGAATTAGTCTTGGTTGTAAGCCTATATACCTTTTGCCTTCTAGAGTATTGTATTCCAAGCTCTCCACTTCTTTATAGTAGTAGCTGCTAAATCTTCTATGATCTTAACTATGGCTCTTCAATGATGGCATTTTTTTGTCTGCTTGAAATATTTCTTTCTTTGACCTAGAAGCTTTTGATTTTTTTCTGTAATGTTCCTGAGAGTTTTTATTTTGGAGTTTCTTTCAGAAGGTGACCAGAAGATTTTTTTCAGTTTTTACTTTGTCCTTTTGTTCTAAGAGATAGGCAGATTTTTTTAAAAATAATTTCTTAAAATATAATGTCTAGACTTTTTTTTGGCGGGGGGTTGGTGCAGTTAATAGTTTTCAAGTAGTGCGATGATTCTTAAATTATCTCTCCTTGATCTGTTTGCCAGTTCAGTTTTTACATTTATACTTCCATTTTTTTTCAGTCTTTTGACTTTATTTTAATATTTCTTGTCATCTCATAAAATCATTAGCTTCTCTTTGGTTCATTCTAATTTTCACGTAATCTATTGCCAGATTCAGGGACTCAGTCTTCATTCATGTAGGAATGTCAAAGACAAGCAAATCATCTTGTTTGAGAGGAAGACTTATACCATTCTTGGGTAAATCTGCTAACTTTTCTTCTGCCCTCAACCTTTTAGGAGCTATGATATCTCTTAGGATTATTTGATCCTTACTTCATATGACTATCTTTTTGGACGGGTTTGTCTTTGAGTAAACAGTAATATTGTCAACTAAGGGAACAACATATTTTTATATTCCCATTTTAGGGAGCCTGCATCCCAAATTTGTGAGGGGATAACATATGTTTACTAAGGAGGAAATTCCAGAAATCTTTCAACAGAGAAGAATTGTGTGATAGCCTAGATAATTGATAGTTCTGAGGACAACAGCTCTTATCTGACCCTCACTGCTCCCCATCTTACCCTTGTATTTTTTTTTCCTACAAAACTTTCCTAAGGACTGAAAATGGAATGCTTTTCCAGCCTGTTGTTCTATCTCAGTTCCTCTCTGTACAGGGTTCATTTCCTCCAATTTTGGCTTTGCTGCTCTCAGAGCTAGTTGTAGAGCTTGGGCTATCATTTTTCAACAGCTATTTATATACTGACCTTCCTAAGATTTACTCTTCTCAGTTCTGTGTTCTTTCCTACCCTTTTGGGGCATATCCCAAAGTAGTTCATTGTATTCCTTCATCAGACCTGCATCAAAAATTTTTATATTCCTTTGGGAATGACAGAGAACATCAGAGAACATTCCTCCTCTCTAAAATGTTGCCATCTGAGTTGAGGAGAAATCTTTCTGACAGTTTCTTCTGGAAAGCTTGGCCCATTGCTTAGAGGGATTGCATGTTCTGGGATGGCCTGAGCTCGTAGCGCCACATGGACTCTAGAAGACTATGCCCGCTAAGGCTGCACAAAAATGTACCTTTCACCATGATGGATCCTGTTCTTAATTTGGCCACAGTTGGTGTTCAAGCAGCTTCTGTGCCTGCATCCTGGCTCATACATTCATTCAACAAGCATTTAGCAATTACCTGCCATCTGTCATATGCCATACACTGTGCTCAGCAAGGGAGATAAAAAACAAAAAACAAATTCCTGTCTTACTTGTGTTCTATTGCCAGTCACGCGCTTGACCCACTGAATGAATTTATTAACTCTTGTTTAAGAGACGGCTGTACGCGTATGAGCACAATTGAAAATGTCCTTGTTTAAATGATATGATATCTTTCTCCCAGAGAATTCAATGCAAGTGCATTTTTTTACATACAGAAATAATGTACATATATAGTTGTGTAAAATTGGTGAGAGAAATTTGGCACTGAGGTTGAGCAATAGGAAGGAAGACCATTTGGAGTGGCTTTTAGTGAGAAGTAAGAGTGGCTTTTAGGAGGGATTTAAAACAATAGAACTAAGGGGCTGCTAGGTGGCGCAGTGGATAGAGCACTGACCCTGAAGTCAGGATGACCTGAGTTCAAATGCGTCCTCAGACTTTCTAGCCGTGTGACCCATGGCAAGTCACTTGGGGTTACCATTGCCTAGCCAAAAGAAAAAAAACCACACACACAAAAAAACCCAGTAGAACTGGGATGATGAACTTAATGATGAACTTTTTTCCTCCAGAAGAAGAGCCCCTATGTACAGAACAGTTTTGTGACTCACTATCCAATCCTGCTGTAATCTCTTACAGTTACAAAGAAGTGTGAAACAATACTGGGGAAAGAGTGTTTAGACAGGGACAGGGAACTCTAGGTCCTCAAGTGCGGCCGTTTGACTGAATCCAAACTTCACAGAACAAATCTTCTCAATGAAAGGATTTGTTCTGTAAAGCTTGGACACCCAAGGACCTGGAAGGCCACATGTGGCCTCCAGGCTGCAGGTTTCCCACCCCTGATTTAGACTAAAAGAATGTACTTTAATACAAATACCTACTTCTTCATTCTTTTTTGTCTGTGAAGGCATTAATTCTCCAACATGGAACTCCTTGAAAAATATGGATGCCAGGATAAAAGTATCTTTTACATCCTGGATACTAAAAAACTGTTTTATGGTCTGAAGCCTTGTTATTTATATCACATAGAACTGCTATGGAGCTCATGATATCACAGAACTAGTACTCTTTTTCTCTCTTTTTTTTTTATTTTATTTTTAGGCAATTGGGACTAAGTGACTTGCCCAGAGTCACATAGCTAGTAAGTGTCAAGTGTTTGGTCTGAGGCCAGATTTGAACTCGGGGTCCTCCTGACTTCAGGGCAGGTGCTGTATCCACTGCACCACCTAGCTACCCCTACTATTACTCTTTTTAACATACTTAGCTAGAAGTCTAGGATAAATGGCAGAGCTGATGCTAACTAGCATTTGGGTTATGTCAGGCTGGTGGGGGCGGGAGGGTTCACAGTGCCTGACCATACTTTGCCTCTTTTAGTGAGTGGCTTTAAGTTGTAATTAACATCACAACTCAGATTTTATGTTTTTAATATTCTAGAAAGACAGTTCAGAAGTAGGAGCTGTGGGGCTCTATTATGAAAATGAGAGTCAGGTTTGTGATCATGGGCCCCAGAGGTAGGAGGCAGTGGAAGTGGAGATGGGAGGTATTGGCGCAGGTGCATGGGACAGTCATCTTTATCTTCTGAATTCTCAGTAAGTATCCATTTAATCACATTAGTAGAGAATGATTTTAGATCTTTTCAGCTATAAAACTTCTGGTCTTATTATATCTTCATTTATAGAATGTGCTAAGGTTTTTTATGCGGCCGGTGCTAAGTTAATTCTTTGTGGACGAAGTCAAGAGAAGCTGGAAGAGCTCGTCAGAGAGCTGTCTGCTACTCGCTATAGAAAGGTAAGAATGGAAGGAGGGAGATGTGCGTTCAAGTCCAGGAGAGTTAGGCCTTTCATTCAGAGCTTCTTCATATTCTCAAACTGGAGGCAGTAACATCTCCTGAAGTGTTATTACACATCAGAACCGAACCAGAGGCAAACAGACTAAAGAACTACGTTCCCAATCTTACTGAGGAGCACTTGGTACTTTCTCAGTTAAGAGATGGCAAACTGTGTAGCTTTGGAGTTACTGGGAACTTGGATGAAATTTTGGTTTCCTGTTGTGGTTGCTCATTCCCTACCACATGGGGATAGATAGATAGATAGAGAGAGAGAGTACCCAATTTTCAAGTAACAGCTGGTCATTTAAAAACATATATTACATTGTTATAGATATATATTTCTGCATATGTCATCTACGTCTGTAATATATATATATATATACACATATATATAGTTTTTATATCATTTTAATGTTTAAATACCTCATCTATCTCCCCTACCCAAAAAGTCATCCCTTATAACAAATAACAAAAAAGGCAGAAAAAAGTCCAAACAACATATCAGCTATGTCTGATAGCATTAGTCATTTTTTTAAAAATGAAAAGAATCAGTTCTCATGTATCTTTCTTCTCAGATCGTTTTCACCAGTCCTAACACCCCCTCTTGCAGTTAATTTGATTCTTGCCAAAATTTGTTGGGTTTTTTTTTAAACTTAACAAAAGGGAGGCTTTGTCGTTGTCCATCACAGTGTTTTGTACCTAATAAACACCTTATAAATGATTGTTGAATGAATGAATGAGCCATTTGACCCTTTCTAGAATACTCAACTCCTTTAATACCAGGACTAGGAATGCTTTGTGTAGCATGAAAGGAGGTGGTTGTAGATAAAATATAAGGAAGTATAAAAGAGCACCTGGATAACATTGGTGTTGTGGGGGTGGGGAAAGGGGTGCCAATAATAACTGTCTTGTAAGTTGACAGTATCACCTCAAGCTTTTACCATGTGTTGTTATATTCCTCCCTTATGAGGTATAACAAAATAAAAATTAGGGGCAGCTAGGTGGCACAGTGGATAAAGCTCCAGCCTTGGAGTCAGGAGGACCTGGTTCAAATACGGCCTCAGACACATGACACTTACTAGCTGTGTGACCCTGAGCAAGTCACTTAACACCAATTGCCTCACCAAAAAAAAAAAAAAAAAGGCAAAATAAAAATAACAAGACTTTTAAAAACATACAAACCAAAGCTCACATGTGCAGGTCAATACTGCCCTTCAAAACAGTCTTCTTGGGAGGCCAAATTTTACAGAACACGTCTCCTTAATAAAAAGATTTGTTCTATAAAACTTAGACTCAGTCGAAAGGCTGCACCTGAGGACCTAGAGGCTGCACATGTGACCTTGAGGCTGCAGGTTCTCCCCCCCCCACCCCCCACCCCCCGCTAGCCCTATAGAACCTGGCTCGAAAACCTGTTTTTAGTGAGCACTAATGCATTTTCAAAACTCTGCTTGAATCTTAGACCTTTCCTCTGACCTGCCTATCTATCATCTAGTTTCTTTGGCTTCATACTGTCGATTCTGCCCACTTCCTTGTATCCCATTGAACGGCAATAACAGTTTTCATTTGCATAGTGCTTTGCCATTTACAGATTGCTTTTCTCACAACAACCATGTAACATATGCATTCCTAGGACGTTGAGACTCAGAGAGATATGGTCACATGCTAATAAATGGCAGAGTTAGAACTTGAACTCAGATCTTCTAGATTGGTCTTGTCATTATTCTTTTGTATACATTACTCATTGTTGCTAATTATATTATCACTCTATAAAGACAGATTCTTTTGCCTCTGGCCATTATTGGACGACCATTTATTGACACCTCATCCCCCATTTGCAGAAGCAACCTCTTTACCTCTGGCTCATCATCAAATCTCCCATAGTAGTGAAAGATTCTCTGCTACCCCATGAATCCTTTGCCAGTGTTTCTTTACCATAAGGTGACAGGGAACAGGACACTGTAGAAAGTGTCCTTAATGTACTTTCAGTTGGCCCTTTTCATGGAGAACAATGAGGCAGTGGTGGGAACTCTCCAGCTGAAAGGTTTCAGAGGAGGTTGGAGGATGGATGTGCTGGACAAAGACTGACAAACATATAAACCCTGAAGACTAGCTGAGGTGACCCAGAGAAGCAGGAGTTTTAAATATATTTTCTGTAAGTGAGTAAGAGCATTAAAGGAAAAATAATTAGAAAAGAAATGAGATCTGTGAGAGATAGAATTGGAAAGGAAATTAATAGCTTAGCATAAGAGGTACAAAATTTTGCCTAGGGAACAAAGTTCCTGAAAATTAGAATGGACTAAATTGAAGCTTATGACTCTGTGAAAAAATAAGAAAAATTAAAACAAAGTCAAAAGACTGGGGGAAAAAATAGAAGAAACTGTAAAGTATCCCATAGCAAAAACAAATGACTTGGAAAACAGATTAAGGAGAGATAATTTAAGAATCGTTGGACTACCTGAGAAGCCATGATCAAAAAAAGAGCCTAGACATACTACTTCAAAGTCTTAAAAACAAAACAAAGCAAAAAAACTGCTCAGATAACTTAGATATTTTCTCTGATCCCTATGACCTCTCATACCTCTCCAAAATAGAAGTAAGCCAAAGATAAAACAACTTCAGCTGTCTCCATTGGTCTAGGATACTCAGAATCCAAAAGGAAATTGAAAAAAGCAAAAAAAAAAAAATGAACTAACGCTTACTGATCCTGAGTTCATTTAGCACCCTACCCAGACCTCCCATGTAGTGAGGCTGCTGTTATTGTCTGTCCTTCGTTTTTGAAGCAGACCAGTGACGTCACAGGGTGGTAGCTTGTGTGTAAATTGGATTTAAATGAGGCAGAATTGCACAAAGTCATCTGCTTCTCTCTCTCTCTCTCTCTCTCTCTCTCTTCCTGAGTTATCCAAGTCCAGTGGCAGGACAAAAGTCAAGATGGCTAGCTATGACCAGGGATGCAGTGGATGACCTTGGTGTCTTTGACAGTGTGGCTGTTGGAACAAATTATTGACATCTGCCCATCTTATATGCTTAGGGTAGACATCCCCCTAACTCACCAACAGGTGTGAAACCTCTCAGTTACCCCTCAGTCTGGGTTAGCCTGTCTGCCATAACAGTTTACCAGGGTGTGGTCACTATGCCTACTACAGCTTCTTGAAGCCACAGGTGAGAGTTGGATGAATCAGGTGGACACCAAAGGTGAATGAACAGCCCTGAAAAGGGCTGGGCAGGCCCTCACACCAACGGTGCTAGTCCTCCCTGAGCACTCCATATACCTCGTGAGGGTGCACTAGCCAACCCATGGACCCAACAAGTGGGTCCCCCTCCCTCTTTCCAGTGCCGTGGAGACTTGGCTCCAGCTGTGAAAGTTTACTCAGACAGCAACAGCCAGCCAGCAACCCTTCAGCAACAAAAGCACATTGGAGACCATAACCCAGTAGCACCAGCACTGCAAAGTTCTGAATTGCTGGTATGGGAGCAGACAACTCTGTAGCACCAGTACCAGTGCCCAGTTGGACAGCAATCCTGCTGGTGCTAGGATTGACAACCCAGAGCATGAGCATAGCAGCCAGAGAACTGAGGAATAGAGGGAGCAGGATATATCACCAGGACAGGACACCGTTTGTGTGCAAGACTGTGCAGTGCTCCACTAAGCTTGAAGGAAAGCACACACCATCTATCTGGGGCCAGTTCTGACCACCCAAAAGTCACTTGGGGCAGAGGCCTAGGTTGGTAAATTGTGAATTGCCCAGCATGGAAGGAAGCTGAGACTCTGAGATCCAGCCCCCAAGGAAATCACTATGGGGGGGACAGTCGGAAAGTGAAGAGGGGGAAATCGGAGGGAAAGACTGAAATTACTAAAGATCTCAGGAAGGAGAAAACTCAAAGATTGAACAAAAGCAGATAAATTAACAGGGAAAACATTTGTAACTGAAGAAAATACAGTCCCTAGATCTAGTAAACAAGTTCAGACATCTATGAATCAATATTGGAAAACAAAGGAAAATTTTTGATCCAACACTTGATGAAACAGAATAGCTGAACCAATTTATAGATCCACCAACAGAGTATCAGTTTGCCTGTCTTCTAGAAACTGTTTCAGGGCAACTAGGTGGTGCAGTGGGTAGAGCACCGGCCCTGGAGTCAGGAGGGCCTCAGACACTTGACATTTACTAGCTGTGTGACCCTGGGCAAGTCACTTAACCCCATTGCCTCACAAGAAAAAAAGAAACTGTTCCAACAATAGTCAATTTTTCTTTTTTGTCATGTTGGCCAATCTGATAAGTGTCAATTAGAACCCTAGAGTTGTTCTAATTCTCTTTCTAATTTTAGTGATTTTTCATATGGCTATTGATAGTTTGTATTTCTTTGTTTTGAGAACTCCTTCCTTTTCTGTATGTTTTTTCTTTTTTTCATCTATGTTGGTTATGAGTTCTGTGCCTCTACACTGGTTCCATTAGAAAACTGCCCTTTTCCTATCTCATCAATTCTCTTTGTTTCTTCAAAATTTCATTCTTGAGAGCTTTCCATTTTTTCTGGGCTTAGTTCCCCTAAGGAATTTTAGGCTATGGGATCCTTCTTACCCCTTTTATAATCCCTTTGAAATCTGTTCTTCCAAAATATAGATTGCATGTCAGACTGTGCCTGAATTTCTTGTAGGTGGCATAAAGGATAGAATTCTGGGCCTGGAATCAGGAAGACCTGAGTTTAAATCCAGCCTTAATTACTAGCTATGTGACCCTGAGAAGTCACTTAACTTTTGTCTGCCTTTTTCCTTATCTGTAACATAGGGATAATAGTAGCATCTTCCCACAGTTGTTGAAAGGACCAAATGATATAATATTTGTAAAATGCTTAGTACAGATTCTGACACATAGGAGGTACTTAATAAAAGTTTCCTCTCTTTCCTTCTTTCTTTCTTTCTTCCTTCCTTCCTTTCTGGTCCTCGGACAACAGACATATGGTCTGCTGTCAGGCCTGTCCTTTCTACCTTTCCAGTTTGGAAAACTAGAAAGCTCCTGCTTTATTTTTTTGTCTGCTGTTTGCTATCTGCTTTTTATTAGCTTCTGGAATCCATAGTGATGTCCATGTCAACATCAAGCCTTAGGAGGTCTTTAATGAAGGGCCTCTCATATTCTAATTTATATTGTAATTATTTTAATATGTCATTGCACCTTATAGATTGTAAGCTTCTTGAATGAATGAAAAATCATTAATTAAGCACATCCAAAGTGCCAACTCATACTAAGTGCAGCTTAGGGCTGGAGATACAAAAACTGTCCTGGCCCTCAAAGAGTTTACATTCTAATGTGAAAAACAGTAAGCATCTAGGAGTAGTGGCTTGGGTGGGGGGCCATCTGAGATTAGATTGTCACCAGCCTGAATCCTAGCAGAGTTGATTTGATTCTAGAACTAGAGGGGAGGGAGGAACAGAAGGAAAGAGGGCAAGGTGGTTAGCTAGAAAGGAGAGAAGAAAGTGAAGCTTGACTGGGGATTGCATGACTTGGGAGACCCTGGCACAGGACCACCCAGCGTGGCATGCTCACATCAGGGTGCAGGGCTCTCTGAGCAAAGCAGAGCTGAAGTAGTTCAAAAAAAAACCCCAGATGCACAGATTTAGAGAATCCCCCCAAAATGTTCATATGGACTATTTATGCCTGACCTGTGGTAGAGCCTTCCAAGCTCGTATTGGTCTGACCAGCCACAGTCGGACGCACTGTAACTTGACTCTAACATAGGGATCTCATTTTGGTCCTCTTCGAGAACTAAGGACAACCATATATATACATATATACACATATATGTACATGCATATACATAGACACACACATACACACATATATATATTCCAAGAGAAGCAGTCACCAATGGGGAAAGAAGGGCCCCAGGGTAGGAATCATATAGAGCATGGTCACTGGTTTGGGTATTTAGTCTGGGAGGCTCCTGGAGAGGAGTGTCTGAAAGGAAGGAGTGCCTCCTTGAAAGCGGAGACCTTTTATTTTTTTTAGGAGGGAGTCCCTCCTAGTACTTAAAAAGTGAATTGTTTATAGTAGTCCTTCAGTAAATGTTTGTTGAATGTTGAATGCATTGTTCAGCATCCTACACCTTGTGCAATATCTTAATAGTTGATGTATGCAAAGCTTTTCTGTTTTGGCTTCTTCCCACATTGTACCTTGTTGCATAAGCAATCCATATTATTATTAATATTATTGTATGAACTTAATCTCTTTCTTCCCAGTCCTACTCTTTCTTCTGACTTCTCTGTTTGTGTTAATGGCAGTCACATATGCTTGAAATGTCAGCATTTTCTTTAATTACTCCCTTTCCTTCCCTTCCTACATCTAATTGGTTACCAAGTTCTGTCTGTTTTACTTACACAATATCTTTCAATAACTGTAAGATCCTTTCTGCTAGGATTGTCCCATTACAGGCCCACATTACCACACATAGACTTTTACAATAGCTTCCCAACTGATTTCCTCATGTCTTGTCTTTTCCCCACCAACCCATCCTGTACTAGTACCAAATTACTCTTGCTTCTGCATAAACCAGATCATATCATTCTTCAGTGCAACACTTCAAAGTCCAAACTCCTTGGTCTGGTATTGTAAACCCCTTTACAATCTGCCACCCTACTGATATAGGCTAATTTCATACTAATACCTAATCTTTATTCTATGCTTCAGCAAAACAAGGTTACTGCCTATGATACATATTCTGTACTTTCCTGAATCATCCATCACAACATGTAAAAATATGTTAGTTGCAGCCATTGTCAATATTTTTATCACCATCATCTTCAGTGTCATCAACAGCTTTTAAGTACCTAATTGTATGTAGTGTCTGCTAGTTGTACAAAAGGAGTTGTTACACAAACCTGATTCCTGCCTTTTAGACATCTGTAGTCCAATACATACCTTGGTCTAGTCATACATGTACCTGTATCCCTAGTGTATCATAGCCAGCTCTCAAATAGCCAAGGAAACAGAAGACAGCTGTTGAAAAGATCATTGGCATCCATAGTTTCAAGCCCTTCTCATACCAATTTTTCATCAGTCACTTACCCCAGTAAAATCAATGTACATGAGTTTCATCTTTTCTTTCTTCTGCCATTCTTTCAGTACAAGAGCTGATGACTGTGGTTGAAAGGCAGCCAACCAGTGGAGGGGGAAGTGTAACAATCCATAACCTGGATAATTAGTCTCTGATTAATTAAAAGTTGACTTTATTTAGTAGTTAACTTTTCATCTCCTAAGTAAGTAGATTCAGAATATGATGAACAAAAAGGATTAGGAAATGAAAAGAAATCTCTTTGGGGAAATTTGCAGGTGCCTTGTAATGTGTTATTAATGGCAAAATATCCATGTCTTTTGGGTTTGAATACTGGTCCTATTAGAACTTATGGATCTCAGGTATTCTAGGATGGCAAGCATACCTGCAAGATAAACCAGTAATTAAATATCTTGAGTTCACTACTAAGAAGTTCCCTATATTATAGCCTTTGGAGGAGAATAATTTGTAGTTCAAGCTGAAAGCTTCTCATACCAGTTTGAAGCATTCTATGCAAGGAATGCTTTAAAAGGTAGAAAGATGAGGGTAATTATAACCTGCTTAATTTTATGCTAGGTCAATACACCTTCTGAGGTCCTAGGTAACTTTCCAATCAAAGATGAAATTGGCCACATTTGGAGTTCTCAAAACGTTTGATTCTTTTCTGGTTTCCCGTAGCTCTGCAAAACATGAATATGGTGATCAAATGATTGTTGCTCAGAAGCTGAATTGTGTTACTGTTTTGTTTGTTCAAATTCAGACACACAAGCCTCATGTTGTAGTGTTTGACCTTGCTGATTCAGACACTATAGTTCCTGCAGCGAATGAAATCCTAAAATACACTGGTCATGTGGACATATTAATCAATAATGCAGGGATCAGCTATCGAGGCACAATAATGGATACTGCCCTGGAGGTGGACAAAAAAGTGATGGAGACAAACTACTTTGGTCCAGTTGCGTTAACGAAAGGTACAATGACTATGGATTTCTTTTAAATAGAGGAATGTCATTTTGGAGTTTACTTAACTTGGCTCCTTGTTCAATCACCCTCTAGCAAGTCTCCCTTTCTTACCCATCCCATAATTTACCTTAGTACATTTGTTTTCATAATAGTTTGGTTACTGGTTATTTCATTTGTCCAAATTTGGCTATCTCTAGTTTATAGCTTCATCTCAAGATGCTCCCCCAGGTTTTAGTTCCATTGCCACAGTTTTCCTTTTCAGTGTGAATTGTTATTGGTCAAAATCTCCATTGGAACAGGAAACAGGGTTTTCATGCCCACGTCTTATCCTCCATGAGAGAACTTAACAAGCCTAGCTTTTAATTTGAGTGGTGCTTGCTATTAATTTCATTCAAAGGCGGGGGAAAGGACATTGAATTTGACATTTAAAGCTGTCATTCATTCCTTCATTGAACACCTATTTCTTTTTACCTTTTATGAGCAAAGGATTATTTGGGAGATCATAGATAAATGAGACAGTCTTTACTCTTTAGGAAGCTACAGTTGTCACCTTTGCTCTGTCAGGCATTCAACATGAATAAAGCACTATTATGTGCCAGGCACTGTGCCAAGCAGTGAAGTTACTATTATAAGATTGGGCCTGATGGTGTTGAGACCATCATGGCAATCTCCCCTTAAGGGAGACCATGGCTCATAGAATCTATACCTGGAAACCATTGTTATGAGATTAGACTTGATGGTCTTAAGACCAGCACAATACCCCTTTTTTCCTCTGATCCTTTCCCCCTCTTTCCCATTGCTTGATCTAAAGCTTTGCATTGAACTGATTCCCATTGTTTAACATGTTGTTTTCAGCAATTGTTTCATGATAGTCCTCTGGCATAAGGGAGTCCTTCCTGGGAGGACGTGAGGATCATCTATTGATCCTTGCTTTCTGTAACTGGCTCAAAGTACCATACTCCCCCTGTGCAGGTGCAGTTGTTAATAGGTTAAGTACTTGTCCAGGGACCCAGTTTATGTCTAAAGAAAAACCCATGGGCCTGCCAGAGATGTTGGGGAAAACAACTCCCTAATGAGTTCGGATGCTGAGAATACCATGTAAAACAGTGGGAATCAGTTCAGTGCAAAGCTTTATTGCAAGCAATGGAGAAGAGGGCAAAGGGGAGAGAAGAAAAGGGGATCCAACATACAACTCACAGAGACATACTAACAGAGTATAACTCATGTAAGGACAGCGCTATGTGGGGAGCATGGAGACATGGCTCCGTTCAGCAGAAAGGGGGTGTTCCAGTGGGAAGGTGTATTCCAGAGTGCTCTTCTGAGAGTGGGGTTCTTATACTCTGATTTTGGGTGGCCCTCTGGAGCTGGCTGATTTGTATATCAGAGGTTAGAACAAAATATTATTTTAGGGATTTGTTATCAGGGAGAAAAACAAGCTGGTGGTAGACAAAATATTATTTAGGGGACACAGCTGCCCTAACCTTCAAAAATATTATTGTTCCTATTTTCCCTAAGTATGTTCTTAAGCTTACAGCCTCCCTTAAGGGGAGATTGTCATGGTCTCAACACCACCAGGCCCAGTCTTTTAACAGATACAAAAAAGGGCAAAGGCAAGGTCTCATGTTCTAATGGAAGAAGACAATATGCAACAACAAAAAAAAAACCTACCTCATTATACATACAAGATATATGTAGTATAAACAGAAGTTAATCTCTGAGAGAAGGCACTAGTAGTAACGGGGCAGGAGGTGGTGGTCAGTGGAGGTAATGTGAGGAAGGAGGTCTGGTAAAGGCCACCTGCAGAAGATAGGATTTGAGTTGTCTTAAAGGAAGCTAGAGAAGCAGGGAGGCAGAGGATTTCAGACCTGAGGAAATGACACTGAGTTAGAAAATGAAATATTGAGTTCAAGGAACAGCAGGAAGGCCAGTGTCACTGGATTATAGAGTGTATGGCAGTGAACAGAGTGTAAGAAGAGGGAGAGGCAAGGTTGTGAAAGGCTTTAGAAGTGAAAGAGATTGGGGGTAATGGGAAGCCACTGGAGTTTAATGAAGGAGGTGGGGTCAATATGGTCAGCCCTGAACTTTATAGAAAGATCACTTTGGCAGCTGAGTAGAGAGGATGGATTGGAGTGGGGGGAGACAAACCAGAAAGCTATTGCAGTGATATCCACCAAGTTGGCATTTGTGTTAATGGCAAGAAGGGGATATAAGAGAGATGTTGTGAAGGCAGAAACAAGACTTGGCAACAGATTGAATATGTGGGGTATGAGTGAGAAGTCAAAGATGATACTGAAGTTGTGAGCCTGTATATAACTTGTTTGTATGTATTTGTTCATTTATCTCACCCATTAGATTTTGAGCTCCTTGGGAGCCGTGACTATTTTTTGCCTTTTTTTTATATCACTGGTGTGTAGGTGTAGTAGGTGCTTAATAAATATTTACTAATTGATAGTAATATGGAAGTTGAGTAGAGGAATTTGGTAGGAAAGATGAGTTCTGTTTTTATACATTTTTAGACCAGTTTAAGATCTCAAAGGCAGTTAGTGATGTGAGACTAGAGATTAGGACTAGATTAGGATCTGGGAATCATCTGCAATCTAGAGAGGAGAGAGTATCTAGAAGAAGATGATAAACAGTGTCAAAGGCTACAGAGAAGTAAAGAATGAGTATTGAAACCATTAAGTTTGTCAATTGGTAACTTTGGAGAGAGCAGTTTTAGTTAAATGATGGAGTTGGAAGCCAGATTGTAGAGTTTAAAATTGAATGAGAGGAGAAGTGGTGGCTTTCTTAAGGAGTTTAGCCATCAGTGAGCAGATATAAAATGATAGATAGTTAGGAAGGATCAAATTGGGTTTTTTCAAGGATGAGACAGATATGGTTGTGTTTATAGGCAACAGGAAAGGAACTAGTACATTGGTAGATATCGAAGATTAGTAAGATAATGGGGATGGTGGAAGGGACAATGTGCTAGAGGAGATGGGATGGAATCTAGGGTTTGGTCTTTGTAAGCAGGAAGGACACCTCCATCAGAGATTGGAAAGAGGGAGATAGTGCAGGATGATTTTTAGGGATGTGAATTGAGGAGAAGGATAGAGAGATTAAATGTCCTCCATTTCTTTGGTGAAGTACTGAGGCAAAGTACTCAGCTGAAAAGGGTGCCATCAGAGGCTTGAGGAGGTTTGAAAAGGTTTGGAACAGCTGGCCCTTGCTGAATGACAGCTGAATAGATTATCGAGGTCTAAAAAGATTGCCTTGCTGCAGTAAGAGCCTAATTAAGACTATATAAATGTTCTGATGAGCTATATGTGTTTAGCATAATGGCTTTATTTTTATGAAACATTTTGCTTTTTAACTGCTGTGATTGTGATCTGTCATATTCTAAGGCTTTTCCTCTTTCTTTAGCAATTCTGCCCTCCATGATAGAGAAGAAACAAGGTCACATTGTTGTGATTAGCAGCATTCAGGGCAAAATCAGTATTCCTTTCAGATCAGCATGTAAGTATCTCCTCAAATCCTTTATTGAAATCTAAGAAGTCCTGTTCAAAGTTCTGCATTCTTCCAACCTGTGAACCCATCAACTAAAGGGAAGGCAAAGAATAGTAATGAGTATCCTTGAAGAAATGTTAAAATGAAGGTTACAAACATTTAATGGAGGAAATATGAAATTCAGTAGCATGATGTGTCCAGAAAAATTTGAATTGGAAATGTGATAAAAAATTAGTATCTTTCTCCTTTTGTCCACCATTTTGTTATAATTCTCTGTTGGCATGGAACTTACTAGCCACTTTCTAAGTTATCTCTTAAAAACTAGGTCATTTAATTTTGATGAATTTTCACTTTTAACCAGATTCTATTAGTTTTGTGTTCATCTAATACAAAATTGAATCAAATAGACCTGTCCCATTACATTATTAAATGGAATCAAGATCTCACCAATCTCTTGTGATTAGGTTGGAACTGACTAGGCTTACGGATGCTATCTACTAGGACTCTGAAGCCCTTTAAAACCCTATCTATAGAAAAATCCTAGGCCCAAGGATTCTAGGGAGCCAAAATTGGTTCTGGCATCCCTTTGGCAGGATACAGGTTACATTTGGTGTGTAGCTTTGGTGTCTAATTTTGGTTTGGCACTTGAGGCTTGCTGAAAAATAATCCAGACCTTTGAGGAGCCCTAAAAGTAAGCCAGTCCCTTGAGAATCCTAAGGATTAGACTGAATTAATAGAATCACTGATGATAGGAACGAATCCCTCACCACCCATTCCCAGCTCATACCCCCTGAAAACCCTGAATCCGGTCAGTCTCAAGTTGCATAGATCTAGCTCTGGAAGGCATTTTAAAGGCCACCAATCCAGCTCCTTCATTTTATAGATAAGTAAACAGATCCAGAGAGAGACTGTGCCCCAAGATCAGAAAGGTGACAGAGTTGGCCTTTGAATTCAGATCCCAGGACTCCAAGTTTCACATTTTCAGCATTCTTTCCCCCAAATCATGCTGCCTTCCTGTGAAAAGAAGTCATTCAAAAACTGATCTGAGGAGTGCAACCCAGTGCAGTGCATGAAATAACTGTTTAACTCCCTTCATTTGACTTTCTTTGACCTTTCCTTAGTTTTGTAGTCATTTTTACTCTTATCTTCCTGGCTGGTAAATAACCCTTTCTTTCCTTAGATTTAAAAGCTCAGAACATTGTATTTTAGTGAACTCTGAATTTCAGTTGAGAGTCTCCCATTTATATACTTAAAAACCATATTTTAGGGATATTTGTGCCCTGTAGAGGTACCACATTCCTCCGCAGTGCCCCGCAGTCACTTCAGTTGGGAAGCTGAGAAGGGCACATTTCTGTAGCAGATGAGTGATTTCTGCAGCATTTCTAAATGAAAACACACCGGAGGAAAAGGTTTACAAAGTGGAATGCATAAAGAATGAAGTTATCTGTTTTAGGGTCAATGTTTCCTTCCCTTTGTGTGTTCCTTATGTGACTATGTTTTGCAGATGCAGCCTCCAAGCATGCAACCCAAGCATTCTTTGACTGCCTTCGGGCAGAGATGGAACAGCATGAAATTGAAGTGACTGTAATCTGTCCGGGCTATATCCAAACCAATCTCTCTCTCAATGCCATTACTGCAGACGGATCCAAATATGGAGGTAAGGAACAAATTTCCCCGTGCTGATAGGAAACGTTGATAGCTGCAGGCATGTGAAATCACGTGGGATTCTTGTTTCTAGGTTCCCCAGAATGAAAAGATCCCAGGGTTGATTCTTGGGCACTAACTCTGACCAGTCTTGAATCACTTCCCCAATGCCTCAGCCAGAGCCTGTGACTCCCGACTGGTCAGGTTTAAGCAATGTGATATCAGATGCATTGACTCTAGAGAAGGGCCTCTGTGATGCCTGAGGGCCTTGAAAACAATTAATCCCCAACTTGAAAATTCTCAACCTCCTTCAGATATGACATGAGAATCAGTTAAAACTAATTAAATTTACAGAATCTGTAAATTGTCATGACCTTAAAGGTGGCATTGTTTCTCCCTTTATGCTTGGAAAATGAAAGAGAACTTCCATGTTGTCACAGCAATTGGCTCCCTCTGAATCTGCTGCTGTTCCAGAGATTGTTGGAAATCATTCGGGTATCCTTACAAGAGCAAGCTTTTTTTTTTTTTTTTTTTTTTTTTAGTTAAGAGCAACACCTCAGGTCCTGTTTAGCCTTAGCAGGCAGTAGAAAACAGGGTTGAAACTAACCAAGCAGCCTCTGATTTAGGGTCAGAGTTTAAACAATGTACAGCTGTGCCTCTCTTGCTGACTCTGAACCAAGTCTATCTACCTAGGCCTGTTAAGTACCCACCTTCTCTTTCCTGTCTTCATTGTATTTGACCTCTCGTCTATCTGGGTCTACAAGATCTCAGCGACTTCTCTTGCTTAGTTTGACTTCCAGTCCTGGCAGCTCCTGACATGTTGTCCCTCATTCTCCTTCAATTAAGCAAACATGTATTGGTTGGTGTAAGCCTGCCCAGTGTTTTAGTAGGGTGTATAAAGTTGAAAAACACCATTGTCCCTGGCCTCAAGGACCCAACAGGGAGAATGTGATATGGACACAAGTAAATATGATTCAGAGTTGATGAGGGTAAAGGGAAAGCGTCTAGACAAAGTGCTCTGAGAAAGAGGAGGAAAAGGGAAACATCACTTTGAGCTGGGGGGTTAGGCAAGCTTCATGGAGGCCATGGTGGTACTTGAACTGGCTCTGGAAGGAAGAGAAGGATTTCAGTGAGATGTGGGATAACTTCTGCCAGATCTGGTAGTGTATGCAAATGCACAGAGGTGAGAAAACCTAAAATGAGATGGAGAATAGCAGCAGTAGTAATAGTAGGAGGCTAGAAAATAGAGTTTGTGAGGAGAATAAAATGGAATGAGACTAGAACAATAGGTTGGATCCAGTTTGTTAAATGCCAGGCTGCCAAGTTTTTATTTTCTCTTATGGGTATTTGGATGAGGAGTTGACATAGTCCAACCCATGTTTTAGAAAGATAATCTTGGAAAAGTAATGTGAAGAAGAATGAATTGAAAAGTAAAGACTTGAAGCAGAGACAGCAATGAGAAGAACATTATAATATGTAGTACAATTGAAAAGCACTGAGGACCCAAACAGGAATGGTGATATTATGAATACTGGTTGGGAGGAGAGGAGAAAGAGAACAAACATTTATTAAGCATCTGCTATGTGCCAAAAGTACTTCGCTAAGTGCTTTACAATATTATCTCATTGGATCCACACAACAACCCTGCAAGGCATGTACTATTATGTTACAGGCCCACGTTACAGTTTGAAAAAACTGAGGCAGGCAAAGGTTAAGTGACTTCCCCAGGGTTTCATGGATAGTAAATATCTGAAGCTGGATTTGAATTCAGGTCTTCCTGACTCCTTAGCACAAGATGGATGAGATGAGAGAGACTATGGAACTAGAATCAACAGGATTTGGGATCTAATTGGATATTATAGTGGAGGAAGAGGAAAGAGTTAAAAATGTTTCTGAAATTTTGAGCTTGGGTAACTGGGAGAATGATGGTTCCATCAGTAAAAACCACAGGTAAGTTGAGAGAAGGGATTTTTTTTTTAAAAGGGAAAATGATAAATTAAAGTTTGTATATGTAGGGTTTGAGGTACTTATGGGACATTGAGGGAGTGAGTCGTTTGAAATGTAAGACTGGAGTTCAGGGAAGTTATTGAGGCACAGGTTTTTTTTAACATATAAACTCCAACAAGAAGTTCACCAGTAACAGAAGTCCAGAAGCAAAGTATCTGATAAGATCCATCCATCCACCCATCCATCCATCCACCCATATATATGAATATATACATATATATGTAAACACACACACATATTTAAGGTTGATTGTCACTAATCAGGAGACACGACTTTCTTGCTGGCTTGTTTTTCTCTCTTACAGCATAAATCATGACTTTCAGAGGCATAGGGCTAGTAGGATTGATACTTACAAAACTGTTGCCTTGAGCTCATTTTCTGAGCTCATTTTCAAATTAGCAATAATGAGTACACTACCATTTATTTATATTAACAAATACAATGGGGAAAAATTAGTTTTGACTGTCAAATAATAGTTACCCATGGTCTTCTGTTGGGTGTTCATCTGCCTGTATTTTCCTAGTAGCTAGTCACACTTCACTTAGAAAACCAACAGATTACCTCTCCTGAGAATGTTTTTATTCTGTGCCTGATCTTGGTCCTAGGTTTAAATACTGCCTCAAGACACTAGCTTTGTGACTGTTGGCAGGTCAGTCCTCTGAAAGAAGAGGAGGACGGACTTGACCTCTGAGGTCCCTTACATCTCTAAATCTATGATCCTATAACAGAACAGCCTTCAGTTATAATCTCTAATTGTTAAAGTGTTGCTAACTGAATTACCATTTGTTTACTAATTAGAAGATTAGCCTGAGCACCAGGGCATCTGCCTGTGATACTGACTCCCAGGTGAACATTGAGGCATATATAGATTAGATGGAAGAGATGCAACATGGCCCAGTAACTGGAGAGTTGGCCTCTGATATATCCTGGCTGGGGGACCCTGGACAAGTCATTGAATCTTTGAGAACCCAACTTATAAGAATGATAAGGTTTGGGGGGGTAGGTTCAAAACACATTTATCAGTCATTTACTTTTACTATTTTTGCACAGATGTCAAGTATCATACAAAAGGAATGGTTAACCAGAAGTATGGTAGCCACTATTAAAATTAGATTGTTGCAAAGGATTACTTCCCCTGAGCCTTAATGGAAATACTAATAATTGCATTACCTACACTACAAGATTTCAAAGCAGGTGCTATATAAATGTGAATGCTATTGTAGTCAACTCATCTGGGTAAGACTAATAAGTTGCAGAGAAAGTGCTGGCCCGTAATGGTAGAGGGATCTTTCTCACCTGAGAGTTCACTATCCCCAAGAAATCATACGTTTGGTCCCCATCCTTTCCCTCAGTTGGAAAAGTGAAGTCATAAGGCTTGAGGGAGCTTCTGAAGGCCTTTTAGTCTATCCTATATCTCTAGACAGTATTTAATTAGAATCAGAGGATTATAGATTTTTATCTGGAAAGGACCTTAGAGGTCATCTAGTACAACTGACTGGTTTTATTTTATTTCCAACTTCCTCATTTTACAGATAAGGAAACTGAGGCCTGGAGAGGTTAAATGACTTGGCTAAGGTCATTTGGGTCTTAATCAAACCTGGATCCTCTGATTCCAAATCCAGCATCATTTCTACCTTACTGTTCTCTCCAATTAGACTGGGAGTTCTGTCACCCCCCAAGGGCAGGGACTGTCTTTGTACCATACTAGCTCTCGGTAGCTGCTTAATAAATGCTTGTTGACTGACTGACTGAAGATAACACAAGACTGAAGGAGATTTCAATGCCTTTGGTAATCCTTCCCATTAGTCATTTTCCAAAGTTAGTACACCCCATATAAAACATAGGGACTATTACTGACTCACAGAATTATAGTTTGGAATGACCTTGAGAGTTCATCAAGTCTCTGCTTCTGCCTACAGAAAGATTACCAGAGGCCTTTCCTGATGCCCCCTCCCACTGTTGTTTGTCTTCCCACCTCCCGAAACTACTTGGTATAGATTTGCATCTACTCCCTAGAAGTACTTCCCTGTTTCCCTCTGACAGAATGTCAGCTTCTGGTGGGACTATTTTGTTTCTATCCTTGTACCCCTGGGACCTAGCCCAGAGCCCATATACACCACAGGGGTTCTGTAAAGGCTTAGGAAAAGAGATTCCCAAGCACTACTCTAGGATCCATAGGGACAGCTGGCATTTATATAGCACTTGCTAAACAAAACACTTTACATACATCCTCTCACTTGATCAGTTAATTCAGCAACCATAAATCATCCATTGAGTAATAGTTTTAAAGTTAAAGTTCAAGAAATCTTAAAAGAGATGGATTCCTGTACCCTAGCAAAGAATATTGAGGAGTTCATACAACTAGTGGGTCATTGGAGAACCAATGAATGACCTGGAGATGTTTAGCCTGGAGAAGAAAAGCATTGATGGAGACTGAATCACTGTTCAAGGATTTGAAGGCTTGTCCTAGGGAGAGGGATTTAATTTGTTTAGCTTAACTCTAGCAGCCACAGTTAGGAGTAATGGGAAAAAGTTAAAGGTATAGTTCTAGACTTGGTGTAAGGACTAACTTCTTAACAAGTAAAGCTTACGTTATGTGGAATGGGCTGCTTTGGGAGGTAAGAGAAAGAGGCAGTTAAAGTGGTGGGTGGGCTGGGAGAGGGGCTGGCAGGGCCTGTAGTCAGAGGGACCAGAGTTCAAATATGGCCTCAGGGGGTGATAATAATAGCTCTGTACGAACCAGGTTTGTTGTGAGGATCAAATGAGATAATAATTGTGAAGTGTTTAGCAGTACCGGACACATAGTAAATGAAGAGGTTCAGGGCGGAAATGATGAGGTGCAAGGTGGAATTCCTCAGGCTATCTCCAAATCAAGTAAAGGCATTTTTCTGGTAACACACCAAGCAGGCCTCTCCTTAAGGGAAGTTGCAACAACTTGTGGAAGGCCCCAGCTTAAAGGTGTATGTGTGTGTGTGGCCGGGGGGGGGGGGGGGGGGGAAATGCAGCTCCTTAATGGAGTCAGCAGTTCCTTAAGATAGACAGCCCACCCTAGCCAGGAGAAGCTGGGGATTCTTATAGAGGAAAGCCTGCCATGGATGGGGAGATGAGGTAATCAGGTACAGAAAGGTGAACTGGAAGGTGAAGTAACCAAGGACTTGTAGGCAAGGGGACTGTGGTAGTTCAGTTTTGAGCTTATCTAGACACATCATTATTCCGTTGGCCAGTCTACTTGAATCTCATTATCTCCTAAAGTCGCTTTAAATGGTACTTGAGATAATGGGCTTCTCATTGACCAGTCCATTTGAATCTCATCAGTAAGTGCTATATAAATGTTAGCTATTATTATTATTATTATCATTATTATTATTATTATTATTAAAAGTTAGCCCCTAGACTTCTGAGGCAAAACTATCTTCTAGGGAAGGCTGGAATAATTACTTATGTCTTGGATACTTGGGAGGGGAGGGGGCAGTGAGGGTTGAAGGGTGGGAGTGTTGTTCTTGTCCAGGTATACATAGGCATAGATGAAGTCCAGAGGTCCCTTCCAATTCTGAAATTCTTTGTATGACTCTGCAGGACACTTTGCTAAGTGTTGAAGATATAAAGACAAAAACAAAAAATAATCTCTGCCCTCATGAATGTATATTCTGCCCAGGGATACAACATGTAAACAGATAGGTGAATGCCAGATAAATTGAGGAAGAGAGGGCTAAAAATTAGGTATATCAGGAAGGGCTTCCTGTAGGAGGCAGCACATGAACTGAGCCTTTAAGACAACTAGGGTTTTTCGTAATTAAGGAGGGGTTTGCCTTCAACATCAGGGGAACAGCCTGTGCTAAGTCATGGAGGTAGGAAATTGGGATGCCGAGTTCAAGGAACAGCAAGTAGGTTGGTCTGCTGGGATGTAGAGTATATGAAGGGAAGTGATGTGAACTACCTAGAAAGCTGGACTGGGGCCAGATTGTGAAGGGATTTAAATGTCACACTGAGGAACTTGTACTTTATCTCAGATGGACTAGGGAGCCACTGACAATTCTTGATCTGTGCACACTGACAATGCAAGATCTGTGCCGTAGGAAGATTATTTTGCTATCCATGTTGGGGATGCTTTGGAGAAGAGAGACCCAAGAAAGGAGACCAGTTAAGAAGTTACTGCAATAGTCCCTAAGAGACATGAAGAAGGCCATGTGAAGAGGTGGAAAGGAGATGGAGAGGAGAGATGTGGTGGAAGTGATGTCCACAAGGGTGAAGAGAGACGTGAGAGAGGTGAGAGCTTAGGGTGACTCCAGGCTTTCAGACCTGGGGTACTGGAAGGATGGCAGTGGCCTCAGCAGAAAGGGGGACACTTTCAGGAGGGGGCAAGATAATATGTTCATTTTGGACGAGTTGAGTTTGAAGTGACTATTAAACACATCCAATAGATGGAGATGTCCACCAGGCAGTTTGTGATATGGAACGAGAGCTTGGGAGAGTTTGGAGCTTCATCGATAAACTGGAGCAGGCTCTAAGTGGTAGGAACTTCTTATAGTTAAGTAGTCTCCTGGCTGCTGAGCAAACCTGGGCTGCACTTTGTACCCTCACTAGAGGTGAAGTATAGCTGGCCATTACCTAACATGGCCTTTTCTCATCTAGGCTTTGATTAATTTCAGTTTCCTTAACCCTCCAACGTAGGTCTTATTTTTTAGCCCTTGTCTTTTTCCCCCTTTTTTTGTTCTTCTAAATTTTCTCTGTTGTCCATGTCCATCCCTCTTTTGATGTGGAGTATAACATAGAACTTATCATGATAAAGTTCTGAGTATAAGATAATAATTGTGACTATTCCACAATAACACAAAGAAGAATCAATAATGTTAATTCAAGCAGATTCCAAAAATACTTAAGAAGTATGAACAAAAATGTTGCTAGCTTTATATCGTAGTCACTATTGAGTGTACATATTTAGATCGGGTTGTAATACATAGTTTAGCTTTAGTACTGTCTATGAAAAATGAAAGTCTACGTTGTTTGTTGTTCCCCACCCAGTATTGTACTGACTTTCAAAATTACAGTTCTGTTAATACCAGTTGTAGTCAACTTGTTTTCCATAGTGACCCTTCTATCTTTTTAAGTCATACTTGTACATAGTTGGTTCTTTTCTATTTTAAATTTGGGTAAATTGTTTTTCTTCCACAGATACTGCTTACAAAGGGCACTTTGAATTTTGTTTTTAATCTCCCAGGGTGCTGGTCATATCTCTGTAGATGGTTTCAGCTGCAAACTCCAATAAACATGCTTTTTCTTTCATCATTCCTGCCAGTGATGAAAATATTAAATGGCAACAGCTCCTGTGGAACACTGTTCTCTTTCTTGAGACTGAATATATTTCATTCTGGTACCTACAACATAGTAGTCCTTTAATAATAGGTAGCTGGGGGCACAGTTGAGTACTGGGCGTGGAGTCATGAAGACCTGAGTTCAAATGTGATCTCAGACACTTACCAGCTATGTGGCCCTGGGCAAGTCACTTAACCTTTGCCTCAGTTTCCTTATTTGTAAAATGAGGATAATAACATTTATGTTGTGAGACTCAAATGAGATAATTGTAAAGTGCCTAGCACATTAGTGCCTGGTACATAGTAAACTCTATATAAATGTTAACTATTATTATTAATAAATTGATAAATGAGATTATAGCCAACCTGTGTAGGGTACATATTTTTAGCCAGTTGGGGACTTTCTTGAATTACTGTATAATATAAGATAGTCTGGTGAACATCTGAACCTTTTTTTTTTAATAAGGAAAGAAAAATTATAGAATGTTTGTTCTAGAAGGAATCTTGTGACTTGCCCAAGGTCACAAAGGTAAATGAAGCCAATGGTGAAAGCATAAATCAAATACAGATGGGCTAAGCATCAGTCAACTCTTTCCGTTGAGATGTGCTGACCAACTGGTGCTTCCTACCGCAGCACGTGGCCTAAAGAACCACAGAACGGTGGTAACCCCACCCTCCTCCTGAGGCACAAGTAGCCTCCTTGTAGGGAAATTTGACCAGCTGATTTTTCTTTCTTCACGTTGACTTAAAGCTTTATGTACTAGGATTTCTGACTTTATTTTTTAGTTACGGACAAGACGACGGCCAGTGGCAGAAGTCCTGCAGAGGTGGCTCAGGCAGTTCTCACAGCTGTGGGGAAGAAGAAGAAGGAAGTGATGGTGGCAGACCTGCTGCCCTGTTTGGCCATCTCCCTGAGAACTCTGTCTCCTCGGCTCTTCTTCTATCTCATGGCAATGAGAGCCAAAAAGGAAAGGAAAGCAAAGGACTCCTAGTCTTTCTTCAGAGAGGCTTCATTGAAGACCAAGCACATGCCTCCTGATCTTGGTTTGGTAGTGGTATGTGCAACAATTGAACTAATGGAAACATTAATTAAAGGGTCTAGCCAGTGGGGAAGGTGGTAGAGCTGTTTACTGCAGGGCACTGGGTAGCCTCTTGTGGCAGGGAAAAGGAACTAAGGAAATTAGGCTGAGCTCAGAAGGGGAAGGAGATGCATCCCAGAAACACGCATGTCTTTAATTGTGAAAAAAAAAAATTTGAATGGGACTAGCCAGGGTCTGATGGGAGAAACCACATCTCCTAGCAGTTCCAAGTTGCTAGTTTTGATCTCTCCTGTCAATCAGTACAATCCTTTGAGTCAGAAGGAATATCAGGATTTTTGTTCCAGTGGTTTGAACTTCTCAAAAATTACTTAAGCCTGTTAATCTTCAGTATACAACTCATCCCTAATCCCTCCTGGAAGGCTCTATACATTTGAAAAACTATTTCTTTTGTCTATTCCACAGAACTGTTCAACTTTTTTTTTGGTTCTGACCTGTGAATTCTGGGTGTAAGGAACTCTTAGGTGTGGAGAGTCCTTCCACTGACCATGCAACTTATTCTTAGACAGTTGCCACGGGCACTAAGAAGTTTAAGTAACTTGTCTATGGTTACAGTCAGTGTACATCAGAAGCAGGACTAGAACTCATGTCTTCTGACTCCAAAGTCAGCCAAGGTGCACAACATTATGTTGCTTCTCATTAAACACTTTAGCAGTGTCTTAGCATTTAGCCTCCATGGTATCCTAGATTTTATTGAAATTGGAATTTCAGAGAAATGCCAGATTCATCTCCACCCAACATGATAAATATAAAGTGATAAATAATTGAGAATACAGCAATAGAAATTGAGCATTAGCTACTGAAAACAATGCATGGCTTAGCTATGGTCCAAAAACAAGAATTTAGAAATATCATTTGGTAAGGGAATGAATCTGAAAGCCAGTGACATCTAATCCTTTGGAGGATCTAGCCAACACTGAGTATTTGCCCTGTGGCTACCACAAAAGTAAAATTAGCCACATGCCACGTGGGGTAAGGGCTTATTACATAGTTACAATGCCTGAAGAGGAGAATTGGGCTTTTTTTGTTGTTAGTTTGTTTTCCTACCACCCCCAGCCCCAGGTGTCCTGGACATTCCAGGGATTCTTGGTTGTGCTATGAAAGCAGGTAAGAAGGGAAGTGGTTCTCTTCCTACCCCAGAATACTTGCCGGACACTTAAACATGCTATCATTTAGGCCTTTATCATGAGGGAGAACTTTTCCAGTTTTCTTCTCAGCAGAGGATGAGACTGTAATCTGTAACCCAGAGACCTGGATGCCAGTTAGATTCCTGACCCCAATTCTGAACAAAATAAAAATTTCCTGTAATTTTCCTTCTTCTCACTAGTGGTGAATGCGACCATATTGTTACCAAAAACCAAAAGCACAGCTGTACCTTGACCTCGTTTATCTGCAATATTAAATAAGGACATTTACAAGTAGTGGGTGGTGCTTTTTCTCATTGATGCTTAAAGCCCCATCCTCTGCTCAACACTGGTGACAGTGAGGAAAGTGTATGTTGATAAAGGTGGTTGTTTGGGAATGGACGGGAAAGGTCCATCTAGTCCTTATCTACAGATATTTATTGGAACACTGAGCTTTGAGAAAAAGTCAAGCGTAAATATGGAAGCATCAGAATAGCACGGCATCCACTACTTGGGTTTAGCTTAAGATGGGTTTATAAGCAGCTATACTGGTCACCTTGTCAGAGTTCTCCCTGCCGTACCTGTAAAGCTACAAGCTCCCTCTTCTCCCCACTTTCTCATCTCCTATCACTTCTGCCACTATTGCTTCTTTCACCCATCTAACATGAAGAGGCGAGCAATCCCATCCCATCCTGTCTCCTCTAAAAGATTGTCATTCCCACTACTTTCCCACTTACCAAAACTGCTCTCTCCAGTGTTATCCTAATTGACAAATCCAATAGCCTTTTTTCAATGCTTAGTCCTCTGTGACTTTTCTGCACCCTTTGACACTGTTCATTACTCTCTCCCCCTCGATGCTTTTTTTCTGTAGGTTTATGAGACACCCGTCCCTCTCCCCTGTCAGACCATTCCTCAGTCTCCTTTGCTGAATC
Source organism: Vombatus ursinus (assembly GCF_900497805.2). Classification (NCBI taxonomy): domain Eukaryota; kingdom Metazoa; phylum Chordata; class Mammalia; order Diprotodontia; family Vombatidae; genus Vombatus; species Vombatus ursinus. The sequence continues at coordinate 44,138,417 of NW_020954585.1, forward strand.
TTCCTCCAGACCATGCCTTCTAATTCCAAGTGTCACTCAGAATTCTGCCCTGGGCTCTCTTCTCTTCTACATACTACTGCACTTGGTGATCACTTCAGCTCCCGTGGGTTTAATTACCGGTTCTATGCCAACGATTCTCAAAACCTACCTTTCCTGCCCTAGCCTCTACTGACCTCTTAATCTCGTATCTCCAGCTGCCTTTCAGACATCTCAAACTGGCTATCCATCTTAATATTGCCGTGTCTAAAACTGCACTCATCCCCCTACCCCACACATAAGCCCTCCCCTCCACCTACCTTCCCTATTACTGTAGAGGGCAACACCATCCTCCCAGTCCCTCAGGCTCACAACCTAGAAGTCATCCTTGACTCTTATTTCCCAAACCCCAAATCCAGTCTGTTGCCAAAGTGTCGATTTCACCTTTGCAACATCTCAAATATGCCGTCTCTCCTAACACTGCCACCAATCTAGTACCAGCCCCCTTCACATCATGCCTGGATTATGGCACTAGCCTACTAGTGTGTCTGCCTGCCTCAAGGCTCTCCCCACTCCATTCAGACATTTAAAAAGTGATTTTCTTGAATCAACTCCCTATTGTCTCTAGGATCAAAGACAAAATGCTTTGCTTGGCATTCAGAAGCCTTTCATAATCTAGTCCCCTCCTACCTTCCCAGTCTTCTTATACCTTTCTCCCCTGTGTACTGTGATCCAGTGATGCTGGATCCTGGCTGTTCCCGGAACAAGACACTCAGATCGTCCACCATGCCTACGACACTCTCCTACCTCGGCTGACTGTTGACTTCCCTGAAGCCCCAACCAAAATTCCATTTTCTACAGGAAGCCTTCCCTACCTCCTCTTAATTCCTGTTCCTTCCCTCTGTTTCCTATTTGTCTTGTATATAGCTTACTTTGTATATATTTGTTATATATTTGCGTGTTATCTCCCCCATTAGACTGTGAGCTCCTTAAGGGCAGATACTGTCTTTTGCCTGTTTACAAAAACACTAGCACTTAGCACAGTGCTTGACACATAATGTAGGGACTTAATACTGAAATGTTTAGCATTCAAGCCTGAAATTAAATGGGGAAAGAGCTGAGCCTAGATTTACTCATGGCTAATTGCTTTAGGATAAGATAGTTCTTTAAAGTCTTCATGGTATTAAATCAAATGAAGATAGTTGTAACAGGACTTTTCAAATAGACAAAAACCCTTTACCATTATCTGGTGTGAGCTCAGATGGGCTGCTGCCCAATAAATTAATTTTTCTGAATTGTTTGTGCAATCTGAATGATGAGCCATAAAGTTCATTAGTTCCATGCTCCTGGGATTTAATGTGTTTTTTTTTTTCCTAATGAGTACCTGAATACCATTAACTTGCCAACAGTAGAAAAGTTTGATGTTACTTCTGTCCAACACAGCAGCATGGTTCTGATTCTCTTTACATCAAACGACATCCTACTATTCTCTTGAGAAAAAGTCAAGCGTAAATATGGAAGCATCAGAATAGCATGGCATCCACTACTCTGGTTTAGCTTAAGATGGGTTTACAAGCAGCTAGACCAGTCACCTTGTCAGAGTTCTCCCTGCCATACCTGTAAAGCTACACGTTCCCTCTACTAAACTCTTAAGAACTCTTCCACAAAGAACTTACAAACCATAGGTTCAAGTAAGTCTCCCATGTTTTTCTTTCCAAGCCTTAGATTTGCTACTTATTTTCCTTCTCCAGCTATCTCATATAGATTTATGTAACATCACCACTCTTTCACTGACCCCCAAATTAGTAAAATTTTCCTATAGAGCTGGTTGCACTAGGCATCTGGATTACTAAAAATTATATATTTAGTTTATTAGCTATCAGAAATAAGTGATTCCTAGCAAGTTTTCTTAACCAGCTGTAAGGTTACAGAAGACTTTGAAATGGAAGTTGGTTCAAGTTGCATGAAGGCAAAGACCATGTCTTGTTCTTCATACTTAGTGTAAGCTCTTACATAGTACAGTTTGCACATTCAATTGATGTTTTTCAGTGAATGAATGATGATATAAAGTGAAACTGAGCTTGAAAAATTTGCCAGGGACATTTACTAGCTGCAATAGGTCCACAGAAGGATAACCAGGATGAGGAGATCAAGTACCATGCAATACCAGGTTTGGATAAAGGAACTAACAAGGTTAGATTTGCAAAGAGAATACATGGAGGGGGGAGTAAAGGGATAGAGCAATGATAGCTGTCTTGTGAAAAGATTAGATTTGTTTTGCTTGACCCCATAAGATAGAATTAGGAGGAATGGGTGGAAGCCCCAGGAATGAAAATTTCTGCTCAATATAAGATGGAAAAAAAAAACCCGCAACAAAACAAAACCCTTTTTAATTATGACAGTACTAAGTGCCACGTGCTGCCTCAGGAGATAATGGATTTCCCTCCCATCACTGGAGGCTTTCACTTGTTCAGAGACTTAGAAAAGTCTGTTGGCTAAGGTTCAGGTTAGATCAGATGAACTCTTAAGGTCCCTTCCTATTAAGATTATAGGTAACTAAGATTTACATGTATAAAGCAGGAAGGTTTGCATTCTTCTCAAAACACCAAATAAAGTGACTTTGAATAAATCATTTAATTTGTGCCTTAGTTTTCTCATTTGCAAAGAGAATAACACTTGCCCTAAAGTCATCTTGAGGCTCAAATCAAATAATGTATATAAAGTGCTTTGAAGCAACAAAATACTATAAAAACGTCATTGATGTTCTCTATGATCTATTCTCCACAAAATGCAAAAATTCACACTTGAATTTACATTACCATGGTCTAAAACTAGCACTGGGATTAACATAATACCTTAGTTTTATAGGGCATGACTGTTATGCCATGCCCCATCTCTAGAACTAAAAAAATAAAAAACAAACAAAAAAACCCACTACAAATGAAGAATTGCCAGTTTTTAAAAAACCGCAATAAGGATGAGATAAAATGGTTAACCCTCATACTAGGGAGCATAATTTGCTACTGTCAATTATAGCACATGCCAGGATAAGATGTTTTCAAGTTTCCTTATTGACAAGGTCCATTACTTGTGTAGATACCAATGATTAAAACTTCTTGTCTTATTTACAAAAGTGATGAATTCAGTCTGCCTGGCTACAGAAAATGTAAAAAGGATAGTGTTTCAGTATTTGGATTATTCTCTTAACAAAATATACCTTGTTAAATGCTGTTTGGAAAGTAGTGGTACAACAAGTATACCTGTTTACACAGCTTTTATTTCAAGGGTAAAAGCTTCTGCCTACACCTCCTGAGCTGGCAACAGTGATCTTCCATTGCTCAAGTGAAGGCCTACCTACTTCAAGCCACCATACCACCTGAAATTTGATTTACAGGCAGAACATTTCCAAACAGGGCAAGTGGCTCCTTTCCCAAGTCAGGGCCTGTTATATAAATATTTGTCATTCAAGCAAAACAGGATTTTCAAGTAGGTAACAAGCTTCTAGATCCTCAAGAGAGATCATCATTACAACAGGATTTCAATTAGCTCTGCAGAATCAAGTACAGATTTACTGGGGATTACTTTCCCTGTGGCCAGTGGCAAATCACCTGCAAAAGTTCATTGTTAAACTCAAAAACTAGATCCCCAACACCATTTTGCCCCCCAGACCATGACTCAGCAAGCAACATGTGAATGCTTTGGGCATTCAACTCTAGAGAAAGGACCTTTTGACAGTTTTAAAACCTTAAATCTAAGTCACTAGTGAATCTGGCAGTCTAGCAAATAGCCACTTAGAAGAGAGAAAGCAGCTAACAAACTAAACAGGTGTTTATCATCCAGGAGAAAAGATTTTTTTCCTTCACATTTCCTGGAAGTCTTGAAATCACTGGGGAGTAGAGTAATATGTCAAGTCCAGAGAAGGAGGGATGAGCACCTGGCTGGCAGCATAGTGCTCTTCTTCTGTCCTCCATAGAACAAAGCTGAACCAAAAGAGTGAAAGCAAAAAAGAGTAAAAGTAAAATTAAAGCTTTGAGATCTACTGGATAGGGACCCTTGGTTGACTATGCTCACCCCATTCAAATGGATTTCACTGTGGTGCAGAAGGCACCTCTCATAAACAAACTTAAGATTCAAAATATTTTGTTTGTAAGTACAAAGACACAATTTGTTCCTCAGATCAACCTTATTACTCTCAGCTGTAAGCCACATCCTAAAGCTGATCCTTAAAGTAGGTACATAGAAAAGGATGGAGAGAGAAAACACTTGAAATGCTCATTATTTTAATGGTCAATAGCTTCTGGCTGGCTCTGGATGGTACAGTTAAACAATATACTTGAAAGGTTCCCCCCTCCCCCAAAAAAGCATTTCACACCCCCCTTCACATAGTTTGCTTCCATCAACATTCCACTGCTCAATCAGACTTCCACAGCCTAGAACATGTCTTGAGTCACTGCAGATCCACATCTTAGTGTAATGAGCTGAAAAAAAATCCCTTGGTGTAGCAGTGATTTGTCTTACTCTGAAAAATAACAAATATTAAACCAAACACCTTCCCAGTCTCCATTGCATTTCAGAGGAAAAAAAATGTTACTGTGGAAATCTTAATACATTGTTGTCTTTTGTGGGTGTTTTTCTCTCTCTCTCCCTTTTCTACTGAAATCATACAGCATAAAGCTCGTAAATCTTCTTTACACAGTACACCAGGGCAGCGAGTGCTATTGTATTATGCAGTCTCTTTCTGTGCAGGTCATCCTTCCTCACCAGCACCACAGGAGTGGAGGAAGTGAGCGTATGCAGAGGCAGTCGGGAAAGTTTATAGGCATCATACTCCACTTGATATTTGCAGCAGGGGTCAAACTGCCAGGAGATTCCATAGAGGGTGCAACAGGCCATGCTCAGCACGCCGGCAGGCAGGGAGATATAATGGGAATAATCTAAGGGAAGTGCCAGTGGGGTGAAGAGGCAGGCACTGCCTGCCAGCACGGCTGTCTTGTGCAGGCAGTTCCCAACAGTGATCCATCGGGCAGTCTCATCACCAATCCGGGTGGGCTCTATAACTATGTACTTGTACTGTGCCTCCAGAGCCTGCTCCAACTCATACTCAAACTGGTCTTGGGCGTTCTCTCCATTGTAGATTTCGTGAACGATGTAACACTCTGTGGCAGACAAAGTTACCCTGTTAAGAGAGAAAGATGAGACAATTAAACAAAGAACCTGGTTTGCTTAATGCCAGCTTCATGGTGGGGAGTTCTGGAGAGTGAAATTGTTTCAATGTGAAGAGATCCAACACCTTCAACAAGCCTCCAAGGATTATGGTTTCATGGGGTGTTGTGGGGGTGTCATCTTAAAGAATTCAGATTCAGACCACCTCCAATCCAAGCAAAGGCATTTATTGAGGATTAAGATCTCCAGCAGGCTGAGTTCCAAGAGGAACAAGACAGGTAATTCTGATTAAAAAGCAGAAGGGGTTTGTGGATTAGGTAACGGGAAGCGGTCCTAGCCGAGGTGGAACTGTGCATGCTATTACCCACAATGCATACAGAAAAACCCATTTGTGGGAGGGGGCATGGATACATATTATAAAAAGCCTCTCCACATCATAAGTTCACCTAAAGGGCAGCTCTTGCTACGACTGCACAGGTGCCTACCCAGGTAAAGTCCTTTCTATTATTTTAGGGTCTACATCTTGCTTGGGCATCCTAGTGGTGCTGCTTTCTTACTGGCTGGCTATTGTGGTCCTGAGATTAGATGGATGTGGTTATGGTTGAGTGTGTGGACACAGCTCTTGTTTCTGTGGGAAATATGAGGAATGGGTCTGGGGGCAGTGCTAGCATTCCATCACATGGTCACACCTGCTGTTCTAGTGACATATGAAGAAGTAAGGATGTTGGGGGGCAGGGGGAGGGCAGTGGCTAGGTAGGGGCAGTGGGCCTGCTGTTCAGTGAGGCCTATGATTGAGTTTGGGGGCCTGTGGTGTGGTTAAATTGGGACATGCCTGCTGTTCAGTGAGGCCTATAAGGAAGTTAGAATATGGGGGCTGGGGACAGCTTTATTAGAATTCCATCATAGGAAAGAACTTAATTTAGAATCAGTGCCTACGGGGGGTACCCCCAAAGTCTAGGAAAACTACCTACTGCAATATATGCCAGATCTAGTTTTGCCCTACTGCAACAGATAAAAAGGGGTTCACAGTTAAAGAACTGGGGGAAGAGACAGAAAGGGAGAGTTGTATCTCTGTAGGCTGTCACCTTTTAATACACTAAAAGCGGCACAAAACTAAATTTACTATATTAAGGCATTATCCAGAAACAATTCTATGTTGAAAGTCAATACACACTGATAAAGGTAATGCCCTCACGTGCTCAAAGAAAGTCATCTTTGTCTCTAAGAACAAAGGTTACAATAGTACAATTTTGTCTTTAGTGATTGGGAACAAAGCAGCCTCTTGGCATGGATGTCAGGAGACCAAATAGGCAGAACTCCTCAAAAGCTATCTGTTACAACAGCCCCACTGTCTCCTTTCAACCACTGCCCAAATACCTGTTTAATAGTTTCAGGGATATTAAAGAAAGCTTGCTACTAGTGAGGATGGCAGAACCTTACAGATACCCATGAAAATGTAATTACTACAAATTTCATTGTGTTTCAATCTGAAAACTGCTTTTCTTGGAGAACTACAAACTTCTTCCTGGAGACAGACTAACTTGAATATTCTGGTATCTTGACTTTATGTATCAGAATGGGGGAAAAACATGTGTTATTACCAAAACTTTGCTTAACAGAAATTAGCCAATTACTACCTATAATTAAGTACTCCAGAACTTGTTCCATTAGCTATGACCAACAACCATGTATTGTGGGGCATTTCCGAATCATTGAAACTGGAAACAATGAAGGATCATCTTTTGATTCAATTTCAGTCCACTGAAAGAGGAAAATTCTCTACTTCATCAATTTTATACAGCAAGCATTAAGCAGAGCACCATGTTAGCTTCTAAGGAAATTCAAGATTAAGATGTTATCTGATGGGGAAATGAGATATCAAATTATCCACCTTTTTTTAAGTCTTGTGGTGAAATCGAGAAAAGTTTCACCAAGGATATTAATAAATAAAAATAACTGACATTGATAAGTGCTTTAAGGTTTACAAAACACTTCAGAAATCTCATTTCACTTGATAGCCACTGCAACCCTGTGAGGTTGTCATCAACCCTGTTTTGTGGGTGCAGAAAACAGAGGCTGAAATTCTGGGACCATCCGAGTTCAAACTCATGTCTCTTCATGACTACAAGTCCAATACTTTCCACTACAACAGAGAAACATCCAGCCTCTGACTGAACACTGCATAATGGGCAGCTCACTTTCACATTCCACTGCTAATTTTTACAAAGTTCTTCCATAAGCTGAGCAAAAAGCTGCTTCCTTATGACATCTACTCATTGGTCCTAGCACTTGAAAACAGTGACTAAATCTATTCCCCTTTCCCATGACAGCCCTTAAACCAAAGACAGATATCATGTTTGCTGTACCTTCCTTACCCCCCCCAATCTATTGAGTTAAACTGTCCTCAGGAACATCATCTCTTCTTCAAATCACATAATCTCCAAGAATGAACATAGTATTTAAGGTGTGATCTGATCAACACTGAAGACAGTAAGATTACTACCTTTCCTTGTTCTGGGAACTACATTTAGATCTGATAACAGTCCAAGACTACATTGAGCCTTTCTAGGAAGTAAGTCGCACTTAAATCCAGGCCAAATGAGTCCTGGTCTGTTTAACATAAATTTTCATCTCCCCCATTCAGCACATATATAGATTTTGTTGAATCTAAGGACTTCACATTTATCTATCTGATTTCACTTGTTTTTGCTCATTACTCTAGCCCATCAAGATCTTTAATGTGGAAATATGATTAATGTGATTGCACATGTATAACCTATATTAGATTGCTTGCTGTTTTGGGGAGGGAGAAAAATTTAGAACTCAAAATCTTATACAGGTGAATGTTGAAAACTATCTTTACATGTAATTGGAAAAAAATAACACTACTAAATAGAGGAAAAACATCTTTTTGTTTCTACCAATATAGTCACTATTTTTTCTCAGCTTTTCATTATTACCTCTCCAAATTTGATAAGCCTACTTTCATCAGCCCAACAAAAATGTTGGCTACAGAACATTGAAACAGGCAACTTAAGACATCTGACTATGCTGGTACCAATCCATCATTCGATCTAGCACTCTTTGGGTCCAGCTGTTCAATTTCATAATTGATAATTCATAATTGCGCTTAACTACCCTGCCCTATTTCTCCATCCTGTCTTTAAGAATACCATGAGAGATTTTTTCAAGCACCTTGCTGAAACAAGACATGCCATTTACAACAATCTCCTGATGGCACCAGTCTGTTGTTGTTTGTCCTTTTGTTCTTGAAGAGGACCGCGGCATCAAAAAGGTGATGCTGTGACTTGCAAGTGAATTGGATTGAAGTGAGGGAGGGCTATGCAAAGTTACCAGCCTCACTTTCTCCTCCAGAGCCATCTGAGTCCAGAGATATAGATCAGGATGACCAGAGATAGCACCAGTCCCCTATCCAGGAAAGAGATAGGCTGCTATGATTTTAATGCACCTATGCTAGCGCTTAGTGATCACTATTTTTTTTTTCTTTCTTTCTTTTTCTTTTTTTTTTGCGAGGCAATCGGGGTTAAGTGACTTCCCCGGGGTCACACAGCTAGTATCATGTCTCTGAGGCTGGATTTGAACTCAGGTCCTCCTAACTCCAGGACCAATGCTCTATCCACTGTGCCACCTAGCTGCCCCTTGGATCACTATTTTCTACATGCAAATAAAGATTGATCTCTTAGCTAAGCTGGTGAAAAACACTATCCTGAATAAATAAGATCAACTGAAATATATCCCTTAAACTACACCAAAATATCTAGAATAAAAGCTACTCATTTTCCTAATTAGCTGCATGAAGGCAAACAGATGTGACTCAAGCTTTCTAAGTTTGCTATTTAGTTTTTTAAAATATAATCTGTTTTTACACTGTCCACATTTCCCCCTGTACACCCAACCCCCTTCCAAAGAATCATCTCTTATAACAAAGAATCTAGTTTGCTATTTAGTTTCCCCAAAACCAGTTCATTTAAGGGAAATCCTTCCCTCACTCATCACTAAGAAAGCAATTATAGTCTAATATTACAGAGTATGTAAACTAGGAATGTCAGACTACAAAGAAAAAGGGCAGGTACTTGTGATTTATTGAAACTGCAGATTTCAAATGTTACTCTCAGGTTAAATCAACTTTTAAAAAGCATTTTAAGGCAGAAATTAGCCTGAGGCAAAGTTTAGTTTTAGTCTACTTACAAGTTAATTAGGGTAAACAACTGATTAGCTCTCTCACGTGCTCACATCAGAAAGAAAAGTAGTTATTAATGGACTGATAACTGTTCCTAAAAGTGTCCCAGGAGATAAAGCTGTCACAGGACGTAAACTCCATTAGCCAGGATAGGAGAGTAAAAGGTACAGAGCTGGCCAGTTACAATAAGAAGCAGCAGGTTTGAGTTGATTGTGTGCGAGAGCCTAGAAATAACCCTTTTATCCCAGGGAATGAAACTGTTAATTAATTTTGGCTAAAATAGGCTAGTCCATTCTAATTAAATTGTGTGCTATAATTCAATTTTGTATACTCTAAAGGTGGCAATCATGGGAATTAACCAGGTGGTAGACTAACTGCTGTGCTTTGAGGACAAATTAGTTCCCTAAAGGCAGTTGGGGTACATAAATATGATCGTTTGTTAAAATGCTTCCAACTATGTGTTGCCAAAACAGCTTGTCCACAGTGCAAAAATAGCAGAGTCTAAATCTATCATTATCAGTTTTTTCTTGAGGGGTAAATTAATAGTTATAAGAAGCAGGTAGAAACCTCGAATAGAATTTTGCATAAATAGGTCTTAATTCGGAAGTGTATGAAAACTAAGTTCATGGGAATCTCAAAACCTAGACATTTTCTCTGGATTTTCAACGCACCAGCTAAAAAGGACCCCTTTCCTTTTCCATAACCCACAGTAAGAAGAAAAGAGAAAAAGAGAAAAAGAGATCAGAAAGTGAAGAGGTAAGAATACTTTATAAAGAAAAAGATAAGTTGCTTCAAATTTAGTTATGTGACCTATCTAAGAATATCAATCAAGGTGATGTTTCCAAGTCCTGGGACTCAATGATTTAAAGGCTGAGAATCAAGAAATCCTAAACACTATCCCCCAAAGGACCTCTTTGATCAAAAGTCTTTGTACACTCAGAGCAACGAATATTTCAAGAACAGGTTTATTAAGATGTTTTGACCAATACCTCAACTTCTCCAAACGAAGTCTTTTTCTTCACCAGAGGCAGGAGTTAAATTTTTTTTGTAAAGTGGACCCCTTTGGCAGTCTAGTGAAGCCTATAGAGATCTCAGAATATTCTTAAATGCATAAAATTTTAAAAATAAGATTACAGAGGAAACCAAATTACGGTTGAAATACTTATCAAAATTTTAAAAAATAAAAAACAAAACAAGCTCATGGAGGCCAGGTTAAGAACCCTTAGCTTAAGGTTTGGTTTTTGACAGCTGTTCTGGATGTAATGAGAAACATTGTTTACTTTTCCTAAGACTACAGAGCAAAACCATGGTACCTAAAAAGTTCTCTCCTGCAAACACAGATCGTTGGGCAGTCAGTCCTCAGCCCAATCTCATCCCCCCAATTCCGAGTTCCTCTGCCATTCTTTTCTACCCCTTGTGAGCATTCTACCTCCATGACTTCTAATGTAACAACCACTTTTTTGTCTTGGTCAATATAGACAGGTGGTATAAAAGATACTGACACAAAATTATTTCCCCAGTGCTCAACATATGAAAAAAACCAGGGAGAAGCAAACAAACTGATGTTTTCCATTTTGATTCCTCCGAAGAACTAGTTATTTAAAATTAAAGTTATTACTGAAATACATTAAACAGCTAACAGGCATCAATTACTTTGAAACTGGAAAGTTTTCCATCGGAGGACAATCTGTGCTCCAACTATCATGCAATTTATGGCAGCTTAGTGAATATGGTAAAAAGAGGTATCTCAATCAGGAGGTAACATGTGAGTACTAACCTGTCCTACTAGGCCACCCTATAGGAAAACTACATTCTATATATAAAAATTGTGTAGTCCTTGGTATTCTAGTTACAGGCAAATAAAAATTATTAGAGAGAAGGTAAATCCAGTTTCTATTCGTGTATATACGTGTGTGTATAGTATAATTAAATACTTTAAAAACAAATTTATTATTTCAAGACAAATAGCTGTATCCTGCCATCATGTCTTCCTCCTGAGTCCCTCAAAAGCATTAGGGGATCCACTGCTAGGACAATGTGATCACTGTTTGCATAGAACCAAAACACAGGACTTATAAAATGTGCAAAAGTGTCAACAATGCAGTTTTAAAACTGAACATGAGGTATACTCAAAATAAAAGGTCACAGGATCTCAGAGGTGGAAGAAGTCACAAAACCCAGCTTATACCTGAACAATGTCCAGTCAAAGAAGGAACTCATACGTCCTGAGGGCAGCCTATTCCACTTTTGGATTGTTATCATCTAATCCCTCTTTGACCTGACTGCTTTTCAAAAACTTGAAGACAGTTATCAGTTTGTCTCCCCAACCCCATCTTTTCTCAAGGTTAATTATCACTAAATTCTTCAACCAATTGCAATATGCCATGGTGAAGGTCTTTGTCATCCTGGTTGTCTTATTTAGGATGTCTCTAGCTTATCGATGTTTCTACTGAAAAGAAAAAAAAAACCTCCTAAGTCAAGGAAGATGCAGCTTGGCAGAGGAAGCTGCCCAACAAATGACACCAGCAGCTTGGAGGGTAAATAGCTGAGAGATGCCCCAAGAGGACTCAGTCCAAGCAGCAGGGCTTTGGGGCATACAGGCAATGGCAACACCATATGGGGACCTGAAAAGAGCTGTCCGATCATACGTGCTGAGAATTAACCTAGACCTGCCTGGGAAGGAAGAGATTTCATATGCTGCCTCTCCTCCACAGATGTACTACACCAAATACCCAGATGTTCTGTGACTGATTCTGTAGGTTTATTGGCACACAAGCTCTTACCTTCACAAGACACTGTTAATCTTTTGCCTTTTGTGGATACTCTCATCTCTGTCTCCAAAAGTCCTTATCTGCCTTCAAGCACAACTCAGATCACACCTCCTAATGGAGACTTTTTCTAATCCCCAATAACTGTTAGTGATTTCTATCTCTTTAAATTATTCTGTATTGTTTTATATATACTTTGTATCTACTTCCATGTGTCCACCACTCTGCAACCTTTGTTACCCCTACCCCCACCCTGGAATCCTTTTGGGCAGACTGCTTTATTTTTGTCGTTGTGTCCCTATCTCCTTCCTGGTAGTAGGCACCGTTTGGTGAATCAATTGGCTTTCAGAATTTTACAAGGGTTAAGTAAAAATAAGTCAACATATCAAAACCAAAGAGAACAAATAATCTGTCAGAACTAATTTAGATCAGAGTAGACAGTACATGTTACCACTCATTAAGCCTACATTTTTTAAATTCTCTGCCACTATTACCATGGATCATTAGGATTGTAAAGGCTGCCAAGATCATGCTGTTTGTTGGTTCAGCTTTGAACTGCTGATAATGATTTTTTATCCTGCTTTAGTTAAGAAATGAAATAGTTCCATTGCTCTACTGAGGCAGCTATTTCTTATTTCTAGCCATCACCCAACACTACACACTACTCTTCTAAAACTCATATTCTAAATGAATCGCCAAACAAAATCAAGACCTAGTTAAAACATTGCTTTATGCTTTCCAAGCACCACTGGCCAACTTCCTCTCAAACCAATCACTAGTTTGCAATAAAATGTGTAACATGCAATAAACTTATCTTGGTTCTGGAAAGTGGCAAATAAAAAGCTTGTATCTTTGGGGGCTTTAGGCTTCTCTGACAAAAAAACAACCATCTTTAACAGTTCAGGGGTGGGGAAACCTTCAGCCTCCAGAGACCACACATGGCCTTCCAGTCCTTGGGTTTGGCCTTTTGACTGAGTCAAAGTTTTATATTTGTTTTTTTATTCAGGCATTAAGGATTTGTTCTGTGAAGCTTGGATTCAGTCAAAAGGCTGCACTTAAGGATCTATAGGGCCACTTTGTGGCCTTGAGGCCACAGGTTCCCCACCTCTGGTTTAGATATTATCAGATGATTTTCACTGCAGATATTAAGTGTGTATTAACAATCAACATTAACTAAAACACACACGAGCACTGTTGTTCGCAGCCCCCCCACCCCCAATTTTCAGTTCTTAGTTAACAACCACTTACCATAAATACAAATGTAGAAATGTCCATTAACAGAAACCAAACACCTGTCAAGAAACTCATCCTTCACCAGTTGAATGAGTCAGATCAACCAAAAATCACTTTTGGATACAGGCCTGTGTTATCTTTGTCATCTCACCCCTAAAGTCCTTTACCTTTCTTTCACACAGCCTCCCTGCTCCACCTTGATGCCTTTTAAAATTGAATTCAAATTAACCTCTTTCACGTAGTCTTTATGGACAAAACAGAAGGTGGACAAAATTCAATTCATTTCTGTTACTGTATGTTGTTAATTCTTAATTTTCTCCATTACTGATAGAAGTGGAGATGACAGTAATTTACATGTGCATATACAAACAGCTTTCAAACACTTTGTAGAGTTCCTAACAACAGCTGGTTAATTCTGAAATCCTTCTGCATTTCCTGAACACTGACTATAGTTACTATGAGTACAATTCAAATAATGGCAGTTAAGTGGCTTAGTCAAATTGGGCTTAAGGCAGTGCCAACTTGGAAATGAAAATTTCCCCAAGGTAACCTACAATGTATGTAATTTATATAAAGGTAAGGGAGAGATACCTGCAGAAGTAGACCAGAGTTTCTTTGCACACAAGTGTTTGTGTGTGGCACATGACTTTTGTCCAATTCATCTACACTCTTAATTGTAAGCTTCAGGGCAAAAATCTGTATCTTTTCCCCACCCTGTAAATTCCCCAAGGACCCAACATACCCAAGCAAATAGAACTCAAATAATTTGCAAACATCTACTACATAAAATGAAATATGCTTGTAACGTGAATAAAACATTACTGAGAGCAATGTTACTATCAATTGATGTCCTGAAAAATTGGAGACTAGGAGTCAGTTTCTATTATGTACCACCAAGGCACGAAGTTGTGTGGTATAAAGCCCAAAATATTAACAATTCAAAAATTCTTAGCAACTGTTACATTACTCCAAATATCCCACCTTCCACCCTTTAAGGGAAATAAGGGTACAGGAAAATATCTTCCTGTTCTTTCCATTGGCAACTGCTGTGATGAAAACATGCATGGCAACTTACATGCTACTGAAACATGAGCAGATGTTGGGAAATGAAGGGGACTGGAAGGAGGGAATGTCAGAGTGCTGTACATTGGTAATATTCCAGAGAACTCCAAGCTCTGGTAGGTCTGGGGAGAGACTATTAATTCCCAAGAACTAGGGACCATGGCTTCTTTTGGCCATGACCTTTCCCCTCTAGGCACATACAGACTTAAGTAATAATAGGATGTCACAAATAAACCTCTGCTGGCTAAAGGCAATAATGTCACCATACATCACAGGTGAAACTGGAAAGGAGGCATCTTAAGGCAAGTGGGAATTTATCACCAGAACACCTCCTGAAAGGGGAGGTTCCACCCTTTGTGTTTTACTCATTCTTTTTAAAAATTATTTCAATTTGTTGACTAAAGAACAAGTCCTTTGTATAAGCCAACTGGTTATAAACTAAGTTAAGCCTGACCTCTAATGTCCAGGTTCTTCATTTCTTTAATTTTCAGCTTCCTGAGCCTCAAAACAGGCAATCAGGTGACCATTCCCATTTCTGATTACACATGAAAAAGCACTGTGATTTTTTGGTTAGATACTGGATGTACTCACAAGAAACAAATGTTTTACACTCGGCAGCAATTTGTCAGAATGAATTAAGATAAATTTTTCATCTCACAAACTGGTAAGGCACCTCAATTCCAACCTTGAACTAAAATGAACTCAAGCATGCCCTAACTGACACATCCAGGAATCTGAATACAGCAACTGGTTGCCTACTTCAAGCGGAAGGATGAATCTATCCTTTGTTTGCCTTGCTAAGCAGAACACTACACAGAACTTTTCAAACATCTAAAGGCTTGGGATTTAATCCTCTATAGTCATGAGCAAAAATACTTGATGGTCTTTTCCAAATCAGTCATGGAAAATGTTCTATCACAAAGCCACTTATAAAAGTTCAAGAGTCTTTCTGAAGAGCTGCCAGGCTAGAGATCTCAAAGGTGCATTCCTGCTTTAAAATCTACAAATCTAAGATAAAAGATGCCAATCAGGACAGCAGTACACTAACAGAGGAGCATGAGCCAACTTTCCTAGGACCTGCCAATGTGGTTCGGTTGTTCTTACAGTCCTTCAATTTAATGGCCAACATTTTCAACAAGAGTACTAACCTAAAACTACTATTTCATCATCAAAATCCAAGTCAAATCATAGATAGTTTTGAGTCAGTCTATGGACTCCACTGAAGAAGTCAAGATCCAGCTAAGTAAGGTGTGAACCTGAAAGACTTGAAAGTAGTCCCATCCAAATCCTTGCTTCCTAAAGGAGCTTCTATAACATGGAATCCTAAGGCAGTGGAGAGTGTATATTGTGAAATTTTTTTTTTAAGAGGCACCTCTGGCTTAGCAAGGAAATTACTTTAACCCTGGAAAAATAAAAATTGAAACCACCCTGGAGCCCCATTTATCTACAAACCTGTAACACTACTGGCCTTTGAAGGCTCATAGGTAGTGGCTGCAATAGCAGCAAAAAACAGTGCAAAGAAAATCCATTTTCTGTCAACTATAAAGAACCCCAAACAAATGACTATACTCACATTCAAACCATCACTGATGGAAGCAAACTCTTAAGGCCCCTGCGTAAAGTCTAAGCAGCAAACATAGGGAAAGTAGAGCTGTGATCTGTTCCAAGTTGGCCCATGTATTGCAAAACACACAGATACCTGCACTGTTCTGTCCTAGGTGTGCAAGTTTGTCTCAAAGACTCCGACGGAACAAGTGGCATTCTGTTTGGTGCTCTTGCAGCCAGTGTGCTGAATTTTAGACAAGATTTCAGGTTACAGCTCAGAGTCTGCTGTTCTTCATAATAAACATAGTTGAATCCCTAGATTTAATGGAATATGTAAGAAGGAATTATTAAGAGTCCAACTAGAATGGAGAACAAAGCAACATGCAAATAGCTATCATTTCATTATTTCTACCCCTCCGTATCAGAATCCATAGCTATTGTTAATGTGTGCTACCACATATGGAAAGTATAGCCCTTCCATTCTAAAACAAACTTCAGTGTTTGCAACTACTAGTTACAGCATAAGGTTTTCCCCATCTCCATACCCCACACACTAGACAATGTTTGTTTCTTCAGAATTCCACCACAAACCAGATGCCAGTCAGGTAAATGCAGTAAATGGTTTTAAAAGCAAATGAGAAATTTAGAGCCGTAATTTTAATCAGTGCAAACCCGATATGGAACAAAGTCATTTAAAAGTGCCATAAACAGTCTACTTCAGTCATAAGACCCGATAACATGCAGCCATTATAATTTATGGTGGTGTGTAATCAATTAATCTACCCTGCCCTTCAGAAGAGTAGTCTTCCCACCAGCCAAGCAAGACCTGTAGGTGTGCCACAAAAAGCAGCTGACAAGCTAGATCTAAATGGCAGTGTTATGTTTCCACCTTCTGCTTCATGAGTGGGAAGTGGATCTTTAGAGAAGCTGAGATCTGGTGAGCTACTACCCAAACAAAACCTAGCTAAAAGTTTACAAGGAAAACAAATAGGTAAACTTCAGTCAAAACAAGTATTAGGGGAAGCAGAAAGACACTAAATGAAACCAGAAAATCAAATGCCCTGCTTCTAGGAGGCATATATTATTCTGTTACAACTATTACAAATGAACCATTGGTTTGAATGGGTTCTTTCCAAGATTCTTGACTTAGTTATTCAAAGGAACAAATCATTCTCCACAGCATTTTGGAAATACTTCCAGGGATCAATCAAGGGTTTAAAATCCAGACAATGGAAGATGGAACACAGCACCTCACACGGTATTTTCTATCACTTGCATATGTTTACTCAGGGTGTAATTCTTTACCGATTCCTTTAAGTCTTCTAAACTGATTCATGTTACACAAGTACAGGGGATCTGAGTATTTCGATTTCTAATACCATCTGTAAACTATCACAATAGCTCTTTGACTTAGCCTATCTTAAAAGTACCAGTAAACAATGTCAAAACAGCAATACAGCCCTGCCCCCCCATCCCATTTCGGTGATGAGGGAGCAAAACAACATTAGAGACTTAATACAGAATCTTCCCCCCTCCACCCTCTTTTTTTCCCCCAAAATAACTTTAAAGCAACCCAAGCAAATATCTCCTCTCTTTTCCTGACATGTTATCCCAATCAGGCCAGCAAACTTGCATGAGACACATGTCTTGTGTGTAACACACACACACACACACACACACACACACACACACACAAAGTTGACAGTTTTCCCGAAGCCAGAACTGCTCCATTAACCAAGCACCCAGAGCAGGAAAGGTCCTTCCGGATCCGTTCCCAAGAGAGACGTTTCTAGAGGCAAAAAACCAGTTTCCCCCGACTTCGGCCACCGAGAAAAGGAAACGCATTTCTGCCCGCCAACCCGAGCCCCGGGAGGGTAGGAAAAGGTCACTTGGAAGGGCGCCCCAGCCAAGTCCTAAGATGCCTCGGCCCGGGTGGGGGGAGTGGGGGTGGGGGTGGCGGCACCTCGGTCCTCGCGGGATCCACATCTGGAAAGGGCCTGGCCCGGTAAACGTGCACGCTCGCACTGACCTTCCCGCCGCTGACCTGCTTCTGTCACTACTGCTGCTTCTCCTCCGGCCTCCCCACCCCCAGACGAACCGACCCACATGCGCACTCACGCGCACGCCCCCCGCCGAGCGCCCCCTCCGCGCCCCACGTGCGGGATGGGCGGGAGGGGGCAGCGCCTGGACCCACGCGGCCGCTTGGCTCCGGCCCTCGGGCCCAAGTGGGACCCAGGCGCCCGCCCGCTGGCGCCCTGCCGTCGGGTCCTCCCCGCACAATCCGGGCTCTCCGCGGCCCGAACTTGGGCCACACTTTCCTCCAGCACCGCCCACCCCTCCGTCGCGGCGGCGCACCCCGGACCCCGCGGGAGGTGCCCAAGGCCGACCCTCGCAGCTCGGCTCCCCCGCCCCGGCTTCTCTCCTCGCGCCCCTCGGAAGCCAGGCAGGGGGACCGAGCGGGTGGGGGGAAGGAGGAGCCCAAGGCACTGAGGGGAGGACGACAGAAGAGTCCGGCGCCCAGGCCGCCGCCGCAGTGCCGCTCGGTTCCCTTTGGTTTCCCACTCCTTCCGCCACTGGCCCAGGGGGAACCGTGGCTCCCCCAGGCTCACCTCTCTCGGGCACTGCCGCCACTGCTGCCCGGGCCAAGGCGCCTCCTTCCCCAAGCAGCCATCTTGGAGACACTCCGTTCGCAAATGTCTCCGCCAAGGCGGCCGAGGGGAATCGGGAGGACTGAAGGGAAATGTAGTCCGGCCCTCGGCACCGGGGTAGCCCGAGGAGCAGAAGCCTGAATCAAATGGGAACTACAACATCCAGAGTGCATCGCGCCACCTCGCCAAGCAGGCTGCTCGCAAGACAACTGGGAAATGTAGTCTCAATCCTGAAGAGGAGGGCGACAAGAGGAGCAAAAGTATCTCTTATAACCAGTGGTGTTTGTCAGACTCATCCCTTTTCGAGGTGAGACTCCCAAAGAGATCAGATGCAAAGGTCCAGCAAACGCCAGCATGCCACTGGCGCCTAGGAAGAGAAGCTGAAGGCACACGCGGGGAGAGCCTATAATTCCCAGAATGCTGTTGGGGAGGCGTTCCTCCTTCCCCGCCCCCCTCGGTCTCCCGCCTCTCCTGCTTCCAAGCTGCAGCCAAGGCGCCTTCTCCAGGCTAGGCCTGGCAGCTGTTCATAGCGGCCGACCCGACCAACGAGCGCCCCGCCCCCTCCTGCTTCTTCCCTCGGCTCAGCGGCTCCGCGAAGGGCCCGACCTTCCAGTCGCCCCCTCCCACAGGGGCGGACCGAGCGGGCCCTGCCCGAGAGAGGCTCTGTCCTTCACGGGCGCCTTTGCGCGCTAAGGTCATTGAGAGGAGGGCAGCCGCATCCAGCCGCCCCTCCCTCCCTCCGCTCATTCACCCATTCGGTGTCCCCTCCCTCCACTCACCCATTCAGCCACCCGTCTCCCCTCCCTCCGCTCATCCATTCATTCATCCATCTCCCCTCCCTCCCACTCATCCATTCAAACACCCATCTCCCTTCCCTCCATTCACTCTTCCATTCAGCCTCCCATCTCCCCTTCTCTCCACGTATCCATTTATTCACCCATCTCTCCTTCCCTCTTTTCACTCGTCTACCTCTCACCCATACATTCACCCATCTCCCTTTCCCTCCAGTCATCTATTTATTCACCCATCTCCCTCCACTTACCCATTCAGCCGTCCATCTCTCCTTCCTTCCTTCCACGCATCCACCACTCACTCTCCCCTCTCCACTCACCCATTCATTTACCCATCTCCCCTTCCCTCCACTCATTCATCCATTCTCCCATCTCCTGTCAACCTGAATTCCAGAGAAAACAGCCAATAGAGCAAAATTGAGGTCTTTAATCAATGCAAGTGAGTTGCACCTCCAGATGCCACACAGCAAGTGCTGAGGTATCCAAGAAGGGGGCTGGGAACAGGGTTTATATGGGAAACTAAGACAGGGGGAAGGGCCAAGCTGCAGGTGGGAGAAGGTAGGCAGAGGGAATGGCCAGGCCGCAGGTGGGGGAAGTGTAGGCAGAGGGAATAGCCAAACTGCCGGTGGGAGGGGTTAGGGACGCTTCTGCGTTTCACCTGGTAAGTTATTTTGCTTAACAAGCAAAAGCCCATAGAGAAAGCTTGGGAATCTCTGGAGGGGAGAGTTTGGGGTTTTTTAAAATTGGTCAAAGGCTGAGAGTGATCATGTCTGGTCAGTCTTGGGCAAAATTCATGGGTCTGGGAATGGGGACAGGGTCAGATTCAGTCAGCTGAGTTTGACACTCCTTCCTATCACTCATTACCCGTTCAGTCATTTCTCGTTCCTTCCATTCATCCATCCACTTATCTTTCCTTTCCTCCACTCACTTATCCATCTCCTTCCACTCACTCATCCAACCACCAACTTTCTTTTTTTCTACTTATCCATCTCTCCATCCATCTCTCCTTCTCTCTACTCATCCATTTGTCCATTCAAACAGTCAACTGATAAATGCATTTATTAACTGCCTACTGTATGTCAGTCAGGAAGACCTGAGTTCATATTTGGCCTCAGACACTGAATAGCCGTGTGACCCTGGGCAAGTCACTCAATCTTCTGTTTGCCTTAATCTATTAGAGAAGGACATGGCAAACCACTCCAGTATCTTTGCCAAGAAAATCCCATAGACCATATGGTCCATGGGGTCACAGAGAGTCAGACATGACTGAATAACATGTGCCAAGCTCTAGGATACAAAAGAAGGTAAAGGAGTCCCTGCCCTCAAGGAGCTCACAATCTTTTTTTTTTTTAGGCAATTGGGGTTAAGTGACTTGCCCAGGGTTACACAGCTAGTAAGTGTCAAGTGTTTGGTCTGAGGTCGAATTTGAACTCAGGTCCTCCAGACTTCAGGGCCAGTGCTCTACCCGCTGCGCCACCCAGCTTCACCTATGGGGCTCACAGTCTTAATGGAGGAGACAACAAGCAAACAAGTATGTACAAGCAAGCTATGTAGAGGATAAATGGCACATAATCGAGACAAGGTAATAGAATGACTAGAATTAAGAGGGATTGGGAAAGGCTTCCTTTAGAAGGTACATTTTAAGGGGTAGGTAGGTGGTGCAGTGGACAGAGCACCGACCCTGGAGTCAGGAGGACCT
>NW_020954585.1:44159512-44278462 GCF_900497805.2 Vombatus ursinus
TAGGTGGTGCAGTGGACAGAGCACCGACCCTGGAGTCAGGAGGACCTGAATTCAAATTTGGCCTCAGACACATAACACTCACTATCTGTGTGACTCTGGGCAAGTCACTTAACCCCAATGGCCTCACCCAAAAAAAAAAAAAAAAAAAGAAAGTCTTGAAAAAAGCCAGACCCATATCCAGGAGAGAGTGTTTGTAAGAGCAAGGAGGCCACAGTGCCACTGGATTGAAGGAAGAATATATGGTGTCAAGTCCTGAAATAAATCAAAACCATGAGTTGAAAAATAAATCGTCTTTAATTAAGATAACTGGGCAGCAAAAAAAAAACACCTCTCTGGGATGTCCAGTGGATTTCCCAACCAAAGAGACTCATGAAAAAATTTTTATAGTTTTAGGAGGAGACGGGGAGGAGGCAGCATGGGGTACCAAGGTCTGGTCATGACACCCCAGTGGCAATCCAAGCAAGGAAAGCCACTTCATTCTGGCTGTTTTGCCCTTTGTGCCATGAATCCCAGTGGAAGTGATGGGGTAAGAATCTGGGCCCCAGAAAGGAAAAATCCTGGACTTTCCCACATGGCCAAATCTCTGGCTTTCCCCTGAGGCTATAATCCCATCAACTGGCCTTTCATTGTGGCTACACCCAATCTCCCCTCTATTGTCTTACCTCCCTATGACACCGCCATTTCTCACCCTTAATCCTAGCTAGGGTCCTTTCTCCCTTGGCCACGGGGGTCAAGGTCCCAGGAGTTCTGTTCACCCCAGCTTAGTAGCCACTCCCATCCAGATCTCCTTAGGCCCTTCCTCTCTCACCCCAAACTACTTGGCCACTCCTAGATCCCTCCTACAGTCTTTCTGTATATAAGGTCCATCTTGTCTGTATTAAGATGCTCTGATTCTTAGAATCTAGCCAATAGCCCATAGATACTCAGATTCCTTAAGAGTCTAGTTAATATGGCGAATCTTCAATAAACCTTGTTTTTGGCTGCAAGAAGGCTTGGGTCAAATTCTTTCGGGCAGGACCCAGGTGTCGTGATTTTGGAGTTCCAGGACCCCTAACCTCTAGACCGCATCAGAAGGGGGTTAATACACTAGAAGCTGAGACCCAGCTTGAGCTGGGCTCCCCACAAGGCAACATCTCTGTGTGGACCTAGGATGTGGGTCAGCTCAACCTAATCTCATTATTTTCAGAGTAGGAATGTAAGGACATCACTGGAATTTTGACATTGTCATGATGACTAAGAGGTTTAGGCATCCCTGGTACAATCAGTATTAACAATTATATTAGCAGTTTTGTCAGTGGTAAAAGTGAAGGGGGAGGGGGTGTTAGATTATGAAGGGCTTTGAATGACAGAAGACTTTCTATTTGATCCTAAAGGTGATAGGGAGCCATTGGAGTTTGTTGGGTAAGGGGATGACTTGGTTGGACCTGTACTTTAGGAAAATCACTTTGGTAGCTGAATGGAGGACGGCTTGGAGTAGGGAGAGACTCCAGGTGGGCAGACCCACCAGCAGGCTGTTGCAGTATTCCAGAAGTGAAGAGGAGAATGAGAGGTTGCACCAAGGAGGTGGTGGTGGTGGTGGCGGCGGCAGTGTCAGAGGATAGATAGGACTGCATTGGAGAGATGTTGCAAAGTCAAAATTGATAGACCTTGGCAACAGATTGGATACTGAGGTTTGTAAGAGATTGTGAGGACTTGAGGAGGAAACTTAAGTTTCAAGCCTGGGGGACTGGGACGATAGTGTTTTCCTTAACAATAATAGGTAAGTTTGGAAAGGGTGGTTCTGTTTTGGACATGTTGAATTTAAGATGTCTACTGGACATCCAGTTCAAGATGTCTAAAAGGCAGTTGGAGATTCAAGATTGAAGGTCAACAGAGAATTTGGGGCAGGATAGGTAGATTTGAGAATCATGGACCTAGAGATGGTAATGAAATCCATGGGAGCTAATATCACTAAGTGAAGAAGTGTAGAAAGAGAAAAGAATCATCTTTCCTTCCACTCATACATCCCTCGAATCATCTTCCTTTCTTTTATTATGTTTGAAAATTAAGGTAAAGTGGAAAGACTTACACAAACTGAAGCAGAACCAGGAAAATATTGTGCACAGTAAGAATGATATTGTACAATGATCAACTATGAATGACTTAGTTATTCTCAGCAATACAGTAATCCAAGACAATTCCAAAGGACTCATGAGGAAAAAAATTGCATCCACAGAAAGAACTAATGGAGTCTGATGCAGATGGAAGCATAGTATTTTCACTATTTTTTTGTGTTTTTTTTTCTTTGGGTCTGTTTCTTCTTTCACCACATGACTAATATGAAAATATGTTTTACATGATTACACATATATAACCTATATCAAATTGCTTACCATCTTAAGGAGGGAGAAGGTAAAGGAGGAGAGAAAATTTAAAACTCAACAGGTTTTTAAAAGATGAATGTTAAAATTTGTCTTTACATGTAATTGGAAAAAATAGAATACTATTTAGAAAAATTAAAGTAAACTGAGAGGCAGTAGTTTTAATCATGATCAGTTTATTAGGCTTCTTGTTGTTCAGTCCTGTCTAACTCTCCTTGACCCTACTTGGAATTTTCTTAGTAAAGTTCCTGCAGTGGTTTGCCATTTCCTTCTCCAACTCTTTTTGCAGAAGAGGAAACTGAGGCAAACAAGGTTAAATAACTTGCTCAGGGTTACACAGCTAGTGTCTGAAGACAGATTTGAACTCAGTGCTCTATCCACTGAGCCACCTAGCTGCATTAGTTAGGCTGGCAGTAACCAATAAATTGAGTCAGTGGTCTTTCTCAATGACAAAAGACCCTGAGTGAGGGCTGACAGGTTCTTTAAACCTGTGTCTCACAGTACATCATTTGGACAACACTCCCCTCCCTTTCCTGGCAAAGGTAAGACCCTTCTGGTGGACATTTTAATGAGGAGGTGGGTTAAAAGTTAGCTCAGCTCCTCCCCATTACTTCCTCTTGGGAGATGGAAGTAATCCTCTGGTGATAGGATTAGTCTACAGAAATTCAAGTGGTGTTGTCTCCACCACTTGAATTTGAGTTAAGAAGGTGGTGGGTGAGGTTACAAAGGTAGACAATACCCAGGGTGGAGATACAAAGTAGAATAATAAAATTGAGACTCCAATGACCTGAGGCTACCAGAGTAAAGGGTGGAGGTGATTACAAAAGCTTGACCTTTGGGCAAGTTTCTTCAGTGTGGGTGAAGGATAAAGTTACTAGGGTAAGGAGTTTAGACTCACGTTTTGTGAGGAAAGATTAAACCTATGCTAGCTTGATGAAGTCTTAAAATAATGAAAATCAGTTTTCAGTTTTAGACTTTCAACTTCCTGTATACCTTCCCAGCCATCCTCCCATCCAGCCATCACTTTGCCCATCCTTATCCTTCTTGACCTAGCATGTCATCTCTATTGATTACCCCCATACTCTCTTCACTGAGTTTTAGTCATAGTGCTTTCTTTTGATTCTCTTACATTTTCTGACCACTCCTGAATTTCCTTTGTTGTATCCTCAGCCATATTCTGCCCCCTCACAATGGATGATGGGACAGTTAAATGACAAAACACTCCTATGTCTTTGCCAAGAAAACCCCTAATACGGTCATGAAGCGTTAGATATGCTGAGCAAGAACAACAAACAATAAATGTACCCCAACGCTCTATCTTATCTGTCTAGACTCTCACAGTCAATCTATTGATTCCCATGGGTTTAATTATCATCTTCATGCAGATGGTTCCCAAATCTGGCTGTCCATCCCTAGTCCTCTGAGAGCTTGTCTGGCATCAGCTGCCCCTTGGACATTTCAAATACAATTCCCACAGGCATCTCAAAGTTAACATGTCTTAAACAGGACTCATCTCTCCTCTGCAAATGAGTCTCTCCCCCCACAACTTCCCTACGTCTGGGGAGGGCACCAGCACCCTTCCAGTCTCCCAGATTGACAAGTTTAGAGTTAACCTTGACTTCTTATCCTTACCCTGCACATCCAATTAATTGCCAAGTCTTGTCAAGTCTACCTACACACCTCTTTCATCTGTCCTTTCCATTCAAGATGATGGGGTGTGGGCCCAAGCCGAGACCTTTGTCCCTCATCCCAAAAAGAATTTGGGTCCCATTTGTCTACAGGCCTCAGAAAACCCTTAAACTTTCTTTCACTCAACTGGCCTTTCCTTGTCTCTTATTCTTATTCCTATGCAAGCCTTATCACCTAGGCCCTATCTCCCTCTAATGAAGCCTAGTATATTTCCCATCTTTGATTTTAATTAGACTCCATTCAACCTCTTCCTTCCCTGTCTTCCAGTTCTTTGTTACCCTAATAAAGCCTAGCCCTCCATTGCCCATTCCTAGATGACCCCATTCAACCTCCCAGACACTCCTATAGGGATTCTCTCTAAATCTTCCCCAGGCACCCCAGCTTCAGGATCCTCCTCCCAGCCCCTCCTCTGGTCACCACAAATTACTTGGCTGTATATAAGGTCCATCCTGGCCCCCATTTAAAGGCTGAGACTTCCTCATGCCCACTCGTCCTTACCAGTGTCACTAATGTTCAGATTCCTTAAGAGCCTGGCCTGTATGGTTCATCTCTAATAAACCTTGTCTTTGACTGATAGAAGACTTGGGTCAAATTCATTCAAGTGGGACCTGCGTATCATGATTTCGGGCCCCAGTGATGGGGTTGGGATCTAGACCCCAGAAAGGAAAAACCCTGGACTTTCCCACATGGCCAAATCTCTGGTGTTTGCCTGAGGCTATAATCCCATTAACTGGCCTTTCATTGTGGCTACACCCAATCTTCCAAATTCTGTTACCCTTAACCTAGTCTAGCCCTCTATTGTTTTACTTCCCTGTGGCCCCTGGCCATCTCCCACCCTTAATCCTAGCTAGGCTCCATTCTCCCTTGGCCACAAGGTCCAATCCTAGGCTTTCTATTCACCCCAAACTACTTGGCCACTCCTAGATTCCTCCCACAGTCTTTCTGTATATAAGGTCCATCTCACCTCCATTAAGGTGCTTAGAGTCTTAAAATCTAGCCAATAGTTTACTCATGTTCGTCCTCCTTGAGAGTCTGCCAATATGACGGATGTTCTAATAAACCTTATCTTTGACTGAAAGAAGGCTTGGGTTGAATTCTTTTAGGACCCGTGTGTTATGATATTGTGGTCCCAGCACCCCTGAACCACTAAACCTCATCACCAGTAGCCCTAGCATCTCCACCTCAACAAAGTGGTGTATTTTCAGGCCCATATTACCTCTTAACCTGAAATGACCTTCTAATTGATTGTCCTTCCTGAAGTGCCCACTCCCCCTTTCAATCTCTCTTATACTTAGCTGCCAGTGATTTTCTTAAAGTATAGGTCTGATCATATTACCTCCCAGCTCAACAAACTCCAAGTAGTTTCCTTTTCCCTTCAGGATCAAATAAGCTCCTGATTTGGCTTTTGAAGCTCTTCACACCTGGCCATTTCCTACCTTTCCAGTCTACTTAAACATTTACTCCCCCCGGCCCCATAATCTCTGTGATCCAGCCACACTGTCCTGCTTGCTATCCCTTCGACTTGACACTCCATCTCATTTCCATGTCTTTTCATTGACTTTTTCCCTAGGATGTTCTTCCTCTCAACCTCTAAGAATTCTTGGTTCCATTAAGACTAAACTCAGGTGCCATCTCCTCAAGGAAGCCTTTCATGTTCCCTCCTAGTTGCTAGTGTCCCCTTCTCTAAGTTTACTTTAAATCTACTCTTCATTGGTCTTTTTTGTTGTAGCTTATATGTGTTATCAGGGCAGCTAGATAGCACAGTAGATAGACTTCTAGGCCTGGAGTCAGGAAGACTTCTGAGTTCAAATCCAGCCTTAGACATTTACTAGCTGTGTGACCCCAGGGAAATCACTTAACCCTGTTTGCCTCATTTCCTCATTTGTAAAATGAATTGGAGAAGGAAATGGCAAACCATTCCAGTATTTCTGCCAAGAAAATTCCAAATGGGGTCAGGAAGAGTCAGACATTGATGGGGTATGGGCCCAAGCCAAGACCTTTGCCCCTTACCCCAAAAAGAATTTGGGTCCCATTTGTCTACTGGCCCTAGAAAACCCTTGGATTGTCCTTAAATTCTCTTACTTGATCAAGGAAATTTCTAATGTTTGCCTGAGGCCATAATCCTGTCAAATGGCCTTTCCTTATCTCCTATGCCCAATCTCCCAATTCTCTTTTACCCTTAACCTAGCCTAACCCTCCATTGTCTATTAGCTCCCACTGGCCCTCAGCTACTTCCCACCCGTTCTGCCTTCTGGTCACTCCCATGAAGATCCTCCCTAGACCCCTCCTCCAGTCATCCCAGCTTACTGGCCACTCCCATCAAGATACCCCTTCTCCCAGACACCTCCAATCACCCCAAACTACTTGGCCACACCTAGATCCCTCCCACAGTCTTTCTGTATATAAGATCCATCTTGTCTCCATTAAGGTCCTCAGATTCTTAAGGCTAGCTAATGCTCAGATTCTTAAGATCTGGCCTTCTTGCATTAGCGATACAAATGCTTAGATTCCTTAAGATACAAATGCTTAGATTCCTTAAGATACAAATGCTTAGATTCCTTAAGAGTCTGGCCAGTATGGTGGATCTTTAATAAACCTTGTCTTTGGCTGAAAGAAGGCTTGGGTCGAATTCATTTGGGCAGGACCTGCATGTTGTGATTTTGGGTTCCCAGAACCACAAACCTTTAAACCTCAGCAACATGACTGAACAGCAACATATATGTTATCTCCTGCATTAGAATGTGAATTCTATTGTTAAAGGGACTGTTTGATGATAGGGGCCATTTTTGTTTTTTCTTTGCCTTCTTAGTATGGTGCCTGGCACATAGAAAGAGCTTAAGTATGTATGCTATATGGCAAAGTTGTTGTTGATCTTCCCCCACTTCCCTAATTACTACTGTCTAATTATCTTTATTTTATATAGACTTATATGTGTTTATGTCTCCCTGAATAGAATATAACCTTCTTGAGGGCAAAGACTTTCATTTTTGCCTGTTTCCCACAGGGCCTAGCACATAGTTGGAACTTGATAAATACTTATTTGATTGATTGATCCATCCACTTGTGTACCCATAGAACTAACTAAAACAAGGCTGTTATAGCTTTGGTCCAGGGGTACTACTGTAGAAGACAAGGGATTACTGCTTCCTACAATAGTCCTCATACCTACCCCCTCCCTCTGCCCCACCCAGCAATTGGATGGTCTTGTCCCTTTTGTGTCTCCTCCGGCAGGGAGGGGAATTGTCCCTCTTTAACCACACCCCTTGAAACTAGCCCTCCCCACCTATGGATACTTGGGCCAAGGCCCTTCCTACTTTCTCACAGTTTCCTCACCATGGGATATTTCAGACAGGGCCTAGGCATGTCTCTCCAGCTCTCTCCTTACCTCAGTTTCTCTCTCTACATCACCCTATAGTTACCTTGCTCCTGGGGCTGCGAGACTCAGCATGCTTAACCAGGGTGTGGTGAGCCATGGCATTTCCATAGGCCTTTGAAGATGAGGCATTTGAGCAAATTATCTCAGCAACTGGGCAGGAAACTTGCTCAGATTGAGCCATTAGCATGCTTGGTCTAGAAGAGAAAGCACCTGGGTTTTGGAGTAGGATATACTCCAACTTTTTCTGCTTCAGAATGCCCTTAGGGGCTGTTGTGGGGACACCCCCACATTCTCTTTTTATGCAGAACCTACATTCCCTCTCCCTTTGTTTCTACCAACCCCAAGTTCCACTTTCTCCACCCTCAGCATCTAAATGGCTGCTATTTTCTTCTCTGCTGCTCTTAGGACAGTGGTTCTCAAAATGTTTCTTAACCAGAGAAGTGATCTGAAGGGTCCTCTATAAGACTTCCCTGGTGGAATGGGCAGAGAAGAACAATTTGTTCCAGTAGCCATGAAGGCGGCTAAAGCCAAGGCTGTGTAGACTTCGAGCTGGGTCAGACATGGAAGACAGGCCATTGCTAGTCATCTTGACTTTTGTCTTGTCACTGGACTCCAATGACTCTGGAAGAGAAAGTGAGGCTGATGATAAATCCAATTCACACAGGAGTCTAGACTTTACCTGCCCCACCTCACCCCCACCATGTCATTCATCCACTTCGAAAACAGGGCAAACACATATAGGAATCAAAGGATTGAGGAATTGGGAGGGAAATGGAGAGAACATCTGGACCAGTGGTGTCAAACTCTAATAGAAATGGATCCCTGTAGGCTGGGTATTGACTTCAAAAACCTCAAATTAACATTAGCTATGTTAATTTGTATTTTTATTTATTTTGTTAATCATTTCCCAATTATGTTTTAATATGTCTTAGGCCTCACTCTGGAGTTTTGAGGCTTGCAGGGGCCCTCAGGCCTCCACTTTGACACCTCAGTAGACCTTGGTCTCTTAAGTAGGGACCAACCCCAATGGGATGTGTGAGTAGCCAGAAGTTCAGAAGATGGGTTGAATCCCACCTGTTCCAGGAAACCAGTTGTTCTGCTTGTCTCCAACTTAACCACATCTAGAATTCTCTCCCTACTGCCTGCGCTTCACTTCCTTTCTTGTTTGAACTGACTCTTCCTGAGGGCAATTATTACCAACCTGCCATACACTTACAATCTTAGCCTTACAGTGATATTGGAAAAACTGGTACCACCACCCTCACCCCATCACTTTGTGGCTTAGGCAGATGCTTCTCAAAGGGCAAGAGCTGTGCTTACAGCATTAATTAGTGAGTTGAGAGTCCCTCCTCCCCTCTTAGTTTGGGGTAGGCCAGAGCATGTTGAATTACTAG
The DNA here is from genome assembly GCF_900497805.2 of Vombatus ursinus. Lineage (NCBI taxonomy): Eukaryota > Metazoa > Chordata > Mammalia > Diprotodontia > Vombatidae > Vombatus > Vombatus ursinus. The sequence goes on from NW_020954585.1 coordinate 44,168,332, forward strand.
ATTTAAAACTAGAAGAGATCTTAGAGATCATCTACGGACTCCAGACCTTGTTTTACAGATGAGGAAACTGAAGCCCAGAAAGGGGAAGTAACTTTCTCAAGGTCACACAAGAACAGAGCTACCTTTCAAACCCAGATTTTTTTGCTGCCCAAATGGCTGTTATTTCTTTTTACCGACCAGAAAAATTATTTTTGTGCTTCTACCCATACCTTCCAAACCAGTCTAGTGGTGGGCACAATCTGAACCTTGGATGTGGGGAGGAGGAACTCCATTTCACAAGTGCTGAGAGGGTGATCTTTCATGACCTAATAACAGAAAAGGAACAGGCAAAGGAGGTGCTAAACTAACTAAAAATGAACCAAACCAAAAAATGAACTGCCCTTTATGAGGTGTGAATAAATCCCTTTAGTGAATCAGAAAGGAACAGGAATTTGACAAGTCATTTTATTGGTATAGGATGCAGGTAGGGACCTTCTCTGGGCAGCCGGTGATGCAATGGATAGAGTGCCTGGCCTGGAGTCAGGAAAACTCGTCCGTCCTCTGAATTCAAATCTAGCCTCAGACACTTACTAGCTCTGTGATGCTGGGCCAATCATTTAACTCTACCTCAGTTTCCTTATCTGTAAGATGAGCTGCAATGAGAAGAAGATGGTAAACCACTTCAGTATCTTTGCCAAAAAAATCCAAACGGGGTCACAGAGTCACACGACTGAACGACACCTTCTCTGAGATTTGTTGTCTTTGAGAGTCCTCTAGAGCAGTGAGAACATGTCAGATGCAGGACTTGAATACGGGGGCCTTGGTTCTAAGACCACTTATCTAATGTAAAGGGATTTATGATTTTCGTATTAGTTGATGTGATATGTGTAATGAATCTGCTAATCATTTAGATTTTTCAGAAATGCCATTTCACCAGCAGATTCTTGTTGGGAGTCAGAGACTCACGATGCCGCTTAAAGTTATCAATTAATTGATAGTTCCCACATTCTTGTGCCTACGTACCTTAAGTCAAGTGAATCAAAGATTGTAAAACTCGCTCCTTCACAGAACTCTGATTCTGAGCCCCACCAAGTAATCACTATTTGAGAACTGTTCCCAAAGGACTCAAGAACACTTGTATTCTTTTCTTTTCTTTTTTTTGGCGAGGCAATCCGGGTTAAGTGACTTGCCCAGGGTCACACAGCTAGTGAGAAGAACACTTGTATTGTATTATGCTTGTGGGCTTGCCGTGAGAAACTACTGAGGCCCTAAAAATGGTTGTGTTGTAATCCACCTCTTTCTGCCCCCCCCCTTGTGATTTATGTATATAATCTTTGCCTTTACTGCCATATGATGAGCGCTCCTTCTCAGGAGGTTGTTGTTGTTGTTTGTCCTCCTTTTTTCTCAAAGAGGACCATGACATCAGGAAAGTGATGTCATGACATGCAAGTGAATTGGATTGAAGTGAGAGAGGGCTGTGCAAAGTCATCAGCCTCACCTTCCCCTCTGGAGCCACCTGGGTCCAGTGGCCAGATAGTAGGTCAGGGCGACTAGAGATGGCCCCCTCTCAAGAGAATTCCAGGTCTGCAAACCTGGATCCCTACTCTGAAATTAATTAATCAAACTGCTACTTGATTCCTGACACACACGTCATTGACCCAATCAGTTTCCAGCCATTCCCAAGTTAGAGACCATTCCGGTCTGGAATGCATTTAAAATCCTGTTAACACTACTAAGCCATTCTGTCTGTCAGAAGGGTTAAACTTAATTCAGCCCAGTGAATTCAGGAAGGAGACTGGGAAAGGAATCCAGATCCTGCCGACATCTATAGAACGATACTTGGAGCTGGGAAAAAGAAAGCCCGGAGGCCCCGTGGAGCTGAGAGAATGGAAGGGTGTGAGAAGAGACACAACCGCCCCAGACAAAATCAAGGCTGTTTGGGTCAATGGCGCATAAGCAGTATTGGGCAGCTAGGTGGTACTAGCTAGAGTGCCTGACCTGAAGTTAGGAAGACTCAACTTCTCAAGTTCAAATCTGGTTCAGACACTTTGTGTGACCCTGGGCAAGTCACTTAACCCTTCTTGCCTCAGTTTTCTCATCTGTAAAAGGAGCCAGAGAAGGAAAATGGCAAACCACTCCTGTGTCTCTGCCAAGAAAACCCTCAATGGGGTCATAAAGAGTCACCACTGAATGACAGTGATATCAGGAAAGACGCTGAATTGCTGAAACCATCTTCGGATTATAGATTCTGAGACAGTAGTCCTTAATCTACTTTCTCCTGCTTCAGGGGAAGTCTGAAACCTTTCCTTCCAGAGATGGGAAAGTCTATTTATCCCCTTTGCTTTAAATATTTACTTTATAAACACTATTTGCCACACGATTTTGCTACTCTGCTAGTACTTATGGGAAATTAAAGGGCAATTGATCAGGGAGCTATCTCCAGAGGAAAAAGAGACAGAGCTAACAATTGCCAAGGTGCTGTTTCTGGCTTAGGGCTGAAAACTGGCTTGATGGTTTTATGGAAACCCTGCAGGATGTGACCAAGTCCTCAATCAATTTTTTTTTTTTTTTTTTTTTGTAAGTGACAAGTGTCTGAAGCTGGATTTGAACTCAGGTCCTCCAGACTTCAAGGCCAGTGCTCAATCCACTGCACCACCTAGCTGCCCCAGTTTTCAACCAATTTGAACAGATTTCCTTATGGTGCCAGTTGTAATTCTTTGACTAATTCCATCCTGGAGAGAACCAAGACTTATTCACACCTCTAACTTTTTCCAAAGGGACGTGTTCTCACTTGATAAAGGTATCTAGGCTAAGTGGGGGGGAAGGATTGATGGATAACCTCATCAATTCCTTACATAAGGCAATGAGTCAGTGGTAGAATGGGGGAATTAGGAGTGGCTGAACCATTCTCTACTCACTACCCACAACACACCGCTGCTACAATATGTAAGAAAACAGAGATTTAGAGAAATTAAGTAATTAGCCCAAGATCACAGAGCAAGGATGAGAACTCAAGTATGTTGAGCCCTAATGCAGCATTATTTCCACTATGTTGATATGTTGTTTAGGTACACCAAATTAAGAATTAGGTATTTTTCCCTGCTGGGTGTCACTCTGGGTCAAAGGTATCAAGACTGTGGGAGCCTGAAAGCAAAAGCCACTGGGTAATAGGTACCTTATTGCTGCTTACTTCAAAATTTAATTAATTCCAAGGCACCTGGGCTTGTTTATTGTTGTTGTTCAGTTGTTTCAGTCACGTCTGACTCTTTGTGACCCCATTTGGGGTTTTCTTGGCAAAGATGCTGTAGTGGTTTATCATTCCCTTTTCCAACTCATTATATAGACAAGGAAACTGAGGCAAACGGGGTTTAGTGACTTGTCCAGGGTCAAGTGCAGTTAATAAGTATCTGAGGCTGGATTTGAACTCAGGTCCTCTTGACTCCAGGCCTGGCACTCCATCCACTGTGCCATCTAGCTGGCCCCAAATGATATAGTTCATAGATTACAGAATCATAGATTTAGACCTAGAAGGATCATTTGTTGTTGTTGTTGTTGAGTCAGTTCAGTTGTGTCCTATTCTTCATGATCCCTTTTGGGTTTTCTTGGCAAAGATACTAGAGTGGTTTGCCATTTCCTCATTCTCATTTTACAGATGAGAAAACTGAGGCAAACAAGGTTAAGTGACTTGCCCAGGGTCACAAGCTAGTAAGCGTATGAGGCTGGATTTGAACTCAGGAAAATGAGTCTTTCTGACTCTAGGCCTGGCGCTCTATGCACTGTGCTATCTCGTTGCCCAAGTGCTATATAAATGTCCGTTATAAACAATAGGGGAATAGCTGAAGACATAGATTCCCTGGGCTCAGGCAATAATGCATGAAAGAGCAGCTCCAAGGAGCACAGGAGTGGACTCCAGGGCGACTACTAAGTTTTCTAGCTCATTCTTTATGTTATTGCTCATTTATCTAGATGTGTTCATCTTGGACTATGCGTCTTGTTCCTATAGCATTAATGTCTTGTTTCAGTCAGAAAAAATGTTCTTGGTAAAGGGCAAACTTCAGCTTGGGAATGTGAACAGTAGACATCTATATCCAATCCATCTATTTTTTCCCCAAAGCAAGTTGGCTCTTTTTTTGGGGGGGGGCACAAAGTATCTTTCTAGTTTCTTCATTTTCCCTTGGCCTTTCATCACCCAACTTCTTCCCCTCATTTCCTCCCCACTCCCCCCAAAAAAACCCAGCACTGATTTGAGTGAAAAGCGGGATAGTTTGGAAATAAATTTCTTCCTTAGGCTACCTGGGAATCCCCCGGATTTTTTCCCCAAATATTTTTAAAATAATATGATCTTGCTGCCATCTGCTGCCCTCTGCTTCTGGAATCATGTGCTATGCCAGATCTTCTGCTCCTTTGGCATTAGCAATGAATCAAGATGTGCAAAATGTTGAGGCAACAGAAAGGAATATAAGGAAGGAAGGAAGGAGGAAGGAAGGAAGGAAAGAAATTAGCGAGGCATAGGGGGATAAAAGCATGTCAGCTATTTTAGAGATAGCAAAATGCACACAATTTTGAAGAGATAGGAGTCTGAATATAGAGGAAACAACACTGATGTGGGAGGTAGCAGATCAGGATTCTAGTCCTACTTGTATCATTTACTGTGTGATCTTGAGTGACTTGAATAATGTCTCTGGGCTATAGTTTCCTCATCAGGAAAACAAAGGGACTAGATTAGAATGAATGATGATCTCTAATGTCCTTCTAAAACTCTGTCTCTTTTGCTATTCCTTTAAATATTTGGATCAAGTTATTTACAGAACGTGGGGTGTGAATATTCATAAAGAAGCACCTCTAGGAATTTATTGTTTTCATGACTCATAGAATCAATTCAACACACTAAAATTTTTAATATTTAATGTATGTATTTTGTTTTGGCTCATCAGCCATTTTCCAATAACTACTGTTTGTCCCCATAGTACCTTCCCTTAAAAAACCAAGTTAAACTGTTGTCAATATTGGACCATTGTCTGATATAATACTTGTGATCTGTAGACCATATAACTTTCTACATTTAATAGTTTACTATTTTTTAATAGTGAGGAAGTAAATATGTCTTAATATTATTAGTCATCTAGAACCAGTAATGGCCACTATATTTTTAAAAAATGAGTTTTATTGATGCCTTCTGTTTTTACATCACAGCTATTTTGAGAATTCCTTCTTCCCCCTCCAGATTGAACCCTGTCTTGTAACAAAGGAAAGAAATTAAGCAAAAAATCAAATAGGATGATTTCATAGCCTTTGTTTCTTTGCAGAGCAGAGGGAGAAATGTTTCATATCTGTTCTCTGCAACCATTATTGTTTTTTTCAGTTACTCAGAATATGGCCTCTTTTTTAGTGATTGTTTAATTTACAATCCTGTGGTTGTAGCATACTTAATGGGGGACTGGCCAATAATAGTCCAGTCCGAGAAGCATGTACTGCTTAATACCATTCCCTGCCTGGAGGCTAGGAGTGAGCCTGTCTCTGGAAGCTCATGATAACATGGCATGGAAAGACCCTGCTCTTTACTTTGGATCATGTGCAAATATTTCATAACTGTTTCTTGTCTGCTTACTCCTTGGTGGAAAAAAAAAAGGCCTTTTTTTACCTATGAACAAGAGCTGAGTGTGTTTACAAAGACATTAAGTAGTCAAATCAGGTTCTCTGTCTCTGTCTCTCTCTGTCTCTCTCTGAATCTCTGTCTCCTTTCCTCTCCCTCTCCCTCTCTCTCTCTCTCTCTCTCTCTCTCTCTCTCCTTGAGAGGAGGATGAAGTACTGTAAGACTCTGGGTGGGAAGAGAGAGGCCTCAGAGTTAGGCCTTCATTTCCCCACCTGCACTGCTGCCATGCATTCCACAAATACATGGCCCTGCTGTTACTTCTGTCCCTGCAGTGTCTATTCTTTCCTGATCTTGAGTGGAGTGGTGGAGATGGGACAGACTACTACCACCTTGTGAGCTTTAAGTTTGGGAGAGCCTGCAGAGTTTGACAGCGTCTGTAGTCAATGTAACCTAGAGAAGTAAAGTACAAGGCCCAGCCCAGCAGGGAATCTACCTGGTGGCCAACATACCATGTCCTACACAGCAAGGGAGCAAACCATCTAGAAGCTATGCCACACGTGGAGGTGAACTTGGTGAGACAGATGCATTGTACCAGCCACTTTAATTGTGAATCTTCTCTCCACAAGGACCAAGGTGGAAAAGGGGAAAGTTTCCCCCCAGTTTGGAAGGGCATATCTGTATTTCTTTTCTTGCTATATATTCTCAGTGAATAATCTTATGCAAAAGCTAATTGATGTTAATTGGTTAGTTAACACGGAGGGGAGGGCAGGAATCATTGGATCAATCAATGATATAGGAGAGATACTAACCAGCACTGGCAAATGATATTGGGGAACATAGTGGAATGGGGACTTGAGACCCTTCAGCTCTTTACAAGTCCCCTTAAACTGAGAAGGAGATGTATTTACCCCACAGGGGCCCGACTTGCCAGTGTGAGGAGTGTGAGTCTGGGTAAGGCCCGCTTCCCCTACCCCCAACTCACCTTTGAGTCAATATATCCTACAGACATTATGTTCTTTTAGTTCTGCTTAATTTAGTCGGTCCATGTTATTTTTGTTGGTCATCATGTTTAATCTAAATTCTGTTGTTTTTCAACGTTTCCTTCATTCACATTATTGTGGTCAGTGTATATATTGCCTTCTTGGTTCTTTCTCTTCTCTGCATTATTTCATATAAGTCTTCCCATGGTTCTGAATTCTTCATCTTCATCATTGCTTGTGGTACAATGTTACATTCATATGTCACAGTTTGTTCAGCCATTCCCCAGATGATGAGAGCCTAATTTCCTTCTAGCTTTTTGGTACTGCAAAGAGTAATGCTGTGATGTAGAGGACCTTCCTATCATTAACCATCACTGCATCAAAATGTATGAATGGTTTTGTGACTTTTTCTCATATGCAGTCAGTTCTGCTATAATGCTTGTTTTCAAAATGTGAATTTATGTATATGGATATGATGTATTAAGGAACAATTTGAACAACTGCTTATGCACAATTTCATCTTTGAAAAAGAGCCAGAATTCAGAAAACTTCACCACTTCACAATAACTCCCAAGCTGCAACCTTTCCAATGTCCATGTTCACAAGTTCACTTAAGCCTTTTTCAAGTAAAAGTGGCATATCTTCTGGTGCAGTTGGAGTTGTGGGTGGAGGAGGGCTGGTATTCACCCAAGAACTCTACCCCTTGACACCTTTGGGCTGAGACCTCTGTCTCACCCAGTAGCTAGCCTTTGACTTTGTGTGGAAACAAGGGCTTACAAGCTGAGCAGCAGCCCAAGGCTGGGGATGCCGTCACCATTTATTGTAGTATTTATGTATTTCTTAGCCATTTAACGGGTATAAAACTATACTACCATTTTTCTTAGGTTCCTACCTCTCTAATGTGTCACAAAATTTTTGGGTGCTGTCCCCCAACCGTAAGGCAGCTGGTGGTTCAATGGATAGAGTACTCAGTCTGGAGTCAGGAAGACCTGAATCCAGCCTCATACACTTTCTAGCTGCGTGACCATGGGTGAGTCACTTAACCTCTGATTGCCTGACAAAAAGAATTCACCAGAAAAGGAAATGGAAAACCACTCTAGTATCTTTGCCAGGAAAACCCTATGGACCATTGGTCCACAGGGTCACAAAGAGTTGAACATGACTGAAGGAGTGAACAACAAAGCCCTCCCACCCCATTTTTGACATAAACCCTGTGAGATTATAAACTCTTTGAGGGCTGGGACTATCTTTGGCCTCTTTTGTATCCTCAGTGCTTACTTAGCACAGTGTCTGGCACATAGTAGGCATTTAATCAATGTTTATTGATTGATTTGTTTGTATTGCATCTGTAATCCTTGGCTCACAGGACCATTTGCATAAGACTTTCCTCATTGGTGAAGACTGATTACTCAGCATTCCAGACTGTTCGAAAGGTGGAGTGGGTGAGAGCCCAGAGATCCTGGTCTCCTGGCTTCCAGCTTTGAAAGAAAGACTTGTGATAAAAATCTGCAATAAAGAGAAACTGAGTCACAAAGTTTCAAGCATGATCAATCAATTAGCAAGGCTAGCAATTGCCAATAAAAGGCTCCTCAGTAGCTAAGGATTCATCTGACAATCAAGGCAGTTATTTTGTAGTCATACAGAGGAAAATACAGTGACATCAGTCTGGTGCAACAGAGGCAGATCTCACTTCTGACTGGTTAGTGCTAAGGTCACTTAACCACAATTTATGTCAGTTTAATCACCAGGTAGACTAACATCCTCTGGGATCTCAGTAGTTGGCAATTTTTGAGGTAGAACAGGACACTTGTGGTTTATGTGCTAGCAAATTCTGACAGATTAGGATAAAACTGAGGATATTGTGGCTGGAAACTCCTGAGAAAGGAAACTTAGTGGGTGGAAAGTGATGGGGAACAGGCTCAAGTGGGGGGCCAAAAAACCCTTCTTTGAACTTCCCTTGAACTCTCTGAAGCTATAGTCCTATCAACTGGCCTTTGCTTATCTCCTAAACCCAATCTCCCAATTCTTTGTTACAGTAATTGAGTCTAGCCCTCTATTGTCTTACCCCTGGATGCCCCCTCCCCCCCCATTTTCTATCCTTGATCTTAATCTAGACCTCATTCAACCTCCCAGTCACTCCATCAAGATCCTCCTTTCACCCCAGCTTACCCATCAAGATACCCCTTCTCCCAGACCCCTCCTCCAGTCACCCCAAACTACTTTGCGATTCCTAGATCCCTCCCATAATCTTTCTGTATATAAGATCCCTCCTGGCCTCCATTTAGGGTTGAGACTTCTTCATGGCTGCTTCTCTTTAGGAGCATCACAAATGTTCAGATTCCTTAAGAGTCTGACCAATTTGGGCTGATCTTTGATAAATCTTGTCTTTGGCTGAAAGAAGGCTTGGGTCAAATTCATTTGGGCAGGACCTGCATGTCCTGATTTTGAGGTCCCAGCTACCTCTAAACCTCAACAGAGAGTGGCTGCTTGTGTTGCAAAATAGGTGATTAACGGCTTTAGGCTTATGGAATTCAGAGGGAATTCAAATTCACATATTAAGAGAGAACTACTAATACACAGCAATTTGATCATTAATGCAGAGCAAATTGATTAAACTTAATAAAATAATACAAAATCAAGTGGGGTATCAATTTTCATTTCTACCTGTGGGGAAGAATGTAGAGAAGCCAGTACTTCAACCAAGTCCCTTTTCCAGCTTAGTACACTGGATACTTCAGGAAATGTCCCATTAGTGATAAGTACAGGCCCAAGCTGAGACCTTTGCCCCTTATCCCAAAAAATAATTTGGGTCTCATTTGTCTACAGGATTCTCCTTGAATTCTCCCACTTGATCTAGGAAGTCTCTGGCATTCCCCTGAGGCTATAGTCCCATCAACTGGCCTTTCATTATTGCCTAAGCCCAATCTCCCAATTCTCTGTTACCCTTAACCTAGCCCAGCCCTCCATTGTCTATTACCTCGGAAGGCTTCTAGCTACTTCCCACCCTTGGTCCTATCTAGACCCCATTCTCTGACCTCCCAAATCACTCTCTTCAAGATCCTTCCTAGATCCCTCCCACAGTCTTTCTGTATATAAGGTCCATCATGTCTCCATTAAGGTGCTCAGATTCCTTAAGAACCTAGCCAAAGCCTCAAGTTTTTACAATCTAGCCAATAGCTCATAAATGTTTAGATTCCTTATGAGTCTGGCCGATATGGTGAATCTTTAGCAAATTTTGTCTTTGTCTGAAAGAAGGCTTGGGTTGAATTAATTTGGGCAGGACCTGTGTATTGTGATTTTGGGGTCCTAGCACTCCTAAACCTCTCGACATCAACATTGGGTCAGATCTGAGACTCTCTCTTGATTGAACTGTTCTCTTGCTCCCAGTGGGAGACCTCATTTACTCTGTGTATTACTTGGCATGTATTCTCATATGTATACTTTCTCTAATTTCAGTTTGCTGTCTATTTGAACGGATGATTTTATTTGCTATTTACTAGGTATATTCGTTGAGGGACTGGAATTTGGTGGGAAGGGGAGTTAAGCCTGGGATACATAGCTTAGGCACTCCTTCCCCAATTAAGGGGTGGCAATCAAGAGCATGGTCTGAACCTAAAAATTATTTCCTCTAGACTAACAATATTTATTTGTTTATTTAATTTTATTTTTTTAGGCAATTTGGGTTAAGCGACTTGCCCAGGGTCACACAGCTAGTAAGTATCAAGTGTTTGGTCTGAGGTCACATTTGAACTCAGGTCCTCCTGACTTCAGAGCCAGTGCTCTATCCACTGCGCCACCTAGCTGCCCCTAGACTAACAATATCTAAAGGGAGTAGTTTGCTGTAATTCTCGTCTTTCTTTGAAGAGAGTAGAGAGGCCAGCCTTTGTCCCCAACTTCCTGCTTCCCCTCCTGGCAGGAATTAAAATCTCCCGTGAAAGGTGAGGGAAGGAGATTCTAGATATATCTATTGTCTGCTCTATCTGGGCAGACTCATGTGGACATAATGGGCAAAACACAGCAATACCCACACATCCCTGCACACAATTTTATATAACATAGCAGGAATGCATATGTCATCTTATAACACAACTGACTGTCATTTCGCATATTTGGACTAGTTCCCAGCTCCACCAACAGTATTTTAATGTATCTCAACACATTTATTAAATGCTGTATTAAACGTGCTAGGGACAAAAAGTCAAAGAAATTAAGCAGTCTCTGTCTACACAGACAAATATTTTAGAACAAGGTCGTTTGAGAAAGGAAAGGGTGCTAATGCCTGGAGGAATCAGGAAAGGACTTTACAGAGAGGTAGAACCCGAGCTGAGTTTTGAAAGAAGTTGAGAATTCCAAGACATAGGAATAAGAAGGGAGATCATTCCAAGCATGAATGATAGCCTGTTCAAAGGCATGGGGACAGGCAATAGAATACCAAGTTTGGGGTACAGCAAATAGGCCAAAGTGGCTGGAATGAATGTAGACTACAAAGGAGAGTAATACTAAATAGCTAGAAAGCTAAATAGATGTGACAGATTGTGGATACCTTTAAATACCAAGCTGAGGATTTGCATTTTATGTTATCTTAGAGACAATAGGGAGGCACTGAAGATTTTTGAGCAGGAGAGAGATATGATCAAACTGGAATTTTTGGAATACTAATTTGGCAGCTCTGTATACAGGAAACCAAGCAGCTGTTAACAATAGTCAGGGCAGAGGTGATAAGGTCCTGAAGTGGTGGTATTGTTAGAAAAATCTGAAACAAAAATCTATCACAGGAGTGAGTGAAGGAAAGCCTTTATTACAAGATGCAGGCCCACCAAACTCTAGTAGCCTAGTAGCACATGGGCGCTAGTTCAGCAGTAGAATCAACTTTTAAATAGTAAGATCCATACTCCACCCACCTGAGCCAGGATTGGATCAGCTCATCTGAGTTATACTCTTCCTGAACTGCCCATCCCACATTCCTCAATGTTACTCCTTGTCATGTATCCCATGTTCAAAAATGGCGGCTATCTCCACCCTTGGGTGTGTCAGTTAATATTCAATAAGCTTATTAAGCAAGCTCAGTGGAGAAAAGACTTTGCCCTGTCAAGGTTCCATCCTTGATCCCTATGGGTTGCAACCAATTTAGCCTTCAGGGCTCTTTCTTAAGGAACTAGTTGTTTGCAGAATGTTTGGGTCACTTTCTGATTGGTTGATGCACAAGCTCTTGGAAGTCCTTCTCAGAATCCCTTTGTGCTGTTGTGGAAGCCTAACTCCTAATCCTTTCTCACAGTATCATGAGTGGAGAGAAGGGAGAAGAATCATAGCATCTCAGAGCTGAAAGGGCCCTCAGAATCCAAGGGGTGGTTTTGAAGGTAGTGATGTGGTTTAGAGGTTCAGGGGTGCTTGGACCCCAACATCACAACACACGGGTCCTACCCGAAAGAATTCGACCCAAGCCTTCTTTCAGCCAAAGACAAGGTTTATTAGAACATCCATCATATTGGGCAGACTCTTAAGGAGTCTGAAAGCCTGTGAGGTATTGGCTTATTGCCTAGATTATAAGAATCCCAGCATCTAAATGGAGACAAGATGGACCTTATATACAGAAAGCCTGTGGGAGGGATCTAGGAGTGCCAAGTAGTTTGGGGTGATGGGAGGAGGGGCCTAAGGAGATCTGGATGGGAGTGGCCAGTAAGCTGGGGTGAACAGAACTCCTGGGACCTGGACAATGGAGCCTCCCTAGGATTAAGTGTGGGAAATGGCCAGGGGCCAAAGGGAGGTAGATTGGGTGTAGCCACAATGAAAGGCCAGTTGATGGGATTATAGCCTCAAGGGAATGCCAGAGTTTTGGCCAGGTGGGAAAGTCCAGGGTTTTTCCTTTCTGGGGCCCAGATCCCAAACCAATCATTAGCATCCCTCACATGTGGTTATTTAGGTTTAGCTGGTAGCCCACCCATAATAGACAAATCCACCAGCTCTTGGGGTAACCCATTCCATATTTGATTACTCTAATCATTAGAGTATTTTCTGTCATAATGAGCAGAAACTTTTGTAAATGGTATTTTATTTTTTTTCAATTACATGTAAAGATAGTTTTCAACATTCATTTTTATAAAATTTTGAGTTCCAAATTTTTCTCCCTCCCTCCTCTCTCTCCTCAAGAAGGCAAGCAATCTGGTATAGGTTATATGTGTGCAATCATGTTATTTCCACATTAGTCATGTTGTGAAAGAAGAAATAGAACAAAAGGGAAAAACCACAAAAACAAAAAAAGTGAAAATAGTATGCTTTTGATGAGGTCTAGATTCTTGGGGTTCTGGGACCCTGAAACAGCACAGTGGGTCCTGCCTGAAAAAATTTGACCCAAATCTTCTTTTAGCCAGAGACAGAATTTATTAGAGATAAACCATACAGGCCAGACTCTTAAGAATTTGAACATTAGTGACACCGTAAGGATGAGCAAGGATGAGAAAATCTCAGCATTTAAATGGGGGCCAGGGTGGATCTTATATGCACTCAAATAATTTTGGGTGTTTGGAGAAGGGGCTGGGAGAAAGATCCTGAAGCTGGGGTGGGTTTAGGGAGAATTCCGATTGGAATGTCTGGGAAGTTGAATAGACTATGGGAATAGATAATGAAGGGAACTGGAAAGAAGAGGTTTGAATGGAGTTTAGATAAGATCCAAGGTGGGAAATACACTAGGGCTTCATTAAGTTTTCAAAGGGGGACTGGGAAAGTGGATAAGGAAAAGCCATTGAGTGGAATATAGCCTCAGGTAACCATTTGAGACTAGAGTGAGTTTAAGGGTTTTCTGGTAGACAAATGGGACCCAAATTCTTTTTGGGGCAAGGGGCAAATGTCTCTGCTTGGGCCCATACCCCATCACTTTGATCTGCATTCAGATTCCATAGTTCTTTCTCTGGATGTGGATAGCACTTTCCATCATGAGTCTTTTGGAATTGTCTTGGATCATTGTATTCCTGGGGAGAGCTAAGTCTATCAAAGTTGATCATTACACAATGTTGCTGTTATTGTGTGCAATGTTCTCCTGATTCTGCTTACTTCACTCAGCATCAGTTCTTGTCTCTTTCCAGGTTTTTCACCTGCTCACCATTTCTTTCTTTCTTTCTTTTTTTTTTTAAGATTAATTAATTTATTTGTTTTTAGTTTTCAACATTTGCTTTTATAAGATTTTGAGGTCTAAATTTTCCCCCCTCCCCCTTCCCTTCCCCCTCCCCAAAATGCATGCAGTATGATATAGGCTATATTTGTATAATGGTATAAAACACATTTCCACATTAGTCATGTTGCAAAAGAAAAATCAGAACAAAGGGGGAAAACTACAAGAAAGAAAAAACAAACAAAGAAAAAGAGAAAATAGTGTGCTTTGATCTGCATTCAGACTCCATAGTTCTTTCTCTTTGGATGCTGCTCATCATTTCTTATAGCATAATAGTATTCCATTACATTCATGTACCACAACTTGTTCAGCCATTCCCCAGCTGACAGGCAATACCTCAACTTCCAATTCTTTGCCACCACATAAAGAGCTGCTATAAATACTTTTGCACGGTAGGTCCTTTTCTCTTTTTAATGATCTCTTTAGGATATAGACCTAGTAGTGGTATTGCTGGATCAAAGTGTATGCCCAGTTTGATTGCCCTTTGGGCTTAGTTCCAAATTGCTTTCCAGAATGGCTGGATCAGTTCACAACTCCACCAATAATAATGAGCAGAAACTTTGACAAGCTGGAATGATGGGTCATAGTGCATAAGATGAAATTTAATTGAGATCAATGTAAAGTCCTTCATTTGCATTAAAAAATTAACTTGGAGAAGGCACAGCTAGAAGATAGTCCATGTGAAAAAGATCTGCATGGTTTAGAGGGTTAATAGCTCAAGACTTTGTCAGTGTGGCAGAGTGAATCAGATGCTTAACTTGGAGTCAGTCCACCTCTGACACTAACTAGCTGTGTGACCCTGGGCAAGTCACTTAACTTTTGTCTAAGTTTCCTGATCTAGAAAATAAAGAGTTGGATTAGATGTCTTCTAAGGTCCCTTCTAATCCCAAAGCTATGATTCTTTGGTCATATCTGTCCACAGTATGACATGGCAGCCAAAAAATCCTGATGTTGGGGGCAGCTAGGTGGCGCAGTGAATAGAGCATTGGCCCTGAAGTCAGGAGGACCTGAGTTCAAATTCAACCTCAGAGCAAACACTTGACACTTACTAGCTGTATGACCCTGGGCAAGTCACTTAACCCCAATTGCCTAAAAAAAACCCAAAACCCTGATGTAATCATAGGTCACATTAAGAAAAGCACAAATGTAGGCTGAAAAAAGATCTTATTTCAGGGCAGTGCATTAGCTCACGTGGTGTTCTGGTAAATGTTTAACAACCAGCTCTCAGGGACAGGGGAAAGTATACATGCTACACTTTTAAGTTTAATCTGCATTATCAGTCTTTTGGAAGGAATCTAAAAAGGTCATCTAGTCCAACCTGCCTTTTACAGATAAGGAAACCAAGACCCAAGTTGGTTAGGTTACATGCCCAAGGTAGTAAAAATCAGAGATAGGTCCTCTGACACCAGAGACACTGCTCTTCCCAGTTGGTCAGCCAACAAGCATTTATTAATCACTTATTGTGTACCAGGCATTGTGCTATAAGCTCTGGGGATATAAAGAAGGGCAAGAAATTGTACCATATGTACTCTTCTAAGGGCAGACTGTATCTTAAATTCAGGTGAATTTCAGAAAAATCTG
Source organism: Vombatus ursinus (assembly GCF_900497805.2). NCBI lineage: Eukaryota > Metazoa > Chordata > Mammalia > Diprotodontia > Vombatidae > Vombatus > Vombatus ursinus. Next base: position 44,183,630 of record NW_020954585.1, read on the forward strand.
GAAAGAAAGACTTACCTGAACTGATGCTGAGTGAAGTGAGCAGAATCAGGAGAACATTGTACACAGTTCCATATTGTGTTCTGTTCTGGGTAAAACTTGTCAGGAAGGACAATCAGGATGGTAAGGAAACTAGCAACTAAGGCTAGAGAAAAGATGATTTAGGGGAAGATACAATAGCTACCTTCAGGTATCTAAAAGGCAGAACTACGAGGAATGGGGGTTAGTTGCAGAGAGACAGAATCCTGTTTGACATTAGGAAAACCTATCAATGAGAGCTATCCAAAAGTAGAAAGGTTTGACTCCAGAGGTAGCAGGCCTTTCACCATGAAAGGAAGGAAGGAAGAAAGGAAGGAAGGAAACAAGTATTTATTAAGAGCCTACGATGTGCCAGGCACCATGCCAAGCACTTTGGATCCTCACAACAATCCTGTGAGGTAGGTGCTATTATGATCCCCATTTTACAGTTTAGGAAACTGAGGGAGGCAAAGTTTAAGTGACTTGCGCAGGGTTCCACCACTAGTCAGTGTCTGAGTCTTTATCTGAAGTCTGGTCTTCTTGACTCCAGGTCTGGAGATCTGGCCATGGTACCACCTAGCTCTCTGTGGAGTGGATGACCATCTGTTAGGGATATAGACAGGCTCCTGTTCAAGGACGGGATTCAAATTGTATTAGATGACTTTAAAGGTCTCTTCCAATTCCGAGATGCTGTGAATCTGTGAAAACTGCCCATCAGCAACTCAAATTCAGGGCTCATTTCTACTTTCTGGGGCAAAATAGAACAAATCAAATCCATGGGATAACTCTTCAGCAGTCTAAGATGGCTATTCTGTCTCCTAAGTCTTCTCTTCTCCAGATTACATACTCCTAGCTTATAATTGGGAAAAAATAAAATATTAAATTTAAGGACAAAAAAAAATGACACACACACCTCCCAAATACTCCTAGTTCTTTCAATCCATATGGCATGGTTTACAGATTCTCCCAGTCTTCTGAATGGGCCACGACCTTCCTAAAACATATGGCATCCAGCCTGAACACAGTACTCCAGATAATGGTCTGGACAGGGTATGATGGGACCACCTCATAACCTACTTCATTATGGATACTCTGGTCCCATTAACATAGACGTAAGTTCATTGTGGCTTTTTAGGCTTGCATGCCACATTGTGACTCACATCAAGATTCAGTCTTCTGAAACTCCCAGGGCTCTTTCTTATGAACTGTTGTCTAGCCCAACCGTTGCTATCCTGAACTTGGATAGTTGCTTTTCTTTTTTCAATGAATGAATGAAAAAAACATTGATTAAGTACTTACTATGTTTCAGACACTGTGCTAAGCACTGGGGTTACAAATACAAGCAAACAAGATAGTTCCTGCCCTCAAAGAGTTTACATTCTAGTGGGGAAGGCAGCATACAAAGGAAAACTGGGGAGCATGAATCATCATGGAGGTGGCATTGAGGCTTGATTTCCTGCAATATAAGGTGAAAGCTCATCTTATCAGAGTTAGTGTACCCAGAGGCAGAGTCCAAGGTATAGAGAGAGGGGAGTGATGGCTAAGTATAGTCACCATGATGAAGAGATGGCCCAGAAGAGGTGTAATCACTCAATTGTAATGTGGAATGATGTTATGGCCCTTTTTCCTTGAGCCATGCTGCTATATCTGTCTCTCAGGGTCGCAGGGGGTAACCCTGAGGGGTTGAGGTGTCTCTCTTCTCTACCACCATCAACTTGAGCCCCTATGAGCTGCATCTCCCCTCCTGTTAGAGACCAGTAACTAGCACCTCAGTTCCATTTAACCTCTTAACATTCAAAGGAATGTTCTCCAAAGATATAACAAGAACAAACTTGCTATATTCCCACCCACCCCCAATACCTCAGGGGGCATACTCTCCCTAGCTGCTTTAATCTCTGGGGAAGCAGGCACAAAACTTCTTTTACTTTGTTTGTGGCATTGGTCCCACCAAGTTCATATCCAGACGGGGTATGACCACTAGATAAATCGCCACCTTGGCTTCTGCTGGCTTGGATCCAGAAAGGTCACTCTTTGCTCCTCAGGCATCGCTGCTGAGTTGGCTTTGACTCTCGTCCTAGAACCTAGGCTCTGTCATGTCAGGTTGGTGGCACAACGACCCTTCAACCTCATTAAGTTGTGAAGCTCCGCTCTTTTCATGTAGAATGGAGCAGAACATATGAAAAGGTCAAGGACCAAAGCTTATTTCTCAGGGCCACATGACCTCAGAGGGAAGAAGGCCCTAAAGCCTGTCCCTTTACGACATGGTTAATTTTCTCGCATCTGGCTGTAAAGAAACAGGTACGTTATAAATTACCCAGCTGATAGAGCTATAAATTTTGTTGCAGTGTTTTTTGGAAAGCTAAGCAGCAATGGCTAAGAGTTATGAAGGCATTTGTAGCCTTCAATCCAATAAGGCCACTCTTAGAACTTCTACTGGGACAGGGGAGACCTACCAGTACAAAAATGAGTAGCTAGGTGGCACAGTGCTTAGAACACTGGGCCTGGAATCAGGAAGACTCATTTTCTTGAGTTCAAATCTGTCCTCAGATACCTACTAGCTGTGTGACCCTGGGCAAGTCACTTAACCCTGTTTGCCTTGAGTGCCAGGCCTTTAGTCAGGAAGACTCATCTTCCTGAATTCAAATCTAGCCTCAGATACTTACTAGCTGTATGACCCTGGGCAAGTCACCTAATCCTATTTGTCTCAGTTCCTCATCTGTAAAAGGAGCTGGAGAAGGAAATGGAAAACCACTTCAGTATCTGCCAAGAAAACCCCAAATGGGGTCACAAAGAGTCAGACATGACTGAAACGTCTGAACAGCAACAACAATATGAAAATATTCTCGATAGCATATTTGTAATAGCAAAAAATTCTGTTAAATAGGGATAATTCCTATTTTAGGATTATAATGGAATATTTGAAGAGTAGCTGAACCACCCGAGGCATATGATAATAAAAGGATGTGTTTGCCCTAAAAATGGAAACTGTGAAAGATGCAAATACATCAACATTAAACAAATAAATACGTTAAGACATATATAAAATGACAGAGTGAAGGAAGAAGAATCAATCTATGTCCTGTCTTTTAGACATATATTCAAATGGATAGCAGCAGAGAACATGTACCTTCCCCTCTTCTTTGAGGACTCGCTGTGAAATATTACATTTATATCATTATGTTGGTTGGCTTTGCTGAGCTCTTCTTCCTTTTTTATTTTCTGTTACAAGTGATAGCTCGATAGGTAGAGAAGGGAGGGAGGATTGTTTTGGAAAGAAAGATGATGTAAAAACAAGACATTCATAAAATGTCTAAAATAAAAGAACAACAGCAATAAAATCTGAAAAAAAAATACGCAAAAAGGAAAAAAAAGTCTATTGCCTTTTTCTTTCTTTTTTTTTTTTAAGCAATTGGGGTTAAGTGACTTGCCCAGGGTCACACAGCTAGTAAGTATCAAGTGTTTGGTCTAAGTCCTGATTTGAACTCAGGTCCTCCTGACTTCAGGGCCAGTGCTCTATCCACTGCACCACCTAGCTGCTCCCTTCTCTTTCTTTTTAAATCTTTGTTAGAAGGGCTGGCTCATTGGGAAGAGCAGGAACTTAATTAGAAATTAATGTGTCAACAAAAAGCATCAATAGAAATAAAAATAACAACAAAAAAAAGACTCCAAAAAGGAATTTAAAAAAATCAAATAAGACATTGTTTGTTATTATCTTATTAAAGTTGTGTGTGTGTGTGTGGTATCATGGCATAGTAGGGAGAAGGCTGGCCTTTAAACCAGGAAAACCTAGGTTTAAATTCTGCCTTTGACACATACTGGCTTCATGACCAGGAGCATAACACTTTCAGTGAGTGTCTTAGGTGAGTCTCTAAGACTAAATTACAGATGAGTTGCCACTCTGCATTGTAGAGGGAGTTTTCACACAGGGAATTCCCTACCCTGATGACACAATAGGTCCAAACTGGAAAAAAAAATACAATTTTTAAATAAATAGTAAATAATGGAGGGTTTTGATTTTATTTCTGACCCTTTTTGTTTTTCTGTATTGTTGGAGTATTCAAATATTTGTTTTTGTCAATATTCACTAAAAATAAAATAAAATGATAGAATAATTTGATCTCCTCATGAGCAAACTGGCCATATTCATAATTTGGGCTCCCTTATGTGGGCAGACTATTCTTACCTAGGCTGATCCCAAGGGCCCTGGTGCCATTTGTATGATGGTTCCACTCTTATATATCCTGGTACAAACCAGAGTTGGGATAAGACACACTCAGTGGAGAGATGAATTCCAATCTCACCTCTGTCATAAACAATCTTGATGACATTGGTCAAATACTTCCCCTCTGGGCTTCAGTCTTAGTTCTCGGAAAATAGGGAGAAAAGAGCAGACGACTCCTCAGTTTCTTTCTGTCTTTGAAGTTCTCTTGTCTCTACTAGGTCTTATATATATATATGTTGATCAAGAAGATTGTGTGCTTTGTCCATCTACTGAATCTCTCCATTTTACAGACAAGGAAATTGAGGCACTGGGAAGCTGACCCAGGGTCACACCTGTAGTAAAACATCAGAAGTGGTATTTGAACCCAGCTTCTTTAACTCCAGAGCCAGTGTGAGTCCCATGGTACCAATTACTGGAAGGTAAGGGGAGGGGGAGGGGAGAGATGAATTTCCAGTAACTACTTGGTTCTGTCCCTTAGACTTCCACTGAATGTAAAAACACAAGCTTCAGTGGGAAACACTTGGCTTACTACTTTTGGAGATCATCTGGCTTTCCCAGGCCAGTTACATGAGAGGGGACCCCTTTGGAGCTCAGAAATGCTGTGCATCCTGCTCATTTCTTCCCCCTCCTCCCCCCACCCAGGCAGCAGGCTCTGTTTCTTTTTTTTTAAATTTTTTTAAAAATTTTTAACATGTGTTTTTAAAACTTTGGGTTACAAATTTTCTCCCTTCCTCCCTCCCCACCTACCCTCATTGAAAAGGCAAGCATCTTGATACAGGTTATAGATGTATAGTCATGCAAAACACTTCCATAGTAGTCCTGTTGTGAAAAACTAAGTATATAGCAGGCTCTGTTTCTAAGGGAGATCTTGGGGGGCTTGGTTGGAGTGACAGTTCTGCCGTTATGTTGGTCTAACTTGGTCTGGTGACTTTATTTGGTTGAGCTCCACCCCAAAAGCACACAAGCCTTGGCTACCATCCCGAATGGTTCTGTACTCTCTCTGAAGCCAGACAGAAGTCTGCAACTCCTGGGTTGTTTTTTGTTTTTTTGTTTTTTTTCTTTTTCTTTTTCCTTTCCTGGCAGCATATCATAGAGAAAGTAGTAGCTCAGGCCCAGACTGGTTTGGGATGCTGTTGACTGCCAGCAGTACAGTTGACTATTCACATAGCACTCTTGCTCCCTAGCGGCTGCCTAGCACAAAGGAAACATTTGTTGCTTGAACTTGGGTGGGTGGGAGGAAATAGCAAGTGTGGCTATTAGTGTATCCTCTTTTACCAAATGTGTGATACAAACACGTGAATGGCTGATTGGGAAGGACTGAAAACATGGAAAAAAAAAAAGTTTCCATGGAAACATTCTAACCTCACATTATAAACCCCAGACACCATTGGGTCTAAGAATCTTTCCCAATATCAATCAATTAACCGTCCAACAAGCATTTATTTAGCACCTACTAAGTACCAGGCTCTGTGGTAGGTGTTAGGGATACAAATACAAAGTATGAACCAATCTTTAGTAGCAAGAAGCTCACATTCCAAGTGTAGTCAAATGTTAAGTTCCTTGAGGGCAGGGACTATTTCATTTTTTGTCAAATCCTTCCTAACTGGCCTTCTAACTGGGCCATCTTGCTGTTGTCCTGTTTTTTTCCACTTAGAATATCAATCTAGAGGAGACCTCCAGTCACCATGCCAGGGGAAGGGGTGCAGGGGTGGGGGGGATGAATTTATTTAGTTTGGGAACTCTAGCCCTAGGGTTAAGCTTTTTAAATTGGTGAATGAATAATGCGTGAGCACAAATTCACTATTATACAAAAAAGACACAAAAAGATACAAAAAGAGGCAAAAGACAGACCCTTCCCAGAAGAAGCTTATAATCTAATAGGGGAAACAACATACCAACAAATATATATAAAGCAAGCTATATACAGGATAAATAGGTGCTTCTTTCTCAAACAGCCTCATAGACATGTACTAAATGTGAATTTTTTGTTTACTAAAATAATGTCAAGCAAACGCTATGGTCTGAAAGCTGGGAAAGCAAGATCATCACCTTTGTTGCAGCTGATTAAAATCAGTGAATACTTGGAACATTTGTTTCAAAATAAATGATTGACAATATTTTAAAGAGGATGTAAGCTACTTTCAGGCAGAAACTGTCTTGATTTGTCTTGATTTTATATTTATATTGCCAGTGCTTAGCAGAAATATCTGGCACAGAATAAGTCTTAAACCATCATTTGTTCATTTATTCACTCATTGCCTTTATATATTCCAGGGTGCACAATGTTGCTAATAATAATGAATAGCTAACATTTATATAGTGCCTACTATGTGCGAGGTACTGTGCTAAAGTGCTTTACAAATATTATCTCATTTTTATCCTCACAATAATCCTGGGAGGTAGGTGCTATTTTAAACATTAAATAAATGTTTGTTGAATTCATCTGCTTTCTAGGGGCTGAAAGCCCTAGATTCATGAAGAAATCAATTCTTCCCTACTAGATTGAGGTTCCTAGAGGTCAGGGAGATAATCAAAGGAGGGAAACCATTAGTATTAAGGGGTATGAGGAAAGGTTTCCTGTAGAAGGTGTAATTTTAGCTGAGACTTGAAGAAAGCCGGGGAAGCCAGGAGGTGGGGATGAGGAGGGAGAGCATGTAGGCATGGGGGACGGCCAGGGAACATGCCTTGAGGAGGGAAATGGAGTGGCTTATGAGAGGAACAAGGAGGCCAGTGTCACTAGATCTTAGAGGGAAGTAAGATACCACAAGAGTGGAACAGGAGGAGAAGTGAAGGGCTTTAAAAGCAAATCAGAGCATTTGATATTCAATCCAATCCTAGAGGTAGTAAGAGAGCCACTGGAGTTTACTGACTAGGTCTAGATGACATGGTCAGACTTGCACCTTAGGAAGATCAAATTGGTAGTTTAGTGGAAGATGGATTGGAGTGGGGAGAGACGAGACAGGCTGACCGACCAGCGGGACATTGCAATGTGAGGTGATGAGGATCTTCACCTTGTGGTGATAGTGACAGAGGAAGAAGGAGACATAAATTTTGAAGGTTGAATGGATAGGACTTGGCAACAGATTGGTTATGGAGGGTGTGTGAGAGTTAGGAGTAGAGGATGACACCTGGGTTGTGAGCCTGAATAACCAGAAATATGGGGGTTCCCCAAGAGAAATAGTAAAGTAATAGGGGGGGAAAACCTTTCAATAGAAATAACCAACTTATCAACCAACTCTGAGAGTATCCACAATATTCCCCACTCATTGTCCTTCATCTTTTCCATCAAAGGAGGCAGGTGCATTTTCTCACCTCTCTCTGACCCAGGACAAATCTAAGGCAATAAATTACAAAAGAGTTGTTGCTCTCCATCAGTCGAGGGAGTTTCCTTTCCTCAAGTTCTCTATGTCAATGAAAAACAGGTCAGGACGAAAACAGATAAATCCAAAGGGGTTAGTTCATTGAGACTAAGAGGCTAAGGGCACTTCCCCAGGGTCACACAGTTAATAAGTGTCAGAACCCTATCTTCCTGACTCCAAGTCCAATATTCTGTAGCTCTAAATCCACACTACTCCTGCAACTAATAATAAATACTGGTCAGTGAGGATGATTCCTCCCTGTCCTCTGCTGCCCAAACCACAGATTCTTGCTTTAGCCGCCTAACACCATTCCTTCAGAAAGCTATCAAAGACGATCAAATATTTGCAGCTGAATTATGAGTGTGTCAGTTCAAACCTATGCTTGCTAACTTCAACCTTTGGCAGTCTTGGTTCAGAAGCCCTTTTAACTTGAGTGACTAATTGAGAAAGTGTTGGCGATCTCTAACTCCTCTTCTTCCCCACGTCTAGCCGCAAGATTCCCATCACTATTTCTTCACTCTCCACTCCACCTCCTGTGTGTGATAGCTTGGGTCCTCCTGCACATAGCGTAATACTCCCTTGCAGAATTTGTCAGTGCAGTGATGTTGGTAGAGTTTGCCACTTTCAAGGTGTTTTTCAAATTCATCTCTTTTTATTCATTCTTACTGCCATTATGCTGGTCCAGATCTTCATCATGTCACACCTAGATCCCTTTGATCTACTCTAGACTTTTCTTCCTGCATTCCGTTATGTGTGATGCAACCAAATTAATATGGGGATGGTTTGACTTGTGGGTATACCTAAAGATCCACCTGTGACAAATTGATAGACAAAGTGAAAGTGTTTGAGCAATTGGGAAGGGGCCAACAAGACAGCTTTTGTTCTTGTTGAGTCATTTCAGTTGTGTCTGACTCTATGTGACCCCATTTGGGGTTTTCTTGACAAAGATACTGGAGCAGTTTGCCATTTACTTCTCTAGCTCATTTTGCAGATGAGGAACTGAGGCAAATAGAGTTAAGTGACTTGCCCAGGGTCATACAATTAGTAAGTGTCTGAAGCTGGATTTGAACTCAAGTCCTCTTGATTCCATGGCCAGTGCTCTATCTACTGTACCACCTAACTGCCCTAACAAGACAGCCTATATTACAAAAACTCTGTAATAACCATCTCAGGGATGTCTTCTAGTGTATAAGTCATGAAAAATAACAAAGCAGATATATAGTTGAGCAAAGACACAAAGAAAATCTGATGAAAGGTAAACCCAAGGATAAAACTGTTCTTGGAAAGATGAAGAGAAATGGGCATTATACTAATGATAGGCCAATACACCAATATAGCTAGTAAGAGAAAACCAGAAAGGCAGAATTACCTAATGCTGGGATGAATATTGTGAGAAATGCTAACAGTTTGGTTCCCACAGAATTGATAAGAAAACAGGACAGGGGGAGATAGGTTTATTGATTTACTGGTTAACACAAATATATCAACAAGATGAGGAGCAGATTGGTTTTCACAGACTCTATAGAAACAATAGATATTGCATTGCAAACACAGATGTTACACGGGATGTGCAGGAATGTTGGGACAAGTTGGGGGTTAAAGCCAAGTAATTCTATATAACCGCTTGCTCTGCTCCTTTATAGGTGTGTGGTTCCCGTGAGGGAATATACACACCCAGTTCCCATGACAATTGACAATAAAGGTATCTCTTCTCTCATTCCACAATCGTGATTTCATTATTACCCAGCTAACTCATGTTTGGGGAATTCACTGAGCCCAGTCTCGGGCTGAATTCTGAATTGAGTCTGGGGTTTTTATAACAAGATGATTATATGAAAGCAGGATCCACCTATGAGAACGCCACATCTATACCATAGAAATTGGGATCTATAAGACCAGTCTCAGGAAAAGAAGATGGGGTCAGGGAAGGAAGTCACTCTGGATTCCAAAAGTAGTAAGCATGATCTTATCACCTACTCTCTATGAGTCTTTTCCACATGGACATATAGGACCCCTTACAGAGGTGACACAAAAGATTAAGAATGTATTCTCAGGTGCCCATCGTGTACAGATATCCTATAAGAGACATCTGGGGCAGCTAGGTGGGTTTGTGGATAGAATACTGGCTGTTGAGTCAGGAAGAACTGAGTTCAAATCCAGACACTTCCCAGCTGTATGACCCTGGTCAAATCACTTAACTGCTTCCTGCCTCAGTTTCCTCATCTGTAAAATGAGGATAATAACTATCCACTTCACAGATTGTTGTGATGATCAAATAATATTTGTAAAGTGCTTAGCAAGTGCTGATACATAGTAGGCCCTTAATAAATGCTTATTCCCTTCTTTTATCCCTTCCCTCTAAGAAAAAATACCTGCCCAAACTTTGAATGGGTTTGGATTTGGAGAACTAAATATTAAAAGATTATCCATATCTGGGGTACATAAAGATGAACTTTAAATTTCCCAACGAAGTTGATGATATAGGGCAGTAGATACCTTGGCTCTGGTATATCCAAATCCACCATGTATCAATGGAGTGTCAGCACTAAGTGGAACCACCCTCAATCTGTTTATGTACTAGTAGAAAACTAGGGCAGCAAGATAGTGCAGTGGATAGAGCGCTAGGCCTGGCATCAAAAAAATCTGAGTTCAAATCTGGCCACAGACACTTACTAGCTGTGTGACTCAGGGCAAGTCACTTAACCCTGTTTGCCTCAGTTTCCTCATCTGTAAATTGAGCTGGCATAGGAAATGGCAAACCAATACAGTATCTTTGCCGAGAAAAACTCAAATAGAGTCATGAAGAGTTGGTCATGACCAAAACAACTGAACAACAATCATGCTACAAACAGCCATGTAGAACCCAATGCCTGTACTTTTTGACTACCCATGCAGCCCATGCAGAGGTTTACAGGAGAACAGAGGCAAATGGTGACAGTGCATATGACAAGAACACTGGTTCTTCTGCCCCAGAAAGAGATCTCAAGAAATGTGCCTTTGGTGTTTCCCCAATATTGGAAGGAAGAATAGAAGAAGTTGAAGCAAAAGCTTGGCAAGAGGACACACCTGGGATGTGGGCAGTATCTGAGGATCAATACAAAAGATTCAAATCACTGATGCCCAAGAGTTCCCATAGCGGTCTAGGAAAACTCCTTTTTTCTGTGATGGAAACCATTTCAAGCACCTGCTGATCAATGGTGGCTTTAGCATCCAGCAGCCCATATGCATCCCTTCTACTGGTGGTATAGAACAAAGGAAAGATGTACATGCACAAAAACTAGCAAACTTTGAACAAGAGGACCAAAAGGCAGCCAATACACCATGACAAGAGTTCATGATGCCCTGCGTTGTCTGTTAAGAAGCCATTGGTTCTCAGGATTGGCCTTAGGCAATGGATTCTACCAGGTTCCTATGGCAGAGGAAGACAAGGAGAAAACTACTTTCATTTGCCCACCTGGATTTTTACCACTCGTGAGTGGATGCTCCAAGTAATTTCAGAGTTGCTTTCCACCTTCCAAAGATTGATGGAAAGGGTAGTTAGAGACAAAAACTTCCTTCAAATGTTGGTGTACTTTGAGGACTTCATCATTTTTGGGAGGACTCCTGGAGAACTCGAGGAGAAACTGATAGTGTTGGATTGGCTAGAGGAAAATGCTTTTAATCCACAAGTGACAGTTTTGCAGAGCCTCTGTAAAGTATGTGGGTCACAAACAATCTCAACAAGGTTTGGGAAATGATGCGAAGGAGATTGATTTGTCCATGTCCATGGAACCTTTGTGATCTCAGAACTTTTCTGGGATTTAGTGAGTTGTTATGAATTTGTTAAACACTTTACAGCTTGTGGTAAACCACTGAATGAGCTCACTTACACATATATGATTGAAGGGACCCAGGGGGGAAAAAAAAGCTAGAAATGCAAAGTTGTCTGAAATTCTCTGAAGCCCTTTAGAAACCAGATAGAGAGATGTGAATAAGCTTTCAAACACTAGGTCAACTGCCACACACATGCACATATCTGTTGCTTATGCAGATCCAAGCAATCCTTTTGTCCCAAATATAGATCTCAGCTTGGAGGACTTGGGATTAGCCCAGTGCTAAGAGAGTGGTGGGCCCTAGAAATAAGGTACATTTGCCAGCAGAAGCCTTAATGACAGTGAAGCTCCATAACCCATGCACAGGCTAGAGTTCTTGGCTTTGAAGAGCATTGCCATTGAGATCTTTTTTTTTTTAAATGCTCAATAAACATTTATTGAATTGAATCATCATATGTGTAATTAGAAAAATGATGGCATCTTCCTCAGTGGGTGTGACAGTGCAGGTGGCAAAATGTAGTCATTCTATTACATAAAAATTCCATGATGTCAACTAAACTGATTGACAAGAAATATATAGGGTCTTGTAAAGCCTGAGGTATTAGTACCTAAGTGAATAGGGAAAAGCAGCCCCTCCAAATCATCTAAAACATTTTGCTAATATGTGCATTGCTATCTTGCTCTTTGTGGTTTTTTAATTTTTTTTTAATTTGATGAATCTTTTTTATTAACTTATTTTGATTTATCAACAATAATTTCCATAAGCTTTTGAGTTTTACATTTTTCTCCCCCTCCCTCCCCACCACCCTCCCCAAGAAGACAAGCAGTCTGATATAGGCTATACATATACATTCCTATTAAACATATTTTCATATTAGTCATGTTGTAAGGAAGAATTAGAACCAATAGAAGGAACCACAAGAAAGAGGAAACAAAACAGAAGAAAAAAATAGCAAATAGTATGCTTTGATCTGCATTCAAACTCCATAGTTCTTTCTTTGGATGTGGATGGCATTTTCCATCATGAGACTTTTGGAGGTGTCTTAGATCCTTGCATTGCTGAGAAGGGCTAAGTCTATCAGTATTAGTCATTGAACAACGTGGCTGTTATTGTGTACAACGTTCTCCTGGTTCTGCTCATTTCACTCAGCATCAGACCACACAGGTCTTTCCAGGTTTTTCTGAAGTCTGCCTGTTCATCATTTCTTATAGCACAATAGTATTCCATTACATTCATATACCACAACTTGCTCAGCCATTCCCCAATTGATGGGCATCCTCTCCATTTCCAATTCTTGGCCACCACAAAAAGAGCTGCTATGAATATTTTTGTACCTGTGGGTCCTTTTCCCATTTGTATGATCTCTTTGGGATACAGCCCTAGGAGTGCTATTGCTGGGTCGCTCTTTGTGTTTGATGGGTGGCTCTGTGCAGGTTGAAAACGTCTTCTCTCAACTGAGCATCACTAGAACGCTGCCTTTAACAAGCACCAAGCAGTGAACAAAGAAGCATCAAGTCAGACTCTGCTTGTCAAAGACAGGCAGCAGCACTGGCAGCTAAAAATGCAGCATTTGCTACTGGTCAAGGAAGACTTGTGGTTGTAGATGCCTTGTCCCACAGACAGTGATACTGAAGCTCTCATTTACCCAAAGGAGGGAAAGTTCTATATAACCCCCAGGGAAATTGACTACAAACAAATGGTAGAACAGGTGAAAATTTGGGACTTCTATCAGATAGTGTGCTAGAAGCATATGTGGCCTTCATTTCACTGAATGAACTTTTTTACATCAAACTTCAGCCAGAAAAATCCCCTAAGATAGAGTAGAGTAACCCTGCTAGCCATCCTGGGCCCTCCACAAGTGACTAATTCCAATGAGGATTTTGACCACCCCATGCTAGCAGATATGTCAGCAGGTCACAGTAGAGTTAGGTGTATTCAACCAGTGATCAAATTAACTTACTATGTTTAAAGGAGAAACTGGAGAAATTCTGCCATATGTAGCCATGTGACAATGCTAATATTTACCTATGTTCTTTTGTCTTGAATGTAATTGTTACTTGTTCATTGACACATGTTAATTATTGGCTATTTTAAGTATGCCTCTATTGTACTGTTTTCTTGTATTTTTTCTTTGCTTTTGTGTTAGGATCATGAATGTATTGCAAATACATTGGTGACTAGTCTGTTAACTATCTTTAACTATTGGGATGCTGGGTTAATCATTCTTATTCTGTCAGGTATTGATGTTATTTTCATGCCCTAATGTGTAATTACATATATCATGTGTATCACAGTTAAGGGATTATGAAATTCTTGACCCCAGAGAGGAATAGAGCACCCTCTTATTCAAGAAATTGGAATATAACTGAGGTGGGTGCCTGCAAGAATGGGACAGAAATTCTTGATCTAGTCTAATCCCAAGGACTCAGGGCTATGACTGAGAAAATTTCATTCTGCCCTCTTGAGGAGGGCATATAAAAAGTCAAAAGGAGTGAGAGATATTATGTGGAGGTGGGAAAGGAAAGGGATTGGGGGAAGGTATGTAACATGACCAAGGAAAGAATAAGAGTCTGAACTAGGAGGACACCCAGGACCACACAGCACCACTGGGGCTGCTATCATTGCTATCCATCCCAACCAGCAGTGAGATATTGAGAAAGACTGTAGCTGTTCCTGTTTGCCAAAAATAACCATATGACATTTTTACTTCCTTGTCCTTTGTATCACTCTGACTCCTATGCTGAGCCTATATGCCAATCTTTGTTTCTTTAAGGATCTGTTTGCTTTCTGTATTTGCCATGTATTTTCAAGAAAAATTGGTGTCTCTAAGATATTCAATATGTGTGCATGTGCATATATATCTTTATGTGTGTCCTTGAAAGGATTAAAGGCAGCAGAATGAAGGAGACTATGGGGGAGGAGGAGGCGGAGGGAGGGAGGGGGATAGGGAAAGATGGGGGTGGGGGAGAGAGAGAGAGAGAGAGAGAGAGAGAGAGAGAGAGAATTTTCTGATCACTGGGCTTTTTTCCCCATATGAGCTTGAGTTGAAAAAAAGTTTTTATTGACATGTATTATTATAGCTTCCTCAAAACAGAAAAGATTAAGTGAATTCAGACGTGGACAGTGTTCTGGTGGGGGAAAGCCTGCTAAAGAGAAGTGGGAGAAAGTCCTCAGAGGCAGTGGCCTCAGGCAAATTTTCCTCTATTATCTCTGGCAGGTTTAACCCCAAGCATCCCAGGGGAAGAGGAGCCTTTTGACTAAGGGAAAAGTCAGATCCTCCCACAGGACACCTGAAGGAAAGAGCTGGGAAAGACTACTTCTGCCAACAAAAGGGTGGGGGCCAGAGAAAGAGAGTGTCTAGTTCTCAGCCAAACACCTCCAACTCCCAACTGCTGTCAGGTATATAATATGGAATACCTAAAATATTTGTGCCAGGCATGTGTGTGTGTTGTTTAAATATATAGACATGGCTCATGGATGATATGGGTAGATATGATCTGAGGTCTGACCCATCTTTGCAGAGAGTAGAAGGGCCATGCCTGTACCACCAATATGATGATAGCTGTGGAAAAGGAAGGCAACGTCTGGGACAGCTGAAGCTGGGCAATCTCTCCTCTAATCTCAAGGTAGTTATTGGGCTAGAATTAGAGCTATCCAAATCTTCCTCAAATATCTCTGGTCTAGGGATGTAAGTCTGAGTTCAGAAGGAAAGGGGAAGGGTAACCCTTAGCTAACATTCACCAGCTTAGCCTCTCTAAAGATACAAACGACTATCACAGATAGGGAACGGCAAATAAACCCATTTATCCAAGGAAAACAACAGACAGGTATTGGAGAAATTTTACAGATTAGGTCATACTAAGAAAACATGCTCTTGACAGGCAGAGATCTATGAGGGTGTGGACATATTAATAGGGAGGTGGGCTAAAAGTCTTCAGCTCCTGCTGCTGAGAACTTGACTTGATTATGAGACTTAGCCTTTAGCACCCTGGACAAAGGAATCCATCTCTACCCAGGCCACTTAAGTTGAACAATGGGGGTGGGAGGGAGGGGGAATGTTGCTTTTAGTATAAATGTGATCTTCTGTTGGACAGTAAGATCTCAGCATAGACCAGGAGCCAAAAAATGATCTCAACCTGGGGAAGTCTTCTCTCAACAGTCTTTAGAATTGTAGGCATTAAAGGTCAGAAATATTATGGAGTCAGCTCCTATACTCGCCCAAGACATTTTTCTCTTCACCACCTCCCAGAAGGCCATTTTCCCATGTGTCTCTCCCAAGAGTGGTGGAAACTAAAGCATCTCTTATGACAGGTACACTGCATTGTACTCAGCATTCTCTTTTAGCCAACCAGGAATCAAATCTCCTTCTACAGAACCACACAAAGCCACCCCAGACTTGGGTAGCAACAGGGTTACAATCTATTATTTCCTCAGAATGGGGAACCATTTTGGAAACGACCTTTACCATCTAGAACCCTTCTACGTGGTCCAGGTCCCTGGCATTCGCCTGGGGCACCTAGCCCTTCCATGTCTTCTGTTACCTCCCAGTCACCCCATACTACTTGGCCACTCCTAGATTTTACTGTATCCATCTCACCCCCCATTAAATCGCTCAGATTCCTTAAGAGTCTGGCCCATTTGTTAATACAAGCATCACAGATTTGAGGACTCTTAAAATCTTGCCCACCCCAACCAGTGTTTTAATAAACCTTGTCTCTGACTGAAAGAAGGCTTGAGTCAAATTCATTCTAGGCAGGACCTGCATCTTCTGCCCTTAAATTTTGGGATTCCTAGCACCCTTAGACCTCAACATATGGTTCAACACCCCTAGACCTCAACAGGGGGAGTTTCTACACTGGAAATTCCCTATATGGATGAAATCATAGGTCTGAGGGAGGAGAGAAAAGGGTAGGTTGACGAAACGTACTTCCCAACTCTAGATATTTTGTCTAAATAGTCAGCACTTATCTACAGTCAGACCATTCTCTCTCTTAAACAATGACTGGTAGGCAGCAAAGTAGAAATACTGAAAAAATTTTACTCCCCTAATCTCCTTTTTCTAGATTCCCTATTGACCTACATCTTCTATTTTCCATTGTTAGATCTCAATCACTGAAATGACTGAACAACACTGGGCAGCAGCTGGTGCAGTGCACAGAATGCCAGGCCTGGAGTCAGGAAAATTCATCTTGTTGAGTTCTAATCCAGCCTCAGACACTAGCTGTGTGACCCTGGGCAAGTCACTTAGCTCTGTTTGCCTCAGTTTCCTCATCTGTAAAATGAGCTGGAGAAGGAAATGGCAAATCACTCTAACGGCATATGGGAAATCCATATGGGGGGGCAACTCTCCTTGACTTTTCTCCCACGTGGTCAAGTCTTTGGCATTTGCCTGAGGCATCATCCCAGTAATCCTCTTAACTGGCCTTTCATTGTGGCTACTTTCCCAATTCTGGGCTTCTAACCCAGCCCAACCTTATTGTCTGTTACCTCCCTATCTGTTACCTGCCCTGGGCCACTTCCCACCCTTGATGCTATCCAGACCCCATTCTACCTCCCAGTCACCCCAAACTACTTGGCCACTCCTAGATTTCTCTCACAGTCTTTCTGTATATAAGGTCCATCTTGTCTCCATTAAGGTGCTCAGATTCTTAAAATCTGGCTGGCTTGCATTAGCGATACAAATGCTTAGATTCCTTAAGAGTCTGGCCAATATGGTGGATTCTTCAACTCTCACCTGCCGCTGACCGATGTTCTAATAAACCTTGTCTTTGGCTGAAAGAAGGCTTGGGTCAAATTCATTCAGGCAGGACCTGCATGTCCTAATTTCAGGGTCTCAGAACCTCTAAAACCTCAACATGGTTTCCTGGACCTCAACAACTTCAGTATCTTTGCCAAGAAAACCCCAAATGGAGTCATGAAGATTAGGACAAGAATGACATGACTGAACAACAAAGACCTCAATCAATGTCCTTCTATCAGTCATTTGTAATTTCAGTGTCTGATTTTCCAATAACAGTGGACAGTTTCTGTGACACCTGGATTCCTGTAACAGGCCCATGTCAACCATGGAGTGGATCTTTACAAATCATAAAAAAAGCTGCTTCAATTCTTATCTATCTGATTCAACCTTTCCCTACTTTCATAGAATCTTATGACTCATAACGGTTCTTAGAGATCAACTAGTGAATTCAGTCTCTGAGGCAATGGCTTTCAGGGAGAGGCATTCTCTTTCAGTTGTTTTTCAGTTGTGTCTAACTCTTTGTGACCCCATTTGGGGTTTTCTTGGCTGAAAGTGGTTTGCCATTTCCTTTTCCAGCTCATTTTACAGATGAGGAAACTGAGACAAACCGGGTGAAGTGACCTGCCCACGGTCACTCAGATAATAAGTGTCTGAAATCAGATTTGAATCCTGGAAGATGAGTCTTCCTGACTCCAGGCCTGGCATTCTATCTTCTGCCTCACCTAACTGCCCACGGGAACTCACTACTTTGCAAAATAGTTTCTCCTTCCATTGTTAGATAGCTGTAATTGCTAGAAAAGTCAAATTCATACTGAGTAGAATTTTCTGATCATAATATGAAGCCTGAAAGTTTTCATCCCTTCACTTGAGATTTATGCATGCTTTGGATATAGCGGAGTATAGAGGATAGCTTGAGGCTGGGACCAGGAAGACCTGGGTTTATATCCTACTTCAGACAATAGTAACTACCTGACCCTGGCCTGGTCACTTGAACTTTTAGGTGCCTCAGGGAACTCCTTACCATTTATTGGCTGATTGTGATCAGCCTTGGTGGAGGGAGATCCCCCCAAGATGTTGTCTGCCACATTTCCAAGTTCCTTAAAGGGCCGCATTTTGCTCATTGCGGGCACAGCTTGAGGGTGCATTTTAAATTCCATAAAAAATCTTTCTTCCCTAATTATAAAAGAGAGGTGCTTCTATCGAGTTAGAATGTACGCTAGTACAGTCTCAATGCCTCTCTTTGTCTCCCATCATGTGGATGGGGTTATGAAAATATCATTTGCTTGTTTTCTTAAGCCACTTGTCATCTAGAATGGCAAGTGTAATCATATGGGGTGTCCCCAAGGCCTTGAGCTTATTAAGTTTAAACTGTACTCAGACTTTTGGGAAACCATGTATAAAGAAACAAATCAGAAATAATGGACTGTTCCACCCTCAATAAAGTTTAAAACTGCGTTAAGACTTGTGGGATACCCAGTATATGGGTATATGTGGGATACCCATTCGGATAAGAGTTTAAGAGCCAGCATCTCAATTCAGAAATCAGTCATCCCTACTCAGTTTGGAGGGATTGGTGCAAAGAACATGGGATGCTTTTAGAGAAACAGGGCTGGTAGTGAGTGTATTCTACTGATGAGGAAATGGTTGAGTCAAAACCATACTTTATACTTTTTCCAAAAGGCCCTGGTACAGTGAAGAATCCAAATTAATATCTTATACCTACATGGACTTGTCCTATAAATTCTCTTCCTGTTAAGTAATTTTCCATAATTTCAGAATTAATGAAGTAGGGCACTAGTTCCATCTGAGAAAACCAGAAGCTTCTAAGTGAGGGATTTTTGAAGATCCAGTACAGAAGGCGCTAGATGGCACCATCTATCGGTGAAATGTGATAGTCTTCTATCAGGCATTTTGAAAGCTCATACGTAAGAAGGGAAGAAAACTAAGGTTCAGAAACCAGGATTGTGAAGGCCAAAAATTTTTACATAGAGGAGAAATTCTCGTGGTCCATGGGCTTCTTATGCCCAATAGTAGAGGGGACAGCTAAAGTGGAAAGGTCTACAGAGCAATCAATACACACCAAGTATGCCACGTGGGTGGCAACCACCCAAGTCTCTTTCTTGACACTTTTGGCTCTTATTTTTTTTCTCCCAAGGGAACCTAGCTCTGATTTTTTTTTTTAAATGGACACCAATAGGAGATAGGCATAGTGCAGATTTTGGGTCCTAAACTGGTTGGCATGAAAGAGGTAGCTGGAAAGACTGGGATTCAAATCTCACCTTTGACATCCACTGACTTCACAAATGAACTAGTCATTTATGCAACTTGGCAACTACTTCTGCAGGGGGCTACAGCCCCTACCTCCTCAGCATTTAGCTATTAAAGTCCTGAAAAAGAAAGTCCTCACCAACAAAGTCCTTGGCACTGTCAAATGGCTCGACACCAGAAATAATTTTATCAGTGGAAATGATTTAAAGAGGCATCAAAATCTGCATTGCTGCTGCACCCTAAGGTCCATGGGACCTTTCCATGGAAGCTCCCATGTGTGCTGTCTCCCCCCATCATAACGTGAGCTCCTTGAGAACAGGGATTGTCTTACTATTCTATTTGTAACTTCTGTGCTTCGCAGCCAGTCAAAAAACATTTATTAAATGCCTACTACGTACCAGGCACCACTCTAAGCAAAGGAGATACAAAGAAAAGCAAAAGACAGGCACTACCTCTGAGGAGCTCACAATCTGATGGAGGAGACAACATGCAAACAACTTAACAAGTTACATACAGGATAAATTGGAAATAATGAACAGAGGGAAGGCCTTAGAATTAAGAAGGATCAGAAAAGGCTTCCTGTAGAAGGTGGGATTTTAGCTGAAAAAAAGCCAGGAGGCAAAAATGAGGAGGGAAGAGGGAGAATGTTCCAACCAAGGAGAAGTGCCAATGAGAATGCTTCAGTAGATAAGGAGGCCAGTGTCACTCAACGTTGGAGGAAAGTATGGTTTAAGAAGACTGGGGGTGTAGGTTTGGGGTGGGGTCAGGTTATGAAGGGCTTTAAAAGTCAGATTTTATATTTGATCCTGGAATGACAGGAAGTCACTACAGTTTAGTGCATGGCTGTAGGGTGGGGAGTAGATGTGTTCAAGACGGGGTCAGACCTGTGCTTTAAGGAAGATCACTTTGACAGTGGAAGGGAGAATAGGCTGGAGTGGGGAGAGATTTGTGGCAAACAGATTAACCAGGCTATTGCGGTAATCCGGGTATGAGGTGAGACCTCCTATACTCTGGTGTCCCTCATCAGAGGGCAGGAAAAAAGTCTCTGCTTTTTTATTTGTGTCATGGCACTTAGCACCAGCTCTGCCTATGGTCTGCACTTAATAAATGTTTTTTACATTTTATTCATCCAATTTCTCTGAGCCTCAGGCAATTCTTTAAGAATGTAAATTGCAGGCAGGCAGCCATCTGTCCAGGTGGAAGGAGTTTGCATTCTAAGGACATTACATATCCCTTGATTCTCAGAGTTCACATAAAGGATAACTGGGTCTTTCATCCCCAAGGGACCTTCTGGCATCAATAGATGAAATAGCATTTTCCTTTAATTCATTACCAGAACTGCAGACAATTAAATCACACCTTTTTATTAAACTGTATTCCATGCAATAACACTCATAACTTTTAACAATGACAAAAGGGGAGGGCAAAAGACCAATTGTAGCCAAAAGGTCACGGGTCACAGGTCCTGAGTAGGAAAGGCACATGATTGACCACTTAATTCAACAGAACAAAAGAAACCAGGGCACAAAGGGAAATACACCAGGTCGAGACACTGAAAAAAGAAAATTTCAAGTGAGTTTGACTTGGAAAAAGATTTAGGGGGTAATCCTTGATTCCCCCCCTATAATTTTCCCCTTTCATGTCATTCTGAGCTGAGTCAGTTTTGATCCTTGACATACAAGGGAGTCTGACCTTACCTGACCTTCCACTTAAGACCAATGAAGAATGTTTACAAGTATTTTGGGAGCGCAACTCCAAACCTCTTCCCCCCACCCCCCTCACCCCAGGACTCTTTAAGTCTACCAAAGAGTCCATGTACAGGACTCCTTAGGGACAAGTCAAGAAGGGTAAATGCTGGGAGTGAAAAAGGCAGAGAAGAATTCAGCACCAAAGATTTGCAAGCTTTAGCCAGAGCCCCAAGGGGATGGGGTGGTGAGGATTTTCAGCACTGGTCACTAACTAGGGTTTGTGAGGTGAGGTAGGTTCACCTACATTGGGCTTCCAAGTGGAGGAAGGGGAAGGAAGTGGTCTAGGGGCAACAACCAGAAAGGCCTGAGGAGGTCCAAGTATCCCATTAACCTTGGAAACATGACATTCTTCCATGAAGTCTTTTGTGCATATTCCTGGCCTAGAAAACATTTCTTTCCCCACTTTCACTTTCTATCTGTTGACCTAAATATAGAGTGGGGTAGGGACTCAGACAGGAAGATTCTCAGGTGTATGTTTGGGTGCCCTTTTCATAGGAACCAGCCTCCCCTTTTGGAAACTTCTGTGCTTAGGGAAGAGTTAGTGCTGGACTCTGGCCCTGAAAGGTGACAAAGATTTCAGCAAAAACAAGTTCTATGTCAAGAAAGAGATTCAGTGCCCTTGAAGCGGTTCATACCTTTCTAGAGGCCAACAAGGCAAGGGAGCACTGGAGCTTTTGTCTAGATGGAACCATCTTCCTATTCTCACTGGTCTGGGGAGAGTGAAGTGGTCCATGGCTACTCCTAGAAGGTGAGACAAGCTAGGGGCCAGGGAGCCCTTGGTAAGATCTTTAGGTTATAATATTCCAGCCCTGGATCCAGGATCCAGGATCCAGCCCTGGGCAGAGAGAGGCCACTTCTCCCAGAACCAGGGAAGAGGAGCATTATGTCCTCAGACAATTCTGAGGCCTGCTGGTAACCAGTGGGGGAGGGCTGGGTAAGTGATCAGTTAGTGAGATACCCCAGGTTTTCATCTGCCTTCATCTACTCCATGTGCTTAGCAAACAGCTTCTAGACTTCTTCCTATTACCCATTCCAATGGAGGATGGAGAGGAGTGGGGCAGGAAAAGCAGCCCTCCCTGCTGTAGGTGGAACTGCATTTAGAGTTATCTCTTTAAGTGGTACATTTTTATTTATTTATTTTTTAGGCAATTGGGGTTAAGTGACTTGCCCAGGGTCACACGGCTAGTAAGTGTCAAGTGTTTGGTCTGAGGCCGCATTTGAACTCAGGTCCTCCTGACTTCGGGGCCAGTGCTCTATCCACTGCGCCCACCTAGTTGCCCTTTTTTTTTTCGTGGAGAAATTAATTTCAATTCTTGTGTGGTAGGCCTACAGTCAAAAAAATCTGAATTCAGAAGGGGCAGCTAGATGGCACAGTGGATAGAGCACTGGCCCCGAAGTCAGGAGAACCTGAGTTCAAATCTGGCCTCAGACCAAACACCTGACACTAGCTGTGTGAACCTGGGCAAGTCACTTAAACCCAGTAGATTAAAAAATATATATATATATAAAAATTGTGCACTTCAAAGTGTATTAAAACCTGTGAGTTGAGGCAGCTAGATGGTGCAGTGGATAGAACACCTGCCCTGGAGTTAGGAGGACCTGAGTTCAAATCCAGCCTCAGACACTTACTAGCTAGCTGTGTGACCCTGGGCAAGTCACTTAACCTCACTGCCTCCAAAATAATTTTTAAAAAATATAAAAAAAACCCAACCCTGCTAGTTGTCAAATGTTAACTCTGCTTATTAGAATGCATGGTAGGAAGCTGGAAGGAAGGGGGACAAACCCAGAAGATATTTAAATTATGGAGGTTTTATCACCTCAATTTGGATTTTGCCAGTACAGAGTGACTGGAGGTTTATAGTTACACATTTATTAGAGATGAGTTTATTTGAGGAAGAGAGAATAATCCTTGGGAAAATACTCTTAATAAACATGATCCGGTAGCCACAGAGATGAGTATAAGCAGATGTGGGCAGCCATTTCTCTCCCCACCTTTCTCCTTCAAGGCAGTCACACCAGTTTGAAAAGAAAGCCACACCCCAGAAGGAAGTTACTATGAAAGGTCTCTCCAAGTGAAGAGACAAAAACACGAACCCTAGGCTCAGGGGTGATTTGACAGTTCAGTCTTCTTTGCTCCCCAGCTCTCCCTTTGGTGTTACAGAAATCTGATCAAATTTATGAATTCTTCATACCTGATTATTAAGAAGGGTAGGACTGAAGCAGCATAATTAACATGCAGACATTCATAAAATCAGCTGCAACTCTTAAGAGCTAAATTTGAGAAGAACCCACCGCTTGAAAGGTGGCAGTGCTCAGGTTTGGGCACCAGTCATACCAATGCCAGGCAGCCGCTGCCATGCCAGGAATACGCACTCCACAGGGGCTTGAAGGTAGTGCACAACTTGAGCAGTGGGAAAGCTGAAGGCTTCATCAGCAGGGTTTCAAGGCAAAAGCCATCTATGAAGACAAAACCTTGGTGGTGCCTTCCAGCACTCTGCAGGGTGGGGACCAGAGTGACTCAAGAAGATTTAGCCCTCGTGGGTATGAGACAAGATGCCTCCATGTCTATTCAAGTACTAAGGGTTGGGTTTTTTTTAAAGTTGTGTTTATATATATATTTTTAAAGCACAGAGTCACTGTTAACACACAGGGTTGTCAGTTTAGATTCAAGTTATCAAAGAACAGGGATTAAATACAAGGATTCATGACCTTCTACCATTCCCTCCATCATGCCATATCAACTGATCTCATCCGTCCTGGGACTTCTGACCAACTTGCAGGGGGAGTGGATGCTCAGGGCAAGGCCCTGCAAGTAGCATATGCCAATACTCCATGCTAGTCCATATTCTCCTGACTCCCTGAGATGGGTGAATGGTCATCTCTCCTTCTGATTTGTCACGGGGAGGACAAAAACCGTTTTCACGATGCTGCCCATCATTATAAGACAAACTTGGAGGGGGATGGGGTGGGGAAGAGGGTCAGGGTGCATGTTCTAGGAAGCTGTGGAAAAAAGGGAAGAGGGAGGTAGCATGTACCTGCTGGGCCATCATTTCACTCTAGATCTTACTGCCAGGGAGATTCCCGGGGAAGCTGCTTCCTACTTAAGCCGCTTTAACATCTCTGAGGTTGCTAACCCCCAAGGCGCCTGCTTGAGTGGAGGAAATGAAGAGTCCTGACCCTGACACTCCCTCCCACCCTGAGCCTGGAAAGCACCGTTTCTTTAAACTGTATGAGGGTAATCTGTGTGTGTAAGTGTGTGTTTGCATAGTGGGGGGAAAGGAAGGTATCCCAGCATACAGCTCCACTTTCAATTGGTCAGTCCTTAGCCACACTACTCTCTTTCCTCCCTAATTAACTCAAAGCTTTTAAACACAACTTAAAATTCCAGGGGCTTTCCTGTTTTCCCTGACTGGTTCTAACCTGTACAGGCCTCACTTTCTGGCTGGAAGGACACCCCACTGGTGGTACCCAGTCTGTCCCATGAAAGGCAGTGCCATGTCATGACCTGCAGAGGTATGTGGAGGGCAGAACTGGGTAAGAGAGGGATAGGGTGTCACTGGGGCCTCATCCCTTGCTACCTCCTAGAAGGCAGGGGACAAGGAGGAGATGTCGTCCTAGAAGGACCTCTTCCACAGAAGGGCGTACAACACAGGGCAGCAGTTAGGAGTATGGCACCTTGCCACAAGGCCTGCAAAGGTGTCCATCACAACCAGCTGCAGCATGACAGATCTACTTTGGGGAAACCTCAATTTACATCACTGGTCCCGCAGCACCGATGAACCCCAGGGTTCCAGTGTCTCCTTTCAGGGGCCCTGGAGAATGGGGGCAGGGGGTGGTTTCTGTATAGAAGACCAGCTATGAGTGGCTTTGAACACAGGGTTGAGAGTGAGGTGGCCCCTCCCATGCCAGGACTAGTGAAAGCAGTGCCTCGGCAAATGGAAAATATGACTCTACAATCCTGTCTTTTAATCTAAACAGAGCCCAAACAAAGGAAGCACTAACAGTGAAACCCGAGGCCCAGTCTGTGCATTCCCTCCACCCCCACCTCGGCACCAACTCTTCTGACCTAAGTCCAGCACAGCGAAGGTGAGAGACTTGTTAAAACAAAAACCACCAGGCACCCTCTCTGTGGCCCCTTCTCCCCTCCCCCACTTCCTAGCACTCTGGATTAGGGCAATAAAGCTCCCACCAACCACTAATACATACATACACCGAGGCCAGCCGTGGCCCACTCGACATCAGGCTGCTTTCCTTGCACACTAGTGGATGCAACGCCCACACGGAGTCTCAATTTGATAGCATTTAGTACTGGTGAGCTTCTCATCCAGTCCCACAGAGGAATTCAGGCCCATCATCCCCTTAATCTTGGGGAGTCAAGAGTCTGATCTCAGTTATCACGAGGAAAAATAAGTCACTTAGCTAGGGCTTGCAGCCTTCAAGAGCCTTCCTCAGGGAGACACTCATGAATAGGTCCCCAGAGGATGCTGCAGGGAGTGAGGATCTCTCACAGGTAAGCACCATTCCCCCACCCCATCTGTGTCAGTGTTTCTTCTAAGACAGATGCCTCTTCTGCCAAAGACTAGGAGAAAGGCAAAGATATAATACTGAGCCAGTGAATGAAAGACGTGCGAGAGGAGGCAGAAGAGTTTAAAATGAGAAGATTTGATCTCTGTGAGTGCTACTGGTGACCAGGGACGGGGAATGGAATGAGTTGGCTATTCCTTTCAGATAGGAAATACTGTTAAATGAAGAACCCACCGGGCTGTGGAGGGACAGACAGACAGAAACACAGCTCTATCCATTAACACAAATTTTTGATGTCTCCCAACACAAAGGAAATGTCCTTTGGGAATAAGATTCCAGTATGGGGGTTGGGATGCCAAGACTCTGACACTGTTCCCTTCTCCCATCTCCACTCAACTACCGCCAAGTCATCAGCATGATGTCCTGTCCCAAAGCCCATCTTTCAAGCAGGCAAGATAATGATCTGTGGAAGGCAGAGGTCACAGAGATGCTAAGGTTGGTCTCTCAGCAAGAAGTGGTTGCTTAGTCCCAGGTTGGGTGATACCAACAGTCTGCTGCAGGGTGGCTTGGGTGAGGCTGCAGCAAACAGCTAGATGTCAACTGCTCAGCAGCTGCACATTTAATAGGGGAAAGAGTTGGGAGCATGGCATATTTTAGGACTGGCTGGAAGAAAGGTGTACAAAAAGGAGCTAAAGTCTGGCACCAAGATCAACCACACCGAACAGAAATTGTCTCCATCCAGAGAATCCCACGGCAGCCATAGTAGGACCCTTGGCTATACAAGTGATGCTCCTCTGAAACATTTACCCAATCTCCTTATACAGGGTAGGCGCACACTTATGTGCATGTGTTTGTTTGACAATTCAGTACAGAGTCTTAAACTTTAGCTGACACAATCTTTTTTTTCTTTCTTTTTTTAATCAAATAGGCCCCGAGCATCTTGTGCTTAACCCACCTTTGGTCTCTGAGATGGCTAGAGAAGGGAAGTGTAAAGGGAGTGGGGGCATGAGGGTGGCATCTGGGATTTGGCACACCAAGGCCAATGGAGAGGGACCCTCCAATCACCAGTGATGCTTATTGCTCCTAGATTTAAGCCACCATATTCAAAGGGAGAGGGGGAAAAAAAAAGATGGGGATTCAAATAAATGTGGAAGAGAGTGGATCAAGAATTGTTCTTCCATCTGAAGACATAGTCAAGTTAACTTCCTGCCCCGAGACTCTCTCCCAGGAGGAAAAAAACTCAAAAAACACTGGGAGAAGTGCATTACTCCTAGAGGGCCAGGTTGGCTTTAAAGATGGCCACAGATAAATTCCCTTCCTCTTCTCCTCGTACCCCCTTCACCACCCTCCTCAATCTCATCCATGTCGGGCTTGAGCTCATCAAACCACAGCAGTAAAAGGTGCAGCCCAGGGTCTCTGCTTACTGCAGGCAGGGAGGCAGGTGTGCACCTAATTCCTGTGGCTCATTGGTGTAAGCCAGTAAGATAGCCATGTCTCCTTTCACTCGAACAAGATGCGGGCTAGAACCTGCTCTGATGAATCCGCTCCTGGTGTATCCCCTTGACAACTGGTGGTCTTTATTCCTGAGGGATGGGAAGGAAGAGCACTGTCTCTCCCCCTTTGACCCTGCCTTTCCCATCTTCTGCCCTGTTTCCCTTAGCAACAACAAAGGGAAGGTAGGTCGAGGAGGGCTAAACTGTCCTCCCTTGCTCTGGTAAAAATCCAGTGGTTGACAAACATTTTGCTTGCAGACCTAAAAAGGGAGGGAATGATGGTCCCTTAAGTAAAGCCCAGGAGGCGATGAAGGATGGGAGGGGGAAAAAAACCCAAACCAGACCAAAGAACTGCCCCAAATCCTTTCTCCAGGTACCTCCCTGGGTAGGACAAGGAGATAATAAGATTCAAACAGGAACACTACCTCTCCCTAGTTTCCACAGCCTCTCATGAGGACGTGGCAGAGAGACGAGAGGGGTACAAAGGAGGGACATGGGAGAGAACCCTACGGCGGCCACAGCTGGTCCCCAGAGCAGCTTCCCTATGAGGTGTTCAAGCGTCCTTAGAAAAATAATTCTGAGTCTGTTCCCTGGTGGGGAAGGTGTTTCCTGAGACCATACGGAAGCAAAGGCCGCATTGAACAGTCAGGAACAGAGTGTGCTGGTGAGACAAAGAAAGAGAGAGGGAGCTGAAGAAAAGAGCCACCCAGGCTCT
This sequence comes from Vombatus ursinus, assembly GCF_900497805.2. Classification (NCBI taxonomy): domain Eukaryota; kingdom Metazoa; phylum Chordata; class Mammalia; order Diprotodontia; family Vombatidae; genus Vombatus; species Vombatus ursinus. Next base: position 44,211,527 of record NW_020954585.1, read on the forward strand.
GTCGGGGCTGGGATTAAGGCTGCAAACGTTCCAGGTACTGGGGCAATGGGTTTTCCTTGACATACTTCTGAATGTACCAGCAGGTCAGGTGGGCTTTCAGATCCTCCTCCACTACAAAGTCCAGGGCGGCCTTGGAATCCGAGGGGAGAGAAAAACAAAACAAAATGGAAGATACGTCATCAGCATCCCAAAATATTAATAATTAAGCACTATTTTATTGAATATATTTAATATGATTAATAATGGGTAAAAATATTAATTATGATGATTGCTGGCATTTCACATAGCACTTTAAGGCTGGCAAAATACTTGGCTCATTCACTCATTTTATCCTTCAGGCTAGTACTCTATACAATGGTGGAGAGAGTAGGGCAAGCGGAACTGCTTCCTACTCTACTCTGTAAGCCTGCCTCAAGCTCAGTAGTTGCCTACAGTTGTCTGTCTGTTTTTTAGGCAATTGGAGTTAAGTGACTTGCCCAGGGTCACACAGCTAGTAAGTGTCAAGTGTTTGGTCTGAGGTCGGATTTGAACTCAGGTCCTCCCGACTTCAGGGTTGGTGCCCTATCCACTGCGCCACCTAGCTGCCGCTATAGTTGTCTCAGAGATATTTTGAACCTCTTTCCCTACACTTAACCCCACTTTCCCACACTGACCCCAGGTCTCCAAGCATCACACAAAGTGGGAAGGACCAAATCATTCAGGGCAGAACTACTGTTGTGAAGTAGTAGGTCAAACATGGGTTTTTTTTACTTTGATTCTTCTTTGCATTACACCCTGATTTCCCGTCATTGAGACCCTCTCATCCTTTGGAAGGACCCAGGCTATAGGGGAGGATCTGAGGTATGCTATCTCCCAACGTCAGTAAATCCACCCCTCCTTCCAAAAGGGCCCCTCCCCTTTGCTCTGGACTCTCTCCAGAATCCTCCTCTTTTTCTTCTTCCACCTCACTGCCACCCTGAGACTCTTCTTTCCTCACTGGTGACTACCTCCTCAGCATCACCATTTTAGGAAGGACATCAGCCACACTCCACCCTACTTATGTCCAGCTTCTTTGTCCACTGGCCTCAACACCCCTTCACAAGTACCATTCTTCATCCCCCTCCTGCTTTTTTTTTTTTTTTTTTTGTATTTTGCTTTTTGCTAGGCAATGAGGTTAAGTGACTTGCCCAGGGTCACACAGTTAGTGTCAAACGTCTGAGGGCGGATCTGAACTCAGGTCGTCCATCTGATACTGGTTATTTCATTCCATCTTTTTGCTTCACCGCCCGTGCTTTAGAAGAGAACTGAGCATCACACTCCATGTTTCCATTTCATCCAGACAAATGGACCAATCTTCATCTTCATTATCACGTGTGGCCACCTTTCTTCTCAAGGGATGCAAGCACTCTGTCTCCTGGCTTGGCTCAAGACTGAGCTCAGCTTCCACATTCCGCAAGAGGCCTTGCCCAGTCCCCTTCACACTATATACATATATGTGCAATATGCATGCTGGCATGTATGTGTGTATATATGCATATATACGTGCATGTATGTATATCTATTGTGTATATGTATCTTGTGTGCATGTAGTATATGTGTATATTTTGCCTTTCTTTGTATCCACAGCACTTAGCCTACTCCCTGGCATACAGACAGCACTTAATAAATGCTTGTTGATTGACTGACTGACCAATACCACCTTGACCTCCAAAGCCACCTCCCTGGACCATGCCTTGTGGAGATGCTGGTTTCTTTTAGCAAGTTTCATTTCTAAGTCAAGAGATTTAGAGTTGCAAGGCTATTTTTACTAATCATCTAAATCCAATCCTCTCATTTACAGATAAGGAAACTGAGGCCTAGATAGATGAAATGACATACAGGAGTTACCTAGCTTATAAGTGGCAGAGTCCAGGACCTGACTCCGTTGCCTCCAAATTCACTATACTACCCTGTCAACATTTTGAGTCTTTGGAGAAATTAATTACATATACACTGGAGTCATTGTCTCGAACATTAAAGGAAGTGTCTTTATAGCAGCCATGCTAGCTCTCCTATGTCACTGGGGGTTTGGGGAGAGGATCTGTGTAAGGAGTCCATTTTCTTTTCAATTACTTGGTTTTTTTTTTCCCAAACTCACTTCAGTGGAATTTCCTTTAGTAGCTCCAGACAAAGGCAATAGAAATTTAATTACAGAGAGTGACACTTCTTCCTTCTCCCTTCTCCCAGGGTTTTGGTTCACCAGCTTCCTGTTCCTGCTCTCCCCTTTCTAGGGGCTGGCAGCTTGATACTTATCAATCAATTAATCTTGCTTTTGCCAAGCGTCCACTATGTGTCAGGCTTAAGGGATACAAAGACAAAATCTCTGCCTTTCAAGGAGCAAACACTCTTATCAGGAGAGACAACACGTATGTGTGTGCGTGTATGTATGTACAAATTTAAAAATGGATACAGGTGATTTTGTGGTAATGGCTGTAGCAGCTGGGGGAGGCGAGAGGAGAAACTCAGGAAAGGACTTGTGTAGAAGGTGGTACTTGAGCTAAGTCTTGAAGGAAATTATCATCGTCATCATCACCACAAATGCAAAGGAACCCATCTATCCAAATCAATGGGAAAAAAAAAAAGAAACCAGAGAAAGTATACTTAGGAGAACATGTATCAGACGATTCAGGGGGAAGGAGTGCTCCCACTGAGAGTGAAGGAAATTAAAGATTTTAAGAGATGGATATGAATAGCAGGTACATTCCAGACATTTGGGACAATTAGTGCAATGGTCTGGAGTTAGAAGATTGGAGGATCTTGTATGAGTAACAGTAAGAAAGCCGTTTTGGCCAGACCATAGAATTCAGGCAGCTAGGTGGAGTGACAGAAGAGTGTTAGGCCCGAAGTCAGGAAGACTCAACCTCCTGAGTTCAAATCTGGTCTCAGACACTGACTAGCTGTATGACCCTGGACAAGTCAGTGAACCTTGTTTGCCTCAGTTTCCTCATCTGCAACATGATCTGGAGAAGAAAAAGACAAACCACTCCACTATCTTTGCTAAGAAAACCCCAAATGGGGCCACAAAAGTGGGACACGACTAAAATGACTTAACAACAAACATAGTTCTGCAGGAAGAATAATATGAAACAGGCAAGAAAGGTATGTTGAGAACTGGTTGTGAAATGTAGATGAAGTATTACACCGTTATCACCGTTGAAGGGACTACTCACACTGGAGAGGAAGGAAAGCACTCACTGTGAGATTGTCACTTAAACGTAATTACAGAAGGTCGCCCAATAAAACTGGACAGCAGTCCTGCCGGTCCCAGGAAGAACCTGCACTGCCGAAGATTCCATTGGCTGAGAGATTCCCAGCAGGAGCTTTTCCTGGAGCGTTGGATCGGTCAGTATTGGCTTTTAGGATGCTACCAACTACCCACCCAAAAACTTCAATGTGCGGGGCATTCATTGCACATCTCCATGCTATTTTTCCAATCAAGAACACTCCCTACCTCCCAGATCAATGTCTCCAGAGTAGCCAGAGACGGTTCAGGGTAGCTGGCATCCCTTGGCCCAATTCCTTTCCAGATGATGGTCCGACATGGTTCTGCTAATATTTAATGAAATATTTATGATGAAAATATAGTGAAATATTTAATGAAAGAAATAAAAATAATTTTAAAAAGAAAAAAAAGAGGACCAGAGTTCAAATCTAGCCTCAGAGGCACTTACTTAGCTGTGTGACCTTGGGCAAGTCACTTAACCCTGTCTGCCTCAGTTTCCTCATCTATAACACGAGCTGGAGAAAGAAATGGCAACTTACTCACAGTGTATCTTTGCCAAGAAAATCACAAATGGGGTCATGAAGAGTCTGCTAATAGTTTTATTTCAGGGCTGTGGATTGACTTCACTGCGGTGTGATGGTTTCAACACTTGCCATTCCTTTGTAAAAAAAAAGCCTTTTAATAGTCTATAAATGCAAAGAACACCAAGTTCTCTATGAGCCAGATGAAAAGTCACCACAAGGAGTCTCCTCCTCATGGCTGGTAGGGTCCTCATAAGTCCCTCTCAGAAGGGGAGAGGACAAGTCCAGCCAACCAGGGGGAAATTCTGACACTGTGCACCGGCCGGGAGAAGGAGATGTGGGGCAGAAAAGAAGCCCTGTTTCAGCAGCAGCCTAGCTACAAGGCTCAGAGATGCTGTGGCTAAAGGTTGCTCTTTCCTAGCTATAGCCCAGTTAGTCACTCCCCACTTAATGCCCCGAGTGTGAAGTCATTGAATAAATGTGCCCCAGGAACCTGAAAAGGGGCCAGAGAATGGGGAATGGCGGCAGAAACGGAAAAGAGGTTGGGAATGGTAAAGAAGATGGTTTTGCAGGTTCCTATGTTTTAAGAACATTGCCGGATACGATGCCAAGGCCCCCTGAGGCAATGGCTCAGTGGAGAAAACGGGGAGGGCAGAGAAAAGAGGGAGTAGCTAGGTGGCACAGGGAATAGAGTGCGAGCCCTTCAATCAAGAGGACCAGAGTTCAAATCCAGCCTCAGGCCCTTAGCTGTGTGACCTTGGGCAAGTCACTTAACCCTGTTTGCCTCAGTTTCCTCATCAGTAACAGGATCTGGAGAAGGAAATGGCAACTTATTCTAGTGTATCTTTGCCAAGAAAACCCCAAAAGGGGTCATGAAGAGTTAGACAGGGCTGAAACGACTGAACAACAGACTGCAGATCTTTGCATTTCCACAGCTCACTGCAACTAAAGTTCTTGGAGGCTTTCCCACCAGAATCACAGGCTCATTCCAACTAATGGCAGATTGAGGCAGGAGAGAAATAGGCAAATCCTCTATCTGCCCTCTCTGGGAGTCAGGAGTCCCTAACCTTGTGAGGTGACTATGGGACATTCAGCTGTTTGTTTGTTCAATAAACAGTTGTGGGGCCATCAGCAGGCCACTTCACCTCGTTTAAAGCCTCAGTTTCTTCACAAGCAAAATGGGAGTGCCGGCCTTGGAATACAATCCAAATCTCAGATATTATAACTATTAGTTGCTGGAGAAGGCAATTAAAAGCTAGGAAGAAAAAAACACCGTAGGGCAAAGGAGAGCTGGGTCCTTAGTCCCCAATCACAGAATTTAAATCCCTTCCACTGCCCAGTTTCCTAGGTCCAAGGTGAATCACTTAAGTGCAACTCTAGCTTATCAACAAAGAAGTAATTATTTATTTAATCATTCATTCATTCATTCATTCAAGGATAAACTGCCAGCTTTGTCAAGCATTGGGAATACAGAGACAAGAAAAAAAGAAAAGAAATAGTTCCTGCCTCAAGGAGTTTACATTCTATTAGAAGAAAAAAAACGTAAATGTGGATTAGTAAATACAAAGTAACCTGGGGGATGCACCAGCAATTGGGGGTGATCCCAAAAGGCCATGAGCAGGAAGGGTTGGCACTAGGATGGAACTCTGAAGGAAGTGGGGGTTCAAAAGAGGAGGTGAGGAGGCAGGAAGGGCATTCCAGGCACTGGGGGCAGCCCAGACTGGCTTCCTGCCCCCAGTCTCTTCCCGGTCCAATCCGTGCTCCACCCAGATGCCTGACTGTCATCCCCAAAGGACAGCCCTGAGTACAGGTCTCCTTGGCCAGGAAAGCCTCCCTGGCTCCCTCATTCCCGTATGATCCAATCCAATCCAATCCTCTGACGTTTAAAGCCTTTCCAAATCAGGCTCCAACCTATCTTCCAAGCTTCTTACACATTACTGTACTCCTCATCACAAACTCTGTTTTCGTGCCAAGCTGGCTTACTTCCTGTTTCTACTCCGAGTTCCAATCTGGCTTCAATCAATCAATCAATCAATCAATCAATCAACATTTATCAAGCGCCTACGTGCCAGGCACTGTGCTAAATGCTTGGGATACCAAAAGAAGCAAAAGACAGCCTCCCACTAGTTGTGTAGCTCTGGGCAAGTCACTTTACTTCTGTTGGCCTCAGTTTTCTCATCTGTAAAATGGCAATAATAACAGCACCTACTTCTTAGGTTTGCTGTGAGGAACAGATGAAGTAATGCTTGTATAAGTGCTCTGCACACCTTAAAGCACTATATAAATGCTATTATTGTTATAATACAGCATGTCCCAAAAGTCTTAGTGCAGCTAAGGGGCTGGTTGGGGCAGCTGGGTGGTACATGCAGTAGATTGAGTTTGGGACCTGGAGTCAGGATGATCTGAGTTCAAATCCGGACTCAGACACCAAGACAGACAGACACTGACAGACCTCCCACTACCTGTGTGACCTTGGGCAGGTCACTTAACCTCTGCCTGCCTCAGTTTCTTCAACTGTAAAATGCAGATAATAATAGCACCTACCTGGCAGGGTTGTCAGGGTCAACTGAGATAATATTTTTTTGTTTTGTTTTGTTAGGCAATGGGGTTAAGTGACTTGCCCAGGGTCACACAGCTAGTGAGCGTTATGTGTCTGAGGCCAAATCTGAACTTGGGTCCTCCTGAATCCAGGCTGGTGCTCTATCTACTATGCCACCCAGCTGCCCCCACTTGGTTTTTTTTTTTTTTTTGTGAGATAATATTTTTAAAAGTGGGTGGTGCACAGTATCGTATAAGTGTTAGCAATTATTATTATTAGTGCAGTTTTAAGCTTTAATGGTTTAACACTGCACTGAGACTTTTGACCCCCTGGACATGGAGAGCTGGAAGGGACCATAGAGGTCATCTAGTCCATTCCCTTCATTTTACAAATGAGGAAACTGAGACCCAAACAGGTGCAGTGATTTTTACCAAGACAGCACTGGTAGGGACAGAGAGAGGCTGGATTCAAACTCGGCAATAATAATGACACATTCTGCATTCAAATTTGAGTTCCACAACTACTCCATGTGCTACAGGTATTATTATCCCACCTATGAAGAAACTGAGGCCAAAAGCGGTTAAGTGATTTGCCTAAGTATCCAAGTCAGGACTTGAACCCAGGTCTTCCCGACTCTGGCCACCATGCCTCTCCAAGGAGCAACTCACCTTGAAGGCTTCAGTAAAAATTCTTTATAAGCTAAAGAAAAGTTGAAACCTCTTCCTCTAGAGAGAGAAGAGCCATCAGGTGTATGTGTCGGTCTCCTCTCAAGGCAGGACTTAAAGGGCTAAACCTGTGATGTCTTCCAGCACAGTTACAGTAACGAAGCAAATCAACCCAGATCTGAGGGGCCGTTCCCACCGGGAGGAGATTGAAAGAAAGGGGTGACAGTAATACCACCAGTCAGTCAGTCAGTCAATAAACATGTATCAAACACCTACTATGTGCCAGGCACTATGCTAAGCACACCCCAAGCACATAGTTAGCACTTTTTGGTTGAAAGCACTTTCTTCAAAGCACTCCAGTGAGGTGGATTATCTCCTTTTTAATAAGAGTCAACATCTCTCTTGCGCTTTAAAGTTTGCACTCTCTTGCGCTTTTAAAGTTTAATGAGGCTCAATTAGGTGACTTATTCACAGTCACACAATTCAGTTTGTGATGGAGTCAGATTTTGAACCCAGGTCTCATGACTTCAAATCCAGCGTCCTCTCCATTCACACCATGTCTCAGGCATTTGGTGGAGAACAATGACAAACAGCCCCATGAAGATAAGATTACACACAAGGCCTCTGGTAGTTGCTGGGATGAGGTCAGACTTAGCTCATACATATATTCAGAGGGGCATGTGTCACCCAAGTCAATGCCTGGTCCTTCTCACCCCCGCCCACCTGCAATTCAGTCTCTGCGTTTGATATCTGAAACAGAAAACTCTGACTCCTTACCCCATAAAGCAGAGTTGATGCTTCGTTCATTGTTCATTTCACTGACATTTAGAGAGAGGATATCCATACCCCTCCCTGGTCATCTTCTCAGCAGTATCTCCAACTGCATGGCCACTTCAGATCTGGGACCATGCCCTGAAAGTTTTCAGTTTTTCATCTCTGAAACCTCCTCAATGATGACTGCCTTCTGTGGTCCACTCTTTCAAGCAGGCTCCAAATATACTTCATTTTGCTCTCTGATCCCCAGCTATCTTTGACAATCTCACTAAACACTTTGTCTTCAAACAACCTTCTTCCTGCCATGGTCAAATGAATTCTACCATTGTTCCTGTAAGGAATGTGCCAATCTACTCCCCTGTGACCCCACACCCCAACTCCGCCCCTAGTAACTTTCCAAAGGTGACCCTCCCTGGATACCCACTTTCCCATGGGTGTTTTCTCTTCCTATTAGAATGTAAGTTCCTATGCCCAAAGGGCTCTAAAACTGTGTATACCCCTTGACCCAGCAATAACACTTCTAGGGCTATATCCCAAAGAGATCATAAAAATGGGAAAAGGACTCACATGTACAAAAATATTTATAGCAGCTCTTTTTGTGGTGGCCAAGAATTGGAAATGGAGGGGATGCCCATCAATTGGGGAATGGCTGAACAAGTTGTGGTATATGAATGTAATGGAATACTATTGTGCTATAAGAAATGATGAGCAGGCAGACTTCGAGAAAAACCTAGAAAGATTTGTATGGACTGATGCTGAGTGAAGTGAGCAGAACCAGGAGAATGTTGTACGCATTAACAGCCACATTGTGTGATGACTCACTTCGATAGGCTTAGCTCTTCTCAGCAATGCAAGGATCTAAGACATCTCTAAAAGTCTCATGATGGAAAATGCTACACACATCCAAAGAAAGAACTATAGAGTTTGAATGCAGATTAAAGCATACTATTCGCTCTCTTTTTTTCCTTCTGTTTTGTTTTCTCTTTCTTGTGGTTCCTCCTATTGGTTCTAATTCTTCTTTACAACATGACTAATGTGAAAATATGTTTAATAGGAATGTATATGTACAGCCTCTATCAGATTGCATGCCGTCTTGGGGAGGAAGGGGGAGAAAAATTTAAAACTCAAAAGCTTATGGAAGTGATTGCTGATAACTCAAAATAAATTATTAAAAAATAAATAATAAAATACAATGACAAAGGAAAAAAAAGTAGTTCTTTGAGACAGGAACCATTTTTTTTTAAATCTGTATCACCAGGATTTTGCAAATGTTTCTTGACTGACTGCTTAGTGCAGAGTAAATGTTTAATAAATGAATTTTCATGCATCCATCCATCCATTTATTCTCTATCTTGGTTGGTTTTTTTTTTTTCTGGGTGAGGCAATTGTGGTTAAGTGACTTGCCCAGAGTCACACAGCTAGTGAGTGTTATGTGTCTGAGGCTGGATTTGAACTCTAGTCCTCTTGACTCCAAGGCCAGAACTCTATCCACCGTGCCACCTAGCTGCTCCTATTCCCTTCTATCTTGAGAGAGAAAAGGGAGAATAGAAAAATTATTTAAAGAGAAAAAAGATGGTGGGGGGGGCAGGTGAGGGGAAGAGTCACTCAAGAAATAAAGTTGAATGATTTGCAAATATCTCACCTAATGGCAGATAAGAAACAGTAGAGAAAGCAGAAGGATCTGGGGAAGAGAAGTCAAATGTTTCATACATTCTTATCCCTTCTTAGCAACTCACAGACAGAAAGGAACATACCAGCCAGGATCTGGTTACCACCACCACCACATTTCACCTACCCTAAATGGAGTTAGGGCTAACCTCCATGTTATCCACTCTCAAAGTTATGCCTCTAAGACTGATTTCCCTCTAATTTGTCATGGAGCTTGGGTTTCCAAAGCAGGACTCAAGTTTTGTTTTGGACACAGATGGCAGCAGACCAGCTAGTCACTGTGGAAAGTTCTCCTTCTCTGTATGTGCCAAATGCTTCTCCCAGAATGGAGTACTGATGCTCTCAAGGTGGGCAGGGTGGCTCTATCCTGGACAGGTCAGTTTGGGCCACTGCCTTTGTTAACTGGTTTGCTCTTCATGCAAAGGCCTGCAGGCAGAGCTATTTGACATCCACAGCTCTGCTGCCTGAATCAGAGGGGGCTTTGGGGCAAGGTTCTGGCTTCATCTTTTGTCACCCATAACCTGTCAAAGAAAGCCCATCATCTACGTGAACCCTAAGTCCTAAAGAGCTGGGTTGCCTCAGACTGATTTTCCCATCTAAATCCTTCAAGGGGCAGCTAGGTGGCACAGGGGATAGAACACTGACCCTGGAGTCAGGAGGACCCGAGTTCAAATCCAGCCTCACTAGCTGTGTGACCCTGGGCCTCCAAAAAATGAAAATGAAAATAAACCCTTCAGGTCATGACATTTGGTTCTAAGACTAGTTAAGGCAATCCATCCCTCACAACTTCAGGATGGTTCTGGGGACTAGTAACTTCGGTGCCTCTCAGTACTTCAACACAAGTATGGCAAATGCTCTGGGGCTCTGACATTTGTTGCAAAGACTTTTTTAAAAATTAGATTTTATTTTGTTTTTCTCTTAAGTACTTTTAGGGGTGGGATCACTCAAGCTTTAGGATCCTAAACTGCTCAACTGCCCATAACACTTCACCTTGGCCACAGGCTGAGGTCTGAATGGCAACAGACAATCAATCAAGCAACCAACCAACCAATAAGCATTTATGAAGCCTCTACTCTTGGGCTGGGCACTGCACTATGTGCTGGGAATACAAAGTAAAAAATAAAATCATCCTTCACCTCTAAGAGCTTACAATCTACTTAAAACCTCTTTTCCACCTTGACCCTTACCTATAGGACTTCCCAACCTAGTCTGAAAAGGAAATAGAAGAAACCACATAGAAACTATTATAGTTATTCTAAACCACCCACCCAGCAGTAGCATAAAATTACTGCCCACGGTCATCAATTATTTCTGATGGAGGATTTTGAAAGTGGCCATTTCAGTCTGAACATTAACCTTCATGAAATACAAAAGGATGAATTAAAAAAAAAATCACTGTTTTATGCCCTAAGAAGCTTGATCCTGGAAAAGATATGAGAAAAATGTATCTTCCTTTCTTTTTTGGAGAGGTGGGAGACTAAGGGTGTGGAATAGTACATATAGATAGATGGATAGATATACCTCTATGTATACAGACAAACACAATCAGACTCAAGTTATGTGTTGGTTGGTTTTGTTGAATTACTTATCCTCTACCTCCTTTTTTTTGAAAACAAAATATATAATTTTAGTTACTATTTTTAAAAATAGGAATTAAAAGTACACTTGGGCCAGAAAAAAAAAAGAGAAGTACGTTCTGAATAACAAAGAAAACTTGTAAGCGAGGTGAAATCTAGCATGGAAAAAAAAAGTCAGATTACCAAGAGCTCTGGGCTTAGAATAAAAAAAAAAATCAGAATTTGAATCCCTGCTCTGCCACTTGCTAGCCTGGACAAATGACTTTCTCTCAAGGGGGCTCAGTTTCCTCATCTGTAAAACCAAGGGAGATGATTTCGGTGGTTCACCTAATCGCCAACATCCTGGGATTCTATCGTATTGTCCCCTCTCCTGAGCCACGTCCAAATTCTCCCCTCCAAAAAAGATGACCTTGCCAGTATCACTCCCCAAGGTAGTCTGGAAGGCAGAGTTGACGGTACCTTAGCTAAGTGTTTGGCTATTCCCCTCCCTCGATAGGCATCAGGGACTTCTGTGTGCTGCAGATCCACAATTCTCTTCCCTACATACTCGTAGAGCAGGACTGCCCGGTCGTGACAACCTGGAGAGAGACAGAAAGAGATGGAGATCAGTGGAGAGGGTCAACTTTGACAAAGCCCTGGCCCTTCACCTAACCACATGTGACAGCAGAGATTTTTTTTAATTTTTAGGCAATTGGTGTTAAGTGACTTGCCCAGGGTCACACAGCTAGTAAGTGTCAAGTGTTTGGTCTGAGGCTGGATTTGAACTCAGGTCCTCCTGATTTCAGGGCTGGTACTCTATCCGCTGCGCCACCTAGCTGCCCCAACAGCACAAATTTTAAAATCCAGAGGAGTTAACACATACACACTTATTGCCCTTGGGACATGCTCAGAACTACACAGGGCTGGGTGGGGGAATTTCTATAGATTCTCTCTCCAGAACCGGCAGCATCTATCTTCATTGCAGAAACAACAAAAGCAGGTTTAGAATTAGAACGGAGCTCCAAGATCATCTTTCCGGTCCTCACTTCACAGATGAGGAAACTGAGGCCAAGAGAAGTTAAGTGATTTGTCCAGCGTCAATCAGGTGTAGTGGCACTGTTGGGATCTGAACCAAGGTACTATAACTCTAAATCCAGCATTCTTTTACATATATGTGTGTATGTATATATATATATATAGATAGATAGACAGATAGATAGATAGATATAGATATAGATATTTGTCTAGGCAATGGGGTTAAGTGACTTGCCCAAGGTCACACAGGTAGTAAGTGTTATGTGTCTGAAGCCGGATTTGAACTCAGGTCCACTTGAATCCAGGGCCAGCGCTCTATCCACTGTGCCACCTGGCTGCCCCTTAAATCCAGCATTCTTTCCATTATGCCAGGCTTCTTCCCAGTGAGGTTGAACCAGAGAAATTTAATTCAACAAGCACCTGCTATGGATCTGGCAGATCTGGCACGGGGGAATACAAAGACAAAAAAACCCAGAAGAGTGCCTGCCCTCAAGGAGCTTACATTCTATTGGGATAAAACAACACATACACAGATAATTAAAAAAAAATATGTAAAGCACATACAATTTTTGCTAAGTATCTGAACCAACCTTCCTTTTCCCCTCCCTCCCTCCCTCCTTCCCATTCTTCCCCCCTCTATCCCTCTTTCCTTCCTTTCCTTCTTTCTATAGCATTCCTAAATTTTCAGGACCCTGAATTCTTCAATCCCTTTACTTCTGGGTGTTCATCATGGCGAGAGGTTGAGGTCACACTGTCAACAGACTTGACAAGCATTTATTAAACACTCGCTAAACCAGCTAGACACCTGTGCTCTTGCTGGGGCACAATGACACAGTCCCTGCCCCACAAGGAGGTTACTTTGGTACCTCTGGGGCTCAGCTAGATTAACTGTAAGTTAGGGCTGGGGGCACTAATAACTTGAGGGGAGGAGTACTCAATCGAAAGCAAGGAAGATTCCTAGAATTGTGCCAATGATGGGGAACAGGTAGAGAAGAGGGGAGAAGGGACGGGTTTTCATCTTCATCTTAGGCCATCTATTAAACCGCATAGCCTCAGCTGGCTCCTTGACAAATCCACTGCCCGTCCCTGGCCCTCAAGCCTACCTCCCCAGCCTGGGTGAGCACAAGCGAATGAGAGGCTGTTTGTGGGAGCGGCACTTCAAGTTCCCCAGAGAATGGCTCCACAGATACCCAGGGAGGTATTTCCATGATAATTAAACTAAAACAAAACAAAACAAAACGCTCTGGAAGAAAGTCATTATCTCCCATCCCTGGGAAGGCAACAGCTCTCCGTGGGGGCACCAAGCCTTCCCGATGGGGTGACATCTGGGAGGGTAGGGGGATGCCAAGTGGTACACGGAGGGGCAAGCAGAGGGTAATCTTGCTTCTCGAGTGGTTTAATACAGTACATATGATGCAGGGAGATCAGAGAACTCTGTGTCTTCTCTGACAAAGAGCCTTTGTGAAGGAGATGGTACATCCCAGGCGGGAGGGATCGTGGGTTACATCTTAGAGTACATGAGAAAAATAAAAGTGAAGAGAGGATTGCATTGTGTTATGGGGGGAAGCAAGACACATAGTACAACGCCCTGGTGGAGAAACAAGCTCCCCAAGTCATTCCATCCTTCCCAAACAGAAGAAGACAAATATAGATTTTTTTCAGGGTAGGGGGGCAGGGGGAGAAAGATAGGCAGGAGGGAGGCAGTCAGTTAATTGAAAGTATGAAAGGGAGTGTGGTAGGGTAGAAAGAACACTGCGTTTGGAACTGGAGGCCCTCAATTCCAATCCAAGCTCAGTTCCTTAGCTAGCATTTATACAGATTTGCAAAGCTCTCCACAAATTTGATCCTCACAACAACCTTGGGAGGGAGGTGCTGTTATTATTATTTCCATTTTACAGATAAGGAAACTGAGGCAGACAGAGGCTACACGAGTTTGTCTATAGTCACACAGCTAATAAGGGTCTGAGGTAGGATTTGAACTCAGGTATTGCTGACTGCAGGTCCAGTGCTCTGTGCGCTATGCCTCTTAGCTGCTGGTGTGACCTTAGTTAGGCAAGCTGCTTAACCTCTCTGGGCCTCTCTTTCCTCATCTTTAAAATGAAAAAGTTTGGACTAGATGATCTGCAAAGCCCCCTTCCCACTCCAAATGTGTGACTGTGCAGTGGGATAGCACACCATCATAAGCATAGGAATCAGTCAATCAATCAATCAATCAACATTTATTATGTGGCTATGTGTGCCAGGAAGCAGCTAGGTGGCTCAGTGGATAGAGTGCCGGGCCTGGAGCCAAGAAGACTCGAGTTCAAATCTGACCTCAGACACTCACTAGCTGTGTGACCCTGAGCAATCACCTAACCTCTGTGTGCCTTAATCCATTGGAGAAGGAAACAGCAAACCACTGCAGTATCTTTGCCAAGAAAATCACATATAGGGTCACAAAGAGTTGGACATGACTGAACAACAGCAACCCTGTGCCCAAGGCACTATGCTAAATGCTGGGGATTGATTAAGAGGCAAAAGGCAGGCCCTGCCCTCAAGGAGCTTACAGTCCAATGGGGGAGACAACATGCAAACAAATACATACAAAGCAAGCTACATACAGGGTAAAGAGGAAATAACTGAGAGGGAAGACACTAGACTTTATAGGGTTTGGGGAAGGCTTCCAGTAAAAGGCAAGATTTTAGTTGGCACACAAAGGAAGCAAGGGAGGAGGGAGGGAGGAAGGAAGAGGGAGGAGGGAGAGAGGAGGGAGGAGGAGGAACATTTTAGGCATGGTGGACTGCTGGAGACAACGCCTGGAGCTGAGAGATGGATTGTCTTGTTCATGGAACAGCCAGAAGGCCAGTGTCACTGGATTAAAGAGCACATAGCCAAGCCCCAATGTCAACTTATTCAGCGTGCCTTAGTTTTTCTCCGTATGCCATAAGCCAGACCTAACACCACCCCCACCCTAAAACAAAGGTAACAAAATGTTTACTAAAAATTCACATGTCTTCAAATTGTGAAACCTCTTTATACACATTCCCTTTCTGGACCTAAGGGGTATGAAGGCTAATACAAACTATATGGCAGCAATTGGCCAGTATCATTTGCTGATGGCTCATCATGACAGCTACAGAAGGCAGGCAGCAAAGATTCTGGGAAGAAGGAGGAAGTCAGGGCAGGGACAGTGAGTGGGGAAAGGGCCCCCGAGAGACCCTGTGGATAGAGCAGCTTGAGATTTGGAGGACCAGAATACTGGCAGAGGGTCAAATGTCTGTCCATCAATAAGCATTTAAATGTCTACTACGTGCCAGGCTGAGGATATGTAGACAAGAATGAAGCTGTCTGCCCTCAATGAGTTTATATTCTGTCTAATGCTTCCCAATAAGAAACCAAACAGAGGAGGTGAGTCAGTGGTTAAAAGTCAGCAGGGGGAAAGCCTGCAATGAAACCACCTCAAAAATCAGGTACACCAACCTACATTCACCATAGATCAGGGGATTCTTAACTTTGTGTCACAGAACCCTTTGGCAATCTGGTGAAGCCTACTGATCTTTTCTCAGAATAATGTTTTGTTTTGTTTTTTTAAAAGATTAGGTCTTTCAAAACTCTGCTAGGTTTAAAAGAGAGTCACTGCCCTCATCCCACACTGATTGTCATTAGAGCTTAGACCCACTCTGTTTCCCACCTGTACCACTTTGACCCTCCTTAGCCAATCTGGTAGCCTCCTACTTCTGGCGGTTCAACAAATTAATGTTGAACTTAGTGGAATGCCCAACTGGGCCAGACCACTGCATCTTAGAACTCCTGAGCTCAAGAGAGCCACTGGCCTCAGTCTCCCTTGTATCAGGAATTACAGGCCTGTGGCCATGATGCCCAGATGTTTTTAAATGTATAACCAGTTACATAGGAAACAAATTATATTGAAGTACAATTACTAAAATTATTTAAAAAAACAAGTACACACTTTACATATATAATCAACATCATATTGCTTGCCTTCTCAATGGGTGGGGAAGGGGCTGGAGGGAGGGAATTTGGAACTGAAAATTTTTAAAAATGAATGTTAAAAGTTTTCTTGATTTGTAATTGTGGGAAAAAAAATACTATTTTAAAGAAATAAAAACTGCCTCCAAAAAAAAAAGAATGTTAAAAATTTTTTGAAATGTAATTGGAAAATATTTAATGAAATAAATAAAAATATTATTTAAAAAACAAACCAAACGAAAAACCACGATCAGATCCCAGGCTAAGGACCCTTGGCCACAGAGCCTTCCTTGTGGGTTGCAAAGCAAACCTCATTTTAAGCCAATCCATATTTATGGGAGATGAGAGGACTGTTTTGCAGGAAGTTTCTTTGTCTTACATGAAGATTCCTTCAATAGTTAATTCCTCGAATAGATTTCAAATCTCACTCTAAAAAGCCTCATAGTGGTATGGCACTGACTCCGGCCTCCTAAGGGCTCTATCAGCAGAGTGGCTGCCAGGATGGAAAGGTTTCTAATCCAGGCCAGGTGACTGTAGGTCATATGTACCACCTGAGGGCCTGCACAGAGCCATTCATCCCAGGCTGGGTGCAGAATGATGAATTTTCTGGCCAGTTCAACTCTTGAAAACCATTCTACTAAGTCACAGTGGGGTTGTAATCTGTGCTGGTGGAGGGTATACCTACACTGACAAAATCATGGGAGTTCTGAAGGCAACATTAAAATTTGATTTTATTTAGGTATTCCTCTCCCCCATAACTAAAGCCTGTGGATTTAAATCCTCTTTTCCTAATCAGAGGATTATAGGATCATGATTTTAGAACTGCAAGGGACCTAAATTAGCACTGAGCTTAATGTCTCTGTTTCACAGATGAGAAAAATTGAGGCCCAGAAAGGCTAAATGGCTTAAGAAAGTCAAGGTCAAACAAAGTCATATCATTAAATTTTCGGTGTGAGCATTTACACCTTGGAAATCAGCAAATGCTACAGATATCTAGACTTAAGAAAACATGGAGAAACATGCTAATAGTCAGGAGACCTGGACTGACAACTTGATTCTGCTTCTTACTATTTATGTGACTTTGGGTAAATCTCTTATCTCACCCCGGGCCTTAGTTTCCTTCTCTGTAAAACAAGAAGGTGGTA
Organism: Vombatus ursinus; assembly: GCF_900497805.2. Classification (NCBI taxonomy): domain Eukaryota; kingdom Metazoa; phylum Chordata; class Mammalia; order Diprotodontia; family Vombatidae; genus Vombatus; species Vombatus ursinus. The sequence continues at coordinate 44,228,640 of NW_020954585.1, forward strand.
GGAGATGACCTCCAAAGTCCCTTCCAGTTCTAAATCTATGACCCTGAGGGTCATAGGGAGGGGTAAAGGGCATCTGGTTCATCTGCCCTGCAAAGACAATTAAAGGAACTGGGGATGTTTCACCTGGAGAAGAGAAAACTGAAGGCAAGGGTGGGGAATAATAGGTATTTTCAAGTATAGGAAAGGCCGCCATATTGAAATGAAAGGGCAGGGGTGACAGACTCAAGAGTCACTAAGGAGGTAGAATTAACACTTTTTTTTTTTTGCTTTTTTTTTGGCTAGGCAATTGGGGTTAAGTGATTTGCCCAGAGTCACACAGCTAGTAAGTGTCAAGTGGCTGAGGCTGGATTTGAACTCAGGTCCTCCTGACTCCAAGGCCAGAACTCTATCCACTGTGCCACCTAGCTGCTCCAGAATTAACATTTTTAATTGAACTGGCTGTGGGAAGACAGAGGGAAAAGTCACAGAAGAATCCAGGGACACTAGAACCAGGCACACTAGAACAAGAAAGATGGATGGGTGACCTGAAGAGAAATAGGAAAGTATGAATGAAAGGTAAGTCTGAGCTGAGTGGGGGGTTGGGAGGTGTAGGTGGGCACGGGGAGAAAAGAAGATGAATTCCATTCTGGACAGGCTGAAGGGAGTATTAGAGATGCAAGCAGTTTGATGGTATTCCTGAGAAGGATTAAGCCTAGATATAAGAAATAATAACAGCTAGAATTTATATAGCACCTACTATAGCGCTGGAGGCCTTATTTGAACTCAGGTCTTTGTGACTCCAGGCTATCTGCCCTCTATCCACTGAACCACCAAGCTGCTATGTACATGATTATCTATCTACATATATACATACAAACATACAGTTAAGTCTTTTTGAGCTGCCATATTTTCCAGACAGAGAATGCAGGTGGCCCTGAATGTGTCAGGGATGAAGCAACCACACCCCCACAGCTGGCATAATTTGTTGTTTGCATCCCAAACAGGATTCCACGTGTGTCGTTGGGAGTTAAAGACAGGTGACAGCCCCTCTGTGCCAGGCTGGAAAATTTGCTTGTTCAGCTGGGACCCTGCAGACAAACAGACCACCCTGTCTTCACAGTCTAGCAGCTCTGGAGGGAAAAGAATGCAGCTTTTGCCACTGCCTTGCTCCTCCCTTTCAGAAGGGGGGTCACCTTCACCTACCTTTCCCCTTCCCATGACATCTCTTCCTGATATCTCCTCCCTCCTTTGTTTCTGCTGTCATAAATATGCAAACTTCTATAGGGATTGTGAACTCTTTGGGTTCCATATGCATGTTCGTTTCTTTTTTAATAAACCTGGTTTTCACATAAGTCTCAAGACACTGTGATTGCTTGTTTGACAATACACACATACGCATATATATGACCTTTTCAGCTCTAAGTGTATATACACACACACATACACATACACCCATATATATATATATTTTATATCTGGATGCACAGATATCTGCTTTGTCTGCTTAGATCTATGGAAACTAGACACATGAACAAGAGAGAAAATCGAAGGAGAAGAAAGAAGAGGGTCCAGAATTGAGACCTGGGAAATTGAGACCTGTTCAGTTAGTGGGTGGAAGACAGATGAACCAGTAAGAGACTAAGAGGGACTGGTCAGACAGGAGGCCAGGAGGGAGACTGAGGCCAAGAAAGATTTGAAACCCTGGAAGGAGAAAGAATCCAGGAGGGGCTGGATTACAGCATCAAAAGTTGTAGAGAGATTAAGTAAGAAGGAACTGGAAAAAAGGCCATTGGACTTGGCAGTCAAGATACTATTGGTAACCTGGTGAGAATAGTTTCTGTCAAGAGGTGAGGTTGGAAGCTTAATTGTAAGGGGTGATGAATGAGTAGAGAGAGAAGAAAATGTTGGAAGTAACAAGTGTATGAGAGTACTCTAGGGGATGGACTGAAAAAAGGTGAACAGTCATAGGATGGTAACCTGAGGGGATGGAAGAAGGCAAAGGTTGGGGGAGCCCCAAGCTGTACATAATGGAGGGAACAGCTAGGTGGTGCAGTGCATAGAGCACCAGCCCTGGAGTCAGGAGGACCTGAGTTCAAATTCGTCCTCTGACACATAATACTTACTAGCTGCGTGACCCTGGGCAAGTCACTTAACCCCAATTGCCTCACCAAAAAAAAAAAAAAAGGAAAAAAATAAAAGAAATATACATAATGGAGATCAGCAGTCTTGTGTATGATCCTTTTTCTGTTTTACTATGTTAATGCAAATGTCATTCTATTTGTTGTTTGTTAGGTTCAGAATAAAAATATCAATTCATTAAAAAAAAAAACAATGGGAGAAGACCTTTACACGTCTGTAGGAAGCAGGGATGAAACAAAGACATCAGAAGAGATTGAAGATGGGGAAGAGAGCAGAATGAGGATATATTAGCGCGCTGATCAGGCCAGCCCCACAGTTAAGTCTCTCAAAGGAGGAAGCAAAGCAGTACAAAGGGATTTCAACCTGCAAGTCCATAAAACTCTGGAGTATGATGAAAACCAAGGCAAAATATAATTGAGAAATGTTTAACAAAATAGACAAAAATACAAGACAAATAATATTAAGTCATAGTTTTTTAAGTCAACATGAAGCTCACGGGGGTCCATCTCTATCTGAGTTTGATACCAGTTGACCACAACAGGTATGATGGATCACACATCGAACATGGAACCAGGAAGACCCGACTTCAGATCTCGCTCTAAATGGCTACTAGCCATGTGAGCCTGGGCAAGCCACTAGACTTCTTGGTATTTGTTTCCACTTGAAGTCAACAAATAACAAGCATTTATTAAGTACTTATGAGGTGCTGGGCATTGTGCTAAGCACTGGGAATATAAATACAAGCTGAAAGGATAATCCCTGTCCTCCAGGAGCTTACATTCTAACAACACATAAAAAGGGGAGGTAAAGGAGAAGGTGGGCAGCTAGGTGGTGCAACGGACAGAGCTCTGGGCTTGGAATCAGGAAGACTCATCTTCCTGAGTTCAAATCTGGCCTCTGACACTAAGAACTTTGGAACTGACTTGGAACATGGGAGACACTGGCACAGGACTGCCCTAATCGGAGAAGGTGCTGATGAGCAAAGCAGAATTGAAGTAGACCAAAGGAAAAAAAAGGTGCAATGCACAAATTCAGAAAATCCACTCCAAATGTTCACATGGGCTATGTGTGCCCGACCTGTGGTAGAACATTCCAAGCTCATATCTGTCTGATGAGCCACAGTCGGACATGTAACTTAACACAGCGACGTCATTTTGGTCCTCTTAGAGAATGAAGGACAACAACCAGCTCTGTGACCCTAGGCGAGTCACTTACCCCTGTTTGCCTCAGTTTCCTCATCTGTAAAATGAGCTGGAGAAGGAAATGGCAAACCACTCCAACAGTTTGAATCCCCTGAAGTGGTTATGAATTTAAATTCCCACTATTTGAATTTTTAATTATATAAAATGTGGTAACTGGTTCTAGTCCAATGGAAATATGCAGTGTGAATCGGAATAATGGGACCATTTCAGAGGATTCATTATTCACACTAATCAGGATTAGCTACATTGAAGTTCTAGAGCATCAAGGCAGAAGATACTGAACTTCTTGCATTGGGAGGAAGAGTAACCTAGAACCTGGAAAGTTGACTGGGATAAAGTTAAATTGGACAGGGTGACACAAATGGATGGGATGAACCTCAGAGCAGGAGACACTGCTGAAAGAGAATGGCAAAGGGACAATCTGGATATGGCAAAGAAGAGCAAGAAGTCTGCTTCTTCTTCCTCTTCACCCTCCAGTCTTAGTGTGTTGGGTGGAATGAGAAAAGAAACAGTTCTGGAGAGGGTAGCCAAGAATTCAGGGTCTCGTGGAGGGAGCCAGGTTTCCATAAAGTGAAAAATGGAACGAATGGGAGAAAAGGAGAGCTAGCATGAAGGGAAGGTCCAGGGAGCACCGCGGAAGGAGTGAGCAGGAAAGCATATGGATTGGGGAGGGTCCAGGGATGAAGCGGGTGGGCGGGAAACAACGGGAGAGGGTTGGTATTTTTGTGGTTCAACACGTGGCGACTGAATTACAGGGATCAGAGGAAGACCCAGGAATTTGCCAGCCATTGGATTAGTGAAGTACTCACTGACTCGGAGTCTCAGATTCTAGGGTTCTGTTACAACAGGTTTCTGTAATTCAGTCCTTTTTCAGTCATGTCTGACCCTTTGTGACCCCATCTGGGGTTTTCTTGGCAAAGAAACTGGAGTGGTTTGCCACTTCCTTCTTCAGCTCATTTTACAGATGAGGAAACTGAGGTAAACAGGGTGAAGTGACTTGCCCAGGGTCACCCAGCTAGGAAGTGTCTGAGGCCACATCTGAACTCAGGAAGATAAGCCTTCCTGACTCCAGGCCCAGTGCTCTATCCACTGTACCACCCAGCTGCCCCTATGTTACTAAACTCAAACATTAAGGATGAGAGTAGAGACAGCAAAGAGCGCTGGGATGATGCCCTGTAAACGGCAAAGTCCATCTGTCTCCTGATTGGTGCTGATGTCCGAGCACCTGGTCCTGGGCTCTCATCACTGGGAAACCTCGAGTCTGGGCCCTGGATGGTTCCGGGGGGGGGGCTGAATGCTTAGTTCAGTTGGAACAATGGAGCAGGGCGACGGAAGGAGCCTTCATTAAGCACTTATAGCCTCGTGCCAAGCGCTTTACAAATATTATCTCATTTGATCGTCAGAACGGCTCTGGGAGATGGGTGCATTATTATCATCCCCATCTCATGGTTGGGGAAATTGAGGCTGAGCGAGTTTAAGTGACTTGCTAGAGAGCAAGGAGGCCTCCATTTGCAGTTCTGGGCTAAAGCCCCGGGGCAAGCCTGGCCACTCAGGGGAGATAAACACTGACTGAAGAGATACAGAGGCTGGATTTGAGGTCGGCTACCAGGAGTTGGGGCCGCTAGGTGGCGCCATAGCGCACAGAGTGCCAGGCCTGCAGTCAGAAAGACTCATCTTCCTGAGTTCAAATCTGGCCTCAGACACTTACTAGCTGTGTGACCCTGGGCAAGTCACCTCACCCTATTTGCCTCAGTTTCCTCCTCCATAAAATGAGCTAGAGAAGGAAATGGCATAACACTCTAGTATCTTTGTCAAGAAAACCCCAGATGGGGTCAACCAGGAATTGACAACTCAATGATTAGGTGCTGGCCTAGCCTGGCCTAACATGGAGCTAACTCTGAACGTATATTTTCTTTTTTTTTTAATTAATTTATTTTGATTTATCAATAATCACTTTCATATGCTTTTGAGTTTAAAATTTTTCTCCCCCTTCCTCCCTACCACCCTCCCCAAGATGGTGCACAATCTGATGAAGGCTATACATTTACATTCATATTAAACATATTTTCACATTAGTGATGTTGTAAGTAAAAATTAAAACCAATAGGAGGAACCATCAGAAAGAGGAAACAAAACTCAACAGAAGAGGGAAAAAAAATAGCAATTCAACTTCCACAGTTCTTTCTTTGGATGTGGATAGCATTTTCCATCACAAGGCCTCTGGAGATGTCTTAGATCCTTGTATTGCCAGGAAGGGTTAAGTTTATCAATATTAGTCATCACACAACGTGGCTGTTACTGTGTAACGTTCTCCTGGTTCTGTTCACTTCACTCAGCATCAGTCCATAGAAGTCTTTCCAGGTTTTTCTGAAGTCTGCCTGTTCATCATTTCTTATAGCACAATAGTATTCTATTATATTCATATATCGCAACTTGCTCAACCATTCCCCAATTGAGGGCATCCTCTCAATTTCCAGTTCTTTGCCACCACAAAAAGAGCTGCTATGAATATTTTTGTACGTATAGGTCCTTTCCCCATTTATATGATCTCTCTGCAATATAGCCCTGGAAGTGCTATTGCTGGGTCAAAGGATATGCACATTTTTATAGCCCTTTGGGCATACGAACATGTATTTTCACAAATAACCAATATTCTCTCCAGAGACCCTGTGCTTTTACACGGGCTTCTCCTTCATATCTGGAACGCCCTTCCCCCATCCTTTGGAATCCCTGGTTCCCTTCAGAATGCAGCTCCAATGAAACCTCCTCGTAGAAGGCTGTTCCTTCCAGTGCCAACCATCCCCCAGCTGTTTAGTACACTCTTCCCCACTTGAAAATTATCTTGTTTTCATCCGGTACATGTTTATACATGTTGTCTCCTGTCAGAACAGGGGGGCCCTTTGTCTCTGAATCTCCAACACAGGGCCTGGCATGTAGCAAACAGCACTGACGGTCGAGTAACCATTTCATCACAACCTTGTTCAGTCACTAGAATAATTTATTTTATTTTTTTTAAAAGAGGCAATCGGAGTTAAGTGACTTGCTCAGGGTCACGCAGCTAGTAAGTGAATGAGACTAAATCTGAACTCAAGTCCTTCTGACTCCAGGACTACCGCCAGTCACCAGAATCAAAAACGCCACCTGAACAATGGGAAACCTCAAAGTCACATCATTTGGCCAAATGGCCACTGATAACTGTTCCTATCAAATTCTTGCTGCCTGCAGTGTCATTTTATCTAACATCTTATTTTTGTGGAACCAATTAATGATGTTAGGTGAGCTATTCGTGCTTACGTAATAATAAAACCTCAGATTTCTATAATGCTTTAAGGCTTATAAAGCACTTTTTTTTGGAATAATATATATTTTTCCAATTACATTTAAAAACAATTTTTAATATTCTTTTTTAAATATTGAGTTTCAAATTATCTCCCTCTCTCCTCCTCAAGATGGCATGTGGAGTCATGCAAAACAGATTTCTATTGGTCATGTTATGAAAGAAAATATGGACTGCTCCCCCCCCCCAAAAAAAGCAGGAAAAAAATATGCTTTGATCTGCATTCAGACTCCATTGATTCTTCTGGAGGTAGATAGCATTTTTCATCATGAGTCCTTATGAAATACTTTCTTTACAATAACCCTGTGAGGCAGGGAATATAATAAGTATTACTGCTCCCATTTTATGAGGAATGAGGATGAGGAAACTGAGGTTGAGAGAGGCAGTGATTTATCCAAGGTCATGCAGCCAATAAGCATTAATCTTTAGTCTAAGAGGCTGACTCTTCCTTAGCTATGCAGTCATGTTCTTTCCTCCTGCCTGCTCACTTCCCTTCCCACCTCTCTACTTCTGAAACCCAGACCCTTCCCTGGTACCTGGAATGCTCCTCTACCCTCACCCCCACCCCCAACCCCAACCCTGGCCATGTCAGGAAACTCCTATACCTGGATCACTCCCAGGTAGAAATGTCCAATTGCCTAGCCAATTGATGTCTCCCTGGCCTGTGACCTCTTCCTATAAAAGAGCTTAATGGCTCTAATGGGAAAAAAAATTAGCCAAGACTCCAGAAGCCATGATCCCCAAACTCACTGAGCTGCTCTAAAACATAAGCCCAGGAGTCCTAAATCACTGTGGCCTCTCTCTTTCTGGTACGGCCTTAAGACAATTATCCCACAGGCTTCCTGGTAACATCTCCGATTTCATCCCTTCTCAGATCTCCTTTGGGGGTGTTAGTCTAGGCCCCAGCAGGAAGGAAGAAATCAGTGCCAGTCCCAGAATGGTGAGCTCCCTGGGCTGCTCTGGTGGTCATCTTCTCTAGTTCTTTGTGTCTCCCACTCTCTGGGAGGTCTCCATACGACCCTCCCTTTAGGGGCCTTCCTTTAAATATGCCAAGTAAATGGATTTAATTGCTTTTGGCATTGACTGGCTCATTATAATCCTCTCTGAAGCCCCATTTTGTCTCAGCAACAAACTTTGACAATGATGGAGGCAAAATCTGAACCCAGGCCTTACCTATGTACAACCCCCTTTCTCCTACACCACATAGCCTCTGTTTGGTGGCTTTTATTTCCCAATTGCAAACCAGTTTGTTTCTGTATCTGAATCTTGATATGGATCAACCATGACACCAGGAGGCTGTTGGGAAAACATGCACTTTGAGTGGTTCTCCTGGTTAAGGAGGATGATTTCCTTTTTTTTTTTCTTTCTCCTTTTGCAAGGCAATTGGGGTTAAGTGACTTGTCCAGGACCACACAGCTAGTAAATGTCAAGTGTTTGGTCTGAGGCAGGATTTGAACTCAGGTCCTCCTGATGCCAAGGCCAGTGCTCTAACCACTGCACCACCTAGCTGCCCCAGGAGGATGATTTTCTATCAGGACATCTAGACACAATTCCAAGGAGGAGGCCTGGGATGATCAGGGATACCATGGCATGAAATTCTCCCCTTTGGTTTGAAACTAGCCAGAGTCTGGCTGAATCCAAACTTCACAGAACAAATCCCCTTAATAAAAGGATTTGTTCTGTAAAATTTGGACTCGGTCAAAAGGACCCGTGCCCGAGGACCTAGAAGGCTGCTTGCGGCCTCTAGGCTGTAGGTTCTCCACCCCTGAGCCAGACCATGAAGAAATCAAGCCCAAGACTTCTGCTCACCAGACACACCTAGGTGAGCACCACAGCCTGTAGTATGGCACGGTGGATAGAACACTGGACTTGGGCATCAGGAAGAGATCATTTCAAAACCGTGGGCAAGTCATTAAGCTGTCAGCCCGTTCCCTCATCTGTAAAATAGAGAAAATAACAGTCCCCACCCTCAGTGTAGTCGTGAGGATCAAATGAAACACTTTATGATAATGAAATAATGTTAAGACTATAGGAGGGTAAAAGAGGAAGGGAACAAGCATTTATTAAGCACCTACTATGAGCTAAGCACCAGGCTATTATTGTTATATATTATTATATTTTACATTAGACATAATTCTCTTAATCGACTGATTTGATAGGAACCTAGATCTGGAGTTGGAAGAGACGATAGAGGCCAATTATTCCAAACTCTTCATCTTACAGAAGAGCCAAGACTCAGTGTTAGCAAGCCAGATTAAAATGTGATTGGGAAATATTTAACAAAATAAATAAGAACACAATAGAACCCAGCTAATGTTAATTATACAGTTTTCTGAGTCAATATGTAGCCTGCAGGGATCCTTATGTACTATTTGAGTTTGGTGAAGGGACTTCTCCAAGGTCACACGGGTAGTAAGTAAGCATCAGAGTCAAGGTTTAAAACCAGTGAGTCTCTGACTTAAGAGCCAGTCCTCTTTTCACTGTGGTACTCAGCCCCTTCTCAAGCCTTAAGTATCATATAAAATGCCAGTTAGGGGCAGCTAGGTGGCACAGTAGAGAGAGCCCCAGCCCTGGAGTCAGGAGGACTCAAGTTCAAATCCAGCCTCAGACACTTACTGTGTGACCCTAGGCAAGTCACTTAACCCCAATTGCCCCCTCCCAATAAATGAATGAATAAACAAACAAATAAATAAATGGAAGGGCCCTTAGATCATCCGGGCCAGGGGTTCTTAACCAGGGGTCCATGAATCGGTCATTGTTGGATTTTTTTTAAAAACAGTTTCATAACTATTTCAAAAGAATTGATTTCCCCTATAATCTTATCTATTTTATGCATTAAAAAACCTGATGCTGAGGATGGGTCTGTAGGATTTACCAGGCAGAGGGCCCAAGGGGCCCATCACATAAAAAAGGTTAAGAGCCCATGGCTTAGTCCAGCTTCTTTATTTTATATTAATTTTTTTTTTTTTTGGTGAGGCAATTGGGGTTAAGTGACTTGCCCAGGGTCACACAGCTAGTGTCTGTGTCAAATGTCTGAGGTCGAATTTGAACTCAGGTCCTCCTGACTCCAAGGCCGGCACTCTCTCCACTGTGCCACCTAGCTGCCCCTAGCTTCTTTACTTTAGAGCTGAAGTGGAAGCCCAGTGAGGAAAAGCAACTTGTCCAAGGACACAAAGCTGGTTAGTGCCAGAGCTGGAATTAAAATCAGGAATTTGGTTTTGTTTCTAAATTTCAAGTTCAGGGCAGTCTCCAGTCAATTACACTGCCTACCTTTCAGTCCTGGAAAGCCTGAAGGAAACCAGCCTGTGGCTGGAGGCTCCACCCTTTTCACCTCTTCTATTTGGTCTTGTTTCTCCAAGGCCCACTCAGAACCCTCCACTAAACAGAACTGGGGAAAGATATACTGAAGACCCCAGCAGACTCAAACCTTAAGGGGAGACAGCTGAAAACTCGGTCGTTAGGCAGAAATAGGACTGAGGGGCAGCTAGGTGGTGCAGTGGATAGAGCACTGGCCCTGGATTCAGGAGGACCTGAGTTCAAATCTGGCCTCAGATACATAACACTTACTAGCTATGTGACCCTGGCCAAGTCACTTAACCCCACTGCCTAGCCAAAAAAAAAAAAAGAAAAGAAAAGAAATGAAATGAGACTGAGGAAAAACACTCTAAGCTTGTATTCACAGTTTGTTACACCCAGTCACAAGGTCCCTCTCCCTCTTCAGTGGAAACATCCTAAAATTTTAAGCATTGGTCCTTGTCGCCTCTTAGCCATCTCAGCAGGTGGCAAAGTTCTTTTAAAAAAGAAAGACCATGTGAGGACAAGCCAGGAACTACATATCAGAAAAGCATGGAAGCTTTTAAAGAGGCAAGCTCTTAGGTGGTGGCCAAGAATTGGAAACTGAGGGGATGCCTATCAACAGGGGAATGGCTGAACAAGTTGTGGTATATGAATGCAATGGAATACTACTGTGCTACAAGAAACGATGAGCAGGCAGACTTCAGAAAAACCTGGAAAGACTTATATGGACTGATGCTGAGTGAAGTGAGCAGAACCAGGAGAACGTTGTACACAGTAACAGCCCATTCATTGTGTGATGACCAACTTTGATAGCGTTAGCTCTTTTCAGAAATGCAATGATCTAAGACAATTTCAAAAGTCTCATGATGGAAAATGTTATCCACATTCAGAGAAAGAGCTATGGAGTCTGAATGGAGATTGAAGCATATTATTTTCTTTCTTTCTTTTTTTTTTTCTTTCTCATGTTTTTTTTCCCTTTGGCTCTAATTCTTCTTTATACCATGACTAATGTGGAAATATGTTTAATATGATTGTACATGTATGCCTATATCAGATTGCACACTATCTTGGGAAGGGGGAGAAAATTTAAAACTCAAAATCTTATAAAAGTGCATGTTGAAAACTAAAAACAAATAACTGTTTTAAAAAAATTAAAGAGGCAAGCTCCCCAAAACTAGACCTTAAATGCCGACTCACAGCCTTTTGTGTTGAAAGGCACCTCTGAGGTAGGTCAGCTAGCTCAAACCCTTTCTTGTTGTTCAGTCTTTCTTTTTTTCCTTCCCGTTGTGTCCAACTCTTTGTGACCCCACTTGGGGTTTTCTTGGCAAAGATACTGGAGTGATCAATTCCTCCTTCAGCTCATTTTACAGATGAGGAAACTGAGGCAAACAGGGTAAAGTGACTTGCCCAAATTCACACAGCTAGTAAGTGTCTGAGACCAGATTTGAACTCAGAAAGGTGACTCTAGGCCTGGCGCTCTATCCACTGCACCACCTAGCCACTCCAAGTTCAAACTCTACCCAGTATATAATTTCCATCCCACATCTTGGACAAGTAGTCAATCAGTCTCTGCTTGAAAGGCTGGCTCTAGTCACAAGGGCTCACATAAGGCGACAGCTGCCCTCACTCTTGGGTCCCTCTCACCGTTAGAAAATTCTTCCTTAGGCCGAGCCCAAATCCACTCCTGTATCTTGCATGCATGCGAGGTCCTGCTTCTGCCCATCGGGGCCAGGCAGAAGTCTACTCCGTCTTGCATCTAACATAACAACCATCACATCTCTTTGCCAAGAGATATCCCGTAAGTGCTTCAACCACTCCTCACAGGATATAGAGTTTCCAGTCTCCTCAGCATGCAGGTTGTTCTCCTAACCTCCTAAGTGAGGACCCATGCCTTTCTCAATGTGTTTCCTGAAATGTGGCTCCAGAACTGAACACAATAATCCAGATTACAGCCTCCCCAGGGTTGGGAACATTGGGAATATCAGCTCTCTTATTCTGATCTTGACTCTGCATTGCCTTTAATGCAGCCTAATATCCCAATGTTAAGAGGCACTGGGGGGAGGTGAAGCCAAGAGGGCAGTGTAAAAGCAGGAACGTACCTGAGCTCTCTCCCAAACCCCTTCATATACCTTTAAAAAATGATTCTAAACAAATTTTAGAGCAGCAGAACCCATAAAAAGACAAGAGTGAAACAAATTTCCAGCCCAAGACAACTCGGAAGGTCAGCAGGAAAGGTCAGCAGGTTGTTGTAGCAGGGTAAGGGAGGAGCACAGTCCAGCACAGACCGGGTCCCAGCAAATCAGCAGCAGGCTTGGGGGCAACTGATTACTGGCAGCAGTGGTGGTTTCCAGACCTCTCAGCCCACAAACGTCAAAGACAACTGAGAAGATCAGCAAGAAAGGTCTGTGGCACCTGGGTGAGAGTGGAGTACAGTATGGCGCAGGTTGAGCCACCACAGCCCCAGCAAACTGGGAGCAGGTCTTGGGAATGACTGAATCAGCAGCGGCAGCTTCTGCAACTCTCAGCCCACACACACGGAAAGGGGGTCGAACAACTGGTCAGAAGGAGATCACAAGAGTCTTTTTGCTAGCACTGGGGCAGGATCGTGTGGCTTTGCCCATGCTCGGACCCAGGGTGAACAGGAGCACTAGCATAGCAAAGCTTGTGTCAGCAGTGGAGGGGGACCCCTCCTCACAGCTCCAGGGCAGAAAAGAGTACTTGTGTCACTCATAGACTGAGGTACAGACTAGGAAAGTAGTAAACACCTCTCCTTACATTATACCATTGGAAGAACTAAAAACTTACAGGTCCCTAGAAGTATCTCTGAAAACAGCTGCACAAAACCCCTGAAAATTGGGACAGTGTGTTCTCCATCCTGGAAGCACAGCCCTACCTTAACAAAGAGTTAAAAGTCAAGTAATAGGCTGGGAAAAAGAGGCATTGAGGTATGGTAGATGGAGGATGGGGCATGAAGCCAGGAAGACCTGTGTTCAAGTCATAATTCTGACTCAAAACTGGCTGGATGATCCTGCGCAACTCACTTAACCTCTCTGTTTCCTCATCTGCAAAATGGGGATAATAATAGCATCTACCTCCCCAGGTTGTTGTGAGGATCGAATGAAATAATAGTTGTAAAGCACTACATGGGGCAGCAAAGTGGCACAGTGCACTGGGTCTGGAATCAGGAAGATTCATCTTCCTGAGTTCACATCTGGCCTCAGATACTTATTAGTTGTGTGACCCTGGGCAAGTCACGCAGTTTCCTCATCTGTAAAATGAGCTGGAAGGGGCAGGTAGGTGGCACAGTGGATAGAGCACCAGCCCTGCAGTCAGGAGGACCTAAGTTCAAATTTGGCCTCAGACACATAACACTTACTAGTTGTGTGACCCTGGGCAAGTCACTTCACCCTATTTGCCTCAGTTTCCTCATCTGTAAAATGAGCTGGAGAAGGAAATGGAAAACCATTCCAATATCTCTGCCAAGAAAACTCCAAAATGGGGTCCAGACACAATTTAAACAACTCAACAACAACAAAAACTACATAAATATTGTTGATGTTGCTTTCATCATCTCCCTTACTAGATTATAAATTGCTAGAGAGTAGGGACTGTGTCATCTTCCTAAAGCTCCCACCATGAGGTCTTATGCTTAATGGGCATGCTGAACTAAATAATTAATTGATAGAGACAGGTTTGTCTTTGGCACCCATCTCCTCTTTTCCCTCTCGTGGCATCTTCCTATTTTTGGTTGACCTTCTTTTTAAGCTGAAGTTAAACTGACCCCAAGTAGACTTTTAAGGTGTGTGACCTGGGGTAGTTCATTTCAATTCTCTGAACCTCAAGGTAGGGGAGGACTAGATTAGATGATCCCAAAAGGTCCCTTCCAACTTGGACAGCCTGCGACAGGTGATGACGAGGGATTCTTGGCTGGGGGCCTGCCTACCTGTGGCCTTTCTGGTTCTACTGAGTAGGAAGACACACACTCATTTGCAAAGCCAGACCTCAGTCCAGACTGATGTGGGAGCAGTGGGTGGAGACCAAAGAAGTGGAGGAACTAGTCCTTAGAGGAAGGTGTTCAGGTAGCTGGGACTGGGCAAGAAACGACATTGCAGCAGTTCAAATTGGGGGGGACAAGACTGGAGGCTTTTAGTGATAGCAAGCTTAACATGAGTCGAGACTATTACAGAGAAGCCAAACAGCTAATGAGAGCACAGGGACATGACTTAAATAACACAGAGAAATGACTAAGACTAGACCTGTGATTTCATGGGGATAGGGAATTCCCAGGTGAGGAAATTCTCTCTATCAACTGTAGGCTGGCACCTTGCAGTCCCAGAGAGTGGCCTAGAACACTGAGAGACGGTTAAGTGATTCGCCTGGGGTCACACAGCCAGTTTGAGTCACAGGTAGGATTTGAACACAGGGCTAACTTACGGCTAGCAAGTATCTATGACAGAATTTGAACCCAGGATTTATGACTCTAAGTCCAGCACTATCCACTACACCATAATGTCCTCTCCAACATATATAAGACTCTCTAACAACTTTCATCCAAACTGTCCTATTCCCTCACTCACACTAAGTCTACTCTATCCTTATTGATGACCTTTGAGTCCCCTGACTCATCCCTATTCTCCATCTTTCTCATCTTGTCTTCATTGCCTCCATATCCATCCTTAACCTCCATGGTCAAGGCCTCACTGTCCACTAGCCACCACCCTAGAATCAATCCCATGACCCTACCAATTTCCTCCATTTCTGCCTTTCAAATCCTCATATCCCCAAGTAATCCCTACAGAACTTCTTCCACCTGGGCATCCCACTTCAAATTCAACATGCATCAAACTGAGCTAATTCATGAACTTTCTCCCTAAACCTGTTCTTCCTTTAGATTTCACTATTCTGTTGGTCACATCACCATTCACTAGCTTATTCGTATTTGTAAACTTGGGGCTATAGTAAACCTTTTCATCTCCTTCACCTACCATATTCAATCATTCCCACCTTTCAATGCCCACTGTACCTTCTTCATCCCCCAAGTACAGCCCTTCATTATTGCCCATCTGCACCGGAATGTAACAGGCATTCCATTCATCCATGACTTCACATGAATTAGGGTTCAAATTGTGGATGGTCATTTGCCTGAACCCAGTTTGAGACTGTGACCTTCCAAATCACACTGGTGTAGCTACTCAGTTGTGTACTGTAATAAAGGTCTCCAGGGAAAAGACAGCATTGAATAAGTAAAACATTTAATCAGGACAAATGATAAAATAGTAAGGAAACAATCATATCACACACACACACACACACACACACACACACACACACACACACACACAGTCCTAAATGAATACAATCTCATTTTCCCCTAGAAAAAAGCTCCTTCAACACTCACAATTCCAAAATGGTGGCAGTGCTAGGCATATGGATTGGTTGCACAATACAGATAAACCTTGCTGTTCTGCTCAAAAACCGATCCTATCAGTACCCCTCATTCATTTGGTTTTCATCTCTACAGTTTTCAGTTTGGCTGACCTTAGGTACTCTTCAGGACTGTGATCAGCCTTGGTCTGTCTCTCTCTGGTCATGAACTGCTGTCGTCCCCCCACCCCTTCTCTTCTCTTTCCACCTCCTATCCCCCTCTTCCACCCCAGCAAAGACCACCATGACCCCTCTGCCTCATCCCAGCTATTATCCTATCATGACACAATGTATGACCCTGGGCAAGTCACTTAACCTCTGTTCATTTCAGTTTTCCTATCTGTATAATGAGGATAATAGCTCCTACCTCCCAGGGTTGTTGTGAGGATCAAATAAGATAATAATTGTAAAGCACTCAGCACAGTGCCTTGGCACATAGTAAGCACTATATAAATGTTAGTTATTATTATTCCTACCTTTACTCTCTCCTAATCCATCTTTCTTATGGAGGCCAGAATAATCTTTGTTATGTGTAGACCTGACCTTTTCATTTCCTTTGCATAAAAATCTGGAGCAGTTCTCTAATACAAACTGAATAAAGTTCAAACTCCTCTTCCTGGTATTCCAAGTCCTCCACACACCTGATGCAATACTACCTTTCCAGACTTATTTCATATTATTCCCTTTAACAGGCAAGGTGGAATAGCTAAAAGTAGGCTGGACCTCGAAGTCAGAGCGATGGGCGGAAATCTCAGCCTTTTGACACATACTAGTTGTATCACCTTAAGCATCCCTCTGAGCCTCAATTTCCTCATTTGTAAAGCGAGAATAATTAATTTTTAATTGTACTATTTGATATTTAGTTAATAATTATTATTTGCAAGCACTACCTTACACGGTTGTTCTGAGAAAAAATGTTTTGCAAACTTTAAAACACTATATGCTATTATTATTATTATTATTACTACTACTATTACTAGCATATAGCTATATGTTATACATATAACATGTATTATATACAAAAGAATATATACATAATTATATATAAATATATAACATGAAATTATAAAATACATTACATAGCTATATTAGCATATAGCTACATCATGATATGCTACTATTATTGTTGTTGTTATTTTTATACCCCAACAAAAAAGGACAACACACTACCCTCCTCTGTTCGTTCATTCACAAGCTCTCAGGTTTCTATCTTTGCTCACCCTATTCCTTATTTCTGGAATGCTCACCTCCCTACCCCCACACCTCTATTCATTCTTTAAACCCCATTTTAAATGCCACCCTTTCAGGAAGCCTTCCCCGATTCTCCTCAGTTGAAAACAATCTTTAACTTAAGATTTAATTTTGTTTTCTACAGCCTAATGCATCATGTCAAGTATGTGACAGCTCTCTGGGTTGATGTCTTATCCTTCTACTCAAGTGTAAACTCCTGGAAGGCAGATACCATGTCTTATCTAAGCTTTATACTTCATCTTGGCTCTAGCACACACTAGGAGCTTAATAAATGCTTATTGTTAAGATGTACAAAAAAATACCTCAACTCCTGTTTGATTACAACTGAATGTCTCAGAAATTAGTGATGCAGCTGTGCCCCATTGGTCTACTACAAAATTTGGGTTACCTGACTTGCATTTGACCCCTCACTGCTGCGCAGAAATCTGTGTATTTTTCCCTGACTGGCTATCACACCCCTCAAAGTGTCTGTCTCAAATCTTCTCTTCTCTCCTCAAACCTCACCTGTCACCTCTCTGTCCTCTCCCTCAGCAGAGAGGCCCCAGCCCTTGCTTGATTTCAAAAGCTGAAGCCAGCTATGGTGGGCTCTCTCCTCTCCCACTCCACACCTCAATTCCTTCTAAGTCTCTGCCCCTCCTGTCCCCTCCTCCTTTGAGCCATTCTCTGAAGAGGAGGTAAGATGAGCCCTTCTACCTGTGCTCTTGAATCCAGCCCTTCCCTTTGCTTCTAGGATTGTGTTCCATATAGAGCACTCCCTGCCCCCAATCTTTTATCTCTCTGTTTTTATATCAGCTCCTACCCTATTGCCTAATATTTGTGTGGTTGTGGCTATTCAGTCATTTTTAGTTGTGTCTGACTCTTCATGACCCCATTTGGGGTTTTCTTTGCAAAGATACTAGAGCGGCTTGCCATTTCCTTTCTCCAGTTTATTTTGCAAGTGAGGAAACTGAGGCAAACAGGTAAAGTGATTTGCCCAGGGTCACACAGGTATAAGTGTGTGAGGCTGGATTTGAACTCAAGTCTTCCTGACTGCAGACCCAGCTACCTCACCACCTAGCCACTCCATTGCCTAACATGCCCATCCCTTAAAATACCTCCACTTGACTCTGATGTTCCAGCAGCATATTATCCAGTCTCCCTCTTTTCCTTCATTGCCATGTTCCTACAAAGAGCTGTGTACCTTTCCCATCTCTGCTCATTTTTCAACACCTTTCAGCAGTTACCAAACTACCAGGCTAATATTCTCCCCTAGGATATCAAAGATCTCATAAATGCTAAATACAGTGACTTTTTTCCTTATTCCTCATCCTCATCCACCTCTGCAAATTTTGCTGCTGCTGCCGACTCTTACCTCTTAGACACTTACTCCTTTCAACAGGCAACGAAGAGCAATTGGAAGCATACTGGACTTGAAATCAGGAGACACCTGCGTTCAAATCCCAACTCTGACACTTAACTGGGTGTGTCACCTTGGGCACCTCTCTGAGGCTCAATTTCCTCACCTGTAAAGTGAGGATGATAACATTTACTTGACTATGTATACTGATTTAAAAAAAAATTTTTTTTCTCCTGTTGGGGTGGGGTGGGTTAGAGAGAGAGGGATATAGGGAGAGGGTAACAAAAAAAAAAAAAAAGGAAAGAAAGAAAAGAGGGTCACTGAAAAAAGGCATAGAAAAAAAAGACAGCTTTCAAATTAAGCTTTCAAATCTACATGTTGAATTCATTATATATCCAAAGAGAAAAGGAAGCTGAACATAAGAGACTCATAGATTCATTTGACATTTACTTTCTAATCTACTGTGTCATGCCTGTTTCATTTAGTAAGTTTGGAATAAAATAAACTTAAAAAAAAAAAGCAAGTTTGGACACTGTTCACTGATAAGTTATGATTTCAGACTGGGAAGCAGAAAGTGGGAGTTTCATTTCATTCCTTGCACCCCAACTCGCTAATTCTCCTTGATCTATTTTCTTTGTCTCTTTGGCCCTCAGTCTTCCCCCATCTGCAAAATGGGCTGACTTCAACCCATGACATTCAAGCACACCAGATGAGAAACTGAGCTCCTTGGAGGAAAGGTACCGGAGAAATCCAAGCTGTCTGATTGTCTCACTGGCTGACAAGGGTCTCTTTCAGAATCAATGTGGGGCATACGTCACCATCTACCCAGACAGGGTAACCTCCTCAAAGCCAGCACTGCCAAAGGCTAAGGCAGAGAGTGAGATGGGCTGGCAGTCAGCAAGGGTCTCCTTATCTCTTTCATCAGCCAATTCCTGTACTAAGAGATGACTAATCTCTTAGGGAAAGGTTTGGAAAAACACAAGAAGAGAGAGGAAAGATCCAGGCTGGGTTTTTCCTTGGACGATCACAGCTGTTCAAGAGCCCGGTGTAAAGGAAGAGGGTATGAGGTTTGTGAAAGGGAGCTGATAAATCACAACAATTTTCTACAGAAAATGTTGGAGAGTTAGACAACCAACACTGTTTAGCTGTTTGCTGCTGGTGTTTTTAAAGTTAAACTCTCTACAAAAAACATTCTTATCTCCCATTCTCCTCTCCCCACCTCCCCTTACTCCCAACTCGGCCACCAGAGATCTTACTTGACTTAGGCTCATTCATCTCAAAGGGCTGAGCCACCCTTTGCCTCTACCAACCAAACAGCTAATGCAGGGAAGATATTGCTACGAATAGATTAACTGCCTATATTTCACATATTTTCCCAGAAAAGATGCTAGAGCAAGGATTCTTAACCTGGGGTCCATGAACTTTTTTAAGAAATATTTTGATATGATTTCATGTGTATAATCAATATCAGATTGCTTGCCTTTTCTCAAGGAGGGAGAAGAGAGGGAGAGAATTTAGAACTCAAAATTCTAACAAATGATTGTAAACATTTTTTACTTGTAACTGGGAAATATTTAATGAAATAAAAATAATTTTAAAAACATAAAAGAAATATTTTGATAGCTCCATTTTGATATCATTGGTTTCCTGTGCATTTTAAAATGTTATTCTGAGGGATCCATGGGCTTCCCTATTCAAACTAAAATAATCCATGGTACAAAAAAGGTTAGGAACCTCTGTCTGTCCAAGAGGAGCTTATCTCTCTGAGAAAATTTTAGGGTCAGGAATGATGTTTTTGTTTTTTAATCTGACAGACTGCACCCGGCACTGGGGTATTTTCATTCATAAATTCAACTTCCTGCTAATTCAGTTCTTATAAACAACTTGACTCTTTTCCCAGGCGATCCGGAATGGCCGTGGTTCAATGGCATTGAATGAAAAGGAAAGAAATAATACCACCACCAACAGGATGGCTTTAGAGAGAGTGTTCCTTCCCCCCAAAGTATTTCTGCATATGTGAACTCTTTCATTTCCCCAATCCTCCTGTGAACTATTGAAGGTGATTGTCCTTTCTCTGTTCTGCAAATGAGGAAACTGAGGCCCAGAGGGGGACATAATTTGCCCAAGGTAGACACTGTGAGCTAGTGGCAGATCAGTCAGTAAACATTTATCAAGCTATGTGCCAGGCTATGTGTTAAGCACTGGGGATACAAAAAGGGGCAAAAGATAAATCCCTGCCCTCAAGGAGCTTACAATCTAACTACTGGTCTAACTCCTAGGTCAGTGCACTCCTGTGGACCTGACTTTACCCTATAGACAGATTCTTGAAAAACCCCACATAAATCAAGACTACAGCAAAGGAAGCTTATGATTTAAAATAACCCTGTGGAAAAATTTTTCATCAAAGCAAAGAATCCTAATGCTAAAATATCATACTCTAATTAGAATTTAAATTCAATTTTTTTTGGTCTAAAAAATAAATCTTAAAGCAAGAATCAAAGAAAAGTCCAACGGCTAGGTGAGCACAGCAGGCTACAGTAGCCTCTAAGTGGGAAAAACAGACTGATTCGGAAGTCAGAGGATCTACCTGGGTTCAAATCCTAACTCTGACATTTGCTATCTTGGGCAAGTTCGGGGTCCCAGTTTCCTCCTTTTTAAAAGCAGAGGGTTAGAGTGAATGGCCTCTAAGGAGTAGTTCAACTCGGATCCTATGATCTTAAGTGATGTAAGTGGGACATCAAGAAATAAAAAGGAGTAAAATCCCTTAAAAATATAATTCTAAGGGGCAGCTAGGTGGAGCAGCAGATAGAGCTCTAGCCTTGGAGTCAGGAAGACCTGAGTTCAAATCTGACCTCAGACACTTGACACTAGCTGTGTGACCCTGGGCAAGTCACTTAACCCCAACTGCCTTAACAAAAAACAAAAAACAAACAAAAAATATATATACACATATAAAATAATCTTTTTTGGTCATGATTTATTTTCCTCTGAGGAGACCCCCTACACCAGATGAAAGTAACTTTCCATGTATCTCTTGGCACTGCTCAGGTGATGGATGGATTTTTTTCCTGTCTTGACTTTGGAAAGTAGGGGCAGGGTGGAGGGGGAGAGAGGAAGATGAGGTCTGATGTGAGGGAAGACACAATGTTAGAAAATTTCAAAGGTGGAGTAGACTTCTTGCCAAACCCTAAAGTTCACGCCAGACTAAATAATGATCAAGAAATCTAATGTAAATCTAAAGTATGTTACCTCTTCTACCCGATTACTGCACAAAACATCAGCCAGAAGTCCAAAGGCCAGAGGCTCTTCGAACAAAGCAAGCACCAGAGACAGGATGTGTGTAGCCTGGATAGTTCTAAGTACCAAGAGCAGAGAACTCCCAGGGTAGGGAAAAGCCCCAGGGCGTGGACTTTGGAAGTGCCAGGAAACAGGAGCAAAAGGGACCAGTGACCAGCACAGCTGAGGGCTGACCACTCTGGCTCAGTGCCATTGTGCTCAGACCAGGATAGCTCAGGCACCCAGACTTCCAGAGTACTGAGCCACCAGAGGGGGACCTGAAGTTTCCAGTCCTATGCACCTCAAAGATCGAGCAGAGCTTAATCCCAAATGAGAAAGTAATTCCACAATAGCTGCAAGCCGACAGTCAAAGGAAAAAATGCATTTTCCACAAGGACTACATGAATACCTAGAAGAAATGAAGCAAGAGATAAAAAGTGAAATAAACGCTCCAGAGGAAAGGATTGGAAGGAGAATAAGTAGCTTAGAAAAGAAACCTTACCCAAGAAATGGACTCCATATAAATTATAATGGGCAAATCAATGACTTTATGAGACAGCAAGAAATATTAGAACAAAAATCAAAAGATTGGGGGGCCCAAAAGAATATTATGTAAGATATCTGACATAAAAAAACAAATGACCTGGAAAACAGGTCAAGGAGAGATAATTTAAGAGTTATTGAACTGAAAATCAAGATTTTTTTAAAAAAATTATTCATTTATTTATTTAAATTTTTTATGGTAATTTATTTATTTTTTTGTTTTCAACATTTACTTCCACTAGATTTTGAGTTCCAAATTTTCATCCCATCTTGCCCCTCCCCCTACCCCAAGATGAAGATTTTTTTTTTTTTAAAGCCTGGGTATTATATTCAAGAAATCAGAAATGAAAATTGCCCAGATCAATGAGAACCAGAGGATAAATACAGAATCCACAAATCACCTCCTGAAAGGAACTCCAAAAGGAAAAGTCAAAGGAATTATTACGGCCAAAATCTAGAGTTTTCATAGAAAAAGAATACTACAAATATCTACAAAGAAGCAACTCAAGTATCACAGAACTACAGTCAGAATCAGGCAAGACTTAGCAGCTTCTGTGATACACAAGGAGGTCTTGGAATACAATATCCCAAAAGGCAAAAGATATGCGCATATAACCAAGAATAACTTACACTATAAAATTGAGAATCCTCTAGAGGGGAAATAATAGACCTCTAATTTAATTAAAAGAGGTTTTTTGGTTTGTTTTTTTTTTGCTTTTTTGGTGAGGGAATCGGGATTAAGTGAGTTGCCCAGAGTCACACAGCTAGTAAGTGTCAAGTGGCTGAGGCTGGATTTGAACTCAGGTCCTCCTGACTACAAGGCCAGAGCTCTATCACACCACCTAGCTGCCCAAAAGAGGATTTTCAAACATTTCCTTCGAAAAGACCAGAACTGATTAGAAACTTTAAAATACAAACACAAGAGTCCAGAGAAACCTAGGAAGGCAAATTTATTTTAACTGGGAGGAGCTGTATAATTGCTCATAATTGGGGTTTGTAAAAAAGAATTCAAACATTGAAGAGTAGGAAGGAATGGACATCAGATGAACCTTACTCTTATCTAAAATGGACAAAGGATGGTTGAATATACAGAGTTTGGTGTAGAAATATATCACACTCAACTGAGACATAAATAGGGGAAGATGGGTTAAGAGGTAGGATGATACCAGGCACAGAACAGTCACAACTAAAACAAAACTTCATGATTCTAAAGTGTGGATTACAAGAGTGCAAGTGGGGAGGAAAGAAAAGCAAATAAACAGAAAGGGGTACCTTAGATCAATTCTTAGACAATTAGGAAATGGCTGAACAAATCGTGGCATATGAATATAAGGAAATATTATTTTGTCAATAATTATTTCAGAGAATCCTGATTAGTATGAACTGATGCATAATAAAGTGAGCAGAGTCAGGTGAACAAGTTTCACAAGGATAGCAATTCTATAGAGTAAAACGATTTTGAAAGATTTGAACACTCTAATCAATGAATGCCATGACCATTCGTGCCTCCTGAGGCCCTATGATGAAGCATGTTACCTTTTCTCCTGATAGAGAGGTGATGGACTCAAGATACAGAAAGAGATATACATTTCTGGACATGGCGACTGTGTAGATTTGTTTGTGTCCGACTTTGATTATTTATTATGGTTTTTTGTTTTTTTCCTTTTCTTTCTCTTTTTTTTTAATTGAAGGAAAGGTAGCAATAGTGATGCCCACCCCCGCCAAAAAAGCCATTATAACATTTTTTAAAAATGACATTACAGAACAGAAAGATTAGAAAGAAGCATGCACAAGCTGGACAGTTTTGAAAGTAATGTATAGAATTTATCACATACTTAAAAAAAAGGCAAGCATTATTAAGTAGAACTTCACAGTTTGAAACAGAATCTTTTTGCATGCTGCTGCATGAATGAAAATTCTCTTTTTTGGTGTCAAAGTTGATAATTAAAAAAATTTTTTTCAAAAACAAATTTCCTATCTAAAATACATTTTCCTAACAGCACCAGGATACTTACTACCCAAAAATATACCTGCGACTGTCACTAAGGCATCTTTCCAAAAACAAACAACCCTCCCCACTTTTTTGATCCAAGAAATTCAACCTCCGGGTGCCTGCCAAGGGCATGCCGGGACCCTATTCACTCCACCTCAATCCACAGCAAGAGGGCTCAAACAACAACAAATATCTCTTCTCTATTCCTCTCTCTCTCAAAGCGCCTTTCACACACACCCGCGTGGTTCAAATCTCCCCACAGCCTTTGGTATAAAGGAAAGAGAACTGGACTGAGAATCAGGGGCCCCCAGTTCAAAATTTACTGTGGGTTACCGAGGCAAGTCAATGAATCCTCTAAGCCCGTTTCTTCATCCACAAAAGGAGAATGGATCCTAACACTTGTACTGTCTTCCTCAAGAGTGTTGCTGTGGGGGCAGCTAGGTGGTGCAGTGGATAGAGCACCGGCCCTGGATTCAGGAGGACCTGAGTTCAAATACAGCCTCAGACACACAGCACTTACTAGCTGCGTCCTTGGGCAAGTCACTTAACCCCATTGCCTAGCCAAAAAAAAAAAAGTTGTTGTGGGGGAAAAAAACCCTTCGTAAACCTTAAGAAGCAGAATCCCACCAAGTACTAATAGACAGGGGAGGTGTTCCCTGACCTGTGATTTCACCAGTGTGAGGAACTCCTCCTATGAAAACTTCATCAATGGAGAGCTGCCGGGGCATTGAGAGGTTATGTGACTTGTCCAGGGTCATAAAACCAAAATGTGTCAGAAGAAGGGACTGAATTGAGGTCTTCCATACTCCAACGCTGATCTTCTATCCAGTATGCCACACTGCCCTGCACAGTGCTATACAAATGTGAGTTATCGATAGATAGACTGTAATAATAACTGATAATAATAACTAATAATAATAAGCAGCAGTTGGGTACACAGTAGATAAAATGCCAAGTCTGAAGTCAGGATGATCTGAGTTCAAATCTGATCTCAGACACTAGCTGTGTGACCCTGGGCAAGTCACTTCACTGTTTGCCTCAGTTTCCTCATCTGTTAAATGAGCTGGAGAAGGAAATGGCAAACCACTCCAGTATCTTTGCCAAGAAAACCCAAATGAGGTCACAAAGTGTCATGACACAGCTGAAACAACTGAACAACAAAGTAGGGGTAATGAAAATACATCTGTCACAAGATCATTGTGAGGATTAAGTGAGATAACATAAGCAAAGAGCTTTGCAAACCTTTAAGTGATATATATACACATACACACATATATATGAGCTATTATGAGCTATTATTATATGGCTCACACACATGTAATTTTTTTTTTCAGGATGCACCATCTCACCCGGTGCTCACATTTCCCTGTGTTAGGCAGTACAAGTTCTTTCTTTTTCTCTTACAGATGAGAAAACTGAGGCTCAGAGTTCTGAGTTCACCACTCAGAGTTCACCCATAGTCAGAAAGCTGGTAGAGGTGAGACTTGAATCTAGGTCCCATAACCCCAAATCGAGGGTTCTTTCCGTCATACCACAGCACTCCCTGAATCCACAGGTCCACACACCCCAGTGTAGCATCTCTCTTCTGCGCAAGGGTAGTGAGGAAGGTCAGGGCTTTAACACACACCTAGGACATCTCCAGACTCTGGATGGTAAGCTGCGGCACCCAGGTTTAGGTACAAATGGGAGGCGGAGGTCAGGCTTTGAGGGAGCAGCCGAGGGGAGAAAGGGACCAGTACTTCCCAGGCAAAGAGCTGTTGGGCATTGGAATGGGTTATCAAGAACATGGAACTCTTCTACCAATAACCTAAAAGAAAATGCACTGCTACTTAGAGATTTTTTCTAATAATCACGATAGGTAGCATTTAGAGAAGATTTTAAGATATATAGGGTTTACAAAGCACTTTACATACAACATGTTAATTCTTTTGATCCTAATAACAACCTTGTGAGAATAGGAAGGAAACATTTATTAAGCACCTACTAAGTGCCAGGCATTGTGCCAAGGACTTTACAAATATCTCATTTGATCCTCACAACAATCTTATGAGATAGGAGCTTTCATTACTCCCATTTTAAAGTGGATGAAACTGAGTTTTTGGCGACTTGCCCAAGATACAATTTGTTGTTCAGTCATTTTTTTTCAGTTGTGTCTGAATCTTCATGACCCCGTTTCTTGGAAGGGATACTGGAGTGGTTTACCATTTCCTTCTCCAGCTCATTTTACAGATGAGGAAACCGAGGCAAACAGGGTTAAGTGACTTACCCTGGGTCACACAGCTAGTAAGTGTCTGAGACCAGATTTGAACTCAGGAAGATGAGTCTTCCAGATTTTGTTTGGAATCAAGTGACTTGCCCAGGGTCACACTGCTAGTAAATACGTGAAGGCTCATTTGAACTCAGCAGGGTGAGTCTCCCTGATTGATTCCAAGCCCAGCACTCTATCTATTGCAACATCTAGCTGCCTGTTTGTAAAGTACTTCAGATCAACTGTCTCACAACCCCAAAATCTCAGTACTTCAAGTCTTATCATCCTCATTTTTCAGATGAGGAAACTAATTTCAGGAGTGAAATGACTTGTCCATGGTCATACTGCCAGTAAGCATCACAGGCAGGTCTGGTCCCGCACATTTTTCTGATTCCAGGTCCAGCAGTCAATTACAGAGAAGCCTCCCTCTCTTTCAGCCCTTCTCTCCATCCCTTGGGAGGGAGCAGAGTGCTGGCTGAGTGTCAGTTACCAGCCAGCCACCTGTTAGGGGTTTAATGAGGTGCACACACTCTGTGCTGAGAGGCTATTTCAGGGCCCTCACCCGGCAGCCTGGCCCAGACCTCTGCAGCTTCTAGCTCCACATGGGGCAAAGCTGGCCACAAAATTCCTACACAGTCAAGTCATCAGGCAGAGTTTCCAGGGGCTCAGGCCGCGGCTGCTCCTTGCTCTTTGGGAACAAGATGCAATAGAACCTGGGCTTCCCCAATATCTTATGCTGCTATTTCTCTTTTTGTCTTTGCCATGTTCCCCACCCCCCCATTAGACTGTAAACTACAGGAGGGCAAGGACCACACCTTAAAGCAGGGGCATGCTGGTAAACGTTTAACAATCAGCTCTCCTGAAGTAAAAAAAAAATTTGTACAAACGACAAACTTGTCATTTGAATCTACACTGCTAACATTTTCTCCATCATTTCCTAAGTCTAGATAACTAAATAAGCAATACATCAAGCTCTGATACATTCTGATTTCCGAGGTGTTAATGCTCATGCTAAAAATTTAACAACCAGCTCTCTTGAGGTGGCTCCAACACACCCCTGGCCTTAGAGCTCTAAATAAAATCAGCTCAGATTTCTATAGAAGCTACAGTTTTCTGACACAGATATTCACAATGAACCTTTTTTTTTGTCAGCCACAACACTCACAATGGCCATCTACTAAGGTGAAGTGGGGTTGTGATCTGTATTGGTGGAGGGACTACCTACACACAGTCCTTGAAATACTGAAACATGACAATTTACAAAATGCTTTCATCAACCCTGTTGAGGTAAGTAGTAAAAGCAGTACTATATCCATTTTGCAAATAAGCAAACTGAGGCCTCGAGAAATAAAGGGACTTCCCCAAGGTCACAATGGCAGTAAAAGGACAAAGCTGGGACTAGAATCCAGATTCCTGATCCTAAATTCATCACTCTTTCTCCGAGACCATGCTATACTTTTGCATTCCCCTCTCCCCTATCACCTTGTAACACATTCACATGGGTGTAGACCTGGAAGTGTCCCTCAGACACCGGCTAATAAAACTTCTTTTTACAGATTCCTATAGCGCCTCCTTACTTCACTGGGCTGTAAAGAGTACACTCAGGCAAACCTTATAGCTCCCTAGAGCTGGGCCATCTCCAGTCCTCCTGATCTATGTCTCACCACTGGACCCAGATGGCTGAGGAGGACATAGTGAGGCTGGTGACTTTGCACAGCCCTGCCTCACTTAAATCCAATTCACTTACATGTCATGGCATCACGGTCCTCTTTGAGAATGAAGGACAAAGCCACTTAGCTCCCCAGAAATGTACTCTGTGGGTGTGGAATGACTTTGCCCACAAAGACCCCCTAGGCTGTCTGCACTCTGGAGGATTCTAATCTCTATTTACCCTACATATTAATATTCTTCTCTCCAAGGAAAAGGGCTCAGGGAGGTAGGAAGCAAGCCTCTATTAACCCCACTATGTGGGAGGCACTGTGCTAAGCACTTTACAACTGTATTATCATTTGATCTTCACAACAATCCTGGGAGGTAGGCGCTATTATTATCCCCATTTTACATGTGAAGAAACTGAGGCAGGCAGAGGCTAAATGACTTGCCCAGGGTCACACAGCTAGGAAGTATCTAAGGCTGCATTTGAATTCAGGTCTTTCTGATTCTAGGCCCAGGACAGACTAGCTGCTTCAGGAAAGTTGGTCCTTTCCCAACTGAGAAGAAATCTTGGATGACCCCTTGGCTACTATAAATAGAGAACAGAACAAAAACAAGCTGGAGCTTAAACAGTGGTTAAACAGAACCATCAAATGGGATCGGACCAAACCTAGCACCGTGCTAGAACAATTCTAGACTCAAACATCAGTCAGAAAGCATTCTACGTCCCTCTCCACTCCCTTCAGGCTGCCTCCTCCACAACGGCAAGATCTTTCCCTGGACCTCTCAAACCCAGCTTGATCAGCCATCCCACTCACTCCTCCTTCCACCCAGCGGCCAGAGTCACACAGCTGGCTTGGTCTGGGAGGGGGATCACTTTAAACATCAATCTGAAGTTACCAGGACAGGTGGGTGGGTGTGCAGAAAGGCAAAACAAACAAACTAAATAAATAAATAAATACATAAGAAACAACAACCAGCATAAGTGTAATTTCTATGGCCTGACTGGTGATCACTGGATTCCCTATTAGAACACTCCCAGGGATGGGGAGCTCACTACCTCTTCTGAGAAAAACTGGTCAGGAAGTGCACACATTTCTCAGGATGTGGCTATCCGGGGCTGTACATCCAGGAGGCACACTTTGCAAAGCAGCTACGGCAAAGAGAGATGAGGCCAAACAGGGCAGGGGTAAGGCCTAGATCTATCACTGATTAGACTCCCTCTGTTTCTGAATGCCCCTGTTCTGTGTGAGGCAGGAGAGCAACAGAGGCAGCTGTGCCCTTCTGATAGAGCTATCACACCCTCCCATCTCTGTGGGCATGGCCCACAAGTTTTGGTGTGTCCTCAACAGAATCGGTGGCACCACAGCACGGCTTCACTCTCTCTCCAGCTGACACCGTGGTGTGTGGGCAGCCAGTCATAGCTCCTCAGACTGGGTAGCAGTCGTTGGAACAAATGGTTATCTCAGCTTGGCCACAACAAAGCCCAGATATGGCATTCCTACAGCCATGAGTTCTGGTTCTGAACTAGCCCTTAATGAGCTCATCTGCAAAATGGCCAGAATAATTCCCACCCTACCTATCTCTCAGGGTTGTTATTGATGCTCAGATGCATGTAAAAGGACTGAAAACTTACTTAAAAGTAATGTTATTATTACTATTGTCATCATAGTATTATTACTATGATAGGTTTGCTAAGGTTTTAGGTATTATTATTATTATTTTATTATAATTATTATTATTTAGGTATTATTATTATTAGGTATTAGGTATATTAAGGTTTGCTAAGCCCCTTACAAATGTTATATCAGTTAATTCTCACAACAACCCTGGGAGGTAGGTGCTGGTATTATTATTATTTTTGGTAGGTGCTATTATTAACCTTGTTTTGCAAAGAGAAAACTACGGCTGTAAAACAGGTTAATTGACTTGCCCGGGGTCACACAGCTGGTAAGTGTGTGAGGCACGATTTGAACTCAGGTCTTCTCCATTCTCTACCAGAACACTTGGCTGCCTCAATACATCACCTCATTTGATCCTCACTTAACTCTATGACTTAAGTATTCCAGCTGTTTATCACCCACATTTTTAGATGTGGGCCACTGATCTCATTGAGGTAAGGAACCACTTCTACCAATTTGGGTCAAGAGATGACCTTGGAGAACTGCCTGGGGGCCCTGAGAGGATAAGGGCCCAGCTCAGAGGCACCCTGACCCTAGCTCTACCTGGCTTTGAGGTCAGCTCTCTGACAGATGAGGAAACAGAGGTTAAGGAAGTCCTCCTGGGTACACAGCCAGTAGATGTCTAGGTAGAGATTGGAGCCCACGTGCTCCTGACTCCTGATCACTGTCTGCTCCCCCCAAACTGCCTCCTCCACAAAGGCAGGGTCTGTCCCTAGACTTCTCAAACCTAAGCTTGATCAACCTTCCCCACTCACTCCTCCTTCCACCCAGCCTGCCAAAGTCACACAGCTGGCTTGGTCTGGCAGGGTGATCACTTGAAAAGTCACCTTAAAGTTACTGGGGCAGGTGGGTATGCAGAAAGGCAAAACAAACAAACAAATTTAAAAAAAAAACAATAACAGGTTCTGGCAATGAAGGGAACCAGAGGTTCTGGAGAAGTGCCCACACAAGCTGCCAGCTGTGGGGTGGGGCTGGGAGGGGATGGAAAAGGTAGAAACTCTGTGCATAAATGATTCTCTCCCTCCCTGGATTGATACTCCTGGGCAACTGAATGTTACTATGGAGAGCAAATAAACATATTTAGAAGACACACCAGCAGATGCAATGCAAACATCCTAAGAAGGGGATTTTTAGCTCCAGGCATAGGAGAGAGCCAGGAAACAGAAGAGAGGGTTCACTTGTCCTGTATGGCTACCTGTGTCCAGAAAGCCTAGCCATGGAGGCTATTTACAGCCTGGCCATCAGTTCCACACCTGAAGAATCATCTTCATGCAAGTCTGAGCTCTGCTGCTAAGTAGCCATACCAAGTCAACTCTCTCTTTTAGATTTCTGTTTGCTGTTGGTCATTTTCAGCTGTATCCAACTCTTTATTTTTATTTATTTTTCTTTTTTTTTTTTTAGGCAATTGGGGTTAAGTGACTTGCCCAGGGTCACACAGCTAGTAAGTGTCAAGTGTTTGGTCTGAGACCGCATTTGAACTCAGGTCCTCCTGACTTCAGGGCTGGTGCTCTATCCACTGTGCCACCTAGTTGCCTGTATCCAACCCTTTGTGACCCCATTTGGGATCTTCTTGGCAAAGATACTGGAGTGGTTTGCCATTTCACTCTCCAACTCATTTTACAGATTGAGGAAACTGAGGCAAACAGGGTTAAGTGACTTGCCCCGGGTCACACAGCTACTGATTTCTATTTCCTTACCAGCAAATGGAAAAGAATTGGACCAGGTGCTAACAATACCTTCACTAGTCTTCAGCTTCCTTCTATTCATCTTGTTTCCAGACTGTACCTACAAGTGTCTGAGGCAGGGACTGTCTTAGGGCTTTCTTTACATCTCCAGAGCTTAGCAAAGTACCCGGGACATAGCAGGTGCTTACTAAAAGTTTACTGATTGACAATAGATCATGTTTCTGTAGCCCTTTAGGTTTACAAAACAATCTCCCTGCAACAATGCCTTGTTACAGGTAATGCAGGTATTAGAGTTTCCATTTAAAAAGTGAAGAAACAGAATTTAAGGGACTTGCTCATGGTCATATATCTAGTAGCCGTGATCGCCCGAACTCAAACCGAGACCAAGGCTTTCTCCATTATCCCAACTTATTGTAGCTCTAACATTCCAGAATTCTGTTTCTATACCATCTGGGCCAATCAGTTGGGCAGGAGAATGTGAGCGCCTTGCTTTGCTTTTGGCTGGGTCTATCCCTAGCACCTCACACAGTACTGTGCACGTAGTAGGTGCTTAATAAATTTTTGTTGCATTGACCTTGCTTGGCTGTTCCAAAGATCATGAGTTGCTAACAACCTGTCTGCTCCAGTAGGGTATCTCCCAGCTTGATTCTGGGTTTAACAACTTCAAAAGGACCCTCCTTCCATCCCTGAAGTTCTGTTAGGAACTCAGAGTCTGCAACAGCCCAAAAGGCTGGATTCTCATCTGGGACAAGCAAATATTTTTGTCTTCCCAGGCTGCCCCCAAAACAGGGTATCAACCAAAAACAGGCTCTTGCTTGAGCTCAAAATGTTTACTCACTTAGCACCTAACCATTTATTGCCTTGTGACAGGGGTTGCAATGAGGTGTGGTGGGGAGCATCCTGGTCTAAAGGGTAGGAGACCTGGGTTCTATTCATCCACAGCCATTTCTTTTTTTTTTTTTCCTCCCTCTTCCAAAGTGTTTAATAGGATCAAGCCACACTTGCCACCCCAGATCAATTTCCAAACACAAGCATTTCTTAAGCACCTTCTATGCGCCCAGCATGCACTCCCAGCTGGTATTACAAAAACAACAATTCAACTGTCCCTGCCCTCAAGGAGCTTATATTCTAGGCCTGTAGCTCTGCCACTGGGTGAGGGAGGATAACAATTTATATGGTACCCACTATGTACCAGGGATTACTAAGCATTTTTTACAAATATCTCACTTGACAGTCACAATAACCCTGGGAGCTATGTGTTATTATTATCAGTATCCCCATTTCACAGTGGAAGAAACTGAAGCAAACAGTGGTTAAGCGACTTTTCCAGACAGTCACACAGCTAGTAAACGGCTGGGGCTGGATTTGAACTCAGGTTTTCCTGACTCCAGGCCCAGCGCTCTATCTAGCTGCTTCTAACTTAGCATGTGTGTGACCTTAGAAAAGTCTCTTACCCTTTCTGGATCTCAATTACTTAGGCTGTAACATGAGGGTGGTGGGCTACAAGATCTCAGGTTCCTTCAGGGGCTGACACTATGATTCTTTGGCCTTTGCCAAAGAGCAGGCAGATTACATGAAGGCATCAATCACTCCCTGGCTCCCGACGTCAAGTCTAAATCATTTCTAGTTGGCATCATTACTATTTGTCCCAATCTTTGTCCTGGCTCAGCTTCCAGTCAATATTCTAAGAACATCCAAATTCAATTCAACTCAGCAAACACATTTTACAAACACTGACAGCCATACCCTCTACCCACAAGATCTTTACCAGTCATAAGTGCCAGCAGAGAACACAGGGTAGCCTAAAAGTCTTGGTTCAGTCTTGAGCTTTTAGGATTAAGACCCTCTGTAAATCAACCCCCAAGTCACTTGTTCTGTGCTCACTGGCACCATTTTCAGTATTAAGCATTGTGCCGAGGCTAAAAACGGAACATGACTCAAAGCTTGTCCTCTAGCTTCTTACAAATCTAAAGCAGAGATGTTAAACTCAAACAGAAGGGGGATGGGGGGCAGGGCACTAATCCGTACATAAGGACCACATATTGACTTAGAAAAACACATATATTAACATCACCTAGGTTCTACTGGGAGTGTGGTCAGCTGCATGGGCTCTCACCTCTGATCTAAGGCAAGCCAGCCTGACTGCCTAAATCATCACTGGCCCCTAAATCATATGGGAATGTCCCCTTTGCCCCCTTGCTCATATTATTTCCCCTACCTAGAAGGTCCTCCCCATCTCTTCTGGGCTTATTCAGCCCACTCTTCAAGGCTCAGCCCAAGTTCCACTTCTTCCAGGAAGCCTTCCTTGACTTTCTTTTTTTTTTTTTTGGTGAGGCAACCAGGGTTAAGTGACTTGCCCAGGGTCACACTGCTAGTAAGTGTCAAGTGTCTGAGGCTGGAACCTTCCTTGACTATTACATTCCTCACTGACCTATAATAAGATCAGAGCTTTAAAGACAAAAGGGACCTTCAAGACCATTTAGTCCAACCCATTCAGTAGGAAACAGAACCAGGATTTGAACCCAGGTCCTCTTACTTCAAATCCACTATTCTTTGCACTGTGTCACCATCTCCATCCTTTCCTTTGATCTTCTAGGGGAGGGAGTGCCCCATGGACACTTATGACAAGCTCTCATCTACTTGTGATGCTAGGTTATCTTTTTTGCTTTTTTTGGTGAAGCAACTGGGGTTAAGTGACTTGCCTAAGGTCACAGAGCTAGTACATGTCAAGTGTCTGGTCTGATAGGTTATCTTTTTAGATGTACACGTAACAGACTTATCTCCCCAATTACATTACAAGCTCTTTGGTGGTACCAACTATGTCCTATACTTCTCTCCTATCCCCTCACGTGGTGCTCTGTGCATAGCAGGCACAAAATACAACTTCGGCAATGAAATATACACATATCCTTCTACCAGTCAGCTGGGGAGACCCAGAGAGCGTTCCTGACCACTTCCTTGCCCAGCACAAATCTTGACTCACCCTAGTAAGTAACCATAAAGTACAGCTGGTCACATCAGAGGAAGAAGCACTCTGAGCCATGCCCCACATACATCATAAAATGTCAGAGCTGGGAGGGCCTTGATTCTCAATTAATGAGTGAAGAAACCAAGGCCCAGATGTGAGAATATTCAGATTTGGAGGAAAAAAAGAACCAAAGAAACCAGGAACCAGGCTGCAGAGAAGGGATCCAAGAATTATTAATGCTTTTCCCAGGAGGGCCTCTGGCAAGATAATGCCATTCTGTGAGTTAGGTCTCCCTGGTGATTATAGTCACAGCTAATATATATCAGTGTTAGCTTGAAGATTCACAAAGCACTTTCATATCCATTATCTTGTTAGAAATTGTGGAGTTAATGCTTTTATTATCATTTTCATTTTACAGTTGAGGAAACTGAGGCTGAAAGAGGTTAAATAATTTACCTAAGATTACACTCATTGATTGATAGATATCTAGTGTCTAAGGCAGGAATCCTGACCCCAAGCCCAACTATCTATCCATTATGCCTAGATGCCTTTCCAGGATAAAGTAATGATGAGAATTTCTACATCATGATCAATGTGAGTCGTAGGGAGAGGGAGAGTCAGGCTTCCTAGAAAGCCACTCACTCTTAACTACAGAAATTTCTCCCAATTTCGCCCGCTGGACAAAGGCCTCTAATCTAAGGACCAATTTCACTCATACTTGTAGAGTTAATGAATGTTGAATGACAGCAAAAAAAACCAGCCTATTAGCTCTTGGGTTTGGTTTTTTTAATTACCTAGTGAAAAATCGAGAACCCTGGGTTGGGAGACTGGCTTCTATTCTTGGCTCTGACAAGAATTCACTGTTACCTTGGGGAAGTCACCTCCCTACCCTAGGCCTGTTTCCTTCATTACTACCTTGTTAAATTATTAAGGGTATTCCAAAAGACTTAGTGCAGTTTTAACCTTTAGTAGTTTAAAACTGTGCTAAGATTTTTGGGGGCACGTGCACGGGCATGCATGTGTATGCATGTGTGTCTGTCTTAAACACCTGTCTATAACAGAACTTTACAGTTTCACATACAACCGCCTTCCTTGTTTGTCTTTGTATATGGAAATATTTGTTGATGATTAAGTTTGCAATAAAAAAAAAAAGAAAATTTCAGATAAAATAAAGGGGTCAGGCTGGTTGACTTCTAAGGTCCCTGCCAACTCTAACATTCTATAACTCCACAGTCTGATTGGCTCCCATTCCCACAGGGAGCCAGAAGCCACGGCAGCATGGGACACCCCCATGTGGGGCAGACTTTCTTGGTTCGTCCCCAAAAGAGGAAACAAGGACATTGGCAGGAGTGCTGGCTCATGGTGATTGAAATTATTTAGGTAGACAACTGACCCCCCTCCCCTGCCCTGAGTATTTCGGGATAATGCTGCTTTAGGGTCTACAAAGTGCTTAGCTCACAACAAGCTATTCATTCATTCAACAAACCAGATTGTAAGGCCAGTAGAAGCCTTGTATTTTTGACAGGCATTTCAGCTGCAGACAATCCCTTCTACCATTTTCTTTCCCCTTGGCAGCTGGGATAATCAAGGCCCAGGAAGGTGGAGGGTCTTACCCAGTGCTAGCTGGGGCCCGAAAGGTCCTAGAGGACGGAGGCTGGCCCTTGGATAGGTTTCGGACAGTGACTGGCACATGGTGGTAAGCCAATCAATCTGAAATCACTACCTTAGGGCAGTAATAGAGTCAGATGTGGGCCAAAGAGAATTTGGTGTCTTTCTGTTCTGGACTCAAGCCAGGCTAGCTCTTTCTGTTTGATTTCTTGCCTTTTATTCAGTCTTTAATCAGTCTTTCAACAACCCCTCATCTGGCCCCCTGGATTTGTCCTGCTTTCTCTTCACCCAGGGCTGACTTAGGGAGTACACTTTATAATTAGTGGTCTAGAGTGGGGGAAGGGAAAGAAAGGGAGGAGAAAGTTTAGAAATATCCCTGTGAACTAGTCTGGCTCTCTGATTGAAGCTGTCTCCAGGGGATGACTCCAGGGCTGAATCAATTTAAAAACAAAACAAAACTTTTTTTTTCCTCTCTTTCCTTTCTTTTTTTTGCATCCCTGCCTACAATTTCTGTGGGTCTAAAAATGGACTACTGTTTCTACCCAAAAAGTTCTGCACCAGATGCAGCAAGCAGACTGCCATCTCTGTATATGTTTAGAACAAACAATTAGGGTGCTCACCGAGAAACCGTGGTTCTTCCAACTGCAAAAAACAAACAAATAAAACAAAACACAAAAAACCCCACCAGAATCACAGGGTTGTCTCTGATCTCCAGGGAGCTAGTTGGCTGTGTTTCTCCCTCACCTTGGCTCTTTTCTGTCAATGCCCCCGTAATTAGGCTTAGAAAAGCCTGATTTGGGTTGTTTTTTTTTTTTTTTAAGAAAAACAAAAACAGGACCACTTCAACCCAGGACCACCTCTTGTACAGTAAGGGGCAGCTATGGTATAAAGGACAGTGGACTGGAGTTCAGAAGTGTTGGGTTCAAATTTCCCTTCTGCCACTCACTATACCTAAGTGACTTTGGAAAAAATCATTTTTTGGGGGCAGCTAGGTGGCACAGTGGATAGAGCACCAGCCCTAAAATCAGGAGGACCTGAGTTCAAATTCAGGCTCAGACCAAACACTTGACACTTATTAGCTGTGTGACCCTGGGCAAGTCACTTAACCCTAATTGCCTAAAAATTTAAAAAAAAAAGAAAAAATAATTTTTTCTGGGCCCTCATAAAGGGGGGGGGGGGGGGGGGGTGGGGGGGGGGAGACAGGGCAGGATTTGGGCTAAGTCAGGGGCAGGGAGCCTCCCGTGCCCTTCCAGGTCCTCAAGTTCAGCCCTGTGACCAAATCCAAACTTCACAGAACAAATCTCCTTAATAAAAGTTTGGATTCAGTCAAAGGGCACAACTTGAGGACCCAGAGGGCCACTTCGGGCCTGAGGCCGAAGGCTCCCCACCCCTAGGCTAGATCATCTCTGAGGACCCTTCTGGTTCAAAATTCTATGATCCTTTCTCTCTCCAACATGTGTGTAGCATGTAGTGAAGGAATTCTAAGATAAGAGTAAGGCTGTAAGTTTGTAGGGAAGAGAGCCCCAAATCTCAGACTTCAAAGAGAAAAAGAGAGAGGGTGGATCTATAAGTGGTGAGAATTTTATAGAACAAGGGAAACGTTAACAGTAGCTTTAAGTTTAGAAAAAGTCATCAGAGTCTTAATTCAATTCAACAAGCATTTATTGAAGACCTATTCGTGAGCAAGGAAGGCCCAGCCTCTGCTGGACACCCATTCTCTACACCGTCTCTCCCCCTCTGCTTTCCTGCCCCTTATAAAGTCACACTTGGTAGCTGGAGTTTCTATTCCAAGTCTTTTCCTGGGCTCCCCTCAGGCCCTTCCATTCAGCACTCAGCACTCTCAGAGTTAAACATAAGCACAAGGTTTCCCACCCGGAGTTCAAAAGCTCCTCAGCTTGATATGTACCCATGAAATGCTCCTATTGACCTGAACCTAAAGAGACAATGCACTAGCTATAATCTTTCCTGCCTGGGTGTAAATTGCAGAAAGAAAACTTTTCACACTCAGTGACTTTCCATCAGTAGCCCCAGGGCTGGAAGAGGAAAGGAATGCAATTCAGACCCTACAACCTGTCAGGATTCAGGCTGAAACACATGGGAAGTAGGGGGTAGGGATTTGGGAAGGAGGGGAGAGGGAGTGCAAGCCTTTCAAAGGAGTTCTCCAAGAAGTCTGGGACCCTGTTTCATAATTTTAAAAAATCGTCTGAAGGCAATGGGATCTCTCTTCATACCCTAAAACTCGAAATTGAAAATAAACCCACGACCCTCAAAACAAGTACAGCCTCAACCACTTTAGCTTGTTTACAAACACAAGTTGTGTGGGCAGGTGCTCTCCCACTCACTTTCCGCACACAGAGGCACCAACCAAGCTTCTGGTTGGCACAGGAGGGCAGAGAGGTAGAAACAAAGCACGGATCTCTGAGACAGGGGGATGGTAATAGGAGATCAGCTGGGAGCGCTCATTACTTATCCTTCCAGCAGGGATGAGACTCCAATACATTTCACAGATTCTCCCTACCATTCCCCTCCCTCCCTCCCACCCTTTTGGGGTTTCCAGTTGCTCTGTTGACACTGTAATTCCACTGCATAACCAACCTCACCGCTGCTTCAAAATAAAATAAAATAATAATAAAAAGAAAAAGAGAAAGAGGAGAGAGAACTCGGT
Source organism: Vombatus ursinus (assembly GCF_900497805.2). Taxonomy (NCBI): domain Eukaryota; kingdom Metazoa; phylum Chordata; class Mammalia; order Diprotodontia; family Vombatidae; genus Vombatus; species Vombatus ursinus. The sequence goes on from NW_020954585.1 coordinate 44,266,926, forward strand.
TCTAAAGGAAAAAAAAAATCAATCCCGGTTTAGCTAGAGGGCACTCTTTGCATTAGCTCGCTAGCTTCTTGCTTTCCGTGCAAACAAAAGATAGAAAAGGAGGGGAGGGGGTGGTGATGATGACTGGGGGGGGGAGGAAAGGGGATGGGGGGGTAGATGAGAGAAAAGTGAGACTTGGCTGGCGCTACATTACCATTCAGCTTGACCGTGAACTGCCTCCGCTTGCGATCGTGCTCCACCTGGATGGGGCAGTTTTGCTCCAAGATGTTCAGCTGGGCAGAGTGTGCCATGATGGGGGTCGGGTTTGGGGGGGTGGGTTCTGGTTCCTCGAGGGTCGTCGGTCCGAGTGGGAGGGGAAGAAGCCCCTGCGGCTGGGGGCGGCGCTGGCAGCGTGCTGCCCCCGTCTCCGGCGCCTCCGGTGAAGCGGGAGCAGGGACACGCGAGGGTCGCTCTGGGAGCCGCAGGCTGAAGGAGCGAGGTTTGAAACTGACACACAGCAGCGAGCAGCGGGGCAGCGGCGGCGACGACGACGACGGCGGCGGCTGCAGCAGCAGCAGCAGCAGCAGCAGCAGCAGAGGCAGCAGCAACAAAAAGCCAGGAAATCAGCTGTGAACCCACGTGCTGGCCGGCTGACCAATGGGCGCGCGGCCTTTTTGTTTTGATACATTCCATTTGACTCTTAAAGGGACACCGCACCTATTCGTAGGCTTTCTCGCCTTCTCGGCTAGGACCCCTCCCCTCCCCCAACCCACTATTTATTTTTTATTTATTTTTTATTTTTTGGTGTGTGTTGTTCTTCCCCCCCTCCCCCTTTGGGTCCAGCTTTGGACACACAACTTCTTTGCTATTAAAAATACCCTCCTTAGAAAAGGCCGTTGTAATCTACAGGAGGAATGTTGAATGAAAGGGGGATCATTATCATATTGCTTGCCTTCTCAATGGGTGGGGGAGGGGCTGGAGGTGGGGGAAAGAATTTGGAACTCAACATTTAAAAAATGAATGCTATAAATGAATGAATCAATGAATGAAAAAAGAAACAAATGATTTTTTTCAAAAGAAAGATGATCATTCTCTTTTCTCTCCTCACTGCCCCCCTCCTCTTTCCCAGGTAAATCGATCCTCCTCTTACCTACCAGTATCCTGGGCTAAAATCCTCAGAAGACTCTAAGAGACTTGAACTTTTTTTTTTTTAGGCAATTGGGGTTAAGTGACTTGCCCAGGGTCACACAGCTAGTGAGTGTCAAGTGTTTGGTCTGAGGCTGGATTTGAACTCAGGTCCATCTTGACTTCAGGGCCAGTGCTCTATCCACTGAGCCACCTAGCTGCCCTGACTTTTTTTTTTTTCCTGGAGAAGTTTAGGGACCACTGACATCATTCTTTAAACTGTTATTCATCGAACCCATCCAAAGATGCCTTTTCCCCCAGCTGAACACCTGAGGGAGAAATCAGTTTATGTCAATTAATTTCAATTCTCATGTGGAGAGAACCTTGTTCCTGCGATTAGTATAGTGCCTGGCTTGTAGTAGGTGCTTAATTAATGTTCATTGGATTGATTGATTCTAGGTGATGGGGAAATAAAAGTTTAGATAAAATAACCTGCCCCCATCGAACTCCCCACTCTAGTAGAGAGTAAAAAAATATAAGAGGGAATTAGGTGGCACAGTGAATAGAGCTCTAGACCTGAAGTCTAGACAGACCTGTGTTCAAATCCAGCATCAGATGCTTCCTGGCTTTTTCTTTTTTCTGTCTCTGTCTCTCTGTCTGTCTCTGTCTCTCAGTCTCTGTCTCTCTCTCTCTCTTCCCCTCCCCTCTCCTCGTTTTCTCACCTGACAAGGATTATCAGGGAAAGCTTCTTGGAGAGATGGTGTAGGAGTTGAGTTTTAAAAGATGAGTAGAAATTAGAGACAAAAGAGTGATAGACTATGTTAGGCTATATAATCTGTGAAGCAAATACCTGCTCCCATTAAAGAGAAATTGTAGGTGTTCCCTGAATAGAAAAGGCCAAGCACTCTCAAAGAAATATTAAGCTAACCTAGCCTGACTACCCAGGTCTAGAGCAAACACTCTGCCTATGACCTTAAAAGACAGGGTCTGCCTATATAAATGTTCTATATTTAGTTCATGATACTTAATTGCATCACAAACAAATCTTGGAGCCTGAAGCACAAACATATAATAGTTTCCTGTAGCATTACAGTAGAGAAAAATAAAAAAAAAAACATGGCCGGCAAGAGGAAGTGCCATCTCTTGGAGATAAAACAGGAGTTTAGGTGGTTAAAAGGGGTTAGTTTCATTTGCTGTTCTTCCACCGATTTACAATGTGCCAGCCAGCATGCCCCCAGAGCTCAGACTTCCCACCTTTACATCAGAGTCTCTAGTATAAGGTGTCATGGAAGGACCACTCCAGCTCCTAGTGCCTTTCTCCCCTCCCCCCGAACAACTCTTGGATTTGCATTGTATATATTTTGAATCTAATTACATATGTCCGAGTTGCTTCTAGAAAGACTATAAACTCCTCTAGGGCAGGAATGGTTTTATTTTTGTCTAGTACAATGTCCGATACTTGGTAGGTGCTTAATAAAAGCTCATTAGATCAAATGTTGGCTCCATCACTTCCACTATAGTTGGTTCACTTATTTTTTTTTCCCCCTAGGGAAACTTAGAGTAGGAAAGACCTTACAGGACAACTTGTCCATGTCCCTCATTTTACAAAGAAGAAAACTGAGGGTCTAAATAGTGATTTGTCCAAGATCATGATCCTTGAATGAGAGAGACCTGTGTCTTAAATCCAGTCCTTCTCAGTAGAAGATTTCTTATGGGTAGGTGGCCTTTTTGTTTTGATAACATTCCATTTAACTCTTAAAAAGACCATGTCTATTTGGAGGCTTTTTCATCTTCTTAACTACAACCTCTTCCTCCCTCCTACTAAATGTTGCTTTGGGAGATGCTCAGTTGTCGTCAATAAAATGGGGATGAAACCTGGGATGAGGGCTTGCTCAATTCAATTTAGCAGACAATGTTCCAGGTGGTAAAATATGAATGATATGGTCCTTGTTCTTAAGGGCCTTGCAAGTAGAATGAGATCAAAGGAGCATATGAGAGCATGCTAAATAAATATTTTTAAAAACCATATTTTTTTTTTTGTGAGGCAATTGGGGTTGAGTGACTTGCCCAGGGTCACACAGCTAGTTAAATGTTAAGTGTTTGAGGTCACATTTGAACTCAGGTCCTCCTGACTCCAAGGCTGGAGCTCCATCTGCTGCGCCACCTAGCTGCCCCAGAAACCGTATTTGTTGAAGAGGTGAGAAGCTACAGGTATGGGATGTTATATGTGCCATCAGACTTGGTCAATCAATGTGTCTTTTGGTTTACTGAACCAAATATTCTTCTGGTGGTTGTTATCTTTGTTACCTTTGGGGAGCTGGGGACCGTCTACCCCAAACATGTGAAAACTTCCCCCTGTTGAGGTTTAGGGGTGCTGGGACCCCAAAATTTTACCCAAGCCTTCTTTCAGTCAAAGCCAAGGTTTATTAAAAACACCAATAGAGAGTGGGCATGATTCTAATCTGCTATATTGGCCAGACTCTTAAGGAATCTAAGCATTTGTATCACTAATGCAAGCTGGCCAGATGGAATCTGAGCACCTTAATGTTGGCCAAGATGGATCTTATATACAGAAAGACTGGGGGAGGGATCTAGGAGTGGCCAGGTAGCCCGAGGTGACTGTGAGGTAACAGAGAATGCCACACGGCCAAGGAAGAATGGAGTCTAGATAGGATTAAAGGTGGGAAGTGGCCCAAGGTAATCCAGAGGTAACAAACAATGGGAGGTAACAGAATTGGGAAACTGGGGATTATTGGGAAGGTTAGTGAACACTTGACCACATGGGAAAAGGAGAAAACTTAAGGAATGTTGGGGGGGGTGTTTCAGGACCTATACCCTGTCACCCCCAAGGAATGGGATTTGTTCCAATGGCCGTGAAGGTGGCTGAAACAGGCACTGAAGGGTACTTAGAACCTGATCAGACATAGAAGATGCCAAGGTTATTCACTGCCACCTGGGCGACATTTCCAGTTGCCTTGACTTTCTTCTTTGGACTTCTTTGACTCTGCAAGAGAAAGTGAGGCCGATGACTTTGTGAGGCTCTGCCTCACTTAAATCTAATTCCTGAGCAAGTTAAGACATCACTCAATCATGATATCGTTAGTCCTCTTATGGGGGAGGGAGGGGGCCGATGGATGAACGACATCTACTCCTCGGGTTAGAGAGTGGAGTCAAGAATTTCTCAATCTCCATTTAAGGAGGAGAGACAGGTAAGATATCTCATTCTCACACTCATTTTCCTTCTTTCCTACCCAGATGCACACATTTTGGATTTCTTTGACCTCTCCACCACAGCCTCCAGGCCTACCTGGACCTTTCCTACCCTCCACCCCTCATCCTTACCCCTATCCTGCTTTTTAGTACTTCTTTTATGTACTGTCTTTCCTCATTAGATTGTAAGCTTCCTGTAAGAAGAACTGTCTTTCTTTTTTGTATTTGTATCTCAGTGCTTAACACCTACCCGGTGCATATAGCAGGCACTTAAAAATGTTTATTTTATTTTATTTTATTTTTAGGCAATTGTGGTTAAGTGACTTGCCCTGGGTCACACAGCTAGTAAGTGTCAAGTGTTTGGTCTGAGGCCGGATTTGAACTCAGGTCCTCCTGACTTCAGGGTCTGTTTATTGTCTATTGTGGCCCAGGCATGGAGTCTGGAAGACTTGAGTTCAAATGTGACCTCAGACACTTACTAGCTGTGTGAACCCTCAGGGCAAGTCACTACATCCTGTTTGCCTCAATTTCCTCAACTATAAAATGAGCTGGAGAAGAAATGGAAAACCACTCCAGTATTTCTGCCAAGAAAACCCTAAACAGGGCCACAAAGAGTTGGACACAACTGAAACAACTGAACAACAACAATTTACTTACTGAGTTTCCATTATATGCGAAATCTTAACATGTGCAATGTGGTATAGTGGAAAGTACACTGGATGTGGAGTCAGGATATCAGGATAGACCTGAGTTCAAATTTCACTTTGGACATTTAGCTGTGTGATCCTGGGCAAGTCATTTAGTCTCTCTGAGGTACATTTTCCTCCCTCAAAAGGGCAACAATAAAATCACCTATGTCACTGGATGGTTTTGAGACTCCTATGCCATAATGTATATAAAGGACTTTGGAAACCATAATAACTGGCATTTTCATAGTGATTTAAAGTTTCCAAGTAAGCTAGTTTTTCCTTAAAAGGTATTGAAACTGTACTTGAGGTTTGATTGTCTTACTTCCTGGTCCCCTGAGTACAAGGCAGCCAGCCGCAGGAGCTTCAGCCTTTCTTGCAAACTTGGCTGGTAGACCAACGTGGGTAATTCATAGTCAAGGGAGTTTTGTTCAGCTCAATCAACTCAAAGCATCCATCCTTTCCCTGATATGGCTAATTAAATGTCCTTTTGTTAACTGTTGAGTGACTTACACACATCTCATTTCATTGCAGTATTGAACATAAACTATCTGGGGACTGGCTTGAGTCAGGCCTAGTCTAGAAAACCAATTAATCAATGAGCATATATTAGTACTTACAATGCTCCAGGGCACGTAAGTATGGAAGTGGATAGAGTTGGGGGCCCTGGAGTCAGGAAGACTTCTCTTCCTGAGTTCAAATCTGTCCTCATCCACTTCCAGAGAAAGAACTGATGAATAGAAGTATGTATAGTATGCTTTTACTGTATGGTATATGTATGTATGTGTATGTATATGTACATATATATGTATACACACATATAGGTACATATACACACATACAAATATATACATATCTGTGTCTAATGGTGGCCTTCTCTAGTGTGGGGTGGGGAAGGAAGGAGGGAAGAAAAAAATAGAAAGTGCACAACTGAGAACAAAAGAAAACTCAGAAAGAAGCAGAGAAAAGCAGGGTAGCTTTGAAAAGGGTGTATAATATTTAGTACATGATTTTTAAAAAAAAGGAAAAAAGGAAAACAGTATGAAATGGAGATTCATGATTTCATAGTGAATCCTCTTTTTGTGTTGTGTACATGAAAATTTTTTTTTTGTCTTTTTGAAGTTCAAAATGAATTTAAAAATTAAAAAAAAAAATCTCTCCTCAGACATTTACTAACTGTGTGACCCTGGACAAGTCATTTAATCCTGTTTGCCTCAGTTTCCTCATCTGTAAAATGAGCTGGAAAAGGAAACAGAAAAGCACAGAAAAGCATTCCAGTACCTTTGTCAAGCAAACCCCAAATGGGTTCAAGAAGAGTCTGACACTATAGAAGGACAGCAATGTTCCAGTGGGTTCAAAGACGGACAGATTCTGGTAGGGAGGGAAAAGGGAGGCAGATGAGTGGGGCAAACATGGACAGGTAAGTAAATACAAAATACATGCAAATACAAGTAAATATAAGGTTATTTTTGGTGTGTTGTGGGGAGGCATTAGCAGCTGGGCAGGGAGGTAGATCAGAAAAGGTCTCTCATGGGAGGCTGTGCCTCAGCTAAGCTTCCAAGAGAAGAAAGGATTCTAAGAGGCAGAGGCGAGGGAGAGCTTATTTTCCAGGCATTGGGGATGATGGAGATGGGAGATGCAAGGTCTTGGGTGAGGAGTCGTAAGCAGGCCAGTTTGGTCTAAGCACTGGAAGCATAACAAAGAGTAATGTCTAATAAAGAAACCTAATAGAGTTATCTAGAGAGTCAAAGGCTTCATATGCCAAAGAGAAGAATTTTTATTTTATTCTAGAGGCAATAGGGAGCCAGTGAGGGTTTTTGAGCAGGTTAGTAATAGTTGCTTTAGTAATATTAAGTTGACAGGTATATGGAGAGAGGATAGACTGGCGTGAAAAGAGATTATTTAGGAGGCTGTTGCAATAGTCTAGGCAGAGGTGATGAGGGTCTGCTCTAGGAAGGTTGGAGTGTGAGTGGAGAGAAGATAACTGGGAGAGATGTACGGACACAATTGATAGGACTTGGCCACTCCTTGGCTAGGGGCAGTGGGTGGTGGGGACAGAGATGGAAGAGATGAGAATTACTTTTAGGGGAGGTGGAATATAGAAATTAAAAGAGACCAAGTGGATACACTAAGGGCCCAGTGAGAGGGGCAGTGAGTTCTAGATGAGTTGGAAATGAGGAGGAAGCGATCATTTCCGGTTAGGGTCATGAAAGTCTTCATGGGAGGAGACAGGACTTATTGTTGTTGTATTCAGTTGTTTCTGACACTTCAGGATCCCTCCGACCATACTATCCATAGGTTTTCTCGGCAAAGATACTTGAATGATTTTCCATTTCCTTCTCCAGTGGATTAGGCGAACAGAGTTTAAGTGACTTGCCTGGGTTGGGGAAGCAAAACAAAATATGCTGTTCTAATGGAAAATGGAGGTAGTGATGGGGGAATGAATCACTCTGGGTAAGGACACAGAGAAAGAGTCAGGGGTCATAGTAAACCATGAGCAAAGCATGAGTCAGTCATGTGATGATGTAACTGAAAAAGCCGATATGTCTCTATGGTGGATAAACAGGATCAGTCATCTAGGAACCAGTCTATCTAGTGCCAGATGAAAAACACTAAAATAGAAGCTGAGGGTCCTGAGTTCTTCTAGTCTCAGTTTTGTCACTAACTCATTGTATGATTTTGGGCAATCCTTTTTTTTTTGGTGAGGCAATCGGGGTTAAGTGACTTGCCTGGGGTCACACGGCTAGTAAGTGTCAAGTGTCTGAGGCCAGATTTGAACTCAGGTCCTCCTGACTCCAAGGCCAGAACTCCATCTACTGTGCCACCTAGCTGCCCCCTTGGGCAATTCTTCATTCCCCTCTGTCATCCTCAGTTTTCTCATCTGTAAAATGAGGGTATTGGACTAGATAATCTCTAAATTCCTTTCTAGTTGAGACTTCCTGGTTCTATGAAACTACAATTTATAGCTATTAGGAGCAGCTAGGTGGTTTAGCCTAGTGCATAGAAGGCTCTATTTGGAGTCAGGGAGACCTGAGTTTTAATTATGCCTCTGATACTTACTAGCTGTGCGACCCTGGCTGAGTCATTTAACCTCTGTCATCCTCAGTGTCCTCATCTGTAAAATAGGGATAATAATAGCACCTAACTCAGAGGATTGTTGTGAAGGCCAACTGAGAAAGTATTTTATGTCAACTATTAATATTACTATTTCATTTGAATCCTCGATTTATGAAGAACTTGGAAGGTCTGAGAGAACTCTTAAAATAATTCACAATCTGCAAAAGAGAACTTAATCCCTATTGGTTAAAAGAACTGGTGTTATGCAACTGTGATTTGAAGACTGACCAGTGTCTTTACAAGCATCTTTAGCAGAGGCCTGTGTAGTGCATTGAACAGAGCACTGGATTTGGAGTTGTTGGAATTTGAGCTTTCCTTTTCTTCCTGATCAATTCAATTAAGTGTGACTTTAAGCAAAAGTGATATAACCTCTCTGGGCCTTGTCTTTTTCACTTGCAAAAGGAGGCTGTTGGATTAGGTCATTTCTAGCCCCCATTCAGTCTCTAAATCCTCTGAACCTATACATATAGGTATAGCCCAAGCTGGCTCTCTGACCTTATCTTCCCCTCTTCCTTTCTCTATGTGTATTCTTTGTTCCACAAATGTGAGGTTCTGGGATATGGGCTTTCTGGATTCCCTCTAGGGCAGTGAGGTGGTGAAGTGGATAGAGTGCTGGGCTTGGAATCAGGAAGACTCTTCCTCCTGAGTTCAAATCTGGCCTCAGACACTTCCTAGATGTATGACCCTGGGCAAGTCACCGTACTCTATTTGCCTCAGTTTCCTCATCTGTAAAATGAGGTGGAGAAGGAAATGGCAAACCACTCCAGTATCTTTGCAAAGCAGCCCTCAAATGGGGTCACAGAGAGTCAGACACAACTGAAAAAACAACTGAACAACAACAACAACAAATATTTTGTTGTATTCTAGGTAACATGATATAGTAGAAAGAACAGTAGTATTTGAAGTCAGGAGTCCTGGACTTCTGGGAGTCAAACAGTGAGGTGTAAACAGTTCTGGGCCAGGAGTCGTGGGGCCTGGAGTCAGGGAGACCTGAGTTCTAATCCTGCCTCTGATACTTACTAGTTTCTTGACTCTGGCCTAGTCATTTAACCGTCATCTGCCTCAGTTTCCTCAATTGTAAAATGAAGATGATACCTACCTACCAGGTAGGTCCACTGGCACACAGTGGACGTTTAATAGATGTTTGTTTTTTTCTTCCCTTCCTGGGTTTGAATCTCAGCTTGGACACTCCAGGCAAGTCATGTTACCTTTTCTCAGTGTCCTCATTAGTAAAATGGTGGTAATACCTGGGAAAGTCACTAAATGTTTCTCATCTGTAAATGAGAGTTTGGACTCAACACCATCCAAAGGTCTCTTCCAGCTTTGATCCAATGAGCAACAGTGAACACTCCCACCATTCATCCAGGTCTGCAACTCCTCTAGAATTTAGAAACGTTGAGAGTTGCCTGGGACGCTGAGATTGAGGGCCTTACACAGGATCAGACCTCTGATATGTGTCTGAGGTAGGACCTGAACCCAGGTCTTTTTAACTATAGGACCAGAATTCTACTTATAATTCCACACTGGCTTGAACTGCTTGAAATGTTTGTTGAATTTTAAAAATGGTGGTGAAGTGGATAGAGCTACAGGACCGAAGTCAGGAAGACTCATCTTTGTGAGTTCAAATCTGGCTTTAGATACTTACTACCTGTGTGACCCTGGACAAGTCACTTCACCCTGGTTGCCTCAGTTTCCTCACCTGTAAAATGAACTGGAGAAGGAAATGGCAAACCACTCAAATATCTTTGCCAAGAAAACTCCAAATAGGGTCATGAAGAGTTGGACGTGACTGAAAAACGACTGAACAAAGACCATAGGCAATAATATTAATACTACTTAGCCCACAAGGAGTTTTGAGAGTCAAAAGAGATGATGTTGGGGGGAAAATAACACTTTGTAGACTTTCAAACAAGTCGTGAGTTTGAGCAGCAGAGGCTGGGGCTGGGGAAAGGGGGCGTTTGGGAAGGAGGGAAATTGTGCCTGAGTCTTAGAACTGAAAGGACCAGCTGGGGGTGAAGCCTGGGGTGGAAGCCAGGGTTGATAGCTAGGGACAACACTGGCGGTGAAGAGGGCGTTGAGCACAGCCAAGTCCGGAAGAGCCGCCTGTAGGCAAGTCCTGTAAGAGGCTCAGCCAGGAAGGCAGGGCGGAGTAGTGGGTGAATGTCAGGTGTGTGGGCTGAACAAAGAGAATTCCAGCTTGCCTGACTTGCCTCTCTTCAGGCACCAGGGAGGGAGGGACTTCACTGGGCTGGGTCCTGCCCTCCAGCTTCCCTTATTTTCCGTTCAACGATAAAGCTCCCAATGCCAATACCTCATTATCTTCCCTAGCAACTGTGAACTTTATTTGGCAGCTGACTCAAGGTCCTTCAGCTTTCTGGACTGAAGTTTCCTGATCTCTAAAAGTCGGGGTCTGGACAAGATGACCCCTAAGGTCTCTTTTAAATTGAAATCCTATTATTCTATGAAGGGATAGCAAGAGAGGAAATAAACATTTACACAGGGCCACTGTGCTAATGCTTTTTTTACAAATGTTATCTCGTGTGATCCTCACAACAATCCTGTGAAGCAGGTGCTGTTATTATTCCCATTTTACAGATGAAGAGACTAAGGCAAACAGAGGTTAAATGACTTGCCCACAGTCACACTGTTAGTAAGTGACAGAGACCTGATTTGAACTCAGGTCTTTCCTGACTCCATCCACTGTCATTTAGCTGCCTCATCCAGGACACAAAGTAGAAGGATTAGCCTGAAAGAGGAGAGTGGTTACCTCATCCTCTGGCTTTGGAAGGGAGGAGGATTCAGAGAGGTTTTGAGGTATGGAGGAGGGAAGAGCCTCTAGCTGCTTCTGGGACTGAACCTGTGATTTCATTAGTACGGGGAACTCCCAGATGAGGAAATTCTCTCTGTTAATAGAAGCTGATACCTCTGCAAATTATAGCCTAAGAGAATTGCTTAGAGCAGAGGTAGCATGGGCCTATAATACTCCCAAGGGCTCTGGGAATCAGATTAAAATGTAATTGGAAAATACTTGACAAAATAAATAAAAATACAATAACATTTTAACAGAGTCAGTATGTGGCCTACAGGTATCCTTGTATATGGATTAGCGGCCCCCTTTTTTATTTGAGTCTGATACCACTGGTTTGGAGCTGTGATTGTTTTTGTGTCTGTAATTGTTGTCATCAGTGAGAAGTTAAAATGACTTGCCCAGGGTCACACAGTCAGAGGCAAGATTTGGATCCTGGCTTTGAAGACAGCTCACTATCCAGACTCTTGCACGATCGTATCTATATATATATCTCTATGTCTGTATGTATGCTTGTGTCTATGTCTATATCTATATCTATGTCTATGTCTTTATCTATATTAGAGCTATCTATCCATCTGTATCTCTCTCTTTTTCACTTTCTCAAAAAAAAA
>NW_020954585.1:44278472-44422675 GCF_900497805.2 Vombatus ursinus
TTTTTTTTTTTTGGCTTTGGCTTTTTGGCAAGGCAGTTGGGATTAAGTGACTTTCCCAGGATCACACAGCTAGTAAGTATCAAGTGTCTGAGGCAGGATTTGAACTCAGGTCCTTCTGACTCCAGAGACGGTGCTCTATCCACTGTACCATCTAGCTGCCCCATACATACATTTATAAATGTTCACATAATGTGTATATTACTCACACACATGTCTACACATAATATATACACATAGATATATATCTATGAATGCTCAAATACAATATATGCGTATTATACACACGTATGCATATATTTAATAAATAAAGTTAAAGTCTATATATATTTACCTGCATCTATTTATTTCTTCAACTATCCATTTATTTATTTGTTTGTTTATTTGTTTATTTTTGGTCTGGATATATGCTTTCCTGGTTGTAAGGAACTCCCAACTAGGAAAGTCTCTCTACTGACATAGGGCAGCACTTTTTCCTTCACCTTCCAGCCCCAGAGGGCTGCCTGGGGCCACTGAGAGTTTAAGTGACTGGCCTAGGGTCATCCAGCCAGGATGTGTCAGATAAAGGACTCAACCTTTGGCATCTTCTTGACTCCAAGAACACAAGACCAGCTGTTCTGCTTTGCACATACATTTATTTATTTATTTTTACAGATAGATAATTTAATTTTTATTTTATTTTTTTGGTGAGGCAATCGGGGTTAAGTGACTTGCCCAAGGTCACACAGCTCGTAAGTGTTAAGAGTCTGAGGCTGGATTTGAACTCAGGTCCTCCTGAATCCAGGGCCAATGCTCTATCCACTGCGCCACCTAGCTTCCCTGCACATACATTTAAAAACACTCATATATATTGAATAAGCAATGTGTCCCAAAAATCTACTAATAGCTTAAGACTGTGCTAAGATGTTGAGGACATCCTGTATAATGTAGAACTTATTTTCCATCAAATATACTCACATCTATAATATTAAACATAACATATAAAGGAGACCATAGAAATATAGTTTGTTAGAGTATAATAGGATAAATGTATGCATAGCTAATCTAAAAAAACAATCTATTTTGTATATTAGGTATAAGTGTACATATATATAATATATACATACATACATACATACATATACATATATATACATATATATATATATATATATATATATATATATATATAATTTCAGACACATATGCATAGTAGCTTGGCAGGTACTGGCTGTGTGACCTTAGGAAAGCCAATTAACCTTTTGGTGCCCCCAGGCAATTCCCTACATTACAAAAGCCTGTGTGAAACTGCTTTGGTAAAGGGACTTTCTTCATCTGGGAGTTTCCTATACTACTGAAATCACAAGTCCAGTCCTGTCCCATTTATTTACACATATATTTTATGTTGAACACAGACTCTAGAATGTCTATGCTGGACATATGCCTATATATTGAAAGTGTTCCATGAGACTGAGCAGGTGAAAGCTATTGCCCCAGGTAGGACACTCTGGAAAGACTTTCTGGGGGAGGATCATTCAGGATCTGAGGCTTTATTATTTTGGTTATTCTAGATGGATCAGATACACTGATATTTGTATCACTGTTAAATATTGGTGTATTAAACACATATAAATTCATTTCAGTAAATATTTGTTGAACACTCTCCTCACTGTCATAGGTGCTTTCTGGGGTAAAAAGTGCTATGTAAGTAGGCGTTAGTGTTATCATCATTTTTAATACTGTAAAAGAAGCACCTGACCTCAAAGAACTCACCACCTAATTGAAAAAATAAGACTTCACTTTATAGATAGGAAAATGAATTACAGAGAATGTAAATAACATGACCAAGGTCACATAGTATCAGTGACAAGATTAGACTTGAGATCTCCTGACCCCTTCAAAATGTCCCAATCCCTTATGGAAGCCAGAGATGCTTTGCTCTCCCCACCTCCCTAGGAAGGCTTTGAAATTTCCTCCTTTGCCACTTGACTTATTGATTTTCTTTCTCCCACTGGTCCTTGGCTGTCTCTCTACCTATAGAAATCCTTCAAAATTGAATTCCTTCAGGAAGTCTTCTCTGATTCTACCTTCTTCCTTTTCCCTAAAATTTATCAGCCCACTCCCACCCCATCCCCCATGCAGTAGATTATATTCTGCCCATTGGATTGTGAATTCCTTAAAAACAGGGACTCTAGTAAACGTTAAGAACTAATGGAGAGCAGACAGAGCACAGTACTAGGCACTGAGGAGACACAAAAGTTTAGATGAGATCCTGCTGTCATGAAGCTTATAATCTAATAAGGGGTAAATCCACAGGTAACTATAAAATACATAATAAATATATTAATGATGTGTAAGAAAAGGAGTTAAATGAATCTGAGGGAGAAGTTCTTTAGCAAGGTGATATCAAGGGAGACTTCCTGGAAGAAATGACATCTGAGTTGGGCTCTAAAGGATGGACAAGAATTTAACAGAGGAAAAGGAAAGGGAGGATATTCAGGAAGAAGGGGCAGGGAGAAGAACGGTATTGGGGAAGAAAAGCACAGGATATGGTCTAGTTTGGCAGGGAATATTCCATTTTGGAATTCCACTTCTGGAATAATGAGTATATGGAGGGTATAACAGAAGTCTGGAAAGTTCCATAGCACTAGACTATGGAAGGCCTTGAATGCTAGGCAAAGAAGTTTGAACTTTACAAGAAGGCACTGAAGACTTTTGAGCAGAGAAGTGACCTCCCTTACTTAAGATGCAATTCCTGCCTTTAAGGAACTTATAGCTATAAATAGTTAAGTGCCTAAGTGGAAGATGAAACTACTGCTATTAATAGCTAGCATTTATATAGCATTTTAAGGTTTGTAAAGCACTTTACATGTGTTATCTCATTTGATTCTTACTGCAGCTTTGTGAGATAGATGCTATTGTTATCCCATTTTACAGATGACGAAGGTGAATCTGAGAGAGGTTACTTGATTTCGTCCATGGAGAAATCCAGACAGTAAGGACCGGTAGAGTTCAGAGGAAGGAGAGAAGCTTGTGGGCTGGGAGCTAAGGGGAGGCTTCATGGTGAAGGTGGGATTTGAATTGGCCCCAAAAGGATGTGTAGGATCTACTCAGACAGAGGGCACAACAGGAAAGGGGACTGCATGAATATGGAAAGACACTTGAGGCTGGAATAGGTATAAAATGGGTAGAGTAATAAGGAGCCTTTGCTAAATGGAGATATCAGGCTTCCTTTGGGGGTTGGGCCTGGTAAGGGAGAGTTCAGGCTGGATAGTTAGGGTGGTCCAGCGGCGTACTAGAGCTGGATTTTACCAGCTCTTAGGCTGATTATTAAATTTTCAGGGTGAGCATTTACACTTTGGAACTCAGCAAATGATATATACCAGGGATTAATTTAGCATTTTGTTCATTGTCTAGACTTTAGAAAATGATGGAGTTAACGATGCGGATTAAACTTAAAAGCATATCCTATATACATCTCCACCCCCTCTCCCCCAAGCTAGTTGTTAAACATTTACCAATATACCCCTGGTGGAGTCTGATAGTGAAAACACTTGACCTTTAAGTGCTGGTTAGGAGTCCATCTATTTTTATTTCTATAGGTACCTATTGACATCTACAGATAGACATACAGATATACACATCTATAGACACATACATAGATATATGTATAGTTATAGATAAAGAAAGATATTTATCTTTCTATAGATATAGAGATGTCTCTCTATTTCTAAAGGTACCTATAGACATAGGTATATAGAGATATATGCCTACAGATATATAGATCGAGATCTATAAGTAGATACGTTTAGATATAGATATCTACAGATATATGTCTATAGAAATTAGATAGATATAGTTATAGATAAAGATGGATCTCTATAGACATATAGATATCTCTCTATTTCTATAGATACCTATAGACAGATATAGATATATGTATCTATAGATATATAGATAGATAGATATAAATAGATATGGTTAGATATAGATATCTATAGATATATAGATACATATGTCTATAGAGAGATTCAGTTGTAGATAGATAGAGATATATCTTTCTATTTCTATCACTCTCTTTATCTCTATCATCCCTCGGGAACTATTGTAGATTTTCTAAAGCAAGGCAGTGACAAGATAAAAGTGGTACTTTTAAAAAAAATTCAATTTTATTTTATTTTCACTTTCAAATTCTCTCCCTTACATCCTTCCCCTCCTCCACCCATTGAGAAGGCAAGAAAAATAAAACTCATTACAAATATATATATAGACATGCAAAACAAATTTCTGCAGAGCAGTGGTACTTTAAGAAGATGAATGTGGCAGGATTATTTAGAAGTAGAAGACATACAGTCAGGAGCCCAGAAAAATTTGCATCTGGAGCCAGAAACACTGTATTTTCTGGCAGAGAGTCTAGAGAGCTGACCTTGGAGTTAGGAAGACTGGTTCAGGTCCTGCCTCTGACACATTCAGGTTTGTGTGACCCTGACCTGACAAGTCCCATGACCTCTCAGTGTTTTCTAGATACCTTTGTACAGGTTGCAGAGAAGGAACCTACTTGCATTGGTAGAGGGAATTTCCTCTCCCAGGAGCAACCTGCATCAATGACATGCCAACTCTGGTACCGGTCACTAGAGCTGAAAGAGCTAGGTTTGAATCCTGAGCCTCCAGACTTTACTATTTCCTGGCCAGAAGCAAGATGCTTAGCTCTTCAGGGCCTCAGTTTCCTTCTCTGTACAAATGGAGTGGTAACAGCAGGTTCCCTTTCCAGCTCGGAAATCCTGTGATTCTGAGATCAGATTGACCTGTTGCTTGGATGAGGTCAGCCTGAACTTTTCATTTCTTTGAACACCTATGTATCCTGGTGAGAAAGACTTGTTTCAACACATAACACACACTTAGAAAAGCCATTTATAAAGACTGTGCCTCTCAAACACTAACCAAAAAGAGGAAACTCCACAGGATTGCTAGGAGGCAGAAATGATCATACTTCCTCCTACAAGGGTCATCCTGCACACCTGTGGCACTTGGACGTTTGACCTGCCATCTAGTGGCTATGGCCCACTGATGATATGTACCATATTGCAATTTTCCATCTGCTTCCTGCGCTCATGATTGGCCTATCCCAAACTGGTGTTTCAGAAGGGAGCAAATACAGTCTGCTTTCTCTTCAACAACTTGGGTAACTGAGACCCAGAAAGACCACCTGATTTGCCTAAGAAAATGCAGATAATCCCGTGATTAAGGCAGGACTACAAGCCAGCTAATACTCCTTCCTAGGTGTGTGCACACTCTCCTGGTCCTATTTGATCAGGTGGAGACCTAATTTGCTTCTCCCAAACAGGGAAGTCAGGGAAGTCTCTTGCTAACTCTTCCCATGACAGTGTGCATGACTCTGTTTAAATGATTTTGCCTCCCAGGGGTCTCAGCTTTCTCATCTGTGAAATGGAACTAATCGTCCCCTGCATCTCCTGAGCTCATGGGTTTGGTATGAAACCAAATAAGATAATAAGTATGTATTCTTTGGAGATAAGGATTATTTATTACTAACCTTTGAGTATTTGGGGATAGGATAACGCCACATTTGGTTATCCGATGGCTTACATTTAGACTCCTAAGATGACTGAAGAGGAAACTGAGGACCATAGTGGTTAAATGGCTTGCCAGAGGTCACACAATTGATTAGAAGAATTAGAAGTAGGGACTGGATCAGCAGCATGGTAACTAGAGCACTGTCAGGACATTTATGATTTATTTATTTATTCATTTGTCATATTTATTCATATGATAAATTTATTTATTTATGAGTCAGGAGATCTAGATTCCAATTCAGTCTCTGATACTTATTTGATGGGCTTCGTTGTATTATTATTAATTCTTTAAAATGACTTGATTTTAACTCTCTGTGGACAACACACTCCATACCCTTTATAGGTTTGCTGTTGGGAAGGCACTTCATAAGTCAAAGAGATAAAGAAATGTGTTGTAATACATGGTCATACCACTTAGGTAGAAATCAGGTCATGTGGGGCAGTGGATAGAACATTCAATTTGGAGTCAGAACATGGGTTCCAACCCTGGCCTTTCCATTTACTTGACTTGTGATTTCAGGAAAGTCACTTGACTTCTCAATTTCTTCATTATCTTCTGTAAGAGAAGAGGGTGGACCAGATGACCTCTAAGGACCTTTCCCATCTCCAGATCTATGATCTTCATAGGGACATCTACTTAATTGGAGGCTATATCCAGGCTGGATCTCCAGCAATGCACTGAACAACGTTTAATGTTTTTATTTGGACACTCGTGGGTGCCCACTGTGGCAGTAGTGGCAGCTGGGGAAAAATGCTTTAATTCCATGCTTAATTAGAATAGAGTTTAAGAGCATATAGAGTTTGGAAGATGCCTGGACTCTTGCAGAATTGATTAAAGCATTCCTTTCATTAGGTTGCTGAGACATATATGAACCCAATTTGTTTTGTACAGGACAGGGCCATGTAAGCTTTTTATAGACACTCAACCCTATCACAGCAGGGTAATTACAGAGCCATTAAGGCTCATTGAGGAGTTAAACCTGCTTACCTTTTCCTGGAATTCTTTGGGGTTCATTTGTTCCTTGTTATCTTGGAGAAGCCCAACACACCTTTCTACCTAGAGGGATGCTCATTTCAGCTGAGTCTCCTGGACCTCTTAACTGCTCCAAAGCATTTGTTGAAGACTGTACCTGATTGGAGGACCAGCTGTGAGTTCTGCTGAGGATGGGGACCAGAGCCAGGATTAGGAGTCAGGGTCCCCCCACTCCTAGACATCTCCTTTAGTTCTATAGGGACATTGTATCAGGAGGGATCTTGGTTAGGACGGGAAGAACCTCTTGTCCATGTGTTTTAGGATGAATACTGTGGGACAGGGGACCCAAGGGTGCCTAAGAAGACTATTAAGAAGGGGAAATAAGGGGCAGCTAGGTGGTGAAGTGGATAGAGCTCCAGCCTTGGAGTCAGGAGGACTTGAGTTCAAATCTGACCTCAGACACTTGACATTTACTAGCTGTGTGACCCTGGTCAAGTCATTTAACCCTACTGCCTAGCAAAAAAAAGGGGGGGGGAGAAAGAGCACCACTGGTTCTATTTCATACTTTTTGCTTTATATAAGATTGCAAACTGTTAGAGCTGGAAGGGGCCTTACAGGTCATAGTAGCCAATTCCCTCATTTTGTTGTTATTGTTCAGTCGTTTCAGTCATATCTGACTCTTCGTGATCCCATTTGGGGTTTTCTTGGCAAAGATCCTGGAGTGGTTCGTCATTTCCTTCTCCCTCTCATTTTATAAATGAGGAAACTGAGGCAAACAAGGTGAAGTGACTTGCCTAGGGTCACACAACCAGGAATTGTCTGAGGCTAGATTTGAACTCTGGAAGAAGATGAGTCTTCCTGACTCCAGGCCTGGCGCTCTATCCACCTAGCTGCCCCCTTCATTTTACAGATGAATAAAACAGGCCCAGGGATAGGAAGTGACTGTCTCAAAGTCATACAACAAGTTAATGGCAGAACTGGGACTCAAAATCAAGTCCCATGATTCCAAGAGTCTAATGTTCTTTTCACATATTGATATGGCCTCAGTAGCCTCAATAGCCCTACACACACACACACACACACACACACACACACACTCACACACACACACACAGAGTTATCCCTTCCCTATGGCAAGGATTAGGGGTATGGCACCCCCTTAATCTGGAAAATCCCTGTGAAATTTTTTGGCTCTCCCTTCATACCAGAAAAGAAGTCTAGTATTAAAGATAAAATATTTTGATATTATACAATGCTATACATATATATGCATTTTATGCATTTCTGAATTTCTAAATTTTTTCTGTGTCACCTGCTGGCCTTCATGTGTGATCTGTGTCTTCCTCAAAACTCCCCCCAAATTCCCATTTAATTTTTTGTGCCCACCCACCATATAGCAAAATCATCATGATGGAGAAAGTCTCAATGTGGACACAATAATTATATAGATAGATAGATAGATAGATAGATAGATAGAGTGAGAAAGAGAATCAAATTCTTGACTTTCTACATCAAATTACCTGTTTTTTGGACATATCTATGTATATACAAATATATACATAATAGTACAGTAATAATAGTATATATGCATATATACTCCCTTTTAGCTCTAAATCTATGATCTTATTATCTAAGGATAGTACTAAGGAAGTACTATCTCCTCTTCGAGAGTGAAGGACAAACAACAGTCCTTACAATGTTGCTGTTACTGCGTACAATGTTCTCCTGGTTCTGCTCACTGCACTTTGCATTAGCTAATGTAAGTCTTCTCACATTTCCCCCCCTTTTTTTCTTTTCCATTCTTTTATTTTTTTCAATTACATGTAAATGAAAACTTTAAACAGTCTTTTAAATTTTTTTTAGTTCTCTCCCCCCTTCCCCCTCCCCCTCCTTCCGTAGGTAAGCAATTTGATATAGATTTTATATGTTCAGTCATGTAAAACATGAGGTAGGAGTTAAACCCAAGGCTTCCTACTTCAAAGTCCAAGTCCTTATCTCTGAGCTAGGCTATGCTGCCTCTTAGCACGGAGGGCTTGGAAGGATCAATTTTTGTGGGAGGAGTCATCTGTTTTTTGCTGGAGAATAAAAATGAGCCAACAGACATACTCAGTCTTTTCGGATTTTTTACTGTTTTTGAGATCCTGAGAATCCAACAGAACTAAAAACAAAATCAAGTTCGTGCCAATGCAGAAGCATACGGGCATTGTACTTCTTTGTCCAAAGGCACTGAGAAGAGGTTGCCTGGCTCACTTGCATTTGCTTTTCCCTGCTTTTTCTGTGCTTTTCTGAGCACAGATCAGAGACCAGAAACCTAAGAGTAGATGTTTTAGGTACAAGAGCTAGCAGTAGTTGGGGGATGATGGAGTATAGTGGAAAAGTGTGAAGAAGCTCTGTGTGTTCTCCAATACATCCTAGAAAGGAGTCCAGGGATGATGTCATCCCTGAACTCCCACCTCCTGGTTAGAGGAGGGGGATTTCCTAGTACATTCCAACACACCAGAATGTTGGTGTATTGACTTCCTGACAAACCAAGTTAAGATCCCTTTGAGGGGAGTCCAAACAATGGCGTGTCGTGGAATTAGAAGGATCTCATGACCCTGGTGGAAATGGAAATGACTCATTGGAGAGGACAATTATATTGTTTACTTATGGGCCACTATGAGTACTTTATATGTTTCTATATTTGTTTATGGGCTCCTATGAGTCCTTTGGGTTATCTATATTTTCTATGGGGGCTGGGTAGGGAATAAAGACTGTCCTGTACCCAATATACATTTGTTAACTTGAGCATTTATATAGGATCTGAGGATTCTGTTACCCCTATCTGTGAAAACTAAACCTAAGCATAATATCTGGAGATTTTCCTATAGTAAATTCTAAGTTGAAGTAATAAATCATTGAGGTATTGTCACCCCTCCCTCAGTATTGAACCCAGTCTGTGGGAGCCCAGAGTTAGGGGTCCCAGGCCTTGGGTCACATAAGTCCATTTTTGTAAAAACCCACACATTTATTATGCCTCTATTAAGTGTAAGGCCCTATATTAATTGTTGTGGGGTCATAGATGACTAAGCCACAGTCTGATTGATTGCTGATCAAATAATAATAATAATAATAGCTAATATTTAGATAGCACTTACTACGAGCCAGGCAACATACTAAATGATTTATAGTGCCCAAATAGGGACATGAGGGAATAAAGGGAGCTTCTAGTCCTTTAACTCAAACCATTCAGATGACTACCGGCTTGTCTAGGTGGCTACCCCACGGCTGATTTTCCCTGTTGGTCCAAATGTGCTCCATTCTCCTTGACCTTCCTCTCTCTGTTAATGGCACCGCGCTCCTTCCAATCACTCAGAACTTGAAAGTAATTTCTGACTCTTCTTTCTCCTTAGATCCCTTCGTCCAACCAGGCCCTAAATCCTGCTGAGTTAATCTTCACAATATCTCTCACATTCTCACCCTACTCTCCATTTACATTGTCACCATCTGAGCTCAGACACTCAATCACCTCTTCTCTGGACTACTAAAATCCATTTCTTCACAATACCTTCTGAGCTTACTTTGTGAAGAATCCTGAAGCTAAATGCAGCCCATATAATAACCGCTTAATTTTTTTTTATTCTGAACTTAAACACCAAAAAAGAGCATTTCCATATTCACAGGAGAACATAAAAAGAGGATTGCATATAAAAACTGGAAATCTTAATTTCATGCTGAATGCTTATTTTTCGTTTTTAAAAAAATTTAGATTTGGAACCCAAAATTTTAAAAACAGAAGTTAAAAAAATTGTTTTCACATGCAACTGGGAAATAAGATATACAGGAAATGGGGTATAGAAATCTGTCCTGCCCTATAGGAAAATTGAAGGGGAAAGGGATAAGAGAAGGGGGGAGAGATAGAAGGGAGGGCAGATTAGGAGTATTCAGAATGCATGCCATTTTGGGATGGGGGGAGGGTCGAGATGGGGAGAAAATTTGGAGCTCAAAATCTTGTGAAAGTGAATGTTGAAAACTAAAAATAAATTAATTAATTAAAAAAAATTTAGGGGCAACTAAGTGGTGCAGTAGTTAGAGCACCCGGCCTAAAGTCAGGAGGACCTGAGTTCAAATCCAACCTCAGACCAAACACTTGACACTTACTAGCTGTGTGGCCCTGGGCGAGTCACTTAACCCCAATTGCCTAAAAAAAATTTTTTTAATATTTTATTTCTCCCAATTGCATGTAAAAACAATTTTAACTTTTTTTTTTCAAATTTTGAGTCCCAAATTTTCTCCTCCTTTCCCTCCCTTCCCCTCCTTATTGAGAAGGCAAGAAATTTGATATAGGTTATACATGTTACTTTTTTTTAAAGAAAAAAGTATATAATAAATCCCATACATTACTTTCAGAACTGTCCTGTTTATTTGTGCTTCCTTCCGAACTTCCTTTTTTTTTCTTCTGTGCACATATCATTATCTTTGACATTGGTATGGTGTTTTACAATTTATAAAGTGTCTTCTCATGTGTTACCTTACTTAAAATTCCCAAGAAGCTTCTAAGGTAGTCAGGGAAGGAATTGTCATCCCCATTTTTATATGTTAATTTTGTAGACAGGTTGAATGACTTGCTCAGTTAATAAGTAACAGAACTGGAGTCTGAATTCATCATTTTCTTGTCTTATACAATTTAACAAACAAATATAATTTTAATTATTTGTTGGGATCTTAGGATCCAGAATTAAAATGTAACTCAGAGATCATCCAAATTCAAAGCTTTCATTTTAAAGAAAATTAACTTTTCTTTTCAATTAACAAAAATTTTTTTCTCTCCCTCCCCATTGAGGGAGAAAAAAAAAAAAAGGACAAGATTCTCATAACATACATGTAGTCAAACAAAGTAAATTCCTGGAAAGACTATGTCTCAGCCTACACATAGAGGCTATTACTTCTCTGGCAAGAGGTGGATATTATGCTTTATCATAAGTGCTCTGGAATCATTGTGGGTCACTGTGTTGATTTTAAGTTCTGAAGTTCTTGGAAGCTGAGTAAAAGGTTCTTAAGTCTTTCAAAATTGTTAACCCCCTTATTTTACAAATGGGGAAACTGAGGCTCAGAAAGCCAAAAGAATTGTCCTAAAGTGTATGTAACACTTTCCATGTAGTAACAACTAGCTGATCCAGGATTTGAATCCAGGTCTGATGACTACATGGGCAGTGCATTCTCCAAAATGCCATGCTACTTTTCCATTTTAGATTGTCTATGACCCCTATTCTTTTTCATTAGTGCAAAGAAGTGAGAACTGATAAAAACGATCGAGGCAATATTTTATAAAAATAGTAATAGTCTGCATAAAATACTATATTTTGCCAATCTTGTTCTACACATGATCTCCATGAATCCTTATAACAACTCTGTGAGGCAGGTGCCATCACCACCCCCATTTTATAGATGAGAAAACTGAGGCTCAGAGGAGTTAAATGATTTGATTTTGGTCACACAGCTAGGAAGTGCCAGAAGCAGAGTTTGAACTTAGATCTTACCTGACTACAATTCCAAGATTCTTTCCACTACACAATGGAAAGAGTCTTGGATATGGGGGTTGGTCAGAGGATATGAGTTCAAATTTCACTTCTGCTACTTGCTTCCTGCAGGGTCTTGGGTGAATTGGTAATCTTTACCCCCAAACCCTTCCCTTTTCTGATCTTCCCTATTACTTTTCAGATCACCACTGGAATCCCAGTCCTACAACTCCCACTCCTTTCTCACCTCACAAATCCATTGAATCCGTTGCCAAATCTTGTCATTTCCACCTTTATAACTTCTTTCTACTCACACAGTCACCACTTTGGGTGCTCCACTCCTTAGAGACTATTGCAATAATTTAACTGGTCTCTGCCTCAAGTCTCTCCCTACTCTAATCTGTCCTTTACTCTGCTTCCAAGGTGATTTTCCTAAAGCATAGGTCTGACCATGTCATTCCCAAGCTTAGTGAGCTGCAGTGACTCCCTATTACCTTCAGGATCAAATATCCTTTGTTTGGCACTTAAAGCTCCTTATAATCTCTCCCCTTCCTATCTTTCCAGTCTTCTTATACTTTAAACCCCTCCATACACTGTACAGTCAGTCCTGTGACACTAGCCTATTTACTGTTCCTTGAATAGGAGGCTCCATCTAACATCTCCATGCATTTGCACTGACTGTTTCCCATACCTGGAATGCCCTCCCTCCTCATCTTCACCTCTTGGAATCCCTGGCTTCTTTTAAGACTCGGCTCAAATTCCACCTTCTAACAGCGGTCTTTCCCAATACCCTCAGATGCTCCAGTCTTTTCTTCTAAAGTTAGCTTCCATCTACTCTGCATATAACTTGTATGGAACTAGCTATTTTTATTAGATTAGTTTTGCATTAGATTTTAAACTCTTTAAGGAGAGCAGCTTTTTTTGGGTCAATTTTCTTTTCTTTTTTTTTTAAACATTTATTAATTTATTTATTTTTAGTTTTCAAAATTCACTTCCACGAGATTTTGAGTTCCAAATTTTCTCCCCATCCTGCCCCTCCCCCACCCCAAGACAGCATGTATACTGAATATCCCTTCCCCTAATCTATCTTCCCTTCTATCACCCTCCCCCTTCTCTTATCCCTTTTCCCTTCTATTTTCCTGTAGGGCAGGATAGATTTCTATACCCCATTGATTGTATATTTTATTTCCCAGTTGCATGTGAAAACAATTTTTGACATTTGTTCTTAAAACTTTGGATTCCAAATTTTCTCTCTTCCTCCCTCTCCACCCACCCTCATCGAGAAGGCAAGCAACTCAACACAGGTTTTACATATGTAGTCATGCAAAACACTTCCATAGTAGTCATGTTGTGTAAAACCAGCTCTATTTCCCTTCATCTTATCCTGCCCCCTGTTTATTCTATTCTCTCTTTTAACCCTGTCTCTCCTCAGAAGTGTTTATTTCTGATTACAGCCTCCCTCAATGTGCCCTCCCTTCTATCATCCCTGAGAGGGCTTTTTTTTTTAACCTTGCTTTGTATCCCCGGGGATACACACAGTGCCTAGCATGTAGTAAATGCTTCATAAATGTGCACTGACAAACAGAGTGACTCTTTAGATTTCAATTTCCTCACTTATAAAATATGAGACTTATATCAGGTGATCTCAGCTCTAAATCAATGAAATATGTGTGTTTTCAATATATGGTATTTCCCCACCACTAAAGTCTTCTCTTACTGCCTCATGGTGGCCTGTAGGTGACCCTGGGTGGGTTCTTGAAGACCATGCCAAGATGGTGCAAGTTCTGGAAGGCCAGATCTGCCAGCATCTGCCAGCTGGAAAGGCTCCCAGCTCAGGCCTGGTGACAGACTGTGTATGTCATCTAAGGACCAGCCTGGCTAATAATACTAATATTAGCTCATATTTATATAGCACTTGAAAGTTTACAAACAACTTTCTTCACCACAGCTTGGTGAGGTAGGTAGCTAATTTCAGAGGGGCTCATCACTTACTTAGGTGATGAATATTTTTGGTCCTAGCAACTTCTGAAAACCATCTATTAAGGCAAGGAGGGTTGGGTGTCTTTGTTGGGGGAGGGAATACCTACACTGATGAAATCACTTTGAAAGAAGTATGATTACATCTACCCTTCTATACCAAAGGTTGGAGAACAAGTCCTGAAGATTAAAAGAAATAAACACTAGAAACTACAGTCCTATTCCTCTTGTTAGAGGCTAAGTGGGAGAGTGGATAGAGCAGTGAACTTGGAAATCAGGAAGACCTGAGTTCAAATCCTGCCTTAGTCACATCAGTTATGTGACCCTAGACAAGTCATTTAGCCTGTGACTCAGTTTCCTCATCTGTAAAATGTGGAAATTGGATTCAATGGCCTCTGAAGTTCTTTCTAGCTCTAAATCTATGTTCTCACTACCAGCCTTCCTAATTTTTGGGAGGCTCATTGCCTCGTTGGCAACAACCAAGGTGGACTTTTTTGGCTATAGTAACTCTGGAAGACCATCTAGTAACTTATATTGGGGTTTTGATCTCATTAGCAGAGGATACCCACATAGATGAAATTAAAGTAATGAAGTGATACTTCAAGAATTACTAATTTCCACTAAAGTCTTCTTCTAATGTTCCATCAGAGCTAACCTGGGGCTCTCAAAGACTATGCCCTGGCCAGTCAGTCCTTCCAGACTAAGAGTTTTTGAGTATGGGCCCATATCTGAGGACCAGCCTGGCCATATTCAAAAAGGCTCATTAGGAGAGGTTTTTCCATCAGGTAGGGCTTTTTAAAGTAGCCATTGTGACTTTTGAAGGTCATCTGTTAAGGAGGCGGCAAGGTACAGTGGAAAGAACACTGGCTCTGGAGTCAGAGGGCCTGGGTTTAAATCCTACCTTGGATGCATATTACCTGAGTGACCTTGGGCAAGTTACTGAACCTATCTGGGGTCAATCATAGATTTAGAGCTGGAAGGGACCTCAGAGGTCATCTGGTCCAACCGTTTTAGTTAGCAGATGAGGCTCAAGGTCATATACATGGTAAGAATTACAGATGCCTAGGGAATCTTTCTAAGCAAGGATAGGAGGTGGTTAAGGACTTGAGGAGGGGGAGTAGGGCAGACAAGCAGCTATTTTGAGTTAGAGTTCTGCAAAGCTTGGCCACTAGGTGGCAGCAATCGAAACTTATGAGAATCTGCTTTCAATCAAGAAGAAGCCTTTTCTCTCTCCCTGGAGTTAGGCTGCTCTTGGATGGAATTGAGGATGGGAGAAAAGGGTGGACATTTTCCTGGTGAAGAAGAACATCAGGCTATAACAACAGCAACAACAACAACCACTACTACTACTACCTGCATTTACATAGATGTCAAGAAAAATTGAGGAAGTTCCCCACAATATTGAGTAGATTCCCTGTCTCCCCTCAATGGACAAGAGTCCCATTTAGGGATGGGCTGCTATCTGCACTTTTGGAGGGAATGTCCAGGTCAATGAGATCATAGGTCTCTCCATTTGAGCATTTGAGTGTTTAAGGTTTACAAAGTGATTCCCTTGTGAAGAAGATAGTGAAGGTATCAGTATGCCCATTTCACAAATAAGGGAACTAGAGGTGGGTGAGAAACTAGGTGAAGATGTCCTTGGCACAGTTGGTTGAGATCAATCTTATCAGTCTGTTGTACATGTTGTCTTATATGCTTGTTCTAGCTCTAAAGCATTCTGGGATGCTCTGATGTGGGTCCTGGGGCAGTAAGTCATATTTAGGTAGATGAAACAAATTCCCTTAGGGAATTATGTGATTTACTTAGCATCACATAGTCAGAAAGTGTGGGACCTGGGATTTGAACTATGTTTTTTAGCCTGCAAGCTCAGCTCTCATTCTTTTACACTCTCTTGCCTGAGGACCAAGGGTCTGATTATAGTTAAGGCTTCTCTTCCTGCCTCTGGACTCTCCCTGGCCACCAGGAGAGTAGCTTTAGTCCATTTTGCAACTGTTGCTAGATTGCTGTTCAGGTAGTAGAGGGATTCCTGTTTCTCCTTTGATTACAAATCTACAATGGTTACCCACTGTTGACCACAAATGGTCTTTTCACCTTTGAGAGCCCTGCCTAATAGAGACCCTCTCTCCTAGTTTATCTCCCACTATTTCTCAAGGTAACACTTCACTCCAGTCAAGCTAGCCCTTTTGCAATCAAGTCAAAGGATTTTTAGTTTTGGAAGAAAACTTTGTGGTGCAGTAGATAGAGCATTGAGTCCTACCTTGTGATCCTTTTCGCTTCAGCAACTGGCAATTATATAGGCACCATAGTAGTGGACAGAGAACTGGCCTCAGAGACATACTATCTGTGTGACCCTGCCTAAATCACTTAACTTCGCAGTATCCCCTAGGCAATTTTCTATAAATTATAGACCAGGAGCTATTATGGACAAAGAGTCTCCACAAAGGGAGTCTGGACTAAAGAGGACTCTATAAAGCTTTGAAGTCAGCAAAGGGCTTTATGGCTTGGGTTCCAATCTGTCCTCTTCCACTTACTGCCTCAGCAACTTAGGGCAAGTAATTTCCCCTCTGTAGGCCTCTGTTGCTTGTCTGTAAAATGTGTGGGCTGAATATGATTATCCCTGAGGCCCTTTTTAGCTCCAGATTTTATGATCCTGTGGTCTAATTATCTGGAGTCACCAGATGCTGGAGCCTAATTTGTCATTTGCTAATGGGGATCACCAGGCCCCTTGTGGCTTAAGGGAGCCGAGATAGGAAAATAGTAGGTACTCACTAAATGTTTATTCATCTGGATTAAACTGGTTTGATGTACCATCTCTATACTGTCCAAGGACCACACAAGGGTGTAGGACATGTTGATAATTGACAAAGTATTTTCACATCCATTATCGTTCTATCTTTGAAATAAATGATTCAGTAGGGCAGGTGTTATTCTCATTCATAAAGCACTGGCTTTAGAAGAAGCGGCCCTGGGTTAAAATTCTGGCTTTGCTACTTAGTAGCTAAGTATTCTTGGGCAAATCACTGCTCCTCCTCAATTTCCTTCTCTATAAAATGAAGCCATTGGACTCAATGAGTTCTAAGGTCAGTTACAGTAATAATGTTCTACAGTTCGAAGGAGGAAACAGACCTAGTTAGGAGAAGAGACTTAATTAATGCTATATGGCTAGCAAGTGGCAAAGTCGGGACTGAATTTTCGTTTGTTTTTGTTTGTTTGTTTGTTTTATATTTTAGTGTGCCTATAGTTACAACACTGACTATACCTCATGTTGGAGGTGGGTGAGAAACTAGGTGAAGATGTCCCTGGCACAGCTGGTTGAGACCAATCTTATTAGTCTGTTGTACGTGTTGTCTTACATGCTTGTTCTAGCTCTAAAGCATTCTGGGATGCTCTGATGTGGGTCCCGGGCAGTAAGTCATATTTAGGTAGATGAAACAAAGATTTTTCTTATCAATATTTTGTCTAAAATCAGAGTACTGTTGTGGGAGGTGGAAGAGTATTAGTGGAAAGCTGACTGGCTCAGGAGCCCCAGAACATAGGTTCAAATATCACTTCTGATACTCAACTCCCTGTGTGATCTTGAGTAAATTACTTAAAATAATAATATCTAAGATTTATATAGCACTTACTATGTGCCAGGCACTGTGCTAAGCTCTTTATAATTATTATCTCATTTGATCCTTACAACAACCCTGGGAGGTACTTGCTATTATTATTCCAATTTTACAGATACAGAAACTGAGGCAGACAGCTGTTAAGTGATTTGCCTAGGGTCACACAGCTAGTAAGTGTCTGAAGGCAGATTTGAACTCTGGTCTTTCTGACTCCAGAAATGGCATTCTCAACTGTGCTGCCGACTTAGTCTTCCCAGACCTCTGTTTCCCTATCTATAAAACAAAGGTATTGAAACTGATAGTGTCTGAGGTTCCTTCCATCTCGAGCTCTAGAATTTTGTGATCCAGGATAAAGGCTGGATGGGCTCAGCCAGGATTGTCTAATGGATGAAGTTTGGAAGGCAGTATAAAATAATGATTCTGTCTTGGGCAAATCTCCTTTTTCTGGGCCTCAGTTTCCTCATTAATAAAATAAGAAAGTTGGATTAGATGATTTCCAAGGTCTCTTTCTGCTTTTCTAATCATTCATTTTTTACAGAGCACTTTAAGGTTTACAAAGTATTTTGCTATCAATTTGTGAGGTAGATAGCCAGTGGCAGTATTGTTAAGTGACTTTCCCATGATTAGAGTCAGGACTTACCCAGGCCTCTTGATTCCATCCCCCTTGCTATTTTTGTACCTGATAATTCAGTTTTTTTCTTTTAGGGTTGTCATATAAAAGGTTGACCCTATATGCAACCATGAATTAGGTAATATTTGCTTTCAGGGTTTTCCTCTCCTTTTGTGGCACTGGCTCCCCCTTACCTGGTCAGGTGTCTTCTGCTATCCTCTGTACTCTACTAGTTATTTAAGTTCTGTGATAGAGCCCTTCTGAGCTTATACTGATCTGCTCAGCCACAGTCAGGCACATCGTACCTTGACCCCAACATAGTAATGTCATTTTGGTTCTCCTCAAGAACAAAGAACAACAACCAATCAACCAATTTAACTTCTGTCAGCGTCAGTTTCCTCATCTGTAAAATGGAGAAAATAATGGCACCTAACTCTCAAGGCTGTTAGGAGGATCAAAATGATATAATATTTGGACAGCACTTTACACAGTGCCTGGGACACTACATAAATGGTAACTATTGTTATTACCATATTGTTGCGGTTCCTCCTTTTACCTATCAAAACCTTTTTTTTTTGACTAGGCAATGGGGTTAAGTAACTTGCCCAAGGTCACACAGCTAGTAAGTGTTAAGTGTCTGAGGTTGGATTTGAACTCAGATCCTCCTGACTCCAGGGCTGGTGCTCTATCCACTGTACCACCTAACTGCCCCCAAAAACCTTCTTTAAGAAAAGAACTAAGGAAGTGAATGAGATATAAAGTTTAATGTGTGAGGGATTTTCATTTTAAAAGGTGACAATTTTTTAGGCTAAGGCAAGGAGGGCCCTAATGGTGGACTTTCAGGCATTAGCTAACTGGTGGGGTATGTATCATTTTGGATAGTGGGCCTTCTTCTCAGTGCTCCAAATAAGCCCTCTATAATTTCATAGCACTTTGCATATACTTGCCATGTACCAGTTGCATTATATTTATGTGTATATAGCAAGTCATTTAACCTCTGCCTTAGTTTCCTCATCTGTAAAATGGGGATAATAGTAACACCTACTTCCCAGGGTTGTTATGAGGATCAAATGAGATAATAGTTGCAAAGTACTTAGCACACTGCCTGGCACATAGAAAATGCTATATAAATCTAAGTTGTTGTCATTGATGTCCAATCATCTCTACTTTTCACAAGATGCTTGAGGCCAAGGAGCTTGTTTTACTTAGCTTTATTCTCCTAGAGATTAGCACATGGCCTTGAACTCAGAAAGTCCTTAATGAATATTAGTTGCATGAACTAGGGAGTTAGTGGAGTAGGCCATCTTGCCAATGTGTAGGTCTGGCTCTGACTATAAACAATGTGGCTCAATCACACTGATGAGTGCTAGAGGAATAATTCTGGAGGGGAGAGGGAGAGATAGAACTGAAGGAGTGAGATTACCCAGATTTTGTATTCTGAGCTGTAGCCTCCTTCTCCTGTCTCAAAGGTGCTTAGCCTCTCTGTCTCACCCCAAGTCATCTCATCCATTGAGGCTTTGTGGTCTGGTGGAGATTCAGAGCCCTGTAGAACAGCATAGAAACTCTCAGGAAATCTCAGCCAGAGGAAGATGACAAAGGAGGTATGGTGTGTGTGTGTGTGTGTGTGTGTGTGCGTGTGTGTGTGTGAGAGAGAGAGAGAGAGAGAGAGAGAGAGAGAGAGAGAGAGAAAGAGAATGAATGAGTCCATGCCAGCTTGAGCTGGTAGACCAGTAGGCCAGGAAAAGCCAAAAAAAATGTTTCTCAGAAAACACATTGGGTTTCTCTGTGTGGTTGGACAATGACAGGTCTAGGTCTATTCTACATTGACAGACTGTTAGAGGGAAGGGAATCTTAAGATAACCTACTCTAATACTGCCTTTAAAAGTGAGGTCAATTCTCTGCGTATATCTAGGAGTATCTATCTGAGTGTGTCTCTTGATCATTATTCTTCACCCTACCTTGGCTCAGGTACCTGAGCTAGACACCTTTATCTCTCAAAACTAGTAATTTTTTTTTTTTAAGACTTAGAACAAATCCTATATCCTCTAGGAAGTATTCCTTAATCACTCTAGTCCACACTAAGTGGCATTTGGGGCTTATCATGCAGGATTTGTGTTGCTTACTCTTTTATCTGTGTCAGTCTTATCTTCTAGCTAGATGGTGAATTTTTAGAAGGTAAGGACTTCATCTTCTCCTCTTCTTCTCTCCAGGGTCTGGCAAAGGGTTCAGCACATGGAAGGTGCTTGAAATAAACACCTATTAATTGAATTTGCAGGCCTGTTTATATGTTATTAAGCATGTTTATTTTGAGTCTGTATTTGTACATGGGTATGTGAGTCATGCCTTCTATACACAACGTAATGGGAAGAGCACTGATTTTGGGGTCTTAAGACTTGATTATGACTCCCAGTTTCAACCCTGACTGGCCTCAAGGGGCACTATGGTCACCTGGGTGGGCAAGTAACTTAATATCTTTGTGTCTTTTTCCTCATCTGAAAAATGGGAATAATGATATTTACATGGAGATCACTTTGCAAACCTTAAAACACTATGTAAATGTCAGCTGTTATTAAAATTTATCAGAGTTAGACGAGCTGGGTATGCCTACCCATCCTGACACTTATTAGCTGTCAGATCTCTCCAAGTCTTTTCCCTTCTTTAAACTTGAGTTTCCATCCTCTCTGACAAATGGGGGGGGGGGTGTGCTGGCTCAGGAGATCCCATTGTTAAATTTTCTGTGTATTTACACCTAGTATATTTGCAAAGGAAGTGAATCAGGACTTGGTTTATTGATTTGTTGACTGTCTAGACTTGAAGAAATTGATGGAGAAAATAATGCAGATTAAACTTTAAAAATGTTTTGTTCTCATATCCTCCCCTCTGGAGAGCCGGTTGTTAAATATTTGCTAGCACATTCGTGCAAAGAGGTCATAATCCTTGCACCATCTACTTCCATCCGCGGTAAGGAAAGCGCTTGACCGAAGTTTGAAAGCGACGGACAGGCAGGCTATTATTAGCTGTACATACCTCACTCTGCCTCCGAGGGCGATTAGGGCGGGTGTTTCGTTCAGGAGGCCTAGCTTTTAAGAGACAGGGGATGTGGCTTCGGGGAACGTGCGGAGAGTCGGCTCTCCATTGGGTGGGTCGGAAAGGGGCGGGGCTTTGCCTCCCGCGGTGCTGTCCCGCTCCCCAGCCTCCCTCCCCGCTGCTGCTCAGTCTGGCTCCGGCGCCGCCCTCAGCGGACGCTCGCGCTCGCCTGTCTGCTAACCCGCAGCCCCTCCGCCCGAAGCTCTCTGTCCGAACCCCGCCAGCCCCCGGAGGCCGGGGGTGGGGATGTGTTGAGAGGAACCCACTCTGCTCCGCCGGTCCAGGGGAGGTGAGGCATGACCCTTCCTGGAAGTGCCGCCGCCGCCGCCGCCACCTGCCGCCCCCGGGACTAGCCGCCCCCGCCGCACTCGTCCGTCGCAGCCCCTGCCTGCCTCCAGCCTCCAGCCTCCAGCCTCCAGCCTCCAGTCTCCAGTCTGCGCCGGCAGCGGAGCCGGGCCCTGAGCCGCCGGCCTCAGCATGTCTCTCTCCAGAGGTAGGTGCAGGGCCTCTGGCCGCTCTCTAGCCGCCCGGAATCTGCGCTCCCGTACCTCCCTCGGCCCCGCTTACCTCTGGCTCCCTTGCACCCTACTGTCCTCACCCCATTCCCCCCCAAGCAGACCTCAGGTTCTCTCCCCAACTCCTTGGCACTCCTCCTGGCTTCTAGTTCTGCAGAGAGCTCCCCTCGTCTTTCCCTTCCCTTCCTTCCTGCTACCCTGAACCCTCCCCCCACCTTCTTCATAGCTGCAAACTTATCTGGAAATTACAATGTCTGTTCCTCCTGCTATCCCCCCTCCCCCAACTCTCCTTCCTTTGCTCCCCAATTTGCATTGATCCTCTCCTGTCTTTTCCAGGCCTCTGTGCCTCCGGTTGACCTACCCTCCTTTCTAAGCTCGATTTGGGGAGTGTTAACCTATCTTATCTAAGCCTTTCAAATTCAATTCCACATAGTCCAGCGTTTATCACTAAACCTTGGTCTCGCCCTGGGAAGTGTGCAACTGCACAGTCCCTTAATTTCTTGAATTGTATTGGGAGAAGCAACGAGTTAGGGGTGTAGGGGAGCATTTTTTGGCATTGGCTCTTGGGATCCACCTCGTGAAGAGCTGGGCTGCCTTGCATTGCTCCCAGGGTAGCAGGCGCTTTCTGGGAAGGCTAAGGACTGTTCTGTTCTCCCCCACCCCCTCCTGGCTCCTTCCTGGAAATTTAGAAAAGGCAGTAGCAACAGAGAAGGATTTGTCATTCTGAGGGGAACTCAGGCCTGTGGGAGAAGCAAGGGAAGGGGCTAGGAGGGAGGATAGGGGGTTATTTTGTGGTAAGGGAAAATGATGATTTGGCATGTCAGTGACTTGTATGAATGTTGAGTCTCTTTAAGTAGTTCCTAACCTGACAGAACAGATTAATGTGTCCTAGCTAACAGGTTTTTCTTTTCTTAATTCACTTACTTTAGCTTGGGGAGCAGAGAGACAGGGGGCTGTTGGATGGGACCTGTTGTAGAGTGGCAGCTTTGCCCAACGGTTTGTAAGCCCACTATTAGTGCCCAGTAAATTAGGATCTTGGGGAGACAGCAACAAGTTCCTGGCCCTGTTTGGGTTTGCTTCCTGAAGATTGCGAAAAGGGGGGAAGCCCTAGGAAGCAGGTTTCTCATTTGATCCTTCACTGGAAAATACACAGCAGGGGAAAATATGCACTGTAGTCTGTGTTGGTCATCAGTCGGGTGGGATGAATGTGTCATCATTTAGATTTCTGCCACCTTAGGTTTCCGTGACTTGAGCACTGAAGTATGGATTGGCTGGGGGCTGTACATTATTGAGGTCAGCAAGATTTTAAACTGTAATTATGTCTTACATAAATGGGGATGCCAGATACCTGACCGTTGCCCAACTGTTCATGAGTAACAATTGAAATACTCGGTGAAGAAGCATGAAGGAGCCAGCACGTGTGTGCCAGAGAATAACATGCTTTTCATAGTTCTGAAGGTATTTCAAAGATGTTAAATAAGAGACTTCTCTGAACATTCTTTGTAAGTGGTCATTGGAAAACAAATGAATTTATTTTGTAGAAGGGAAGCTTTTTAGCATAGGAAGATCAGTTTCATAACCCAGCCGGGGTTCAAGTCTTTTGTAATTAGGGTTTGATGAGAGCAACTGGCTTTAAATGATGATTACGGTTGCCTAGGGAGAGAAGTAAACAGGTTATGATGTTTGGTGTCTTCGAAAAAGAGAGAGAGAAATGATTTAATACCTGGCTGTCCCAAGAGCATGTTCAGAAGACTGGGACGCTTGCTTTGTCCATCACTAAGGTATTATAAACAGGTTACTCTGTCTGGAGATAAAATTGACTCTGGCACTCCTACTGATGTGCTAAGCTTTTCAAGGTCTCTTTTGAAGGTAGCCCAAGTTAATCTGTCATACCAATCTTTGGCTTTCTTCTTTTCCTGTCTTAATAAAAAGCTCTAAGATGTTAGGTCTGAGCAGAGCAACCTTTTCCTGACATAGGAGTGTGTGTCATCGGTTTGAACCTATGAATGGCACTGTGACCTCTTCTGATTCTTACCCCCAGTGGGAATTGATTCTAGACCAGTTCTTTGGCATCTCTTCACAGATGGGAGGGATGCAAAAGAGCAGCGAAATAAACCTTGAAACAGGCTGCTGCACAGCTGGCTTTCCAATTTTGCTTTGGGAGTGTGGAGCTCCCCACTCTGTGGACTCCTAGGAATTTGAACAAAAATAGGGAGTGGTTGTCGCTTGACCTTAAGACTTTTCTTTGGTTTTAAGTCATTGAGCTTACTCCTTTGCAACTGACAGGGCACACCTTTTTGGGGGGGGGAGAAGAGGTAGCTCTGTGGGGTTAAGTGCATTTTGAAAGCTTTCTGCAAAAGTGCAGCCTAGCTTGCTTAGCAACTGTATTTTAAGATCTGGTTTGTTTGATACTCTTTCTCTTTAAATGTTACAACTTTAGTAAAGTGGAGAGCTGTTGCATTTGCAAAAGATAAATCTCTGTCACAGTTTAGCAGATTTATAAATTCCTTTGAAGTTGTCACCCTGGTGGAGGATTGTCTTGCCCAGGACTATGTCACCCCCAAGTCAAATTACATAAGGTGAAAATAAAACCTTCAGGGAGAAAAAAATCTCCCTCCATAGTCCTTCTGTGAGAGCTCTTTTCTAGGGACCTGAACCTGTTTCTGAATTTATAGGCTGATGACCAGCAGACTTACCACTTTGTCTTTAACCTTTTTTTTTTTTTGCCTTGGGCTCTGTCTGACATAAGAGTGTGTCATGGACCCAGAAATACATGGCACTTCAACTCTGCTGCTTTTTTTTCCTTGATGGCAGCTAAGGAGATGCAAAATTGAATGGTGGAGGTAACAACACTGAGGGGAACTTCCCCCTCCCTTTGCGTGACGCACAGGAAGCACTATATCAGGGTGCCTGTGACTTGGGGTTTTCATTGAGCAGAGTTCTTAAACTGCATTTTTTTTTCAAGTGGGAAAAAGTGGACTCCAGCTTCCTGTGTAGCCAAGGTATGAATCAGCAGCAATAAAATGCTACTGAATGGGGTTGCTGACTCACAGGCAGAACATGCATGTTGGAACCAGCCTCTTGACACAACAGGGTTGGATTGACTGCTTAAAAGGGTGATGTTTCTATCCCTCCCGGCCCCTCACCCCCACTCCCCCATAGATTCCCTTTCTAGGACTCTTGTTTCCTGGCTCCATCTGGCTAGAGCCCTGCTTTCCACTTGAGCAGCCTCTCCCTTCCCATTTCAATAACCCTGATGCCATTCAATAGTCTCTTCTGTGGGCTGAGCCTGTGTCTTCTTTGGGAGAGCTTCCCCAAATTGAAAAGAGTGATTGCTGGTTTCATCTTGCACACGTTCCCCTCCTTTGGGCAGAAAATAGTGACATCCTTACCTCACTCTGTCCCAAGGCATTCCTGCTAATGTGTGGTCCTTCACTCTGCGAAATCAAATTTTTTTAGCTCAGAAGCCTTCTGTAAGTGCAGAAAAATGATGATGAAATATCTTCCTATTAGGTCATCATCATGGCATCAAAGATTTAGAACTGGAAGGGCCCTTGGAGTTCATCTAATCCAGCTTCCTCATTTTACAGAAGAGGATCATGAAGCCCTGAGAAGTTAATGAACTTGCCTGTGGTATTCGATAGGTAGCAGAACTGGGATTTGAACCCATGTCCCCTGACTCTGTTGTTATCACTGCGCCACACTGCCTTTTCCCAAGTGCACAAGAAAAATAATTTAGGATTTCATAACCTAAGTCTTTTTTGGCTATGGACAGACTAACTCCTAAAGGGATTGCTTTTAGGATTCGTGCTTTTCTCCCCTGATCCCCAAATTCCAGGCATGCAGTCTTGTGGTTTAAGTCTCTCAGTCTGATTACTTCACTTTTGGATGAACTATTGCTAAGTACAGATGTGAAAACCTTTGCCTGAGCACAAGGATTGTGAAGGTAGCAGGGCAGCCTTCTGCTTTGCCTTTATTGAGGTAACTAGGTTATACAACCTAGGGCAATGTTATATGGGAGTGAATGAGGGAAAGGGGAAGGGACCCAAGTAAAGCAAAGAATGATGCTATGCACAACCTCCATCGTGCCTTGGAGGTCTCTCCCACTGGGCCATCGCTGTCCCCTGGCCTTGCCTGTTTAAGTCAGACCCAATCTGTTCCTGATATTTCCTGTTGCTGACTCCTTCCTCTTTGCTCTTAACTAGCAGTAATCATAGAAATCCCCAAAAAGCAACAGTATAAAAGCAGGATGTGAACAGGACCAAGGGCAGGGTGGCACAAAGGTACAGGCCTTTTTATTTTATTTTTTATTTTTTTGCCTTTTTGGTGAGGCATCAGGGTTAAGTGACTTGCCCAGGGTCACACAGCTAGTGTCATGAGTCTTGAGGCCGGATTTGAACTGAGGTCCTCCTGACTCCAAGGCCAGAACTTATCCACTGTGCCACCTAGCTGCCCTAAATTAAGGGTTTTTTTGTTTTTGTTTTTGTTTTTTGTTAGGCAATTGGGGTTAAGTGACTTGCTCAGGGTCACACAGCTAGTAAGTGTCAAGTGTTTGGTCTGAGGTCGAATTTGAACTCAGGTCCTGCAGGCCCTTTTTAAAAGGCCAAATGTGGGGGCAGCTAGGTGGCGCAGTAGAGAGCACTGGCCCTGGATACAGGAGGACCTAAGTTCAAATCCGGCCTCAGACACATAACACTTATTAGCTCTAAGACCCAGGGCAAGTCACTTAAACCCATTACCTAACTGGAAAAAAAAAAAAAGCCCCAGTGTGAGCAAGACAATAACTGGCCAGTTCTTGACTTTATCTCACTGGTAGATAGCTTTCTTTGGAAAGCTTCAGTCCCTAGTGCTGCTGTGGTCAGTCATGTCTCCTTGTGTTTAATTAATAACATGTGTCTTGAGCTTTTGATTCCCGATGGGAGGTGCTGTATCATTTCCAGATTACAGTGCTTTTGGCTGAGTTGAGCTCCAGTAACTTTTCCCCTGTCTCTCATTGAGTTCTTTCCATCTCAGATGCCAAGTCACACCTGGACTATTTGGTTAGTCTCCTGACTCCCCAGTTGTCAGCACTCCTGGACACACTTAGATAGGGATTCTTAAAACACCACTTCTTTCATGTTATGCTGCTGCTGAAGACCCCATTGCTTATGGGAGAAAGTCCAAACCCTGAACATTCAGGACCCTCTATTGTCAGTTAGGAGATTTTTGGTACATAGTAGATTTGAAGTGAGGAGATCTGGGTTAAGATCTCAGCTCTGTTACTTTAGACAAGTCACTTCATGTATCTGGGCCTCAGTTTCCTCATCTGTCAAGTGAAAGATTTGGATTAGATAATCCAAAGCCTACTATTACTTATTAGGGCCCCACTATTTAGTCAACAAACCACAGTTTGGTTCTGATGTGTCTTTTCAGCCTTTGCTGGCTATTTCCCAGACTAAGTCTTATTCTAACCAGGCTGAGTTTCCTCACTGCACCCCAAACATACCATGCTCATTTCTACCTCCACGCCTTTGCTCATGCTGTTTGCCCCACTGGGCTTACCTCTTTTCCTTTTCTTTGACCCGTGAGTCCTAGACCTATCTTTGAAGTCTTACCTTCCCCATGAAGCTGGCCCTGACCTTCAAATCTCACTGGGATAGCTCCATTCTCTGAACTCCTATAATCTTTACTGAAGCTAAGCTTGGATTTGGTTCAGTAATGAATACCTGCTAATCATGGGGCATGGCCATGCTCATTCTGCATTTAATCCTATGCTGCTCTGAGTTGTTGTTTAACTGGTGTGTGCCTTGTCTCCTTAATGCTGGTGTAATCTTCTAGAGGGCAAGGGCCACGTAGTATACTTTGTAACCCATAGCAGAGCACTGTGTACGGGGCATAGGGATGGCACAGTTCATGCCCTTGGCAGCTCATGTCATAGACTCACCTAGTTGGTTGCTCCCAGTTGGCTTGGTGTATCTGGTAATGAGGAAGATGGAAGTCCAGGATTGGATTAATTTGACTCCCTCCCCTCTTCCACTCACCCCCTCCTTTCCTGGTTCTTGGAATCTTTTTGCTTAGGTTACTGTGAGGGGGAAGGATTTACATTTGGATTATTGATCTTATTATAAAATTGTAGATTTCGGAAGCTCATGGAGTTTAATCACACCAAATTGCAGATCTCTTTCTGCTATGCATTGTATCACCCAATAGAATGCAAGTTTCTTGAAGCCGTTTTTTTCTTTTCTTTTTTCTTTCTTTCTTTTCTTTTCTTTTCTTTTCTTTTCTTTTTTGCATTTGTGTACAGTGCCTAGTGCATCGAACTTATTAAATGTGTGTTGATAGGGAGATTAACCCAGAGAAATGAACTTGCTTCTGGCTGCATAGTAACACAGCCAAGATTTGAATGTAGAACCTTTGACTCCAAATTCAGTGCTTTCTTTTCTTTTCTTTTTTGGACACAATTGGTTAAGTGACTTGCCCAGGGTCACACAGCTATTAAGTGTGTGAGGCCGGATTTGAACTCAAGTCCTCCTGACTCCAAGGCCAGTGCTCTATCCACTGTACCACCTAGCTGCCCCAAATTCATTGCTTTCAAGTGTACCATTTCTTCGTTTAAGATGGTCTGTTTTATTGTTGCTCCATCCCCAAGATGCCAAGTACAATTTTAGCTTTGGAGTCAATCTGTCTGTCTGTCTGTCTGTCTTTTGATGAGCACAGTTATGTTCTCAAGGACCAAGGACCTCCAGCCACTATTTTTTTTTTTTTGCCATAGGACTTCTTCAGTATGAGTTTCTGGTTTTTTTTTCTCCTCTTGGCAGTTTTCCCCAGGAATATTTTCATTCACCCTGCAGGATATGGCATTGTATATGGAATTCTAGCTGCCCCCCACCTGAGAAACCTATGAAACTTGTCACTGAGGAACCCCCAGCCACCAAATAGACTAATGCAAACATTATGTGTCACTTTGCTTCTTGAGATACTGCAGTAGCTTCCTATAAGCTGTCACAGGAGTCAACATCCTGGAGCCCAAGTATAAAAGCGACATATACAAGCTTCTGTGGTACAAAGACTGGTTATTCCCTTTTATTCACCCCCAGCCATTTGTGACAGTTTCCCCAGCTCTGGTGTTTGAGAGGATTAGTAGGAGACCTTTGGTCATAGGAGCACAGGAGAAGAGCAGGTGTTGTTAGCTTGGTGCCCCTTTTTAAGAAAGATACCTGACCCCTTGCTGAGGTATCACACCAAAACATCAGGCTCACAGAATTGGAGCTGGAAGGAACTTCTTGATTGGGGGTTCCATGGATAGATTTCATGGAGTCCATGAATTTGGATGGGGGGGAAATGACATCTTTTTTTTTTTTTTGGGGCAAGACAATGGGGGGTGGGGTTGAGTGACCTATCCAGGGTCACATAGCTAGTGAGTGTTACATGTGTGAGTCTGGATTTGAACTCAGGTCCTCCTGACTTCAGGGTCGGTGCTCTATCCACTGTGCCACCTAGCCACCCCTTTCCTTTCTAGTTTTGTGAAATCATATAAGTTTGCCATCTATGCTTTTATCCAGGTCATTGCTAACTGAGCAGAGGACCAAGACAGATTCCTGGGGCACTCCCTTGGTGGTCTTCCTTCGATAATAGAATTCTTTGCCCTGTGAGACATGCTCACTGGAGGTCTCCAGGCAGAGGTTGAATGACCACATGTCAGGCATGTTGCAGTTCTCGATGCAGGTTGAACTAATTGACTACTGAGCTCTCTTCCAGTTCTAAATTCTGCGATATGTTGACACTGATTATGATTTTTGGGGTTTAGTCACTCAGCGTAATTTGAAACCACCTAACAGTGTTGTTATCTAACCTACATCTCTCCATCTTATCCATGATGACATTGTGAGACCTTTTGTCAGCTCTCTTACTGAAATCCTGGTATGTGATGTCTATGGCATTTCCCTGATCTTGTCTGGTAAACATTAAAAAAAAAAATAAGGAAATGAGCTTAATCTGGCATGACCTGTTCTTTATGAACTCATGATGATGGCTTTTAAGTGATCAACACTTATCCTTGTAAGTACTCGAAAATGATTTTTTTAAATAAGTAAAACACAGAATATAATAGACAAGTATTGAATATATTATGTATAATATATGTGTATAATTTAACTGTAAGTGTATATGTTATATAAATATAAGTGTATAAAATAAAATAATAGAATAAACAAGTATATACAATATACAAGTATCTAGATATTTTAAATACACACATACACATATATATCTCACCTCTGGTAAATGTGAAACTGACAATAGAAATCACATGATTTGATCACTTGTATTGTTATTTTCATAAGTAATGCCTGGCACTGAGCTAAGTGCTAGGGTTAAAAATATAAGCAAAAAGGAGAGTCCCTAGTCTCAAAGAATTTACATATTCTGGTTTTTTTTTTAAGGCAGTTGGGGTTAAGTGACTTGCTCAGGGTCACACAGCTAGTAAGTGTCTGAGACCAGATTTGAACTCAGGTTCTCCTGAGTCCAGGACTGGTGCTCTATCCATTGGGTCACCTAGCTGCCCCATCAATTCTATTCTGATGATATTACTTGTGTATTGGGATAGTGGAAGATAGCACTTAAAAGGGACCTTTTGTAAAGCAGGGATAGGGGCAGTACCTGCACTTGGGCTGTTGTTGTTTGTCCGATGTGAAGGAGGTAGGGAAGTCTGGAGAGAGAATAGGGGGAGTGGAAACATGCATAGGCTGGGCACCTGTGAAACAGTGGGCTAGACCAGGGATTGACCAGTCAGAGAGAGTGCCTCAGGCTGGAGACACCATTGAATCATAGCTCTACAGCTGGAAGGGACCTAAGAGACCCTTTAATCCACCCTGCTAATTTTATATATGAAGAAACTGAGGCCCAGAAATTAAGTGACTTGCTTAATTAAGGTTACACAGATAGTAAGTATTGGAAGTAGAATTTGAACCCATATCCTCTTATTCCAGAGTCAGAGCTGTTTCTACAAGGCATACTATCACCAAGGGATTCTTTCTGTCTGGGAAGGATTTTATATTAGCAAAAATCATAGATTTCCCTTAGAATGAGTATGAGATAGAGCTTAGAGAATGTCAGTTCTAACCCTGTCATTTTATAGGTGGAAAGACTTGTCCACAGTCATGAAGCTAGCCAAGTAATCCATGAAGGTAAGAGTAGAGCTCAGCTCTACTCTATTGATTCATAGTACATTCT
Source organism: Vombatus ursinus (assembly GCF_900497805.2). Lineage (NCBI taxonomy): Eukaryota > Metazoa > Chordata > Mammalia > Diprotodontia > Vombatidae > Vombatus > Vombatus ursinus. The sequence goes on from NW_020954585.1 coordinate 44,309,521, forward strand.
TCTTACTTGTATTGGAAGCACATTATCAGGTGCTTCCTCTAATGGACCATTTCTCAACACGGCTTCTCCATTCAGCCAAGGTCATCTGCCCACAACTCACTAAATCTCATGTCCCCGGCACCTTAACTTAGCTCCTCCTTCCTCTTGGAATACCCTCCTTCCTCTTTTTTTCTCTTTTACTAGTTCATGCAAGTCAGTCAGTCCAGAAGTTGATAATTAGTGTTTGTGATTTCTTCCAAGACTTCAGAGAAGCCTTTCTTTGACTAATTCTACTCTATTTGGGTTAATCTTACTTACCCTTCACCCTCCCCCTCCCCCCACACACTTAGGCATAACTTACATTAATTATCCTATCTTGCCTTTACTCACATGTTGCTTTGCAAATGTTCCCTGTTTATACAAATAGGGATGTATGTACATTTTGTCTCATTCACTGCTGTCGATCATAATTTCTTTGAGGACTGGATGTTCTTTGAGCATATCCCATGTAAGATCCTTAACTGGTATTAAGAAAATAGGATGTTTTTGAAATGATGTTATAGGGACAGTCAACTCTTCAGGGAAAACATTGTCAGTGTTCTAAGTAAGTACTTGGTCTGAGGATGTTACCGTAGAGTTTCATGATTTTACGATGTTGTTCAGTTATAATGGATTAGTGAGGTTATGTACCATTTTTGGCCAGGGTGCATGCAGGTTCACAGAGTCACACGATGCCAGAGTTCAAGAGACATCAGAACTCATCTGGTATAACCCTGGAATCCTACTTCCCCACTGCATTATCCCTGGTCAATGGTCATCCAGTTTCTGCTCTACTGCTTTCTGTGATTCAGAGAGCTTCCTCTATGTAAGACATTCCATTCTATTGTTCTACTGCTCTAAATATTAGGAGGCTTTGTCCTTGTACTGAGCTGAAATCTCTCTCCTTGGAACTTTTTCACATTCCCTAATCCTTGCATGACTTTAAAAAATCCTCCAAGCTTTTCTTTTATTTGATTTTAGGATTTTTTTGGGGCAGCTAGGTGATACAATGGATTAGAGCCCGGGCCCTGGAGTCAGGAAGACCTGAGTTCAAATCCAGCCTCAGATACTTACTAGCGGTATGACCCTGGGAAAGTCACTTCACCCTGTTTGACTCAGTCTCCTCATCTATAAAATGAACTGGAGAAGGAAATGGCAAACCACTACAGTATCTTTGCCAAGAAAACTCTAAATGGGGGCATGAAGAATTGAACGTGACTGAAACGACTGAACAACAAAAAACAACAATGATTTTTGTAGCATTTCCATTTATTACTTAATTTCTTTGAGTGTATTATTTATCCCACTGAGTATAATCTCTCAGCTTATCTTGTCTGGTTTGTTTTTATATCTGTTTTGCTCCTGGTACTTTAGCAGATTCATTTGTTCTACTCTGTGTTTAAATTGAATTGTATTAACTCTCTTTGCTCATTTTAAAATGTTGGTTCTTTTCTTTTTTAGTGTTGTTTCTCCCTGTTTCTGTCTGTCTGTCTCTGTCTCGGCTTAGATTAATCTCATCTCTATAACGTCCACCTCTTGGTCCTAGTTCTACCTTGTTGCTGCATAGAATTAACTCACTTCCTCTTCCAGGTGATGGTTCTTCACATACTTGGAAGACAAATTTCACAGATTTGCCTCTGGGATGGGGTTGGAGATCTTTTTTTTCCTCTGAGTGAAACAGCTTGATTTGTTTCATTCATCTGCTTTTTTAAATATAAATGTTCTTTCTTATTGTGAACTTAACAGACATGAACATTTCAATACAAAAAGAACAGAAAAGAGAATAGGATGTGAAACTGTAAATTTCTGTAACATATAGTTTGTTTTTTAAAGTACACATACTAACTTTAACAGGTTAGTAACTGCCCTGCTTGACTGTGTCCCTTTCTGACCTTCCTTTTGCTCTCTTCTCTGTATTTTAAAACATATTTCATTGTAGCTGGGTTGGTTTTTGTTTTTTTTGCATCCTTGTTACTGCCCATTAACTCTTCTCCTCCCCCACCCATAGAAGTCCTCCCTTGTAACAAGTACATTCTTTTTTTTTGTAAATGGTATTTTATTTTTTCCAATTACATGTAAAGATAGTTTTCAATATTCATTTTTTATAAGATTTTGAATTCCAAATTTTTCTCCCTCCTCCCCAATATGGCAAACAATCTGATCTATATCATGTTATACATGTGCAATTGTTGTAACAAGTATATTCAAGCAAAACATTGGCTATGTCTGAAACTATGTTTCATTCTACACTGGGTGGTCCATCTCCTCTCTGCTTAGAGGTGGGAAGCAGGCTTTCTTGTCTCTCTTCTGAAGAAAGGACTGGTCACTGTATCGACCAGAGTTCTGAAACCATATTTCTTTTTTTTTAGGCAATTGGGGTTAAGTGACTTGCCCAGGGTCACACAGCTAGTAATTGTCAAGTGTTTGGTCTGAGGCCAGATTTGACCTCAGGTCCTCCTGACTTAAGGGCCGGTGCTCTATCCACTGCGCCACCTAGCTGCCCCTGGTGAAGCCGTATTTCTTGACAATATCATACTTCACTTGTTTGTGTAAAGCTTGGTTTCCAGACCCTTCACTGGGGACCGTCCTCTTTTCTCACTCCAGTTTGTAAGTATCTCTCTTATGATGATTTGCTCTGGAAATTCCATTTGTAGCCTGACCAGAAGAGTCTGGACTAATTCTCACCTACTTCTTTCTGGGTGTTATATTTCTCTTTATGCATGGGATTGAATCAGCTTTTTTTGGTAACCACATCATAGTGTTGACTCATTGAGCTTATTTTAAGTAAATAGCCCATTAAGGATGGAATTCCTGGATGGGAGCTTAGGGGATGGGTGCTAGAAAGGAATTCCTTTCCTTTTGTGCTTTGTCTTTGAGATGATGCTTTCCTTTTATCCTTTAATTCTGGCCTTCTGGTTTCTGTACTGCCCCACCACTCCTTGCTGGGACCAGGGTTTTCCAGCATTCCATACCTCTGGGTGATCAGGTTGGCCAGCATCCGGCACCTTAACAAATTGGGGGCTGATTTGCAGCCTGCTGAGGATTGGCCAGAAGTGTGAGCCAGACTTGCTAGGACTAGCCTTTTGAAGTGGGGACTTTGCAGCAGGGAGCATGTTCTGTGTGGGACCATTGTCTGACAGAGGCAGGATATTGTATTGCACCTGCAGGCTTGGCTAGGCAGCTGCTTGAAGGCTGATCAGAGTCTGGATGACTGCTGGCCCTGCAAAATGATATCTTCGGCTCCCAATTCAGATAGTGTGACTACAGCTCACCAGAGCTCAGTGACAGATGAGAGCTTGGCTGCTGCAGGAGGCAGGGTTAGAAGTACCAGCCTATGCTCCCAAGTCCTGGCCTTTATTGGGACCCGAAAGAGTAAGTGTAGGACTTCCTCTAGTGCCTGGGGCAAGACCTTAAGACCTTGTCAAGGAATGTTTTCCCCTCCCCTCTCTCCCACCATGGAAACCAGATGTTTGCAGAGAGTAGGACTTGGGACCTTCAGCAGAGCACCCTGTCCCTTTCCTGGCTGTTTCCGGGAGATTTCTTTAATGATTTACAGGGTGAGGCACACATATGGAAGGAGGTCATCTCAGTTGAAGGTGCCAAGTTCTGTTCTTGGCAAGAATCTGATCTCCCTCCCTTAGGTTAAGGAGCTGCCAAGGCCTCTGTGTGTAGCCTTTGAAATCCCAGCTTTTTAAGCAAGAGATTTTTTCTTCAGGCAGGTGGGCCATTGGTAGTCACACAGTGGGACACAGGACCCACATACAAGAAGAAATCAGGGGCTCCGGCCATGGCAGCAAGATACCAATTCCCAGTGTGAAACAGTAGGGATCAGGAACTCAGTGATCTCTCCCTACAGGCACCATGTTTCCTGCTGGTTTCTGAGTTCTGGCCTGGTGCCATGAGTCATTGGGCTAGAGTCTCTAGGATCAGGGGTGTAGGTGACAGTGGTCAGGGCTGTTAGCTAGATGGTATGTGTGTGTGTGTGTGTGTCTGTGTGTGTAAGCACATGCATGTACATGGAGCACATGCAGGGAACACCTTTTGTCCTGATGAGAGAATATTCTGCTGCATTCATGTTATCAAGGGATTTGGAACTGAATGTTTTCTTCCCTACAATTTTTTTTTTAAAGGAAAGTAACTGGTACTGATGTTTTACCTGTCAGTGTAACAAAGAAATACATAAAAATATAAAAAGTAGCTTGATAAATTTTATTAAGAGACTAAGAAGATAACATTTCTCAATTTGGCAGAGGGTGGGATGTGAGATAGAGAGAAAATAGATTTTTTATAATTGGGGAAAAAAAAGATAATATTTCTTAAAGGTCCCAGGAAAGGGGTGGACTAAAAGAAACCTCTCATTCTTTTACATAATAGTCAAACTATAGGGGCTTAGACCCCTATAGAGAGAAGAAATAAAGGGAGAGGAGGTCAGATCTTTGCAAATAAAGATGTATTCTCTATTCCTTTCCAAAGGCAGGATCTGAATAGACACAAATACAATAAGCTCCAGACTGCTGGATTAGTGGATTTCATAAGGGGTATGTGGAAGGGCAGGTCATCCCCCTTCCCACCCTCTTTGCTGTTTTAGCCCACTGCTGGAGCTTTCCTCTGAAGCCCAGCAGTATCGAATGAACAATGCCCTTCTCCCCTTGAAACAGGGAATTGGCCTCCCTGGTTTAAAATGGAAGGACAAAAGAACCAGTACTAGGTAGCTGTTGTTTGCTCTCTTTGAGTATGGTCCTTGGCAGTAATCCCACTGGGTGTGTGCTCTTACTGAGTAGGTCCTCATTATGGGCTCTCTCCCAGCTCCTTTACCCCAGAGGGTCCAGGATTAGATTAAAACATTTAAACAAACAAACAAACATACATATATGGTGTGTGTGTATGTCTGCATATATGTATTTGCCTATTTGCCTGGTGGCCTTCTTTATATATGTATAGGGGATGGGGGGGTGTCATTCTGCAATTTGGGAGCCTTTTTTGAAATCTAGGAGCCCTTTCTGCAAAAAGAGAAGTTAGGATTTCTCCAGAAATTTCTTCACCTCCCCCCCCCCCCCTTTCCTTCAGCTCTTCCCCATTACCTTTGGTTAGTGAGAAAGTTACTCACTGTTCTTACTCAGTAAAGATATTGTAATTGGCTGGGGAATGCCCAATCTACTAGGAACTCAGTCTAGGACACATGTATGTGTTTGGCAGATGGTCTTTGGGATGGCAGGGTTTTTTTTTTTTAATTAAAAAAAATTTTTTTGGCAGGGAAGTTTCACTTGTTTCAGAGAACCACATTTCTTGCAGCAGGTGTGTGACTCAGAAAGGCTGGGATATGAGTATGTGTTGGTCAAAAGATGTCACCTGGAAGGCTCTATCCTCATGAGTTTGTGCATTCCTGGGTTTAAAAAAAAAGTTGTTTTTTTAATGGTGAAAGGTGAATAGGTTTGTGTTTAAATGTTAGGCATTTTTCTGTGGTTGATAATTTTTGTCAGCCCTTCAAATTCACTTTTTTTGGGATGAAGACATTTGGAACAAAATGTACAATAGTTGTTTATGTGCATGGGAACTGTATAGGGTTTGCCTCCAAAAACTCACTTGAAGCTATCTGGTCGAATGTCAGCCTGTGGGTCCAGGGAGCTGAGTCAGAGTGAGACTATGTAGGGACTCTCCTTCTTTTTCCCCTCCTGTGGTTTAAGGGCTTAAGAAGCCCAGCTGGGTACCTGTATTGTATTTCGAAGGGATACTAGACACAAGATGTGATGAGAAAACTGCAGATCCCCAAGAGCTGCCATTTTTTCTGAGGACCAGGTGTTTGCAGTTAGTAGCCTTAGGGCAAAGAGTTCCCTTTCCTCACCCTAGTTTCTAAATCAGAGTGGAGGAAGCAAGAAACCCAGGTATATCAAAGAGGAGAAATGTGGGGAAAGCAGAATTCTGTAGCTCAAAGTTACTTAGGCAAGAATCTCTTGGATGCATGCTGTGGTGGGTAAAACTTTGACCTGGGTTTCGAGAGACCTGGGCTCTAGTCCCTCCCCCCCACTACTTGTCATCCTGGACAAATCATCAAATGGTTTGTTTTTACAGAACAAATCTTTTTGATTAAGGGAATTCATTCTGTGAAGTTTGGAAATGGTCAGAGGGCCGCACTTGAGGACCTAAGAGGGCCACGTATGGCCTTGAGCCCGCAGGTTCTCCAACCCTGAAACTCTCTGGGCCTATAAAGTGTTTTCTCATCTTAAAGATGAAGTAATTAGGTCCTTTCCCATTTAAAATAACTTCTGTGATTGATTCCCATGTCCGCTCATGGGTGTCTACTTGGTAATCCCAAAATGTAAATTATGAGTAGAATGTAAATTCCTTCAGGGCAGGCATCGCCTCCATCTATCTTTGTATCCCAAGTGCCAGCACAGTTTCAGGCACCCTAATGCTTAAAGAATACTTGTGGATTGGTTGATTAATAGTACTAGTTACCTTTGCAAGTGGCAGTTTGTTGTTCAAAGTACTTTCCGCTGTTTAGATATTATCTCCTTTGGTCCATAGAACAAACCTGTGAGGTGGTAGGAAGGATAGATGTTAATTCAATTCTACAAATGAGGAAACTGGAGCTCAGTTAAGTGTTTACTAAAGGTCACACAGCTAATAAGTGACAGAAATGTACTGCAGTGCTGATTTGAACAGATCCAGGTTTTTTTAATCTTTTTATTTTATTATTTTTTCAGTTAACAAGCATTCCTTTGCTTTCCCTCCATATTTGAAAGGAAAAAAAAAGGAAAACAAACCCTTATGACAAATATGCATGGCCAAGGACAGGGGTGGGGAACCTGTAGCCTCGAGGCCACATGTGGCCCTCTAGGTCCTCAAGTGCAGGGTGGGGAGGCGGTGGGGGGCAGCCCACACTTGAGCACCTAGAGGGCCACACGTGGCCTCGAGGCCAAAGGTTCCCCACCTCTGGCCAAGAAAAACAAATTCCCACTTGCCTGTGTCCACAAATGTCCAACTTCTTTTGTATGTTGGGTCCATCCCCTCTCTGTCAGGAGGTGGGCAGCATCGAACACCATCTGTCCATTGGAATCGTGGCTGGTCATTGCATGGGTCAGAGCCACAGATCTACTTTTGGAAGTTCCTGTAAAAGAACTACATGTAGAACAGAACCTTCCCTCCCTTCCAGGTAGGTAAAGGTGCGCAATGGGACTTCATCATAGAAGGAGAGTTTGCCTTTCTTTGCAGGAACTGCTTTGGGTCAGGTCTATACAGCGAAGCCACGTGATGTGAGAAACTAGGTTTCCCCAAGATCTTCTCAAGAGCCAATTCCTCAGTCTGATTTTCCTTACTGGTAGTTGCCTAAATGTGTTCCATGGAAAACAAAGTGTGACCAGTTTGCAGCTTTTATTTCTGTTATCTTAGATGCAAATGTGCTTTTCTGCTCCAAGTGCAATGAAACAGCACTTGAGGGTTCTGATTGAATAAATAATTTCCCTCTTAGCAGTCTGGCTGGAATGGGCAGGGCCTTCCCTGCAGCCTGACAGCTCTAATATGCTAGAATTCTAATTAAACCGGAAGGTGAGGACCATCAGAGGAATCCTGGGAGGGTCCCCTGGGAGAAGGCTGTGTAGCGTTTCAGACAGCAATGTTTGGGGAGAGTGGCTCCACTGGAGAGCTGCTGTGCTTGGCTCCATGCCTCAGGCCAGGCTCCATGCACTAGAGATGTTGTGTTATCTGGTAAAACCACACACCTAGCTCTTCTGGTTGCTTGTGCAAACTCCTTATGAAGCTGTCTGCAGCCAGCCAGCCCCAGGACTAGAGAGCTCACCCAAAGACAGCTGTTTTCCTACCAGTTCTAGTTGGAGGCCATGGGGCCTACTGCCTTGCATATGCCTGGGAGTTTGGGGTTTTGTTTTGCTTACAGTCCTTTTCCAGGAATGTTCCATTTTGTGACCACCAAAGCGGGGTGGAGGCAGCTGGCAGGAAGATTCTGGGGCATCACTTTTGAGCTCTAGCCCTAGGCAGGCAGTCAAACCACCTTTCTGAGAGCCTGGGTTTTAAATGTAGGCCTTGACGGCAGCAAAGGGAGGTGGGAAAGAGAAAGCGCTTCAGACCTGACACAGCAGAGTGTTTAGTTACCCTTTGGTTACCCTGGGGGTTGTCTCAGGTCCCTCTCCCCAGCTCTGCAGCCATGCAGGAGGCCTAAAACCTGCAGAGGGGAACCTGTGTTTCTAAGTACAATCCAAAGCCAGGACATTTTTCAGTTCCCTTGTGGGAGAGCTGTGGTTTCTATTTCAAAACTGGTGAAACATTCTGCCTGTGCAAACGCATGCACAATACATGTACAAGTGTGTGCACATGCATATACATACTACTTCTACTGTGTAGGGGAGCTGGTTCTTTGGGGCACCCTGCAGCCTGGAATGCAGATGGGGAGTGGAGTTTCTGCTGGAACAAGCAGGCCCCTGACCAAGTGGAATGTGTGTGGTGTTCTAATAGGAAAGTCTTGATCCTACCCAGCAGCCTTGGTCTTGTATGCTGACAGGATGTTCCCTCTGAGCTCTCTGCAGTAACTTAAGAATTCCTTGCACTTCTACAGAAGGCTTTTTGTTTGCCCATCTGTGGGGCTGCCTTTCTGGTGAAGGTAATACTTACCCCGATCCAGATTTGGAGAGGGGTGGTGAAAAGACCCTTCCTGGTTTGGAGTCACAGCTGTGCCACTTGCTAGCTGGTACAAGTCACCTAACCCCACCTTGAGCTTCAGCAGCCTCATTTATAATATGGAAGTAAAACTGTACATAAGGGGCTTGATCAGTGGGAGCTATTATAAGATTTTAGGTTGCCAGGGGAGTTTTGTTTCGTACGGGTTGTTGATGCTGCTAAACAGACATCTGTTAGTTCTTACTGTTCTGTCTGGGTGGCATTTGTGTTTCCAGATTTCTGTCTGGTCTAGTCTAAATAGTTTTCAGAAATCATTAGGCTGCAAAAGTTTTCTTCTGGCATTTACCCGCCTTATCACTGCCCCCTTTTACTGCTCCGCAGGTCAGTAGGTTGAGAAAACTCAAGCTTTTGTCTCCAGCAGAGGTATCAGACACTCAGGCCTCCCTGAGCCTACAGCACTCCTGAGTGCAACTGAACCAGATTCAAATTTAATTGGGAAATCTTTAACAAAATAAATAGAAATGCAATAAAATGTAGAGAACATTACATTTTAAAACTAAGCTGATATGTTGAACAGGGATCCTTCTCTATGAATTAGTGGCTCCTGTTTCTGTTTGATTTGACCTACTGGAATACAGCAAACACATTTATGGTCCCTACTCCTCTCCTAAATACAGATTTTCTTGAAAATTGATCGAAAGAAAGCAGAAGGGAGATGGAAAATAGATGAAATAGATGAAAAAGTTTCAACTTTTGAAACTGTGGACCAAAATAATTTTTGTGACCTTAGAATATGTTTATGTTGATATCTATCAACACATATCTGACTTTTATTTGATTAATTTACCTTCTGTTATTATGTTTGGCTTACTTAAACCAGTGTGAGAATTTGACCAAATTCTCTAAGTACACATCTAATGGTAGGTCAGGAGCGTAGATGACCTGAAGGTCAGTTAAGTCTTCAGTAACTTTCTATTCTTTTTATTTATTTTTTTTATTTTGGAAGCAATAGGGGTTAAGTGACTTGCCCAGGATCGCACAGCTAGCTAGTAAGTGTCTGAGGCTGGTTTTGAATTCAGGTCCTCCTGACTCCAGGGCCAGTGCTCTGGCCAGTGCTCTAACCACTGTGCCATCTAGCTGCCCCATCTAGCTGCCCCTGACTTTCTATTCTTTCCAGGCTAAAATGCAAACTCCTCAGCTTTAAATGCCAGGCTGAGTAGTTTCTGTAGTGTTGCTCCAAACTGCCTTTTCAGACTTCTTTCATATGATTGCCCTCCCTACACTGTGTATTACAACTAAACTGGCTTCCTAACTATTCTCTGAAGTCAGGCCTCCGTGCCTGAAATGCAGCTTCCTCAGCAGTGTCTCTCAGAATTCTTTATTGTTGAGTCATTTCAATCATGTCCCAACTCTTCATGTTCCCGTTTGGGGTTTTCTTGGCAAGGGTACTGGAGTGGTTTGCCATTTCCTTCTCTGGCCCGTTTTGCAGATGAGGAACTGCCCAGGTAACACCTGCTAAGTTGAAGCCATTCCTGATTCTGCCAGTGGTTACTACCTCTCCTCAAATCATTTTGCCCCTCTAATCAGGATCCAAGCATTTATTAGTTATCCTCAGGTGGAGAAGGATCATATTTCCAGGCAATGTACTAGGTGCTGAGGATGCCATCCAAAATCAACAGGAAGCCATTGCTGTTTTCAAAGAGCTTACATTCTTTTTTTTTTTTTTTTTGCCTTTTTTTTTGGTGAGGCAGTCAGGGTTAAGTGACTTGCCCCGGGTTACATAGCTAGGAAATATTATGTGTCTGAGGCCGGATTTGAACTCAGGTCCTTCTGACTCCAAGGCCAGAGCTCTATCCACTGCGCCGCCTACCTGCCCCTACATTCTTTTAAATATCATATACATTTAAATATGTAACAAAAACAAATAAATATGTACTAAATCACAGGCTGTCCCAAAAATCTTAGTGCAGTTTAAAGATGTAATTACTTCACAGGTATGCTACTAATTTTTTTTAAAAAACCAATGAAAGGTTAACTATTTACATTTTAAAATATTGATATATTTCTTATTAAAATTCAATGTAACCACCATCATGCTCCATTTTACTCCAGTTGATTTTTGAATTTTGTAAAAACTTTCATCAGTTGCCGCTCAGTGACTGAAAGGATTGCATTTGTAACCCTACCCTTGAGATCATCCGAAGAATGAAATTTGGGTGGATGCGTGAAAGGTTTGATGTGACCCTACAAGGAAAAGTCTAATGGCAGAGAACCTCCTCTACTGATCCAGCAGTCTGAGAAAGTATTATCCAGAAATCCATCACACCAATGATATAATGCATAATGACACCATACCCCATCATGTTAAAATTAAAAATTCATTTCAAAATTCGCAAAACTAAATAAATATAAAATAATTTTTTGGGGGAGGCAATCAGGGTTAAGTGCCTTGCCCAGAGTTACACAGCTAGTAAATGTCTGAGGCTGAATTTGAACTCAGATCCTCCTGACTCCAGGGCCAGTGCTCTATCCACTGCGCCACCTCACTGCGCCCCCCTTTCATTTTGGAGTCTGACACTACTCACCTGTAGCACTGAGACATAGTGGGATTTGTTTTAGACCATGCAGGTTCTATGTATCAGAGGTGGAACCTGAACTCAGCTCTTCCTGGCTCCTGGCTGGATCTGCATCCACTACATCATTCTGCCAGCCTCTATTCAAAATAGATACAAGGTAATATTTTGGGAGGAGACACTAGCACCTGGGTGGGGTATCAAGAAAGGCCTCCTAGGGGAAGCTAGGTGGGGCAGTGGATAGAACCCTGGCCCTGGAGTAAGAAGGATATGAATTCAAATGTGGCCTCAGACACTTACTGGGCAAGTACGTGTGACCTGTGGCAAGTCATTTAACCCTGATTGCCTCCAAAAAAGAAGAAGAAAGGCCTTATGTAGGAAATAGGACCTGAGCTGAACTTTGAAGGCAATCAGGGATTCTTAGAGGTCACCAGGAGATCAGTCTCACACAAGCCATGTTGTTGGTATATTTGTTATATTCCTCAGGCTGCTAGGAAATGTCAGCTCTTCAAGATCATGAGCTTACTCCTTTTGGGCTTTGTATCACCAGTACGGTGCCTCGTACACATTAAGCATTTAGTAAGTGTTTGTTGAACAAATAATTAAGAACTGACAGTGGTGTGGTAGACAGGGCTCTGGACTTGGGGTATGATGACATGAATCTGAATCTCCAGCCCCATCAGGTAGTAATTTTGTGACTAGGGGCTAGTCACTGCACCCCTTGTGACCTCAGTTTCCCCCTCAGTAAAATAGAGATAATATTTTTGTATTATCTCCTTCACAGGTTGCTGTGAGGAGTTCTAATGCCAAGATGATGGCATTTAAACACTACGTAAATGATTGCACATATATAACCTATATCAGATTGCTTACCATGGGGGGAGTGTGGGGGGGAGGGGGGAGAATAGAATTTGGAACTCAAAATTTAAGAAAAAAGTGTTAAAAATTATTTTACATGTAATTGGGGGAAAACAAAATATTACTATTATTATTTTAGGCAATTGGGGTTAAGTGACTTGCCCAGGGTCACACAGCTAGTGTCAAGTGTTTGGTCTGAGGCTGGATTTGAACTCAGGTCTTCCTGACTTCAGGGTCAGAGCTCTATCCACTGTGCCACCTAGCTGCCCCAAAATAAAATACTATTTAAAAAATTAAAACAAACACTATGTGATGCCTTAAAGGTCTGTGTAGGTGTCAGCTGTTGTTATAGTTACATCAGATCCACTGCCTGACAGTTTCTTAGGTAGATGGGTTCATGAGCTAGTGCTCTTTTCACAGAGGGGCTAGTCTCTGCTAGTCAGTCAGTAAACATTTATAAGCTCCTACTATGTGCCAGTCACTGTTCTAAGCACTGGGGATACAAAGAAAGACAAAAACACAGTCCCCACTCTCATGGAGCTCATGGTCAAACGGAGGTAGGTGGCTATTTATCACCTGGAGTGAAATTTGTTTCCAGAAATCAAACTATTTGGGGATGTGCGGACCAGATCCAACTCTGAATCCGGTATAACTGGTTAGGTAACTCATGCCTCTGTACAGTGGAAGTATTCCTCCGATGAGGACCTGGGCAGGAACTTCCGAGATCAGCTAGTTCCTTGTTTTATAGAGAAGGAAAAGGAGGTGTACGGAGACAAGTGATTTTCTTTTCTTTCTCCCTCTCTTTCCTGATAACTTCTCTCCCAGGCCTCAGTCTCCCTTCACCCACTGCCTCTTGGACATCTTGAACTGGATGTTCCACAGACGTCCCACAGACGTCTCAGACTCAATGCGTCCAAACCACAGTTCATTATCTCCCCCGTTTTGTAAGCCTCCCTCCCACCCCCTGACCCTTCCTTTTTCCAGACTTTCCTTTTGTTGTTGTTTATCCTGTGTCCTGGAAGAGGACAGATAACATCAGGAGGGGAATGTCGTGACTTGCAAGTGAGTTGGATTTATGTGAGGCAGAGGTGTACAGAGTAATCAGCCTCACTCCGTCCTCCAGAGTCATCTAAGTCCAGTGGCAAGACGTCGGCCAGGACATCTGGAGATGACCCCAGATGCAGTGGGAGACCTAGTTACCCAGGCTTGCAACATCCTGTCATCCTTAGCTCCTCATTCACACTCACCCCAGTCTGTTGCCAAGAATGATTGTTTCTTCCTTTGCAGCATCTTTTTCATACATCTTCTGTCACACAGTCCCCACCTTGATGTGGGCCCACATCACCTCACAGCTGGACTATTGCAGTAGTCCCTCCTCGCTCCAGTCCATCCCTCCTGCGGTTGCCCAGGTGATTTGCCTATAGCACAGGTCCAGACCACGTCACATCCTTAATACATTCCACTGGCTCTTGATTACTTCCAGCATCAAGTATAAAATACTCGGTTTGGCTTTTAAAACCCTTCACAATCTCCCTTTCTCTATCTTTCCAGTCTTCTTATACTTTACTCCTTGCTGCTCCCTCGCTATGATCATGAACCGTAGCTAAATTATAAGCAGACAGCCCTCTTGCTCTTCCTTGAACATGACCATCCATCCCCCAAAACAGTGTATTTTTATGAGGTGTTTCTTGGGCTTGGAATGCTCTCCCACCTTCTTTGGCTTCCTTTAAGATTCAGTTCAAATCTGGGGCAGCTAAATGGCACAGTAAGTATAGCAGCAGCCCTGGAGTCAGGAGGACCTGAGTTCAAATGTGGCCTCAGATACTTAATAGCTGTGTGACCCTGGGTAAGTCACTTCACCCTGATTGGATTCAGTTCAAATCCCACCTTCTCTAGGAGGTTTTTCCTAGGCTGTCCCTCTTCTTCCAAGTGCTGTTGCCTTCCCTTTGAGATCACACTCCACTGGCACTGTATCTGAGTGCTATGGAATACAGTTATTTGCCCATTAGAATGTGAGCCCTATGATGGTGGGGACTGTGTTTTTGCCTTCCATTGCATCCTCACTGCTTAGTAAGTGTTTACTAAATCCATGTTGACTGAGACTGATGGGGAAAGATTGGAACCAGAATGGTATCCCAGAAAGAAGGAAAGATTTGGAGTGAAAACCTGAGGTTAGATTTGGCCTCCGTCATTGCCTCTGTGATGCTGGGCAGGCCTTGTCATTTTCCTAAGGTCTTAGCAATGAATGAGTTGAGGAGCCAGCACTCAGACTCAGGCCTCCTGGTTTCCAGTCCTATGCTGTTCTGTCAACTTTTGCCACATCATCCTCAGGGCTTGGTTTGGGGGTTAGGCTGGGGCGATGGATGGTTTGGGCATCTTTTGCCAGGAATCATCATTTGCCTTTGGGTAAATCAGTCAAATGAGCAGTGGCTGCTGGGAGGGAGGGAGGGAGGGGGAGAGAGAGAGAGAGAGAGAGAGAGAGAGAGAGAGAGAGAGAGAGAGAGAGAGAGAGGGGAGAGAGAGAGAGAGAGGAGAGAGAGAGACAGACCCGACCGACCGACCTCTGTCCTCAGGTGAGTCTTACAGTCCATGAGCCTGGGAAAACACCTTTTCTTATTGTTGCTTCATTTTTCATTCTCCTATTTAAACAGGAAATTAAATTCTGGCTATTATTACATAATTCTTAACAACTTGATTTGCAGAACAGTTTCCTTATGACAGCAGATCATAGGAGTTAGAGCGGGAAGGGAACTTAGAGGTCTAACCCTCCTCATTTTATACCTGAGGAAGTTGGGGTCCAGAAAGGGCGTGGCTTACCCAGTATCATGTAGATAATACAAAATAGCTTACATTTATACATAGTGCTTTAAGTTTTGGGAAGCTCTTTACATAGATTGCTTGAGGTAATTAAGTGTCAGAGCTGGAACCTAAACATCTTGACTCAAAATGCAGCATTTTAGGGAGATGGGTGAAGCATTTTTATGTGTTTACTGTTGCTAAACACAGTACTAAGTATTTGTTGTTGTTAAGTTTCAGTGGTATTCTACTCTTCCTGACTCCGTTTGGGCTTTTCTTGGCAAAGATACTGGAGTAGTTTGCCATTTCCTTTTCCCAGTCATTTTACAGATGAAGAAACTGAGGCAAACAAGGTTAAGTGACTTGCCTAAGGTCATACAGCTAGTAAGGCCAGATTCAAACTCAGAAAGATGAGTTTTCCTGACTCCAGACCCTGTACTCTGTGCAGTATGGAACCACCTAGCTGCCCTAAGGATGGTGGACACTAATAGAGGCAACAGTGACAGTCCTTGCCCTCTGGGAGTGTTTACATTCTAATGAGGAAGATGATGCATAAAGGAGAGCTGGAGAGGGGGTGGGGAGGGAGGTGCACCTGTCCCAGCAGTATGGAGGTGGTGAATTGTTCTGGAGGCCTGGTGCTGGTCAAGGTAAGGTGAAAGTTCACTTATCAGAACCAGGGGACCCAAGGTAGAGTCTGAGGATTGGGAATGGGGTTGAGATATGGAAGATGGCCCCAGTGTATTGGCAGCCTGGTGAGGAGGAGATAGCTTGGAAGTGACCGAGGAAGCATGGTGTTCTGAATGAGGGAGGTGACGATCTTGGTTTGCTCTGCTGTAATGTTTTCAGTTTGGGGTAGCTTGTTTTCAGAAGCTCATCTTTCCACAGGACTTCAGCATTTAGAAAGCACTTTACTTAAGTTATCTGCTTGGAGTCCCACACCAACCTTCTGAAGAAGAGGCTTTTATTATTCTTATTTCTGTAGATGAGGAAACTGAGGCTCAGTGAGTTTGAATGACCTGTCCAGGATTCTGCAGCTATCAAATATTTGAGGTGGGATTTGAACCCAGGTCTTCCTGGCTCCAAATCCATTATGACTCACTGCCTTTCTGGAGTATAACTGGAGTGTCCTATGGGAGCAGGAATTATATTTTGTTTCTACTTCATGCCGCGGAGGGAGGAAGTAGGAACAATGGGTGAAGGTGTAGAGAAACAGGTTTCAGCTAGAAATAGGGGGGGGGGGAAGTCAGCTCAATCAAAAGCATTTATTAAGCTCATGCTCTATCTTTAGGGTGTATGGGGCGCTCAGGGAGGACTGGCACCTCTGGTGTGAGGGCTTGCTGAGCCCTTTTCAGGGCTGCTCGTCTGCCTTTGGGGTCCACCTGTCATCCAGCTCTCACCTGTGGCTCCAAGAAGCTGTAGTGTGTGCAGCGGCCTCACCTGGGTAAAACCATCTCCATTGATGGGCTAAACCAGGTTGAGGGTAACAAATAGGCCTCATTCCTGTCGTTGAGTTAGGAGGATGTCTTCCCTAAGCATGTGAATACTTCCTCTGGTGGAATGGGCAGACGAGAACAATTTGTTCCAAGGGCCATGATGGAAATGCAAGCAGGTGCTGTGGAGTGCTTAGAGCTTGGTCGGACGTCGAAGACACCAAGGTCATCTGCTGCATCTTGGGCCATTGCCACTTGTCCTGACTTTTGTTACCACTGGACTTAAATGACTCTGGAAGAGAGAGTAAGGCTTTGATGACTTTGTGCAACTCTGCCTCATTTAAATAGAAATCACCCACCTGTGATATCATTGGTCATCTTATACCTCTCAGGCACCGTGCCAGGTGATGGGAGTGTAAAGACCTTGACCAGAGTAATCTCTATTAGCAAGAAACTGCCTTTCTAATGGGGGGGTGACAGTTAGAACTGTTCAGAAGTAGAATGTGCTGGCCTGGGAGATATTGAGTGTCCCCTCACTGACAGTCTTTGAGATCCCAAGTGTCCTCAGTGCGCTACGGGAGGTTCTAGAGGGGATTCCTGTTCAGGTACTGGTTGTCTGGTCCTATCCATTCTGAGATTCAGTGATTCCTTTTGTCCCCAAGGCTTTTCTATTAGAGGCTAGTGTGTGGTCTGGTGGTAAAAACCGTCCTCTGAGAGCTAGGTTTCTTAAGTTCTTCTGGTTCTGCCAATAACTCTGTGTGGCTGAGAACAGGTCATTTTACCTCCCTAGGCCTCAGTTTCCTCATCTGTAAAATGTACAGATGGGACTAGATCATTTCTCAGGTTTGAATTCTAAGATTCTACATAGGCTGCAAGTGATGGTTATTGTTTTGAATCTCCATAGCATCTCGCATATAGTGTGTGTGTGTGTGTGTGTTTGTGTGTAGGTGAGCAACTAAAGATAGATAAAGCACTAGATCTGGATTCAGGAAGATCTGAGTTCAAATTCCACCTCAGATACTTAGCAGCTGTGTGACTCTGGGCAGGTCACTTTAACCTCTGCCTGCTCCCATTTTCTTATCTGTATAATGGTGAAAGAGCAGCTAGGTTATGCTGTGGATAGAGCACTAGGCCTGGAATCAGAAAGACCCGAGTTCAAATGTGGCAGATACTTAGCAGCTGTGTGACTTTGGGCAAGTCACTTAACCCTGTTGGTCTCAGTTTCCCCATCTGTAAAATGAACTGGAGAAGGAAATGGCAAACCATTCCAGTGCCTTTACCAAGAAAACCCCAAAAGGGGTCACAAAGAGTCAGCTGTAACTGAAATGTCTAAACAACAAAAAAATGGAGATAATAACAGCACCTACTTCCCGGGGTTGTTGTGAAGATACAGTGAAATATTATTTGTAATGTGCTTTATAAACCCTACAGCACTATACAAATGATGGTTATGATGATCTAAGGACTTGTTTAGTAGTTCATTGCCTCCTGGAGCTTTTCCTCTTTGGCTAATTTTAGAGAAATCTGACTTTGGTGTAAATCAGGAGTTCTTAACTTTTTTTTTCTGTCATGGACCATTTGACAGTCTGGTGAAACCTATGGGCTCTTTCTCAGAATGATGTTTTTAAATGCATAGAACCCCAAATTAAAAGGGAACCAATTATATTGAAATAAAAATATCAATATACTTATTTTTAAAACACACACACACACACACACACACACACACAGAAAGAAGTTCACACAAAGTTAAGAGTCCTATGTTTTAAACTGCCCCTTTTCCTGGCTGATTCTCTGCATATTATCTGGCTCTCTCTGGTCCTGGAGTTTCTCTCTTGACTTTTCATACATGTACCCCATATGCTCCATTTTACCGGATTTTGAAACAGGAGCATACTGTTGACAAGGAAATGTGCATGCCAGGTTTATTTCCATTAAGTCTTTGCAAGGAAGCCTGATTTGAGGAATGGGGGCACTTGAGCAAGAAAAATGAAGAAGAGATTTGAAAGGGGTGGCCAGGAGATACCTGCGGTTGAAACATATCATTCCCTAACCAGTGTCTGAAAGCCAGCCCCACATTGCCTATTTTTTCCAGCCCCCCTCTGCAGATTGTTTTTTGGACATGCTGTGCCCTTGCAGTCTAGAATGAAGTTTCCATGGTTTGTCCCGATCTGTTGTTAGGACCCTGTGATTTGCACGGCACTTGCAGGACAAATAAACTTCAGATCTGGTCACCTCCAGACCAGGGTGCTTTGACATCTGTGTTATCCAGAATAAATAACCTGTGGCCCAGTGCTCCCTGCCTCTTATTCACTTTAAACAAGGCTGATGTGTTGTTGTTTTCTATTTTTTTTTATTTTTCAGAGCTGTTAAATTGGCATGGCAGCCTGTACTTCTTTACACTGGCAGCTGGTACTCTCAGCCTCCAAAGGGCTCTAGTTTCACTCTTGACGCAGGTTGCAGTGCTGTGGGTTGGACTGCAGGCTGCCCCGAAACTGATAGGGGAGGTGAATCATCAGGAGGGGGAAATAAACACAATTTCTCTTGCAGAACAGGCTCCCAATGACTTCTCTGTTTCTGGAGATACTCCGAAAGCAGGAGTGATGGGGAGATACTTGCACAGTTTGGAAAAAGGGCAGTTACTGCCTGACTTGGCTGGGTACATTATCTCTCCAAGTTTAAATCCCATCTTGGAGGAGGGTGCCTGCTGTCCAATGCAAGGACAAGCAGCTGGTTGCTTTTCATGCACCAGCATATTACGCTAAAGAAAGTCATGTTGGATCATGCACTTTAAGAAATAAAGAATTCTGTTCCTGAAGCATTTTTCCTGGGGACCTAGCCAGCTTTTCCAGAACTCTTACGAACTGGGTTTAGCAGCAGGCAAGGGGAAGCTGTGTTTTTTGCAGACTTTTAGCCCAACTGAAACTAGTTGGGAAGTGGGAGGGGTGGGATGGAATTGGCGTAGGTTTGTGTGCACTGGACCCAAGCAGCTTCTGATAGCACCTGGAGGCCAGGAGGGACATTTCCCAGGGTGCCAAAAAGGAGTATTTCATAGGGTAGAAAAATTGCAAAAGTTGGCTTAAGTGTTGAGAATTCAAGCTGAAGTCACTTTAGAAACAGGACGCTGCAACATTCATTTGTCTCCTTTCCAGAAAAAGACCTTTCAGAAAAGAACATTTAAAATAAAAAGCGCCCAGTGTAGTCTCCATAACACGTGTCATGATCCAGAAAGTTTTTCTCTCGCTGTGTGTGTTCCCTTTTTTTTTTTTTAAACAATCCTGTGCTTCAGCGCCTCCATGTTTTCTGGCTTCTGTCCAGTTTCCTGTTTTACGTCACTTGCTGGTTAACTGCTGCAGCTTTTACAACTGTGCTTTCAAGTGTAATCTAAGCTGGAACTGCCCAACTTCAGCTGCCACGGCTCCTGCCTACCAGAGAGAGAGCACTCAATCTCCCCTCTATCTACCTTTCCCAGCCTCTGCCCCTTCCGACCTGGGCTGCAGGATTAGGAATCCTACAACGATCCAATTGCTTTGGGTCAGGAGAGAGAAGGGAAGCGGGGCATCGGGGCAGAAACCCCAGGTCACTTGCAAAAGGCCATCAACCTTTCCGGTGCACCTACCTTTTTGTTGTGCCTGTTTGGGAAGTAAGCCTTAATGATGTTTTGCTGGAAGGGCTTTTGAGTTCGACTCTTAGGCTCCTTTTTCCACCCCTCCTGCCCCTAGACTTGCTTGGTTCTCTACTTCATTTCTGGGAAGCCATGGACAAAAGGCAAGGTATATGTTGCAATGTTGGAAACCTGTGGAAATGGGGGTAGGGTGGCGAGGGGTGCGATCGAGGGAGCCCTAGTGTAGTTTAGTTATTTAAACAAGGATTATTTAATTTCATTTGGTGGTATTTTCACCTTTGCTTTAACAATGCGTTGGTTGCCTGCTCTTTCCCTTCCCCTGGAGGATCCCCCAAGTGGAAAATGCAAATGTGTATTGCCAGTGATTTGCTTGGAAAGCCAGTGTTGGGTGGGTAGGTAGGTAGAGAGTTGACTGGGATGATTTCAGGGGAAAAAAAAAAACACCACCACAACCCAACAACAACAAACTACAGTTTGCCTGGCTGCACGATTGAGTGGGAGTATTTTGGTTTTTGTTCTTGTTTTTCTTTTAAGTGGAGCTTGGTGGGCAAGGGTGGGTGCTAGCTTGGGTGTTTCCTGAACAGCCAAGGCCCCTCCCTCTCCCCACCTCCCTTGAACTGGGCAGGCCTTGCATGGATGAAGGGACGTGCAGACTTTGCAGTTCGCTAGCCTGATTCAGCAGAGGTGGAACAGGTGATGAGCACAATGGTGGTGGTGGTGGTGGTGGAGCTCTTTTGTAAAGATTACTTTTCTACTGCCCTGTTATGAATGCAGATATGATGTGTATGTATCTATAGAATGTTTATTCCCACCTCCTCCCCACCACCAGTGGTGCTGTTTTATCCATTTATGTGTGCATAACAATTTTTTTTTATCCCTAGCAAGGAGATAAGTTAATTTGTCTGAAAGACTTTGCTCCAACACAAACTATTCACTAGCATTCTTACTCCCTTAACCACATTGATTTACTCATTTCTGGGCTGTGGTATTGTCAGCTTTGCTGAGGGTAATTGCAAGGCCCCCCCCCCCCCCTTTTAAGCTTCTTTGCAGTGTTTCCTTAGCTTAAAGCTGTTTTGAAGTTGCTCAGTTTATCCATGGCCACCTAGATCCTGTTCTTGTGTCTTCAGGGGCACTAGGATTCCTGGCCTTCCTCCTTCTTCCCTCTTCCCTAAATGTACACCTACTTCTTTATCCTTTTCCCTTAAACCCAGGTCCTTGTATTTAGTGGTTTTTCCTTGTGCAAGAGACCAATTAATGGCAGTTGATTGATGGGGCACTAGAGTTCTAGGAAATCCAGGGTTGGAAGCTCTCGGTCTTTGTTCTGCACCTGGAGTGTTTGGGTCCTGGGGGTGGGGGGGTGGGGCTTCCCCAGCCTAACCTGCAGGTGGCCTGGGCACTGGGGAGGAGGTGCTGTTTCAAAGGTCAGTTCGGTCAAACAACTGCATTTTCTGATGTTGGCCCTGTGCTCCTGGCTTTCCTCTGACTGATGCATTGGGGCCAGGTGGAATCAATGAGGTGAATTGTCCATGCCAAGAAATCTGGGATACCATTCAGAGGGGGGGGAGTATGTGCATAGTTTGGGTGACGGGCAAGTATGATTGACCTGTCAGTCGAGGAAGTTAATAGATCTGTTAAGGCTGGAGGCTACAGAGAGGCCTCAGAGAAGAAGCCCAGAAGGAGGAAGTGCTTGTCTTTGAGGTCATGTGATTTAGGAAATCCAGCCGAATGACTTCCAAATCATTGTTGAATGTTTTTTTTTTTTTTGGTGGGGGAGGTGTCAAAGGAGGAGGAAGAAGGAATTATAGGACTATAGATTTAGAGCTGAAAGGGACCTAAGAGACCATCTAATCCAACTCCCTATTTTACAGATGAGGAAACTAAAGACCTGAGAAGTTGTGGCTTACCCCTGGTCACACAGGTAGTAAAGTGGTAAAGATGGGACCCGAGCCCAGGTCTTCCTAATTCCAAGTCTAGTCCTCTCTTCACTGTACCAGTGAATCTCAGAGACTGACCAGACCCACCCCTCCTTTTTAAAGATTAGGAGACTGTGGCCCTGGCGGGTGAAGGGACTTAAGGGTCTAAAGTCACCCAGGAAACCCAGGAGGCAGAATTCAAACCCAGGTCTGGCTCTTTTTACTGTACCGTGTTATCTCTGGGAGAAGACCAAGACCTCATACTTCCCTTGCTTCTCTGCAGGCCTCCTTGGTGAGTCATGGGGGGGGGGGGCGGAGGAAACAGGGAGCAGGTGGAAGGGGGAGGGGTAGTCTCCTTTAGGCTGGTTTCCTGCTCCAAAGGTAAAGGCCCGCAGCTGCTGGGATGGTCTTGACATCACACTCCCAAGTGCTCATCACACACTGCTGAGATGTGCTGAGTGGGAGTCTGCCCAGCTGTCAGAATCTGCCCACCCACCTCTCAGGTGCCAGGCTTCGGCTCATGGTGCGGGACAACCACATACATGCATTTAGGTTTCTTTTTCCTAACCTGAGCCCTTGATAAGAGTAGCAGGAAAGCCCCTGGCTTGGAGGAAACTGACTCGAGGGAGGACATCCATCCCAGTTTGATCCCAAAAGGGAACCAGCAGTCAATCAGTAAGTGTTTATTAAGAATGCGTTGTGCCAGGCACTGTGCTAAGTTCTAGGCTGAGCTGAATCAGGGATGTTTTTATTGACCTTCCTGTCTGGGTTAGAGGCCCTCTTAACCACCTGGCCCAATCCTCTCTTAAAACTTTTTTAAATTGATACCTTTTGTTTTTACAGCACCAGCATTTCCCAGTATTTCTCTCCTTCCTCCCCACTTCCAGAAGGTCATCCTTTTAAACAAAGAATTTTTAAAAGAAAAAAAAAAGCAGATTTCACTAAAGTAACCAACACAAAACAAATTCAAAATCATATGTAATGTTCTGTACCTGTACTCCCAACACCTGCAACGAAGAAAAGAGACAAATTCTCAAATCTTTTTTTTTTTTGAGGCCAGGCTTTTGATTATTATATTTTAACTGCATGACCTCACTTTCCTCTTTTAAAATAAAATTTTATTGATAGCTTTTCTTTTTCTTTTTTTTTTTTGTGTGTGAAGTAATTAGGGGTTAAGTGACTTGCCCAGAGTCACACAGCTAGTAAGTGTTATGTGTCTGAGGCTGGATTTGAACTCAGGTCCTCCTGACCCCGGGGCTGGTGCTCTATTCACTGCCCCACCTACCTGCCCCAATAGCTTTTATTTTTAACATTACACAGTTTCTCCTGTATCTCTCACCCGTCCCAGAGAGCCATCCCATATAACAAATAACATTTTTTAAAGAAAAAAAAAAGAGGAAAAAAATCATCAAAACTGATCAATTCATCAAAAAAAGTCTGAAAATATATGCAGTGTTCTACACCCACGGTAGGGATGCAAAAGAATAGGGTAGGGATATCTTCTCATAGTTCTTCTTCAGGGCCTTGCTTGTTCTTAGTAATTTTACAACATTCACTTTTATTGTTTTATATTTGTTCTTTCCATTAACGTTGTTGTAGTCATTGTGTATATTGTTTGCTTGGATTTGCTTACTTCACTCTTCATCAGTTCATTTAAGCTTCTTATCAGTGACCTCCTTGAGATATAGGGCCTCGTAGTGAAATCTCTGGGCCAAAAGGGATGGACATTTTTGTCACTTTATTTTCATAATTCCAAAATGCCAATACTGATGCACACTTCCACCAGCAATATACCAGTGGGACTCTCTTACCACACAACCACTCCAACATTGAGCATTCCCATCTTTTGTCATATTCGCTAATTTGCTGGATGTGAGGACTTAGAACTGCTTTGATTTGTATTTTTCCTTTGTTAATGATAAGGTGTATGGTTTCATGTAGTTAGTAATCATTTGCAATTCTTCTTTTATTCATATCCTTTAAGGGGCCCTATCTTCCTGAGATGTAGAGATGAGCTCTGTGGTTAATGGGTGGGATGATGTAGTGGAAAGAGTAGTGACTGGGAAACTGTGGCATCACTCCCAGTTTGACACATCCTTTTAAGCCGTGTGACTGTGTTTTGCACATTTCTAATGTATTTATCATGTATTATTATTGTGTGTTCTTGTTATCTATTTGTCCTTTATCCCCTCTCCCATACTCAAAGCTCCATGAGGCCAGGGATGATAGCATATCTTACCTGCATTTTGTATCTTACCCTGCAAAGGACGGATTCTCAATACATGTTGAATGGATAGCTGTCCCTCCCGGGTCGTAGACTCCTAGGATTCAGTCAATGAATAAGCACTTATGAAGTGCCTAATGTTTGTCCTTGTGCTAGGCACTGGATATACAAAATCAAAAGTCAAATAATATTGTCTGTCCTCCAGAAGTTTATATTACAACAGAGACAACATGTGCTATGTAAGTTTTTTAACAAAGCAGAGAGATACATGGTAACCTTTGAAGGGAAGGCACTAGGAGCTGGTGGGGGAAGGACATAAAAGGATGTTCAGACCATTATGTTCATGAGAGACAATAGAAAAGCACCAAGAGGGGAGATGGATTGTGGTGTGTGAGGAACAGCAAGTCGGATAGATCAGAGTGAGGGGAAGGAAGTAGTGTGCAAAAAGACTGGAAAGGGGGCAGCTAGGTGGTGCAGTAGATAGAGCTCTGGCCTTGGAGTCAGGAGGACCTGAGTTCAAATTTGACCTCAGACACTTGACACTTAACTAGCTGTGTGACCCTGGGCAATTCACTTTACCCCAATTGCCTCACTTAAAAAAAAAAAAAAAGGACTGAAAAGGTAGGATAGGGCCCAAATTGTGAAGACCTTTAAAGAAAAAAAAAGGTTTTTATTTGATCCTAGAGATAATAGGGAGCTAATGTAATTTACTAAGCAGGGGTGGTAACTTGGTCATCCTTGTAAAGGATATTTTGCCATAGAACTGGGAAAAGAGATTTAAAAAAAATTTTTTTTATCTTTCTGATTTGTGAGTTGTCTTAGACATACACATACATACATTGGAATGAAAAGGGATGGGGTCCAATCTTCTCATTTTACAGAAGGGGAAACTGAAGCCCAGAGAGACCCCATGATTTATTCAGTCATATAGGTAGCAAATAGCAAAGCTGGATTCAGAACCAGAACTTCTGACTCCAAATTGCCGAATTGCATGAAGCTTCATTAAGTGGCCTCTGCCTAGAGACAGGTGTTTTCAGGCTCTCTGTTTCCCCTTTGTGGATGCTATAATACCTGGAGTCATGTAGGTTACCTCTGTAATTGCAGGATGGGGCTGGGTGGGTGGGTAGCTTGCCATTATAAGTATGGAGTCCTCCAAGTTAATTTAGACAGGGAACCCCTCTGTCAGGATTTTAACTCCATTGAGTGAAGTAAGGGTTTCTGTTAGATCCCTTTGGCATCTTTAGGAAGATAACACTTTAGATCCTAGCAAATTATGGGGATTTAAAATTTTAAAGTTTAGGGCAGCTAAGTGGCACGGTGGATAGAGCATTGGACCTGGAGTCAGGAAGACTCATCTTCCTGAGTTCAAATTTGACCTCAGATACTTACGAGCTGTGTGACTCTGGGCAAGTCACTTAACCCTGTTTGCCTCAGTTTCCTCATCTGTAAAATGAGCTGAAGAAGGAAATAGCAAGCCACTCCAATATCTCTGCCAAGAAAACTTCAAATGGAGTCTAAAGAGTCAGACACGATTGAAACAACTGAAGAACAACAAAAATTTTAAAACAGGACCTCTGCCACCCAGTGGCATTTCACGGATAATGTGCTGGACTTGGAGTTAGGAAGAAGCAGGCTTGAATCCCACTGGAACAATTCACTAGCAGTGTGATCCTGGGCAAATCAATTAACCTTTATTAACTTCATTTTCCTTATCTCTAAAATAAGGAAATAATAAGGAAGTATCAAAAGAGAAAAACTTATGGAAAATACTTTGCAAATCCACAAACCTGTATTAATGTTCTCTATTAGTGGATGATGATATTTAGGGATATTATGCCTTTGTTGTCCAAAGCCCTATGTGTGGTGTTGTTGGGTGCTATCAAAAGAAGTTGAAGACTGGCCCTGCCCTTGAGGAGTTTATAGTCTAGTTAGAAAGCTGAAATATATATGGAAAATGATGTATTACTTATAAGGCAACATACTAGCAATTTTTAACTTAATGCAAGCATTCACAGTGCAGATAGTTACAAAGTGCTAAAGAAGGAAAAGAGATCAGATTTGGATGGGGTCAATAAACCTATAGTGGACTAGCATGATTTTAAAACTGGTTAGCTATTGACTTAAAATGACTATTAGATTGGAAGTGGTCTCTCTTTTTAAAAAAATGTTTTTATGTTATGCTTTGTTTACACTAGGTTCTTTTTTCTGTGGTGATGTACTGCTTTTTTTTTTAATTTTTAAATTTGGAAGTGGTTTTCCTCTCTTTTTTTTAATTGGCACCATGGCCATAGACTTCATATAATAAGATTTATTGGTTAGCATTTTAATTATAAATATTTATTTTCTAGAATTTATCTTTTAAAATATTTACACTAGGGTGAAATTTGTTTTTTTTTGTAAATAGTATTTTATTTTTTCTAATTACATGCAAAGATAATTTTCAACATTTTTTTATAAGAGTTTGAGTTTCAAATTTTTCCCCCCCTCTTCCCTCCCATCCCCCTTCCCCAAGACCACAAGCTATCTGATATAGGTTATACATGTGTAATCATGTAAACATATTTTACATTAGTTATGTTGTGAAAGAAACAGAACAAAAGGGAAATGCCACAAAAAAACAAGTGAAAATAGTATGCTTCTATCCGCATTCAGACTCCATAGTTCTTTTTGTTTTTTTTTTTTTTTTTTGGTTTGGTTGTTGTCCTTTGTTTTTATTAATTAATTAACTTTTGATTTTCAACATTCACTTCCACAAGATTTTGAGTTTTAAATTTTCTCCCCCCTCCTTTCCCCTCCTCCCTAAGACAGTATGCAATCTGATATAGGCTGTATGGATACATTCATATTAAATGTATTTTCACATTATAGACTCCATAGTTCTTTCTCTGCATGTGGATAGCATTTTCCATCATGAGTCTTTTGGAATTGCTTTGGATCATTGTATTGTTGAGAATAGCTAAGTCTGTGATAGTTAATCATCACACAATGTTGCTATTACTGTGTCCACTGTTCTCCTGGTTCTGCTCACTTCACTCAGCATCAGTTCATGTGAGTCTTGGAAGCAATCTCTTAAAGAAGTTTTCCTTTGTGTTTATGCATACTCCACATGGCTGCCTTTTCAGTTATATGATTACACCACATACTGTCTCTTATTCTATAACTTCCATAGAAGACAGAGGCTGAGGGGAGTGGGGCGAGGGGAAGGGCTGGGGAGGCTTTCTTGCTCTTCTGTTGGTCCTGAGTTTTAGCCTAGATTTGGTCACTGATTTAAGGTGTGGTCAGATTTAGAAACATATACCTTATTACTCACAATGCTTATATTGTCCCCATCTATAACACAAGTGCCTTGTTTGGAAGGGAGGGAAACACCAAAACAAAACATGCAGAAGTCTACGTGTAAAAACCTGAAATCACCAAATTGATTGTTTAGGTGACTGTCATAATTGCCTCATATAGTGCCTTACATATGTTATATCTTTTGATCTCTTATAAGGTAGGTCATGCAAGTATTTCACTCCCATGTCACAGATGAGGTAACTGATGCCAAGAAGAGGTTAAATGATTTGTCCAAGGTCACACAGCCAGTAAGTAAGTAAGTGGCAGGACTGAGATTCAAACCCTGGTCTTCTGATTACAAATTTAGTGTCTTTCTATTACCCAACAATATTACAAAAGAGTTCTTGGGAAAAGGATTCCCTGAATGATTTATGAAACTGCGAGCTTCCTAATGCACTTAAAATATGATTTGTAAAAAACAGATTTTGTATATCTATATATGTACCCATGTATATCTAGATGCATACACACACATACAGAATACCCCCCAAATTTTAATGCAATCTTAAGCTTTAATAGGATCATGGCTGTCCTGTGCTGGAAAGCTCCACACACCATGTGGGTGTATCCCTGGGGTGGTATACTGCTGGTGGTGATGATGTTCATGACTCTCTAGGGTTTCTAGGTCCCTGAGGAAAGCTTTAGGTCTAGCTCCTAATTCTAATTTGATGAATTTAGGATGGGGCAGTTTCTTTGGGGTCTTGACCGGCTTTGGAAGGCATAGCCTGTAGGAGGTCTCATTAATGTAGGACTTTAGGTCTCAGGCTGTGAAGAGAGAGGCAGGAGAGGCTTATTACTGGGATATACTGGGGAGCCTGTGTGGCTCTGTCCCGTCAGGGTACTTCTCTTCCTCCCTCCAAATTCCTGAGGGGAGGAGGAGGTCTTTTTTTGGTGTGTTTTTGGGTTGTTTGATGGCTTAACTTTTCTAAGAGAGCAGTTACCTTTCACAGCCCAGAAACTTGTCCCTCAGCTTAGCAAAGTCTCGTGGTTCCCTCTTGCCTCTGGGATAAAATACACATCCCCCCCCCCCACTTTGGGTATTTAAAGCCCTTCAGAATCTGGCTCCAGCTTACCTCTTCTGGGCCTCGTACATTTTACTCTCTTTCTCACATACTCTATGTTGTAGCAAAACTGGCTGTCCCTGGTACACCACATTCCATCTCTGTGCTTTTGTAAAGGCTAAGATGCTTTCCCTCCTCACCTGCCTCTTGGGATCATTGAAGCATCAACTTGGAGCTGGAAAGTCATTCCCCCCTTCATTTTACCAGAAGTTAAGAGAGAGGTTATTTGACTTGCGCATCGTCACACCTCTCTCAGGTGAGGAGGCTGGGGTAGGATTTGAATCCAAGTCTTCCTAACTGCAAGGTCCCTTATGAAATGTCTTGGCTTAGCTCAAGTGCCACCTCCACATGAAGCTCTTCCTAATATCTTCACTTGCTAGTTCCCTCCTCTTGAGATTACCTTTTATTTATTTTGTAAATAATTTCTGTTCATTTATCTGTGTAGATATTGTTTCTCCCCTGTGCCCCGCTCTGAAGAATATTAGTTCCTTGAGGGCAGAGACTGTTGTTTTTGTTTTTGTATCTAGTTCGAGGCACATAGATGTTCAATAAATGCTTGCTTAAAAAGTTAATGGGGAGTGGGGGGCAGCTAGATGGCACAGAGGATAGAGCACCGGCCCTGGATTCAGGAGGACCTGAGTTCAAATACGGCCTCAGACACATAACACTTACTAGCTGTGTGACCCTGGGCAAGTCACTTAACCCCACTGCCTAACCAAAAAAACAACAAAAAAAAGTGAATGGAGTGAAGGAGAGGGTTGGGAGGTAGCCCAAGGCCCAGGAGAGAGCCCTCTGGCTCTGCTGTGCCAGGTGTCCTATAGCCTTTTACAACCACTTCTTGCCAGGCTGCTGGTATCTTGAATTTTGTAAAAGAAAGAACTTTAAAAAGCAATACAAATTAGTCTGGGAATTTCTTCTCTTGGGTCATTGAAAGCTGAATTGATCTCCACCCCAGGTCAGCTGAGCTGCATTCTTCTGGTCCTATTTATAGCTTCCTGGTTAGTGGGACCTGGAGGTGAGTGGCTCCTAGCTGGGGAAATCTTGCCTGTTGGCAAGAGTGGCCCTGGGACAGCTGGGCCCTTGGGTACTTCCCACTCAGATGGGCTCTCAGGCACTGAAGGGCTAGGGGATGATAGCCCGAGAGGCCTGATTTTGTAGGTTATTCTTGAAATGGGAGCTAGCTAGCCAGTTGTGTTTAGGGCATTGCAGTATAATGGGGAAACCTCTGGACCTGGAGTTAATGCTGTTCAGCTCAGCAGACCTTTACTTTAAGGCCCTGTTCTGTGTAAGGCACTGGGAGAGGTATTAGGGACCCAGAGACAAAAGCAAAGCATTCCTTGTTGTCTGGGAGGTTTATACTTTGCTGCAGGAGAAACTTGCATCCCTATCCAGATCCTGACACTTATTAGCTATGGATGGTTGAAGAACCTGTCACTTTACCATTCTGAGATATTTTCCCATCTGTTCAATGGAACCAAGGATAATCTTTAGCGAGCACCTTCACAGGGTTATTGTGAGAGTCTGAGGAGAAGGCGGCATGGCGACTGCTTTGTAAAACCCTAGAGCTATGTTTAAATATCAGCGCTTTTGTCTTTTATGCTTCAAATTGTGCATTATTGGCGGAACCAAGATGGCGGAGTAGAAGCAGTGACTTGCTTGAGCTGTTCCCCAAACCCCTCCAAATACCTGTAAAAAATGGCTCTAAACAAAATGTGCATTATCAAGTTTACCTTAGCATAGGTATGGCAGGAATTATTATGTCCCCATTTTATAGAGGAAGAAAGTAAGGCCCAGAGAGACCAAAGCCACCGAAGATCAGGAGCTTGGACCTCTGGCTCCAGACCCCATTGTGCTTTTCTCACTATATATGGCTTCCCCAGGCCACTATTACAGAGGGATCAGTTGTGCTTATTGGGAGAACTTCTTGGCTTCCTGCAGAAGAAAGGATGCGTATCCTTTCTGGGCTGGGCAGGAAGTGGGGAACAGACCCAGATCATCACTACCACTTCCCCACCCCCTTCCAAGTTGGGACCCATGCCTTGTGTCTGCAGATGTGTTGGCATAGTTAGACTTCCTCTAGATTTAGACCTCTCCCTCTTGCAGCTGAGTAAAAACAGCACTGGTAAATAGGTTCTTTCTTTGTGATCCTTGGTTGAGGAAAAGGCAGAGAATAGAGAATAATGTTAAGGAAAGGGGTTGCAGCATTGCAGAGGGCTGGGTGCTTGGCAAGGGTCCTTGACTTTTTGTTGCTTCCAAGGACAGAGCAGAGGTCTAATTCAGTGAGCCCAGAAGGCCTTGGGATATTGTACTCAGCCAGAGCTGTTCTGACTTAAAGAAATGTGCTTTTTCATTTTCTTGGGGTTGGTCTGAATTAGCCACCTCAGGGCAGCCCCTTATCTTGGCAGGTAGTGGAGAGGAGGCTAAGCCTCTTTTCTCAGCCCAAGATACTTCTCTTGCTGCCCTGCTCTTAGATGCTTCTCCTGTTTAAGTCATGGGTGGAAAGGAAGAATTCTGTCCTAGTTTCCAATTTGTTAGGTCTTCAGTTTAAGTCAATTTCCAGCATGGTGCCAGGGAGAGAGCATCTAATTTGGAGACAGAGAACCTGAGTTCAAATCCTGACATTGATGCTTAGTATTCCTGGGGCCTTGGCTATAATGTATTCACTCTGAATCGTATTTACCTTAACTGTAAAATGTTCCCAAGATTCACTAAGTGTCCTCTTAGATACCTTTCTGATTTAGATGTGTGATCTTATGATTGTGTGAATGCTTTCCTGACCTCTTGCCATTTTCTTATACTTGTAGGGCCTGCCTGGGCTCACTTCCCCTGCCCTTTTTTTTTTTTTTAGGCATTTGGGGTTAAGTGACTTGCCCAGGGTCACACAGCTAGTAAGTATCTGAAGCTACATTTGAACTCAGGTCCTCCTGACTCATGCTCTACCCACTGCGTCACCCAGCTGCCTTATTCCCCTGCCCTTTTTTTTTTTTCAAGGCAGTTGGGGTTAAGTGACTTGCCCAGGGTCACACAGCTAGTAAGTGTCAAGTGTTTGGTCTGAGGCCAGATTTGACCTCAGGTCCTCTTGACTTCAGGGCCGGTGCTCTATCCACTGCACAACCTAGCTGCCCCGTCCCCCTGCCCTTTCAAAAGAAGATTGTGCTCAATCAAAAGTCTAGGTATAGAGACTTCTGAACAATAACCACTTCTAGCCACCCTTCAGGGTCCAGCTTACATGCCACCTCCTCCAAGAAGCCTTCTGTGATCCCCCACCTCTTGGGTGCCATTATCATTTTGTATTTGTTAAGCTTGTCATATAGTCTCTTCTGAAGTGTCACTATTGTCTATTTGTGTTAGTTGTTGTCACTTGCCAATGCATTTGTATGTTCTATAATAGAGCCATGTTTTCACTGACAGCTGAGTGGAGGATGGTTTGGAGAAGGGAAAGACGATACGGAGACTAAGGAGGAGGCTAGGCTATTGCAAGAGATCCATTGGGCAGCTAGGTGGTGCAGTGCACAGAGCACTGGCTCTGGAGTCAGGAGGACCTGAGTTCAAATTTGGCCTCAGACACTTACAAGCTGTGTGACCCTGGGCAAGTCAGTTAATCCTGCTTGCCTGGGTTGGGGAGAGGGGAAGCTGAAACGAGAGTTCCAGCCAGGCGTGAGGAGGGCCTGTGCTGGGTAGTCGTGGTATGAGTAAAGAGAATGGAGAAGATGCAAGACGAGCTGTGGAGAGAAAAACAACAAAACATCACAGTTGGTTGGATATGGGAGGTGAGAATCATGGGATCAGAGATCTCAAGCTGGAAAGGATCTCAGAGGCTTTCTGGTCCTTCCTCTTCATTTTACAGATGAAGAAACTGAGGCTTCTATGGGACTTGCCTGTGGTTACCTAGGTAATAAGCTTCTGAGGCAGGATTTGACCCCTGGGCCTCTAAAGGCACTCACTTTACCATGCTGAAAGTGCTGAAAATTTAAAGATGATTCCAAGGTTACAAACATAAGTAACTGAAAGAATGATGATGCCTTTGACAGAAATAACAGATTTGGAAGAGAAGTGACTTTGGGGGAAAAGATAATGAGATACCTATGGGACATCCGGTTGGAAATATCTGGTAGTTGGCTCCTTATCACCTCTGAGATCAGATGTTAAATCCTCTGGTTTATAAAGCCCTTTGGGACCTGGCCCCTTCCTGCCTTCCTGGTCTGCTTAGACCTTACTCTGTGTGTGATCTTACTTACTGTGTGATCCAGTGACCCTGGCTTCCTTGCTGTTCCTCGGACACTGACTCCAGATGTGTTCACTAGCTGTCCCCCATGTCTAGAAAGCTCTCTCCTTGTCTCTGCCTCTTGGCTTCCCTGGCTTCCTTCTTATCTCAACTAAGAGCCTACCTTTTCCAAAAAGCCTTTCTTAGTCTTCTTAATCCTAAGATACCTTCCTTCTAATACTACTCCCAATTTATCCTACATGTATCTTATCCATATGGATCTTGTGTGTACATAGTTATTTGCATGTTGTTTTCTCCCATCAGACCATGAGTTCCTTGAGAGCAGGGACTGTGGTTTTTTTTTTCCCCCCGTTCTTATCCCTAGCATTTAGCACAGTGCCTGGCACATAGTAGGTGCTTAATAAATGCTAGCTGACTGACAGATGTAGAAGTGGAGCTCAGAAGAGAGACCAGGGCTAGATAGATAGAACTGGGTGTCATCACTGAGCCCATGGAAGCTGATGAGTTTCCAGACAGAGGACAGCTCAGAACAAAGCCTTGGGTTGTGCCCAGAGTGGTCAAGTATGCTGTAGGGGGGATTCTTTTTAGTGTATGGGTTGAACTAGATGGCACTGTATTCCTGGGAGTTACCATCAACCTATAGTAGGGCCCGAGGCAGCTCGGGGGCAGTGGATAGAGCACTGGGTTTGGAATCAGAAAAACTCATCATCAAATCTGGCCTCAGACACTAGTTTTGTGAGGTTGGGCGAGTCACTTAACCTTGTTTGCCTCAGTTTACTCATCTGTAAAATGAGCCGGAGAAGGAAATGGCAAACCACCACTCCATTGTCTTTTCCAAGAAAAGCCCAAATGGGGTCACCAAGAGTCAGACACGACTGAAATGACTGAACAAAAAACAGCCCAATCTCACATAGGGGTGAATTGTTGTTTATGTGTGGTTGTGGTTTGTCTTTCGTTCCCCAAGAGGACCATGACATCAGGAAGGCGATGACGTGACTTGCAATTGACTTTGATTTGAATGAGAGAGGGCTGTGCAAAGTCACCAGCCTCACATTCTCCTCCAGAGCCATTTGGGTGCAGTGGCCAGATATTCATCAGGGTGATTGGAGATGCCCCAGGATGCAGCGGGAGACCCTGGTCCTTTTAAGCTAAGGTCTTTTCTCACTTTGTTCTCACTTTGAGTGAGGCAACATCCATTCACTGAATAGGCCTCTTTAAGAAGTGAATCAAGGCATTTTTTTTTATTAAAGTGGTGAATTAATTCACTGTTAGAGTGTCATTACTGTGGAATTTAATTGCTCTCCGGTGGATCCTTAAAGTTTTTAGTGGAGAGTGTCACCTCTCATGTGACCTGACTTCTGACCCGATCCTTTTAACATCCCTGGTTCTCAGGAAGGATTTGCTCTGTGTTTGACCTTGCTTCATCCTTTTTGATCCTGAGCTCTTCTTATCAGTATTACAATATGCATATAAGAAGTCTATAATAATACTGTGTAATACAGTATATTTAAATAATATATAATAACAGTAAGTTTGTCTTGATTGTAGTTCCATCTAGCAATACTTTCCTTGTGTCTTCTCATCCTAATTTCTTGTTCTCTTGCTTTCTGTGTGTGTAATCTCCTGTTCTTAAGTCACTATAAATTGTATGAAATGTTTCCTTTGAAGCAGCTCTGCAAGATAAAATAAGTAGCATGAGTGATATCCCCATTTTTATAGATTAGGAAACTGAGACTGAGAAGTTAAGTGCCCACAATCACAGAGCTAGAGGATGGGAGAGCTGGGATTTGAACCCAGGGCTTCTCGCTCTCTGAGGCTTTTTCTTTACTCTACTGCTTCTTCCAGGTCATATTTTTCTGCTTTTTATGCCTAAATCAATGCCCTGCATATACTTAGATACTCAGATGGAATTGTGGACAGCTTGGTGGTATAAGGGTAGCAGGTGGCACGGAGCCTGGAATCAGGGAGACCTGAATTCAAATGTGGCCTTAGCCACTTACTAGCTGTGTGATTCTGGGCAAGCTATTTAACCTTTGTTTGCCTCAGTTTCCACATTTGTAAAATGAGGATAATAGCACCTACGTTCCAGGAGGACCGAATGAGATAATAAATGTAAAGCGCTTAGCTTGGTGCCTGGCACATAGTAATAAGCACTATATATGTTTTTAGCTGCTGTTATCGTTCTCTGTGATCTCATTGATGTGGCTATTCTGTTGACCTCACAACCCATCCATGGCTGCCCATCCTGTGTGACTCTTGTCCATTTCCTTCCTTAGGTTCCCCATAGAATGTTGGGTTCTGTCAATGTGCTGGGGGCCTGCCTTGATTTCTCTTGACCTGGAGAGGATAGCTGAGGAGTACTCTAGGCTGTTTAGCAGTTAACCCTCCCTCTCCCATGTAACCAACTCATCTTTTTCATCTGGACTTCTTTGACATCTTATGCCAGTTTTTAGTTCCTTGTTTGTAATGTGTTACCAAATGGGCGTACCTACCATGTTACGTCTCTATCGCGGTGGAGTGATGGACGTAGAGCTGGAGGGGGCCTCAGAGGTCATCTGGTCCAACCTCCTTATTTTATAGATAAGGAACCTCTCTTGGCAAGAGGTTAAGTAACTAAGCTGAGATCACATAGGCAATAAGTAGCAGAGTTGACATTTGAACCCAGTCGGTCAACAAACATTTATATAGCACCTACTGTGTGCTAAGTCCTGTGCTAATCTTTGGGGATCCATAGAAAGGCAAAAACCAGTTCCTACTCTTAAAGGGCTCACCATCTAGTGGAGTAAACAACATATAAACAACTATGTACAAACCAGGTATGTAGGGGATAACTTGGGGGTGGTTTTAGAGGGAAGGCAGTAAGATCGAGGAGCCCTGGAAGAGGCCTCTCCCAGAAGGTGGGATATTGGTGGGGACTTGAGGGAAGCCAAAAGGTGGAGGTGAGGAGGCAGAGGATTCCAGGCATGGGAAATAGCCAGTATGAATGCCTGGAGTCAGGAGAGAGATGGGGTGTCAAATTGGAGAACCAGGAGATCAAACAGTAAGTATAGGGGATTAAGATGTAAGAAGACTGGAGAGGTGGGAAGGGGCTAAGTTGTGAAGGGCTTTAAAGGGCAGCTAGGTGGCTCAGTGGACGGAGTGCTTGGCGTGGAGTCAGGAAGACTCTTCTTGAGTTCAAATTCAGCCTCAAACACTTACTAGCTAGATGACCCTGGGCAAGTCACTTCACCCTGTTTGCCTCAGTTTCCCCATCTGTAAAATGAGCTGCAGAAGGAAATGGCAAACCACTCAAGTATCTTTGCCAAGAAAACCCCAAATGAGGTCAACAAGAGTCGGACACAACTGAAAGGACTGAACAACAATAAAAGCCATAGAATTTTTTGGACCTAGAGGTAATAGGAAATCATTGACTCCAAAGCCATTGGGCTTCCCAGTCAATACTCATCTGAATGTAGTAGATGCTTACATATTTGTTGAACTGAATTGGACTGCTGATCCCTTCTGTCTGTAATTGTCTGTTCCTTATGAGAGTTTACATTGATGGTCGTGATTCCAGTACTGATGCTCTGGCTAGACCTTTTTTTGGTGTGAACTTTACCTAAAGGAGCAGAGAAGAATGAACAGCGTACCCTGTGGGTTGTTCTAATTGAGCCCATTGACAATTCCAAGGCCATGGCGACCTCTAGTGTCCCAAACTGAGAGAGACAGGGAGCTGACCTAGCAGTAAGGGACACAAGCCTCTGGCAAAACTCCCTGCCTGGATCTGACTGTCAGCTGTGGGTCCAGGGAGATCCCAGGACTTAGAGCACCTCCACACAAGCACGTTCGTCAAGCGAATCTTTGATGATTTAGAGCTGTGTCTGCAGAAGCAGTGTCCTTGAATGAGACCTCTGCCTGGGGAGCCCGGGAGAATTCATTTAAGTGCCTGCAGCACCTTGGGAGAACAGATTGTACCATGGAATCCTGACTCTCAATAAAGTGATAGTAGTTGGGGAGATGAAACTGATCTACATGTTGGTACAGTGGACAGGACACTGGGTTCAAATCCTGCCATTTGAAGGATTTGTGTAGCCTTAGGCAAGTTGCTTTATCTCAAAGTTTCATGGAAGAAATGGACTTTAAGATGGTTTTAAGATAATTGTCTATTTTCCTAGGCAAATGAAAACCTGGGTAGTTTGGGGTGCTAGACCCTGAGGGATTTAAATTGAGCCATTTTTGTAGGTTTCTCGTGGCTACAGAAGCCTGCCAAAGTGACTCATTTGTAAGCTTCTTGGGTGCAGAGACTGTTTTCATTTTTGTCTTTGTATGGCTAGCACGTAGCTTGGTGCCAGGCACACAGTAGGCGCCTAATAAATGCTTCTTGAATCAAAATGAACTGTTGCTGGGAGTCAGTCTAATAGCTTCGTTTTAGGAGCCATCTTTTCTTATACTGTTATCTTTTCCACCTTGGCCTTGCTCCTTCCTTTTGCCTCTATATTACACCTTGTATCCTGCTTAGCCTTGAGCCATTCACATTCCTAATAGAGACTGCAGAGCTCAGAAGGATAATTCAGTGTGGCTGTATTTAGGACTTCATTAGAGAAGAGAGCTGAAAGCTTTGTTTGGTGGTCCCAAAATGGCTCCACTCATGGCTGTCCCCAGTAGAGAATGGGAAATTAGCCTTTTTTTCTACGACATAATAAGCTATGTTTAAGACGTAGGTCTCCAGACTAAAAGGTCATGGCCTTTCTTTTACTGCAACAATGGCCTTTTTCTTTTCCCTAGCATCAGTGACCCCTTTTATTCTGGTGCTGGATAGAAGTGATTGTGTCTAGATCTGTCTTAGGAGGATGTGGTCTGTCTGTATGGTGGCTGGCCTACTGAAACTCTGGCCCCTTCCACTTTTTTCCTGAAAAAAGTGTACTTTTTAGTACCTTTCTTCTGAGGGCCTGAATCACAAACCCTGAGTCATTCATTCTTTGACTCATTCATTCTCTCTTCACTCTCCACCATCTCGCCTCAGTGAGGTCATCGTTGGGCAGACTGGGACCCTTCCTTAACACACAGGGAAAACAAGCACAGAGATATTTGTCTGCCACCAAGTCACTAACTGAACTGGGAACAGAAATGGTAGATTCTTGTCTCTTAGTTGAGTGTGTTAATTTTCAGTTCTGTTATTGCTTGTCTCGCAAACCTGGGTTTTTATCAGTTTTATCTCAAAAACTTTTGAACATGAAGCTTTTGCCAGTTAGCAAGTTCCAGGAATTCAGAAGAGGCCTTCTCTTCTCGTAATTCATTTCCAGAGGAGAGCTCCAGCTTGGGACAGAATAGTCTTCATGTTAGTGACCAAGTTATTGTAGGTGGGGGGGATGGCAGGATGGGAAGAATATGGGTTAATATAGTGCAAGCCAGTGCTTGCCTCAGAAGAGAGAACTCCACTTTCTTGATGTTAGGTGGGGTTGTTTTTGATCAAAGATGGTCTAAAAGTTTCAATATGAGGGAGAGACTGGGGTGTGTGTCTGTGGTTGATGTTTGGAAATGCTGGGTAGAGGGTCCCCTGAAATAGGGACCCAAGGCTGGGTTGAAGAAATCATAGACGGAGGCAGTGTGTGTGGTATAATAGAAAGAAAATATAATAATCAGAGGAGCTGGGTTTAAATCTCAGTACAAACTTTTGTGGTAACTTTGGGTAAATTATGTAGCCTCCCTCAGCCTCAGTTTCCGAATAAGCTGTAGTAGCCCTGAGGACTCTTCCAGCACTAGGCCTATAATCCCCTAACTTTAGGGCAGCCCAATGTTACTGGTAAATGTCACTTGAGGGTGACTCCAAGCTAATGTAGTCTCTTCATAGCAGCCTACTCTGACCTTTGGTAACTGAAAAGGAAATGGCGTCTCCTTAGTCTCCTGCCTTTTGAAAGAGGTGGCATCATCTCTCAGGACTGTAATGTTGTAGTTCCCCCTCATCAGTCAGGCTGCCAGATCCTCTTTTCTTGTGCCTGCCTGGTCATGTCCTGGGTCTCTGTGACAAGCTAGGTGGACGGAGGTTGACAGCTGCCTGGCCCCTAGAATGCCAGACCAGGTGGAGAAACTGATTGACAGGGGCTGTGGGTCTGCAGTGACTTCATGCTGGAGGCATGGGCTGGGAGTCTGAGCAGGGAAGAGAGGCTCAAGAGGTCACACCAGCTTCTGAGATTGACCTTGAGAGTCATTCACCCTCATACTTCAGCTTCCCAATTGTTACCAGCAGATGGGCCAGGGGTAGGGGTGGGGAGGAGAAGGGAAAGAGAGGAAGGGGAGATTTTGTCCAGGAGGAGGGGAAGAAGACCTGAAGTCCTGTGGGATGTAATTAAGGGAAGTGCAAAGTTTGGGTTACTACTGGAATTTGACAGCAGCAACCTAAAAAAAATTGTGTCTTGACAGGCATAAGGAAAACTAGACTTGGAATCAGGAAGGCCTGGATTCAAATTCTGCCTCTGCCATCTGTTTGCTGTATGACCATGGCACCAGTCACTTCATAATTCTAGGCCTTGTCTGTAAACTGAGGATAAGTCCTTTGTACCTGCCTGGCAGGGTTATGAGGCTCAAGCGAAATAAGATAAATAAAGTGCTTTGCAGACCTCAAAAATGCTCTATAAATGCCAGCTATTATTATTACATGTGTCTATTTAGGGGTTCTTAATCTTTTTTTGTGTATCCCAAACCCTTTTTGCAGTCTGGGAAACCTATGAACCCTTTCTCAGGATAATAAAATATGTAGGATTAGAAAAGAAACCAATTACATTGAAATACAGTTATTAAAAAAAATTATTTTAAAAGCACACAGACCCCCAATTTAAGAGCTTCTGATCTCTGTGAACTTTAAGGAATACCTTTTTTTTTTCTGTCTTCCAGGAAAAATCAAGAACAGGAAGGATTTAAAAATATCATGTGTCTCCAACAAGCCACCCGTCTCCAACCCAACGTAAGTGTGTTGCTGTCTTTTCCCACATACATAGTCTTGGGCCTTCATAAATGGCAGGTAAAGTGGGGAGTTCAGCACACATCAGGCCTCACTGCTTGTGTGGTATTGTATGTGGTGGGAGGAGATGCAAAGCTTGGTTGGCTCTTTCCCCCAGGAAGCTTCTAGTCTGGTTGGGGATGTGAGATAGCTACAAATAATCTTCAATGTATAAGAGCTAGTCCTTGATAAATCCCATCAGAAAATAGTAAGTAGGTCAAAGTTTTAAAAATGAATGTTACAAATTGTTTTTACATGTAACTGGGGAAAAATAAAATAATAAATTAAAAAAAAAGAAAATAGTAAGTAGGGGACTACCTGAGGTCCAAAATGGTCATTTTTTATAGCCCTTTGCATGGATAGGAAGATAGAAGAGGCCTGAAAATGGGCTTGACCCTGTCCTTTGGAATGAAACTTTGTGATCTTCTGAGAGGCACCTCTCTCTGAAACTTTTCCAACTTGGTATGTTTTGCTCTACCAAAATGTTTTTAGGCCACCACAGTTAACCCTAAGTGTGCCTTTTTATGGGGTAACTTGAGATCCTGAAGCTTGTCTCATCCAATCTAGTAATTGGCCAGGGTAATTTTGGAGGGTTATGGGGAGCTAGATTGATGAAACTTGGTGATAAACGGCCACTTTGCTTTTTTTGGGAGTATGAGACCTGATAGGCAGTGGGTCCCCTCTTCCTGAGAAAATTTAAATGTGGTTTTGTGAAATCAGAAGCAGACCCTTTAATTCAGGCTTGTAAGTTTGACTTCTTCCCAGCAACACTCAGTGATGGGCATAATCTGTTGCCATGAGGGAGTGGGTATTTGAAAAGAGGGCCATTTGGTCAGGCTTTGCCATACTCTTTACCCCTTGTAAAGTACCCAGTTCCAGTGCCCTCTCTCACCTTGGTTAATTCAACAGTTAATTCAATTCTCAGTTAATTCACCAAGTGTTCGGTGGCACTGTACTAGATGCTGGAGATGCAAAGACAAAGGTCAATGATCCCTGCCCCAAAAGAGCTTATGTTCTCCTTGAAGGAGGGGAAAGGAACACCTTGTATATAGATAAAGATGTACAAAATGTAGACATTAATACAAAGTAATTTCTGGGGGGAGGGTCACGGGGGTGGGAGAAGAAGATGGTTAGGAGAACATTAAATGCTCTTGGAGAAATTGGCACCTTGAGTTGTCTTTGAAGGAAGTCTAGGGATTCTGCAAGATGGAGCTGAAGAGAGAAAGCATTCCTGGCATGGGGAACAGAAAGGCCTAGTGGAGGCAGATGGAATGTTCTTTATGGAGAACAGCAAATTGGCCAGTTTGGCAGGTACACCGAATGTGTGAGAGGAGGAGTAATATGTGAACAGTTTGGAACCAGAATGTAAAAAGATAGATGAGTTTGTATTTTATCTACCCTGAAATAATCCAGAAGAAGCCAGTGGGGGAGGGAGGGAGGGAGGGGGAGGACATTGGATTTTTTGAGTCAGTAAGGTGTCTGTCCACTTGACACCTTACTGTGGGATAGAACATGTGATTTAGGCTGAGATCATTCCCTTGTGAGTAAAATATTGGTGTCAGCTTTCAAAGTGAACAGGGAGGCTCTTCTGGTGATTGTGACTACTAGCTGATGTTCTGTAATTATAAAGTGTTTTCACATACATCATTTCATTTGAGGCTTGTGATGACTTTGTGAAGTTGCTAGGTATCCCCATTTTCCAGAAGAGGAGGCTGAGGTCAGAAATGTTGAGTTACTTAGGGCCACGTAGCTATTGAGAGTGAGAGCTGGGATGGGAACCCACATCTTCACCCAGTGCTCATTCTGTTACATTGTCTTGTTCTCTTCTGATCAGGGTGCTCAGACACAGCTGAGCATTTGGAGCCCCAGGGAAAAGACTCATGGGATTTTCTTTTTTCTTTCCAGGCCTCCCAGGAACCTGGACTCTAGGACCTTCATTACAATTGGTGACAAGGTATATGACGCCAGTTGACATTTCCTCTGTCCTGACCTGTAAAGACGTGTGTTTTTGTCACGTTTGTCTTCTTGGGACTTGAACTTTGGAAAAGCTTTAAAGAAACAAAATATGCTCCTTCAAACAATGATCTCCATGGACATTTAAAAATTTCTGGCATAACTTTTTCCTTTGCCCTCCCCTGGGACTTGAGGGCTGGAGTGTTTGAACAATTCCTTCCCCAAAGAGAAATGTTTGTGTGTGAACCCACAGATCTCCGTCAGGCCAAGGGCAGCCCCATCTAGTTTCCCTCAGTCTATCTGTTGGAAAGGATCCCCACCATCTTCCCCCGCTGTAGAAACTGGTTCTTTGTCAGGGGAGGGTCCAACATCAGCATCCTTCCCCTCTCCCTCTCAGTTGTGCTGGGGCCCTGGTTGCCTGACCCCCAGTGTGGTGGGCAGAAGAGAAGGAACTTTTGTGTTCTCTGCCTGGGTGTGATTCATGTTTCAGGGCGAGGGCCCTGTCTCGAAGTGAATGAGCAATTTATCCAGGACTTTGACTGGTGGACTTCATCTAGGATGTGTGTAGAGACCCTGTAAGCAAATACTAAAGGGTGTTTGAGGTTTTCTGGGGAAGCTTTTCCAAGCACTGTCTGGGGCTTCTGCTCTGCGGAGTACTGTATAATGAAAGGTCAGGGACCTTCTCCAGTTCTCTCCACCCAGCTTGTGGCTAGGGGCTGAAAGGATTGCCCTCTTAGCTCTTTGAGACATAAGTCTATCATTGTAATTCTCCCATTCTTCCTCCCTGCCCCCTTCCCTGAAAAAATTGAATCCAAACCCCGGGGCCCTCAAGGGTATGCCTTGTTACCCGTCTAGAGGAGAAGTCAGGGCAGGGAGGGTTGGTCGATGAAGACTTGGCTGGGTCTCTGGGCAGCTTCTTTCTGCCTAGCTCCAGGAGGCCCAATGTACTGGCTAGAAATAGCTTCTGGTTTTTGTTCTCCCTGTTCAGCATCCTCTAGGGACTGCGTGAGTCTGTGTACTGGGAGACTATATATAGACCTTCTTATGCATGGGATCAGAGTTTATATCTGACTGCTTACCTTCCCATGGGCAGGTGCTAAATTGGATAGAATTTGGACTCTCCTGCCTTCTGCCGACTTGGTGGTGGTAGGGGATAGGGGGCTAGAACATGGCTTTCCTTGCTTAGGTGGGTTGCACAACTTACCCCCAGGTCATCAGTTACTTACATAGACTTGGAATGGATGCACCTCGAAAAGCTCTGTTGGAGGGTGGAGGAATAGGTTTTTGAGGTATTTACCTTCCGTCCCTAAAGCATAAGTCTTAAATGGCATTTGGGCATTTGCTAGTGGCCTGTGGGGTCACTCCTTAGAGAGGCAGCATGATGTCCTGAGGGGAAAAAACCAAAACACTGAACTGGGGAGTCAGGCGAGACCTGGGTTAGAATCTCACTTGTGGGCAAGCCACTCAGCCTCTCTCAAAACTCAGTTTTCTTATCTGTAAAATAGGGATGATAATAACCTTTGCTACCTATTTCACAGGGTTTGGGGGCTCAAATGAAATATGTAAAGTGCTTTGTAAACTTTAAAGGACTATATAAATGCTAGCTGTTGCTGTTACTATCAATGGCTTGTACTTAATGTATGATTATTTTGGAAGGGCTAGGGTCAGAATTGGGGAAAAGGTATCAGTGATTCTTTTCGTTGGTTTGACATCCTGGAAGTTTAACCATTGTACTTTCTGGAGATCTGTCTCCTTTTGCTGCTTTCCTCAGAAACCTCCCAGTGGGGCATCTGAGACTTGGGAGAGAATTCAGGGTGCCAGGGATTATAATAAAACTTGTGTGCCAGAGCATGCCCCTGTATTTGCCTGCCTGGCAAGATTTTGAATGAGAAATTCTGATTGAATCCCCCAGTGGCTACAAAACTAGGTGTCTGTGGTCTGATACACCTGAAACCAGTGCACCCATGGTCTTGATTGTGACTAAATAAAGGGTTCTTAACTTTTTTTTGTGTCATTGACCCCTTTGGCAGTCTGGTGATGCCCATAGACCCATTTCTCAGAATAATTCTTTTAAATGTATAAAGTAAAATACATAGGCTTACAAAAGAAACCAGTTGTCTTGAAATGAAGATGTAATATTTTTCCCTATCCAAGTTCATGGACCCCCCCAATCTAGTTACTAGTCTTTGACTTCATGAGAGAATGTTGATGATAACAAAGGCTGGGATGGAGGT
Source organism: Vombatus ursinus (assembly GCF_900497805.2). Lineage (NCBI taxonomy): Eukaryota > Metazoa > Chordata > Mammalia > Diprotodontia > Vombatidae > Vombatus > Vombatus ursinus. Next base: position 44,353,371 of record NW_020954585.1, read on the forward strand.
AAAGGTGTGTGTATTCTTGCAGCTTTGAGATCTGAGAGCCCCATGGTAGAACTGAGTTAGTGTATCCATTCTGTAGGAGGATAGTGTCCGTGTCTCTGCTCAGAGAGGGAACTGCTGACTTACTGTTAAACTTTTGGCAAGCCTGGGCTACTGGATCTTCCCAAAATAAAACATTAGTCAGAACTGGAAAAACAAAAATCTAAACCACCCTTTAAAAAATTTTAATTTTCTCAATTAACAAAAATCTATTTTCTTTCCCTCCTATCTCCCATTAGAAAAAAAAGAAAGAAAAACAAAACCTTTGTAATAAATATGCATCATAGTCAAGCAAAACAAATTCCTAAATTAGTCATGTTCAAAAAATTATGTCTCATTTTACACCCCAAGTCCATCACCTCTCTGTCAGGCCTGGAGCATGCTTATGCTTCTTCAGTGGTTTTCCTGGAATTGTGGCTGGTCATTGCGTTGATCAGAATTTTTAAGTTTTTTAAAGGGTTTTTCTTTACCGTGTTGAACAACCACCCTTCAAAGCCATACATTCTAGGGGAAGCCAGAACCGCCTTTTCCTCAGCCTGCTTCCTGTAGGCATAATAGTAGAACACCTTGAACCTCTGGGATCTGGGCTTCTTCTTGAGGCTGTGATCACCCTGCTGTCACACTGGATGTTTCCTGGGTGGGCTGGTTCTGTGATGTATCAACTAAGCTCCCTCATAGTATGGCTCATCTCCCAGAGAGAGTGAGAGAGAGCCTATCTTCCTGAAACCACTTTGCAGAAGTAGACTTAGTAAATTGTTTTTTCTAAAGAAAGCCTGCTGGAAGAGCCCATTTCCTCTGTGCAAAGCAAAGTGCCTGTGCCTAGATCTTTGTTAGTTCATGTGTGTGCATGTGCAGCTTTTTGCAGCTGTCACTTGGGGGTAGAAGCCTGCCCTGATTGCTTTGGCCAAAAGTATGTGTAATCTCCTAAGTTCATCTAGCACTTCTGTGCTACACATTTAGGCCAGTCCACTTTCTTTTCTATTCCAGTTTTCTCCAATGAAAAGAAAGAAAAAAAATTGTTTGTAATTAGCATATTGGGTGTTTGTACCAAATAGCTGCAGCCCAGTGCCTGCCAAACTGACATTCCTAGGCAGAGCTGGCCGTGACACTGCTCCTCAGAAATCTTGGATGATTCTTTATTGCCTCTAGGATTAGGATGAAAACTTCTTAGCACGATGGTTGAAGCTCTCCACAATCTGGTTCCCACCTACTCTTCTAGTGTTTGTTACTGTTGTTCAGTCGTTTTTTGGTTGTGTCTGACTCTTTGTGACCCAACTTGGAAGTTCTTTTGGAAAAGATACTGGAGTGGTTTGTCTTTTCCTCCTCCAGCTCATTTTATAGAAAAGGAAACTGAGGCAAACAAGGTGAAGTGACTTGCCCAATGTCACACAGCCAGTAAATGTCTGAGACCAGATTTGAACTCAGGAAGATGAGTCTTTCTGACTCCAGACCTAGCACTTTATCCACTTCAGATACCTTGATGCCTTCTAGTGTTACTCTCTTTCATTAACAACAATAAGCAGTTATTAAGTACTTACAATATTTGAGGCACTGTGCTAAGTGCTGGGGATAGAACAAAAGGCAAAAAACACGGTCCCTCCCCTCAAGAAGTTTACATTCTAATGGGGGAGACAACATGCAAAAAGTTATTTATGTGAGACAGAGAGAGACAGAGACAGAGAGAGACAGAGAGAGAATGGGAGATACTCTCCGTTCCAGTCAGATTGGTCACCTAGCAGTTCCTTGTACTCCAGGTTAAATGTTGCCTGCCAAGGGTAAAATAATTTCTAATCATGACTGGTAGGAAATCAGCTTTAGAGAGGTCTTAGTAAGGGGGACAGGTTATATACTTAGACTGTTCTTAATTCTTCTTCCTCAGTATTGGAAGGTCCTTAAACTACCGGCCTCTTTCTTTTCAGCAGTCTTAACTCTTTCTACCGGGTCTGATCTGTTAGAGGGGAAGAGTCCAGAATTGTGCATTAGAAAAGAGGCACTGGGTTTGGAGTCAAAGGATATGGATTTGAGTGCTGGTTCTGCCACTTACCTGTTCGAGGCCTTAGGCAAGCTGCTCTCTTGACCTCAGTTTCCTCATTTGTAAAAAGAGAGAATTAAACTGAAACATCTTCGAGGTCTCTTTTGGCTCTAGATCTTTGAAACTAGAAATGTGTATGAAAGGCAACATGGCACAGTGTATAGAGAGCTGCTTGTGTGACCCTGGCTAAGTCATTTAAACGCTCAACTCTAGGTAGATTAAGACTAGGTAGCCTAAGACTTTAAGTTTCCAAAAAGGTGTCAACCTGCATTAGTGGAGGAAGTGTCCCCTTGGAGCTTCCTATGGCCATGGTATCATGCCTGTCCCCTGTCCCTATGTGAAAATAAGTGACTTTTTTTTTTTTCTTTCCAAGAGATGTGAATAAAACCAGATTTAGAACGGATTTGACTGGATCAGAACAGTAGCCTTTTTGAAAACCTTCAAAGACGAACACCCGACACTCCATTATTTATTTATTTATTTTTCCCTGGAGGCAATCAAGGTTAAGTGACTTGTCCAAGGTCACACAGCTAGTAAGTGTCTGAGGCTGGATTTGAACTCAGGTCCTTCTGACTCCAGGGCCAGTGTTCTAGCTGCCTGTAAACCCAACACTTTAAACAGTGGGTATGTATGTATGTATGTATGTGTTTGTCTGAGCATGCTCGGGTCACGTAGGAAATGCCCTTCTAATGGGGCCCAGTTTCCTAGGGATCCTGGTAGATAAAGTTTATGAGAGGGCCCAGAAGGGTCCTTCCAGTCCCTGAGCATTTTGTTGCCTCTAGGTTATGAGAAGGACGTTTTATGTGGTGGCACTTATTTTGTGACAAAGGAGATATCTAGGTGTTTGGGACAGTAAGGTTTCCTGGTACCCTGAGGTGCTTTGGACCAGTAGTCCCTGTTTGGTTATAAAAACCCATCCAAGTGTCCTAGCATTGACTGATTTTTTTTTAGGGGAACTTAAGCTATTCCTAAGAGCAAAAGGAAAAAACTTTTTTGGTTTGGTGATGGTTTCGTCCCATTATCAGTTCCTTTGACATGCTAGCTTCCTGGTCTTTCACAGACTAAACTCTTTGTTGACACTGCAAATTTGCTGCTGCGTGCTTTAAGTTGGGAGGAGGAGATATCAGGGATGAGAGAGATTGTTGCTCAGTTTCCCCGAATCACACTCTTCACCCTGACAAAAGTCAAGCCCAGGTCCTAGCTGGTGGCTGCTAATACTAGGCTTCCCTTGAGTTTCCCTGGAGGCAATGGAATGAGTGGGAATGAGGTCTAGAGAATGGAGGGTAATTTCTCTTCACTCAGCAGGTCCTGCTGTGGCTCCTCACCCACACTGTTCTCACCTATCCCTGACAGTTCCATTTACATGTGAGAATTGTTGGCAGGTTTGTACCGGGTCCTAACAATCCTCTTTGGCTTTCTCTCCTTTGTGGTTTTTCTTTGAACCAGCCTCTCCCTGCTTGTAATCCATCAGATTTTTAAAATTCATTCAGTAAGCATTTATTAAACACCTACTTTGTGTTAGACACTGTGCTAAGGACAAAAAGACACACACACACACACACACACACAAAGCATCCTTGGCATGTGTTAAATCTGGGTGGTTGGTGGTTAACACACCAGTAGTTTGGAGTAAACAGTGATGATGTTTCCTTATTATAGACTCATTGTCTGACTCATTGTCACTTAAAAATTCCTGTATCTTTGTTTGTCTGTGTGATGAAGGTAATGTAATAGCACATGCCTTGGGCAGGATAGAGTTAATGAGACCCATGAGATTTTTAGCTCATTGATTTCCTAGGGGGTTTGAGGACTTTTCCATCAGCTCAAGGATAGTGTCTTAGCACTTGTGAAGGAGATTTGGTCCAGCTGGCTCCTTGAGGTCATGTGAGGGCTTTGGCCATGTCCATAAAAGGTTAAGCTGCTAAAGTTCTTTTGTGTTATATCCATGCCTGATGGCCGCTCTTGATGTGTGTGTTTGAGGGGAGACGGAGCTGAGAATGCCCACATGTATTCCTAGGGTGTGGGCATTGTTCAGGTGTTGAGCCTTATTGACTTTTTCTCTTTTCTGTCCCTCAAGAACTTTGAAGTGGCAGCTGATGATTTAGTATCGATTTCAGAGCTGGGTCGGGGTGCCTACGGGGTAGTGGAGAAAGTTCGACATGCCCAGAGTGGAACCATCATGGCTGTCAAGGTAATCAATGGAGCCCCAAAGTCAGATGAATGGCTGTGGGTGGTGGTGTGAGCATTAAGACCTGTTGCCTAACCTGGCACTGATTATTACTGCTCTAAGATGAACCTTGCCCAAAGGGTAGAATGTTCTGAAAGAAAAGAGTCCTCATCTTAGAAAAATAACAGGAAAATGGGATCCTACTCTTGAAAAGACTCACAGGTCTTGAAAGGACCTGCAAAAGTCCTCTTTGGGTGAGATGCCTGTAAACTCTCTTAGATCAGGTGAGACTCTCTCCTATTGATGGCTTTCGGAGGAGATGCTATCTGCTTCTTGTATTCCTTTCTGCTTATAATCACAGCCATCTGACAGTGCCTGTGGCCAGACTTTCTCCCATATCCTACCTCATTAAGAGGATGTGCATTGGGCTCCAAGAATAGGATTCACTCAGGGGTTATTTCAAGTTTTCTCTTCCCTCCACAGAGGATCCGAGCGACCGTGAACACTCAGGAGCAGAAGAGGCTTCTCATGGATCTGGATATCTCCATGAGGACTGTAGACTGCTTCTATACTGTCACCTTCTATGGAGCCCTTTTCAGAGAGGTAACAAGGCGGGAAGAGACAGATGTGATTGAACCACGGCTTTCCCTTTTGCTGAGTATGAATGGATGGGGCACATAGGATTTCAGAGGAACAACAACTCAAGTCAGCAGGCATTTATTAAGTGTTGGGGAAGGGCAAAATCAGTCCCTGCCCTCAAGGAACCCTTAGTCTGATGAGGGTATCCAGCATACAAACAAGATGTGTGTGTGTGTGTGAAATAAATATAAATGTATGCATATGTACATACACACACAATGAAACATGTATATGTGTGACAAATTGGAGTTTCCTCCTCCCTTGTCATCAGATCCAATGGACAGCTTGATCAGTCTGTATGAAATCCCATAGTAACTAGCCCTTGGATCATAGGTTAGTAGATTTAGAGTTGGAAGGAATCTTAGAGTCTATTGAGTCCGACCTCCTCATTTTATTTATGAGGAAACTTGGGTACTGAGAGGCCCGGGATCACATAGCCACTAAGTGTCTCAGGTGGCATTTGAACCCAGGTCTTCATGACTCCTAGTCCAGCTCTCTCTCTCTCTTCTCATCTCTTGGAGGTGATTATCACTTCTGCTGGGCCTGTGGCTTAGTATAGCTGCCTTTGCATCGAGCAGGGAGGTCAGGGAGCACTGGGGATAGGGAGGGAGTGTTCAGGTTTCCCTGTTGATTCCTTTGTTCTCTGCTGCCACCAGGGTGATGTGTGGATCTGTATGGAACTGATGGACACCTCCTTGGACAAATTTTACAAAAAGGTTCTGGAGAAGGAGATGACCATACCGGAGGATATTCTAGGTGAAATAGCAGTGTCTGTAAGTGGCCGAGTTGCTCTCTTTAACCTTTTTGATTTGGAGCGCTGAGAGGGAGGGGAATGGATGAGGAGATGGTGCTTGCCATCTTAACACAAGAATCCTGTCAAGAAAGTCTTGGGATGAGGTAATATGAGGATCCTAGCCTGGGAAGAATGTTCCTGGGAGACACAGCCTGCTAAGCAGTTAGACTGGTCAATTTCTCAGTCACCCGTTGGTTGCCATGGGTTCCAGGTTCCTTGGTTCTTGGATGAAAGTCTTCTTGGTTTGGGAGGTGTGCTGATGAGTGACATGGTAGTCCTGGCATCTTGAGACCTTGGGGTTTTGCCACTGGGGTGCTTTACAACTTCGAAAAGTCTTTGAAGCAAATGAGCTCCTGACCTCCTTCACTGTAATTTTCCAGCTCACTTAACTGTAGGTTCTCATTATTTTAGGCTCACAATTGCCCAATACCTCATTGTTTGAACCTGAGTGTTGAGCTGCCATGCATATAGATGCCAAGCAGAGACACTTCTTTTCTTTCCCCTTTAAATGTGAAATGTGTTGCCCTTCCTCCCCTTTAAGTAACCTGGTAAGCCTTTTTATGCTTGAATAACTCACACCTTCCTTTCTTCCTTCCTCTTTTCTTTCCCCATGGCATCCCAAGATTGTTCGAGCCTTGGAGCACTTACATAGTAAACTGTCTGTGATTCACAGAGGTAAGTGCTGCCCTTGTGCTGATTCATTCATTCATTCATTCATTCATCATTCTGCAATGTTGAATGAACTAACTGTCAATGGTTCAAGAGGTGTTTCCCGTCTTTGTGTCAATTCCTCTGAATCTTCAGAGTTTAAGGAATTAGGGGCAGTTAGGCGATGGAGACCCTTCTAGGCAGGGAACTGATCTTTTATTGAGCTCCATTTGTTTCCCTGTATTATCTTGGCCAGGACCCAGGAGTGCCAGAAGACAAAGGGGAAAGCCCAGTTGGAATGTGGCACCATTCTGTTGTTACCAGTGGAAGAAGAGTGGTGTATGTGTGTAATGAATGTTGGACTTAGGAGTCAGGAGACCTGGATTCAAATCCTACCTCTGACATTTGGTAACCTGTTAAGTCATGGAACTTCTCTGAGACTTCAGTTTCCTCATCCATAAAATATGGAGAATAATACTTGCAATACCTACTTCATAGAGTTGTTTTGGGAAAAGTGCTTTGTAAATCTTAAAGTGTTTTAGAAATGTGTTTAGAAGGTAGAGCCAAGATGGTGGACTAAAGAGGCAGCAACTCAGCCAAATTCTCCCAATAGTCCCCTCCAAACAACTTTAAAATAATGCTTCAAATAAAATTTTGGAGAAGCAAAGCCAGCAAAGGGTCAGGGTGAGACATTCTTCCAGCCTAAGACAACTTAGGAGGTCAGCAGGACATGTCTGTAACACTGGGGTGGAGGGTTGACATCAGTTGCTAACTTCTTAGAACTTTATCATTATTAGGCCAGGTAGAACCATCTTGGAGAAGGAAATTGCAAACCACTCCAGTATCTCTGTCAAGAAAACCCCGAATGGACAGAACTGAAATGACTGAACAACAATAACAACAGAACCAGTCTACTTAGAGGAAATGGGTGTGAGTTGATTATGTTGGGAGGATGTCCCCCAGAAAATGTAGGAGTGAGAAAGAAAGAGAAGTAGGGAGGGAGAGGTAGAATGGGGAAAATTATCTCATATAAAAGAGGTACACAAGAAAGAGCTTTTACAATGGAGGGGAAAATGGGGGTGAGGTGGTTGATGCTTGAGCCTTAAGCTCATCAGAATTGCTTCAAAGAGGGAAAATATGTATATATGTATTTATATGTGTGTGTACATATATATGTATATATATGTGTGTATATGTGCATATGTTTGTGTGTACATGTATATACACGCACACACTCAGTTGCATACAGAAGTCTGTTTTACCCAACAGGGCAATAGGAGGGGAAGGGAATAAGAGAAGGGGAGGAAAATGATAAAAGGGAGGCCAGATTAAGGGAGGCAGTGACTAGAAGCAAACGGGATAAAAAGAGAAGAATAAACAGAAGAAGACAGGATTAGAATCCAACAATATATTTGCAAGAGACACACTTTAAGCAGAAAGACACAGAATTAAAATAAGGAGATAGAGCAGAATCTATTATGCTTCAGCTGAAGTAAAAAAAAAAAGCAAGGATAGCAATCATTATCTCAGGCAAAGCAAAAGCAAAAATAGACCTAGTTAAAAGAGATAATCAGGGAAACTACATGTTGTTAAAAGGTACCATAGACAGTGAATATCAAAAGTTTTTACAGCAAATTTCTCTGATAAAGACCTGTTTTCTCAAATAGATTGGGAACTGAATTAAATTTATAAAAATAAGAGCTCTTCCCTAATTTTTTTTTTTTTTGTCAAGGCAATTGGGGTTAAGTGACTTGCCAAGTCACACAGCTAGTGACTGTTATGTGTCTGAGGCCAGATTTAAATTCAGGTCCTCCTGACTCCAGGGCCAGTGCTCTATCCATTGTGCCACCTAGCTGCCCCTAGCCCTTCCCTAATTGATAAATTGTCAAGGGACATGAACAGACAGTTTTTAGAAGAAGAAATCAGAACTATCTGTAGTTATGAAAAGTGCTCTAAATCACTATTGATTAGAGAAATGCAAATTAAAAGAACTCTGAGGTACCACCTCATACCTATCAGAAATGACAAATGCTGGAAGGGATAAAGGAAAATAGGTACACTAATGAACTGTTGGTGGAGTTGTGAACTGATACAACCATTCTGGAGAACAATTTGGAACTCTGCCCAAAGAATTATAAAACTGCATACCCTTTGATGCCACTACAAGGTCTGTATCCCAAAGAGGTTGAAGAAAAAGGAAAAGAATCTATATGTACAAAAATATTTATAGCAACTCTTTTTGTGGTGGCAAAGAAGTGGAAATTGAGGGGATGTCCGTCAGTTAGCCATTTCCAGCCGAACAAGTTGTGGCATATGATTGTGATGGAATACTATGTGCTATAAGAAGTGATGAGGGGGATGGTTTCAGAAAGATGTGGGAAGACCTACATGAAGTGGTACAAAGTGAAGTGAGCAGAACCAGATCATTGTACACGTTGTTACATATTGGTATTATGTAACAGCAATGTTGTAATCATGATCAACTGTGAAAGACTTGGCTACACTGATTAATACAGTGATCTAAGACAGTTCCAAAGAACTCATGATGAAAAATGCTATCCACCTCCAGAGAAAGACCTGATGAACTCTGAGTGCAAATTGAAGTATAATTTTCTCACTTTTTGTTTTACTTTTTGTGTGTGTGTGTGTGTGTGATATGACTAATATGGAAATATATCTTGCACAATTTCACGTGTATAATTAACATCATATTGCTTGCCTTTTCAGTGAATGGGGGAGGGGTGGGAGTGCAGGAGAGAATTTGGAACTCAAAATTTAAAAAAAGAATGCAAAAAATAAATATTAAAAAAGAAGCAAATTTAGAAAAATGAATGGCACCTATTCAACGAAATCAGCATTTTAAAGAATTTACTATGCACCAGGCACTGAGGATATCTTTCAAGAGAGTTGTGTCCCCTATCTGACATAACCTTCATTCTACTATGGATGATGGAAAAGGAGTTGGGAGTCAGGATGGCCTGGTCTAGTCTGCCACTGGCTCTGTGACCTTGAGTAAGTGACTTCATCTCTTTTGATGACTTGAGTTTCTTCCCCTCTAAGATGCAGGGATTGGATTAAATGAAGTGGAAAAAGGATTGAATTTTAAGTCAGAGAACCTGAATTTAAATACTGGCCCTGCTGCTTAACCAGCCAATGCATGTCCAACAGGCCATTTCCCTTCCTCAGGCCTCCTCAGTCTCCTTTCTGTGAAACGAGGCAGCCTGATCTAATGTAGAGGTACCAAAACGCTCCCTGAGAGACCTTTGAGTCCCACACAGTGTGGCCCAACCAAATTAAAACGTAATTGCTCCCCAAACCTTAAAGTTATATAAATATCACTTTTGATGTTAAAGGTATAAGCTTTAACACTCCTCTTTTTGCATCCAGTGTTGAATAGCATGACTGCCCATAGTCACTCTAGGTTCATTGACCTTTCTTCCTTCTAAGTCACTTTTACAAAATACGTATTGAGAAGAGTCCCTGGACCTCTCTTAGCAGGCGGTGAAGAGGCCATGAGCTGCTCTGATAAGATCAGAAGGACATTGATGTGATTTCAGGGCTGACCTCCTTGTAATAGGGTACCTTCCCTTTCTCTCCTTCCTTCCTTCCCTCCCCTCCCATCCAGTAACTTCAATGGCCCCCTGTTACCTTTGGGATCAAAATTAAAGTCCTCTTTCCCACCTGACCTCTTCTTACCTTTCCAGTCTTATTTTATACTTTTCTCTCCTCCTTGTACTTCCTACTGCAGCTGCACCGAGCTGCTTGCTGTTCTTTGCATATTACCCTCCGTGGTCCTTTTTTTGCAGACTGTCCTCCATGCCTACAATGCTCTCTCCCTCTTCACCTCTGTCTTATTTTCCCTCAGTTCAAATCTCACCTTGTCTAGGATCCCTTTCCCAATCCCTCCAGCCTCTAGAGATTCCCTAGTATATGCTCTCTGTCTATCTTGTATGTACCTCGTTATCCCTATTAGAATGTAAGCTCCTTGAGGGCAGGGACTGTTTTGTCTTTCATTGAATCCCCAGCACTTAGCACAGTGCCTGGCACCTAGTAGGTGCTTCATAAATGCTTACTGACTGTTGATTGACTGTCTGACCCAATGCCAGGCACATAGTAAGTGCTGATGAAATGCTTGTTCATTGAATTCTAAAAGGAGGTGTGGCCTGTGGTGATAGGGTGGATTTGAGACTATGATTCAGAAGTGGCATCATGAGACTGCTGGAGCTAGAAGAGAGGGAGCTGCGGAAATCATCTAAACAAGTTTAGCTGAATTGGTAGTGTTATTATCAAGAGTTCCTGATACCAGTGAAATGACTGGTTCGATTAAAAAAAACAAACAAAAAACCGGGGGCAGCTAGGTGGCGCAGTAGATAGAGCATTGGCCCTGAAGTCAGGAGGACCTGAGTTCAAATCCGGCCTCAGACCAAACACTTAACACTTACTAGCTGTGTGACCCTGGGCAAGTCACTTAACCCCAATTGCCTAAAAATAAAAAAAAAAATAAAAAAAAAAAACAAAACCAAATCCCAAATCAAAAAACCTTTAGTACCTACTTACCTCATTGGGCTGTTTTGAGGATTAACTTAGATAATGTACCTAAAGCATTCTACAATCCTAGGATAATAGGGTTGGAGCTGAAAGGCCATCAAATACTAAACCTACATTTTACAGTTGAGGAAACTGAGGCACCAAGAAGTGTGAAGTGATTTGCCCAGGGTCACATAACCAGTAAGTGTCTGAGGCAGGATGTGAATCCAGGTCTTCCTGACTCCAAGTTCAGCGTCACTCTGTCTCTCACAGTATACAGACTGGCACTTTATCTGCCGTACCACCTAGCTGCCCCATTCACATTATTTACTAAATGTTATCTTCTCCTGGGTAAACAGCTTCATTTCCATTAATATCTTTTGTAGGATGTGATTCTGAACACTTCCTCTGCATGCACTCAGGTTTGTCAAGGTCCCTTTTAAAATGTGGCGCCCAAACTTGAAATGAAGTGTGGCCTAGCTGTGTGTCATAGCAGCAATCTATCTGGGAGGCAGGAAATCTGGAGACAGACACTCTGTTACTAACTCTGTGATCTAGGGCAAATAATAATCTGGAAAGTCTTTTTCTTTCCCTAGCCCTTTCTTTTTGAGGCCATATAAAGTCCTGAAGTTTTTCTCTGGCCTTATTTCCTACCCTTGTTCCTTTACCTTGTGCTATTTTTTTTTTTTTTGCCTTTTAACATTTTTAACCCTTTTTCTATTTCCCTTCCTGGCTCCTGTTAGATGTCAAACCATCCAATGTTCTTATCAACAAGGAAGGCCACGTAAAAATGTGTGACTTTGGGATCAGTGGCTACTTGGTGGACTCAGTGGCCAAGACTATGGATGCCGGTTGCAAACCCTATATGGCGGTAAGTGGGGGCATGGTGTAGATGAGAGGGAGGGCCTAGTTTACTCACCTGTCCTCTCTCAGAACAGGGTAGTGGCTTCCCAGGAGAAGCTTCTGCTGATAAAAACAGTAACTTTGGGCAACTGGGACCAGATATAATGCTTTGAGCTTATAAATAATTTTCATATCTATTAAATGGAGATAGTGAAAGTTACTGAACCAGTAACCAACCCTCATCCTGTGGGTTGTGAGTTTTCTTTTTCTTATTTTTTCACTCTAATTGTGACACTCTTGGGTCTTGGGGCCTTGAGCTAAACTGTGTGACTGCCTTGGAGAGAAAGCTTCTGAAAAAGCCCTGAAGATGAGATGCTAAATTGGGAATTGCTGTGTGTAGGTTATTTGCTGGAAGGATTGCCCACAGCTAATTTTTAACCCTAGATCAGCTTCCTCCTTCCACCAAGTGGGCTTCTAGCTTCACTCACCCCTCCAAAGCTTGTGTCTTCTCAGGGACTGCATGCTGCAAACTAAAACGTAATTAGGAATGAGATTTGGGGGGGAGTGCAAGGAAAATTTTTATCACAAAAAATAAGTAGGAAAGATTTTTGGATCATCTACACTCTGGTGTCATCCATGCCTCTGATTCCCTTCATTGGCATAACTAAATTAAAGTTGTAAATACATACAGTACAGACTGCATGATTCTTCACTGTGAGAGTGACATTTTTATTGACACCAAATGGTGACACTTTTCCTACTATCTCCTGGGTATAAACGAAGTCCTTTTATTTATTTATTTTTTAAAAAATAAACACTACTCACTAGGACAGCTGTTCATGATAAGCTATGGAAACCTTCGGCCGTAGTGGGGGGAAAAGGGAGGAGATTAAGGGAAGGCATTGTGGTATGATGGAAAGGGAAGTAGGCCACACAATGTGGGGGAACCGGGTTCTGGTCCCTTTTCTTCTACACACTACTACATTGAACAAGCTTTTTCCTCCCTTTGGGTCAAAGTTTTCTCTGTAAAACAAGGGCATCCGATGTCATAATCTCTCTGAGGTTCCTGTCAGGTCTCAGGTTTGATTCTTTGAGTAAGTGGAATGAACCTTTTTGAAGCCTCTGTAAAATGGGGATAATACTAACACCTCCCTCCCAGGGTCAATTTGAGGATCAAATGAGGTGTTCCAGGTAAAGTGCTTTGCAAACTGTAAAGAGCTGTACATATGCCAGGTGTTGTCACTGAAGCACCGTTCAGCTTTGGCCCCCAGCTTTCCCTCTTCTTCTCTCCACCCTCTAGTGCCCCATAGCTCTCCGGAGAGGCCAGTCTGGTCTGCATCAAGCTTTGGTCACTAGCCTGCTGGGTGTTTTCTGTGGGGCTGTTGTCTTTGGACAGACTCTGGGGCATGAATCCTCCTTGGGTGTCTCAAAAACAACTAACTGCCTTAATTTCTCACCCCTCACTCTTATAGCCGGAGAGAATCAACCCGGAGTTGAACCAAAAAGGTTACAATGTCAAGTCAGACGTCTGGAGTCTGGGAATCACTATGGTAAAGGCCCTAAGATGCCCCTGGCCCGAAGCTGCCTTCTGTGGGTCACCTGGGGTTGAGAAGGGATGGGGAGGAGAAGAGCTTTCAGAGTCCCCCAGTCTCCATCATCCCTTCAGAAGTCAAATTAAAAAAACGAACAACTCCATTGTGCACATGGGGAAATCAGAAGTTATTGGGTGTGTCAGGTACCCTGGGGGCAGGGAGGTGGGGGAATGGGGCTGAGGATGGTGTCAGATATACCTGGGAGCCAGGGAAAGGGAAGAGGAGGCAGCCTGGCACAGTAGGAGCACTGAATTTGTAGTCAGAGGACTTGGGTTTGAAGCCTGACTTTTGTGTGAAATTGATCAAGTCACTTTAGTTTCTCAGGGCCTCAGTCATCCTCATCTTTGAAATGAGGGTGGGAGGGTTAACTAGATGACTTCTGAGGTCCCTTTAAGCTCTAAATCTGTGAGCCCGTAATTTTATCCAGGTGAGATCAGGTTAAAAGAACACTGAGATTAGCCTTAAATGAAATCACAGCGAGGCAATAGGCGTTTGTGCTCAGTAGGGTGGGTGCCTGTGCTCTAGCTAAGTGAGGGTATTTTTCTTTTGGTGGAAGGTTTTATGGAGTGATTGTGTGTATGGGCCTCAGACCTTTTTTTAGTATCAGTTGGTGGAACTGTTTCTTCCCCTCATCCCCCACTCCTTCTGAGTCATTGTCCTGTGCCATCAGCATAGGACTATGGAGTAGAAATGAATGTAATTGGGTTTGCAATGAGAGGACATGTATTTAAATGTTGACTTGGCAACTTGTTGCCCTCTGTGACCTTGGGCAAATCACTACTTTTGGCTGTTTCCTTGTAAAATGAGAGGGTTGGATTACATGATCTCTGAGGTCCCTTTGAAATCTAAATCCCAGCTTTCCACCTGCTCCTTACTTTTATGGCAGATGCCTGGTGGGGGATCACCCTAATTTTGAACTCTAGGGATGGCTCTGGTTTCTGGTCCCCTGAATTTTCTCATACCAGTGTTTTTGGGGAGGACTTTTTGCCAGCTTAGGATAACTTGGGCGTTTCTCCATGTTTAAAAATAGAATTTAGGTGGTGCACTGTTGTTCAAGGGAAATTCTGGGCATGCATTAATTAATATGGCATTTAGGGAGATTCTCAGACCTTTGATATTGACTCACTTCCCCTTTCCCCTACTTTGTGGGGCTAAGAAAGAGGGAATGAATTTGTACTTCTCCCAAGGGCCTTTCAGGAAGAGATTTCATTTGTCCAGTGGATTTCCCCCAGACCCTTCCCTGGCATTGTTTGCTGGGATCACCATCTCTTCCAAAGTTTTCATGCCTTCTGGCTGAGTTCTCCAGAATTTCTCCACCCTCATGACTCTGCTTTCAGTCCAAAACAGTGAGCTCATGGGCACCTTTCACTCTGCCCACCCCAGTACAGGAAATACCTTAACATTGGTCCCTGAAGAACCAGGCCAACCAGATTGCCTTGTAAGAACCCCAGCTGGTTCCTATTGTGGAACAAGGAAAGCCACTACTTAAGGCTGCCCTCCTGTGGCTGCTTCTGAGGCTATTTTTAGGTTTTCTCAAATGCGTGTGCTAGGCTGAGTACCACGTATGTCCTAGTCTGGCTCCCTTTCCCTCCTACTGGGTGCCCGTGACCTCCTGCTTGAGTGAGGGAGAGAGGTGAGAGACCATAACCAGTGGTCTGAAGAGGGAAACTGCCGAGTCTCCTTCCTTGAAATAAGTCTAGGATTGAGTATTAGAAGGGGGCCTTAGAGATAGTCCAACCCCCTTGTTCTTCTGATGGAAGAATTGCTCAATCAGCCATCATTGATCAATCAGCAAGTGTTTATTGAGTACCCACTACGTGCTTTTGAATGGTTTAGACATTTTGCTTGTTTATGCTATTGATTTCTGAGCAAACCTTTCAGCCTCTGCAGAGGCTAACTTCACCTTAGTATGTGGAATGACCTCCGTTTCCAGAATGGTGCATCTGAATTAATTAGGTTGTATTGTCTGAAAGAGATGTATGCACATATGTGTGTGTGTATGTATGTATGTATATATATGTATATATGGGTATATACATTATATGGGTAATATGTTATATGCATGTATACACATCACAATACAATATGCACATAATGTAATTATAAGCACAATAAGTAATTATACACACGTATACACAATACACACATGCACAATACACATGTACATACACATTACAGCAATACAGTTACATATACATATAATGATGTGTGTACTCATATGATTCTAGATATGCATAAATGTTATGTGTCTTGTTTAAACATGGAGTTTGGGCTGATGTTAGTGAGGAATCAGCAAATTTACTAATTAAGAGCATGTTTACCCTTCTATTTCCAGTTCTAATCATTTGTTTGAACTACAGTCTCTTGAGCCCATTGATTCATTCACTTGTGCCTTTCAGGAACAGCTGCAGTTAATTTTAAAAATTCTCTGACTTGCATACCCCTATATCTTCTAGCATAGTTGAAGGACAATTTGATATTTTTGTGTTAACGGTGGTTGAAGTCAAAGGCTTAAGCTAATGTACAGTTGCCCTTTCACACAGATGACCTTGACTTAATGAAGATGCTGTTGCTTCTTAAGTTTAAAAAATAAGTGAGGGGGCAGCTAGGTGGTGCAGTGGATAGAGCACCAGTCCTGGATTCAGGAGGACCTGAGTTCAAATCCAGCCTCAGACACATAACACTTACTAGCTGTGTGACCCTGGGCAAGTCACTTACCCCCATTGCCTAGCCAAAAAAAAAAAAAAAATCAAGAGGCTGTTTGAAAATAATCTCTATTTCATGTGTCTCTGTATGGGATGTAGTGAGTATGAGTAGGATTGGGATATTTTTTGGACCGTGTGATTATAGATCACAGGATTATATCAGGACTGGAAAAACTCCCCTAATGCCTATTTATTGCTGAAGTCAAAAGCTCCCTCTACTTTCTCTCCTCCCCCACTTTTTTTTTTTTTTTGGTGAGGATTTTAAAAGAATAGATTAAATGACCTGCTCCCTCTATCTGTCCAACCTGGTGGAGTACTGGACCTGGTAAAAGAGAACTGAGCAGCTTGAAAACCCCAGTTCCTAGGCAAAATCTGCCTTGACTGGATGCTCCTTGCTGGACCTCACTGGCTTAATGACCAAGTAATAGATCCCCATCTGAGTCTGTTTCTGCTCTCTGATTTCCATCTCAAGTTGAGTGTATTGTCTTTAGACCCTCATGACCATGTAGGAATCTATCCCATAGCTTTCGGGCACAAGGAGGAGGTACTGCTGTGGCCAGGGACCTGTCTGAGTGGTATGTGTGTGTGTGAAAATCCATTTCTGGTGACTCTCCCTTCTTGGGATGAGAGAGTTACCCCCATACTCTAGAAAGAATGTTTATCAGCTTAGCTATAAGTCCCAGCAGGAGAGCCCGGCTCATTAGACTGAATGAAGTCAAGAGAGAAATGGGAGACCTGACCTTCTCCTCCGCTTCAACGGTTGTGGTCTTGGGGGCCTAAGCTTTTCTCTGATTGCCCAATAGAATGATACTGATATTTTGACTTTGTCCCTTCTTGTGGGATCAGGACTGGGTGAGGTGTGGCCTGTGTAGGATTGTGGAAGAGTGAGGGGAAGTGATTAATCAAAGGCCTTATTTCCTGGGCTACAGATTGAGATGGCCATCCTCCGGTTTCCATATGAGTCCTGGGGGACCCCATTCCAGCAGCTGAAACAGGTGGTGGAAGAGCCATCTCCCCAGCTCCCTGCTGACCGATTCTCTGCTGAGTTTGTGGACTTCACAGCTCAATGGTGAGTCTTTTCTCATGGTTGCCTTGGTGGTGGTGGTGGTAGTGGTGATGGGAATGGCTTTTTATGAGCTGAGGTTTTAGGTAAAATCACTGTCTTGGAGAAGGAGAGGTTTTTCCCCTTTCCCCGTGGGGCTGGCTAGATTTCCAGAGCCTTTTAGCCGTGTGTCCAATGCTCTTCCAGCAAGGCTAGAGGGGACCATCCTTTATCTAGGCCACACACTTGTCTTAGGGTGGTGGTGGTGGTCTTGGAGGTGAGAGTGGGCAAAGAGCCTCCTTTCAAATTACTTTCATTGATGGCTCAGAGACAGCCCTTGGAAAGGCACTTAGCGGTCACCTACCTGGTCCAGCCTCTGGCTCAGTATAGGAATAGATGATTGGCCAGCCTGTGCTTAAGCCAGGGATAGGGAACCTGCGCATCGAGGCCACACGTGGCCCTCTAGGTCCTCAAGTACGGCCTTTTGACTGAATCCAGACATCACAGAACAAATCCCCTTAATAAAAGGTTTTGTTCTGTAAAACTTGGACTCAGTCAAATACACAAATGGAACATTTAGTGAAATGGCATTCCTATATGCCAGGCACTGGGCTAAGTGATAGGGATACAAATACAACAAGCAAGATAGTCTCTGCCCTCAAGTAACTTACGTTCTAAGACGACATAAAAGGAATCTGGAAAGTGGAGTGTTGGGGGGGGTAACGCATGGTGTGTGAGATGATGGTGGGGAAGTTGTGTGGAAGCCCAGTTTTAGGCTAGATTTGGGGAAGACTCAATGTTGTCAAATGTTAGCCAGTGAATAGTGAGGTCAACCTTGTTGATTATCTGGATATACGTCCTCTACAGGGGATATCCCATGGGGAATATCTGGTTTGGTGAAGCCTAAGCTTCCCTCTGGAGTCAGGGCTGGTCCCTGCTAATGGTCCCAGCCTGGATGCTCCAGCATCTGCTCTAGCAAGCTACCTTCCTCTTTGCCTGCTCTGGCAGGCAAAATCACTCTGGACTCCCGGGGTAGTTGGGGCAGGTCAGTGAAGGGCTAGGGAAGGAGTGTGTGATCTACTGCTCTCCACCCCCTGCTCAGAGGGTTCATGTCTGTCTTGCTTTTTCTTTTAGCTTGAGGAAGAATCCTGCAGAGCGAATGAGCTACCTGCAGCTAATGGTGAGTACTCAGGAATCCACTTCCCGATGCAAAAGCAATACTTTGGAAGTGTAAAGAACACAGCAGATGGCATCAGCCTGGATGTCAGAGGCAGTGACTGCCCTGGGAGAGAGGTCAAGACCCAGATGGGGAGATTCTGGAATGCCAGCCAACTCAGAATGTATTTAAATGAACTGTTTAGCCTGGGGTGGGGGTGTGGTAGCAGGTTTCTTTTATTTTCCTTTAACATTTTTTTATCAGTGTTCTTTGTTTTTCTTTCACCTTCATTTCCAAGTATATCCCTCCCCCTTCCCCATTCTAAGAGGTGGGTTTATTTTGATAAAGTTTAGCTAAGCAGTCTGTCCTTAGCAGTAGGTATCAGGGGCACACCTCTTTCTGAGGTGTACCTCTGAACTGCCTTGGGGAAAATTTGGCTGTTGACTTACCCAGCAGTGGCAAGTCAGCAGGTACTGGGCTGGAAAGCCCAAAGCTTTAATTAGCTTTGGGGGAGGTGGCCTGGGACAAGAGGAGGCATGCTTGGTGACTCAGTGACTTTCCTCAAGTCCATGTGGAACTTACATAAGCCTTAGGGGAAAATGCATATGCCACTGCCTGGACCTCAAGAGTTGGTTGGCCACCAGGTTTCCTCTTGGCATGAGCCAGCACCAGGGCTGTATTCTGGCTTTGCGCACAGGATAAAAAAAGCTCTCTCACATGGTCTCCTTTTGGTACAGCTGAGCACCAGAGATGGGCTGCCTTTTGGGCTGATGTTCTTGTGGTCAGTGGTAGCACAGCTAGAATGATGCCAGCTGGAGCCATATTCTAAGGTGGATGCAGCTTGGAAAATGGTGGATCTCTGCTTTTTTCCTACTGTTAAAGCTTAGTTTGTGGGTTGTGGGACCTTGAATTGATGGTTCCACAGCAAGAAGAACTCGCTTAGGGAATTGACTCTTGCCTTCTGAGGCAGGCTTGCCCCATTTAAGTTTTGCTTAACCCAAGGGGATGAAATTCTGGCCAAGTCTAAGGGCATTACTTAGAATGCCCTTCTAAGGCATCTTAGAAGGATCTAAGATCCTTCTAAGGATCTTAGAAACCTTAAGAGGATCAGCCTAAGCACTAGGTTATCCTCCCACGGGATGGGAAAGAATGCTGTTAGAGGCAGAACTTGAGTTCAGGTCTTACTTAGCTCCACTGTATAACTAAGTGTATGGCCTCTGGGCAAGCCATATGACATCTCTGAGCCTCAGTTTCCTTTATTGTAAAGCTGGAAGAATCGTACTCAAGCTACCTTTCTTTATGTGAGGAAAGCACTTAGGAAATGGGAACTGCCATCAGCCAGTCTTTGTTTTCTGAGGCCAAATAAGTCTCAGTCTTCTGGAGAGGCAGCCTTGGGAAAGAACGTGGTCTACCTGGGGCTTTTGGAACTGGAAGCAGCTGCTGCTTCAGCTCGGGCTTGTGGGCTTCTCCACGGCCTGGGAGATCCCTTATGCTGGACAGACTGATGGATATGAATAATTGCAATCAGAGGAAGGGGAAGAGTAGCAGCTATCCAGACATCTGTCAGGGGGCAATTCCTGCTCTGATGGCTTTGCAGAGTGTGAGGGGGTGGGAACAGAAAAGGGACTTGGTCTATTTAATTTAATCAGCATCGACTCTGGAGTATCCCGCCTACTGTTGGGAGATAGAAAGAAAAACATGCCTACCCTCCTGGATCTTACATTCTAGTCAAATAATCAGTACTTTTACACACACACACACACAGAGTAATTTGGGTGGGAGCAGAGATCAGGAAAGGTCTCTTGTAAGAAGTGCTACCAGACTCAGCCTTGATGGAAGCTAAGAGGTAGAGGTAAGGAAGGAGGGAGTCTTCCAGACGTGGAGGTCCAGCCTGTGCCAAGGCCAGAGGTAGGTAGGAGATGGAATGCTGTGTATGGGGATTCTGACAACAACTCAGGTGAAGCAAGTGTATTATTCATTAACCACATTTTGCTGATGAGGTCTTTCCCAGTGTGCTCTTGAACCCAGGGATTTTGTCTTCATATAAGTGCTCTTCTAGAATAATACACACACAACATAAGAATAGGGACTAGATCTGTACTTTCATTGATGTAGGGAGGAGAAATCTCCCTCTCCCAATTAGTACCTTCTCTGAAACTTATGGTTTTGAGAAGTTGCCTGGAGCCCTGAAAGATGAAGAAACTCGTCTAGGGTCTCATAGTCAGTATGTGTCAGAAGTGGGCATTGAACCCAGGTCTTCCCGATTCCAAGACAGTTCTTTTCTCTGTACTGTTTCTCAGTAGAGTGATGTCCTTGTTAGAACATATGTTATAGAAAGTAAGTACAGTGAGTGATCAGGAAGGGGAGCCATCATTGGTGGGAGCCACTGAGGAAGCTTCATGAAGGATGGCAGGATTTGGAGCGAGGAGGATGTTGTGCAGACGGAGAGAATATCACCAGCACCTCATCCTATGCTGTTTGTGATGAAATGACCCAGCCTGGCTTCTCTTTCCTCTCTGACAGGAGCATCCTTTCTTTACTTTGCACAAAACCAAAGAGACAGACATCGCTGCCTTTGTGAAGGAGATCCTGGGTGAGGACTCATAAGGAAAGGACATTACTGCCCTATGGAGCACCCTCTTCCCCTCTCCCTGGAAAACAGAAATGAGGAATGGCGTTCTCGGTGGTTTGCACAGATCACTTAGTCCCCAGTCCAGTCCACCTCCAACCTGGAGCACGGCGTTAGTGTATTCTTGTGTCATCCTGTGTATCTTTGAGCTAAAAGAGCTACCTAGCCAGCACCATGGAAATCCAAGGCCAAGGACATGTCGTGTTTGGTCACTGCTCCCACAGAAGCCCACGTGGCATTGGGCATGTGGACTTTCTCCACTGGCGAGACTCTCATCACCGTGACTCCTGGCATCTGAGAAACCAGTCCTTTGTTTAGCCCGGAACTGAGGCCAGAGGAGTTAAGATGTTGGGATTGAGGGTGGTTCTGAAGGAGGGAGGGTAGATCCTTTAGTTCTTGCAATGTGCCATTTGTCCCAAGTGCCAAGAAAACTGACCTAGTAAGCAGAGCTGCCCAATGCTTTGAGTAGAGTGAGTTTCTGGGACTACCAGCTCTGTACTTTTTTGGTTCATTTATTCAGTACTTCCCCCAGATCTGTTTCTTTCTCTCAGCCTCCTGATAACTCTAACCCATAGGGTGTAGCAGCTTCTATCTCTGTACCCGTGCCCTCTATTTTTCCCTTCCCTAAATCCACTTTCTTTAGACCCTGATGTTCCTACCCTTGGAGGGAGGGCTTTGAGTTATTGGGGATGGGTGGTGAATGGGATGGCATTGTCTGAGTGGCTTTTGATGTCTGTAGTAAGGCTATGGGAAGAAATCTGTCCTAGCTAGTGATGTGAAGCTTAATACCGTGGGAGAGAGAGGGCCCCTGATCAATGGTGTGTCATCCTTGATGGCTGGTGGATGCCATTGTCCCTTTCCCTCTTAGTGTTGCCAACACAACACACCTAGGTCCTGAGGGTATGGATATTTCACAAGGGGTAATGGGTGTGGGAGGTGAGGATTTGATCCTGCCCCCCTCATACACAAGGTGCCAGACTCTAGTGCTCCCTTCGTTGTCTTTTTCAAAGACCCTGCAAGTTCTCCCTCGTGGCTTAGTGACTTGTTCAGCTGCTCCAGGATCCACTCCCAAACCATCTCTTCCTTACCAGCCTTGGGGATCAGATCAGGTCCTTTTTTTTTTTTTGTCCTTCTGACAATCCAAGAGTGTTATGAGCCTATGTAAACAGTAAATTGTATAGGGTAGGTAGAACATAGGTTGTATTATATTTTTTATATCTATATATAATGAACTTTTAAAACTGTTTCCTTGTTTTCATCTGATGACAGATATAGTCCTCCCTCCTGGGAGGATGGGCTCTGGGGTCATGCCTGATTACTGTGAATATCAGAGGGTTGGACCCATCCCCTTTCCTGGGCCCTCCTGCCTGGGAAACTCTTTCTCTCCTTCCTTCAATCTCTTAGAAACCCTAGTTTCCTTCAAGGGTTAGTTCAAGGACAGCCTTCTACCTGAAACCTTTCCTCATTTCCCTGCTGAGAACTTCCCTTGGGGGTAAGAAAGAGCAGGAGGAGGTGTCTGCTCCAGGGGACTGTCTGTCCAGCCAGAATTGTTGCAGGTTGCCTACGATTTTCAGGGGGCGTGGGGGGTGGAAATAAACTTTAGGACCAGTGATTTTCTTTGAGGAAATGTCTAGCTGTCTTTGAAGCTGCTGGGGTGGAGATGGGGAGAGGTATAATAGGGATGCTGTAAAGTTGGCTTGAACACTTGGTCAAGAAGCTGATGTATGTGTTAGTTGAAAAGATTTGGATGGGTACCTCAGGGTGGGGGTGGGACATCCTAGATTCTTTGGGTCTGTCACTCTTTAGACCTGCTTCCCAACAAATTGGCTCAATTCCAACAAGTCTTGCCACAAGCCTCTCCTTCCCTTTCCTCTCCCCCCTTCCCCATTTAAACTGAAGCCCTTTGCCCTCTGTTCAAGGATGGGGGTCACCTTGTCTCTAAGGATTGTATAATCCAGAGGGTTTTTAAATGACTCATTGGAAAAAATGTTCAGTCGTTGCAGCTGTGGGAACTTCACCATCTGAGCTGGGCAGTCAAGTTTGAATGTTTCCAGTGGTCCTGGGAATGGAACAGAGGCTCTTTTTTTTTTTTTGGTCTCCATATTCTTCCCTCCTTCCCCTTTTCCCCCAAGAAGAAAGAGTAAATGTGCAAACCATCCTAACTCTTTGAAATATGTGTGGGTATACTGCTAATAGCTGCCTACACTAGGGAGTGAAGTCTGGCCGTAAACTTTATTAACTTGCCTGGTTGTTTTGAGTTTTAATTTTTTTTTTTAATTTATCTTGAGTTTTGTTTTTCTCTTGCTTTGAGGGTTTGGCTATTTTTTCTTGCATGTATTAGATGCTTTCCACTCCTCACCAGGGAGTGTAGCACACCCACTTATAAGGCTTTGCCCTATTGCAGTGTCTGGCTGGCTGTTGGTAATGATGGGGGTAGATGGGGACATCACTGAGCTCCCAAGGCCTCTGTTCAAAGAGGAGGTTGGGGCTGGAGTGAGTGGCAGGTGAGTTCCTACCCATTAACACACAGCTTCTGCCCTGTTGATGCTGGTGGGAGAGGTGCCTTTGACTTCCAAGGCATGTGTTCTCCCACTGTGGATGATTTGTTTCATGGATTATTAAAAAAAAAAAAACCATTTTTTTAAAGAAAAAAATTGAGGGGGAAAAAAGTTAAAAAAAAAAAGCAGAATTTGGAAAATACATGTCCCATTATAAAGGTAGAGTCATCCCACTGCCTTGTTCCCTGCCTTTCTGCTCCCTGAGAGGGAGCTGGCTAGAACCTGGTTGCTGTTTTCAATAAAAATTAAAAAAAAGAAAGAAAGAAAGAAAGAAGACTGTGTGTGAACATATGTCTTTAACCACCACAACTGATAATTGTTTCCTTTTTTTTGGGGGTTGTCACAGAAAAACTTCATCCTTCTAAGGCCTTGGGATAGTATACTTATTTGGAAAAACAACCTGAGGGTTTCCCTTCAGTGCCATCCCTTCCAAGGGAGCTAATACTGTTGGGAGAATCGACAAGATCATGGGATGTTCGAGCTGGAAGACACCTTTTGACCAGCTGGTCCAATCTTTTATTTTAGAGACGAGGTCTCAGTTCTCTATCCCCATTCCCCTTCACCGTGTTCCTCAGGTGAGTTTTCTCCCACTGGGAACAGAATGCTCTTCTGTGGATTTAGGTTCCAGTTTGGAAGCTAGGTGGTCTAGGGCCTCAGGAGAGATGTCATAATGTTAGCTGACAATCCTATGACACTTCAAAGTTTGCAGTGGGCCTCCCTCACACAACACACTTGTGAGTTAGGCAATGTAAAGGTTATTCCTCTTTTGTTGTTCAGTTGTGTCCAACTCATTGTGACCCCATTTGAAGTTTTCTTGGCCAAGATATTGGAGTGGTTTCCCGTTTCTTTCTTCAACTCATTTTACAGATGAAGACACTGAGGCAAACAGGGTTAAGTGATTTGCCCAGGGTCACACAGCTAATGTCTGAGGCTGGATTTGAACTCAAGTCTTCCTGACTCCAGGCCTGGTGCTCTATCCACTGTACCACCTAGCTGCCCCATTCCTCTTACAGATGTGGAAATATGCCTGGTTAAGGGACTTTCCCAAGGTCACACAGCTGATTAAGTGTCAGAGGGGAGATTTGGACCCAGGATTCCTGACCGTTTTAGTGGTTCATAGATATAGAATTGGAAAAAGACTTTGATTAGAGCCCGTCCTACCGTCCCTCCTTCCATTTTACATAAGATAAACAGCTTAAACAGAGGTTAAATGATTTGCTCTGGGTCACATAGCTAGGATATGTTACAAGGAAGGTTTCAAACTTCTGAAACCGAAAACTAGAATTCTGTTTGCTTCATATAACGCTCAAATTATGGAATGATAATAGGTGGTAATTAAGGAATTGAACTCGGGTCTTCTACCTCCAATTACAGTGCACGATAATAAGGCTCTTTGGGTCAGCTAGGTGGTGCGGTGGGTAGAGCTCTGGTCTTGTAGTCAGGAGGACCTGAGTTCAAATCTGATCTCAGACACTTGACACTTACTAGCTGTGTGACCCTAGGCAAGTCACTTAACCCCAATTGCCTCACCAAAAAGCAAAAAAAAAAAAAAAAAAGACTTCCTACTGAACTTGCAAAATCATCATTTGTGATTTCTGACCCTGGGCTGGGTTGGGTGAGCATTCAATCTCAGGCACTTTATACCACTTCTGGCCTATCTTTGTGTTGCCTCCTCTCTCCTGTTTCCAACTCCACCCCTCCAGCCTCAGAAAGGATGTGCCAATCACTATCCTATGACTTCAGTCACTATCCCTGTGACTTCCCTGTTCAAAATATATGTGTTTTATTCCCCCCCCCCCACCCCGACCAACTGCCACCAATGGGAGGGGAAGGCCAATGTAGTTGGAGCAGAGCACTCTGAGGAAGAGACAGGAGGCAGCATGCTGTTCCCCTCAGACCCTGGTGGAGGCAGCCTGGGACCCTGAGCCAAAGAGCCATGTGAATAGCAATGTCCCCCAGACCACCATTCCTGCTGGCAACCTGGCTCCAAGAAGCCTTCATCCAGAGGAGGAACCTTTATGGAGCTGTGACTTGCCAAATGCTTCTGCACGTGCTTTGGGGGAAAAAAAAGTTCTTGATACCAGAGACGTTGGCACTCCAAATGAGCCAGCATAGGGAGCAAATATGGTGACGTTAAAGAAGACATACCCTGAAGATGGTGTATCATCTGGCTTGAAGCCGAAACATAACGTACTCTATTCTCGTATTAGCATGCAAGTTCTTTGAGAGCAGGGAGTGTGTTGCTTGGTTTTGTATCCCCCAGAGCTTCCATGCCTGGTTACATAGTTATGTGATTAATAAATGTTTCTTCATTCATCCACCCATCCATCCATGCATCCATCCAAACACATCCATTCATCTCCATCCAGCTACTCATCTATCCATCCATCCATCCAATCTCATCTATTCATCCATCCATCTACTCATCTATCCATCCATCCATCCATCTACTCATCTATCCATCCATCCATCTACTCATCTATCCATCCATCCATCCATCCATCTACTCATGTATCCATCCATCCAATCTACTTATCTATTCATCCATCCATCTACTCATCTATCCATCCATCCATCCAATCTACTCATCCTTCCATCCATCCATCCATCCACCTACTCATCCATCCATCTACTCATCCATTCATCCATCTGTCCATCCATCCATCTACTCATCCATCTGTCCATCCATCCACATATCCATTCATCTCCATCTACTCATCTATCCATCCATCCATCCACTCATCCATCTACTCATCCATCCATCCGTCTGTCCATCCATCGATCTACTCATCTATCCATCCATCCATCTACTTATCCATCCATCCATCTGTCCATCCAACCATCCACTCATCCATCCATCCATCCATCCAATCTACTTATCTATCCATCCATCCATTCATCTCCATCCATCTACTCATTTATCCATCCATCTGTCCATCCATCTATCCATCTACTCATCTTTCCATCTATCCATCTACTCATCCATTAATCTGTCCATCCAGCCATCCACTCATCCATCCATCCAATCTACTTATCTATCCATCCATCCATCCATCCATTCATCTCCATCCATGTACTCATTTATCCATCCATCTGTCCATCCATCCATCCATCTATCCATCTATCCATCTACTCATCTCTACATCCACCCACCTATCCATCCATCTGTCCATTCATCCATATACTCATCCATCTGTCTGTCCATCCATCCATCCATAAATCCATCCATCCATCCATCCATCCATCCATTTCCCTGACATGTCCTGGGAGTCCTGGACTCCTCATACTTGAAGGATACTAGCTCTTAATTCTACCCCCAGGCCAGGATAATAGAATCTCATCTATCAGGAGATGAGACCTTGTTCCACCCCAGGATAATAATGTGATCTGGCAGTCATAGAGCACCTCTAGGTTTGCAAAGGCCATTATATATATTATCTCATCTGATCCTCGTGGCAGCCCCATGAAGTAAGAACTACAGATGAATAAATCAAGTCTCCCAAGAAGTTAAATGACCTCATTGGTGCCCATGGTCACATGACTTTTGGGGAGGAGTCTGGTCTGGGGAAACTCTTGGTGTGGAGACTCCGTCCCTCAATGTAGATTGGCTGCCTGACACACTGAAAGTTTAGTCTTGCCCTTACACGGTTTGTGAGTCATCAAGAAGCAAGACTTGGACTCAGGTCTTTCTGACTTCAAACTAACCACTATTCCATGCCTCTGTTCTGGTCATTCAGTTAGGATCAAAACTGGAATTTGAACCCAGGGCTTAGCACAGCAACTGGCACATAGTAGGTACCTAATAAGTGTATTTTGACTGACTAATAAGATTTCTCTTGTGTACATTTGTTCACATGTCTCTCCATTACATTGTAAGCTCCTTGACTGTTTTTTTGCCTCTATGTATTTCCAGTGCTTAGCACAGTGCCTGGCACATAGTAGGTGCTTAATAAATGTTATTGATTGATTGACTACAGGTCCAACATTCTTTAGCAGCTTCACAACCCTTCCCCAAACTCTTGATCTCAGTCTGCTCTCCCTCCCTGAGAGAGCTACCCCTGAGACTTTTTCTCATCAGTCCAGGTGAGATCTTTGTGAGCAGCCCAAGTTCAGGTCATTCCTACCCCACACACTTGTTTGGAAAGGTCTGATCACTGTAAACTAGAGAGTGCAAAGCCTTTAACTATGCCTGTCATCTAGCTATAACCCCAAAGTTAATTCCATTTAACTCCAAAATTCTTGCCTTTCTTTTGTCTCTGGCCTCACAGTTTCTTCTCAGAAATATTTCTCAGGGCTTTGAATACCCTTAAAATGCACACATGCAATTTTCATAAGATCATTTCTATTGGTCATTCTGTTTCCAAATGCTTATTTCCTTAAGCTTCAGTTTCACCATCTGTAAAATGGATCTCTTGCTCTTCATCTCTGCCTCCTGGTTTCCCTGGCTTCTTTGAAGACTCAGTTCAGATCCCACTTTCTACAAGATGCCTTTCTTGGTCCACTTCCATACCCCAGTCAGGGCCTTTTCTCTGAGATTACATCCCTTTTGAATACCTTGTATATATCTTGTATGCTTAGTTATTTGCATGTTGTTCACTTGTTAGAGTGAAAGCTCCTTGAGGACAGGGACCATATTTTTGCTTTTCTGTGAATTTTTGGTGCTCAGTACAGAAGAAGGACTTAAAAAAATGCTTGTTTCTTGGCTAACTGACTTTCTCCATCTTTAAGCCCTAAAATAGAAATGTGAGGAAAAATGAGGGGGGTGGGACAGCTAAGTAGTGCAGTGGATAGATCACTAACCTTGGAGTCAGGAGGACCTGAATTCAAATGTGACATCAGACACTTAACACTTACTAGCTGTGTGACTCTGGGCAACTCACTTAACCCTGATTGCCTTGCCAAAAAAAAGAAAAAAAAGAGGGGGGAAAGGACAGGTTAGGTGAGATTGACTCCTAGGTAACCTATTAGAAAGGTCGCACACAGTGAGTTTGGTAAGGAGGGAGAACTGAGTCACTGAATGCAAAAGAGAGAAGAAATTTTTTTTTTAATTCTGGCCAAGACCCAGGTGCAAAGTGCCCAGGACATGTCAGCACTAGGGAGAGGAGCTGTCATCTATTTACAATGTTCCTCCCCTCCCTCAGTTTGTCCAATTACAGATATGGCAGAGTCCCCAGAATCCTGGTCCCTCCCAAGCTGTGGCCCTACGTGTGTGTATGCACATCCAAGTATGCACACCTATAGACGTGGTTTTATGCATGTTAGAGAAGCAGTCTGGGACCAGGAAGACCCAGGGATTCTCCAGGGATTCTCCAGGGATTGGAAGTTCATTTATGCTGGACACACATATACATATACATACATGCATACATACATATAGTAGGGGAAAGGGGAAATTTCAAGTCTTGCCTGAGACATGTTCTAGCTGTGTGACCATGGGTGGTCACTTCAGTTATCGGTGTCTGCAGTCTGGAAGTTACTGATTAGTGAGTGACTCTGGGAAAGTCACACTTAACCTCTCACTGCCCCAGGCAGCTCCTTGAGACTATAAGTTACAGACTAGCTGTGTGACCTTGGGAGAGTCATTAACCTCTCGGTACCCCAGGAGATAAGATGAAGTTGGAGATTTGCTGCATCTGCATTGGGTGGAGGGAGTTTTCATTCCTGGGAATCCCCTACTACCATGAACTCACAGTTGTAGCTGCCCCGCCTAACCCCCAAGAGTTTAGATACATATATATTATGTTTTTGCATGCGTAAATAGTAAGTGAAAGGGGTGTGTGTGTGTGTGTGTGTGTGTGTGTGTGTGTGTGTTGTGACTCTGGGGTGGCTGTCTTCTGCCAAGCTTAGGGGATGCATTGGGAAGATGTTTTTGCAGAATCAAAATTTCTAGGCTAAGTTCCCTTTCTTGCCCTTGGGAGGCAGCAGAGGCCAGCTTTTGTCCCTTGCCCCCTGGGCTGAAACCGCTGAGAAGTTTAAGTTGCCAGGGTTTGGGTTGGGCCGGGAAGTGACCAGTCTCCCTTTACAGATGAGGGAATTGAGGCCCAGAGAGGTTATGGGAAAAGATACTCTCTCTCCCTGTTTAGGGGTGAGGGAAGCTGGATTTGTGGGGCAAAACCTCAACTGGGCTATCAATATTAAGCAATGTTTGCCAGAGCACAGGGTCCTTCCTGAGTATCAGAGTTAACCCTGTTGTGGCCAAGATTCACTTAATCCTTTGTTGCACCTTCCCTAATGCACACATTGAAATTCACCTATCCTATAATCCAGTTCATTAAGACTAGACTCTCTGTGCTTCCCAGGTGACTGCTGGCTAGTCTGATAAAAACATTTGTATGAGTGAGCTCAAGTGAAAGGATGCCACCTGCCCCTGCACTCTCCAAGTCCCTTCCTATCATCCAAACACAATACCTACATCTCTGACCAGGACTTCTAGGCAGGATTTTGCACCAATGTGCTCTAGGAGTAGGCAGTGGTGTATTTTATGGGTCTCTTAATTAACGGCCCTATTGTTCCCTAATTTTCATTAAGTCGGGTTTGCTTATAGGGGGTGGTAGCAGAGGAGGTGGGGAGAGTTGAGGACTGGGAGCGAGGAGGAAGAGCAGAACCTGTGTGTCATATTTGGGTAAGGTGGGTGCTTCTCTCCTGAGGGAGTCTAGAAGGGGATGGGGACTACAGAAGCATTTTGGACAGATAGGTGGTGCAATTCTAGACTAGAGTGATGGTTCCAGAGTTCAAATCCAGCCTTATACTTATTAGCTGTGTGACCCTGGGCAAATTACTTAACTTGTCTGCCTCAGTTTCCTTATCTGAAAAAATAGGAATAATAATGGCATCTACCTCCCAGCGTTGTTGTGAATACCAAATGAGATAATATTTGTAAAGTGCTTTGTAAATCTTAAAGTGTTAAATAAATACTATTATTAATTAAATATTTAATAAGCACCTAATGTGTGCAAAGCAGTGTTCTATATACTGGGGGAGATGCAAAGTTCTTATAAAACAGTCCCTGTCCTCACAGTTTAGTCAGGAGATAAGATTCCTACTCAGATAACTGTAATACATAGTATTATAGCATACGGGACAGCTTGGTGGCACCACAGTGCACACAGCGCCAGGCCTGGAGCCAGGAAGACTGATCTTCCTGAGTTCAAATCCAGGCTTAGACACTTACTAGCTGTGTGACCCTGAGCAAGTCACTTCACCCTGTTTGCCTCAATTTCTTCATCTGTAAAATGAGCTAAAGAAAGAAATGGTAAACCATTCCAGTAGCTTTGCCAAGAAAACTCCAAACGGGGTCACAAAGAGTTGGCCACTACTGAAAATGACTGAACAACTGCAACAATTATAGCATAAGATAGGTAGCTTTGAACAGTAGACTCTCAGTGAACACTCAGGAATGAGGGGAGCCTGGGTTCAAATCTTGCCTCTGATGCTAACTGCTTATGTGCACTTAAACAAGTGATTAAAGCAGTTCCTTCATTTGTTGAATAAGGGGAATCTTATAGGCACATCAGAGAAAATGTAAGCTCCTTGAGGACAGAGACTGTTTTTGTCTTTGCAAGTGTTTAGTAGGTGCTTTGCACATAGTAGGTACTTACTGAATGCTTACTGAATTAGCAAGTACAACAAAGTGCTGTGTAAGATCCAGTGTTTCTTGGTGACATTTGAACTGTAAGAAATCAATAATCCCAGGATTACTTCCTTCAAGGCAAGTCGGAGAGGGAATGAGGGAAGGCCCGGGGGAGACATCCAGACAGAACAAAGGCATAGGGGTGGGAGAGTACACAGTACAGTTATTCCGACTTTCTCCATCACGGCTTTGATATACCATATTTCACTGCATAATCGTCACAGATATTACGCCAATTTTTTTTTTTGCAAAAACGTGGGGTGTGACCTTTATGTGAAGCTTTTTTTTAAAAATTATGCCAGTATTACTTAAAAATCATTTATTACTAAACTGAATTTGGTACAAGATTAGGATGCACAGAATACTTGTGAATATATGTTAAAATTGAACACTGACAATGTGTGTGCACTGAGAATTCTAGGCCCGCAGCTCAAAATGCATGAGAGATAAATTCGTATCCATATGCCATTGGTGGATACATTGCTGCTGTGTTTACCGTTCAACAGTTATTTGATGAAAGGCTACAAACAAATTTTTGGATAGGAAAAACAGAGCGCTACAATTATGTGGTGGCAACAATTATTCGGTGAAATACAATATGGTAGGTTGGCATAAGAAATTAAATGGGAATTTTGGGAGAGTTTTGTGGGGGCTGCAGATGACACTCAAAGCCCAGCAGATGACAGGGAAAAAGTTTAGAAACTCAGAAATGCATAAAATATATATATAGCATTGTATACTATCAACATATTTCATCTTTTAATGCCATAATAATTCAGATTTCTTCTCTGGTATGAAGGGAGGGCCAAACAATTTTATACGGATTTTCCAGATGGCAGGACGCCACACCTTTAACCCCCTGAGATGTGGAGGGGACAACTGAGAATAGTTTAATTTAGTTAGAATATAGTGTGTGGAGGGGAGTATCTTGAGAGATGGGGTAGACTTGGGGAGGGTACAGTTTTGAGTATGGGAAAAAGGCCGACAGAATAATTCCATCCTTTATCCTCGTTCTCCCCAAACTGAGAAGTTTGCCTTGGGTTCTTCAGCCTCTGCTTTCTCTGTCCCTCCCCCATTCTGTTGCCCTCTCCCCAGCTTTGCAGAGTTCTCTTTCTGCTGTCCAATCTAACCAAAGCTCCTATTGCAGTGTTTTAATAAATTCATTCTTACTAAAAGGCTGTATGTCTGATAATAGCTGTGTATGTTTCCTCAGAGATTTGCACCATTAAAGAGGAGACCAGTTAACTCAAAGGAATGACACTCTGGGCACAATTTGCATGGTTGGGAAAGATATATAGGCAGAGATGGCATGTAGGTAGTATCCCTAGGGTACCTCAAATCATTGCACACAGGCAGCCACCTATTCTGCCTATGGTTTAGTACTTGTCCTAGGAAGTACTCTCAGGAGAATCAAGACACTCAGATCCCTGGTCTGTCACAATTTGGCTATGTGACCTTTGACAAGGATTTTCCCTCTTAGGGCCTCAGTTTCCTCCTCTGTAAAATGGGGAGGAGAATGGGATTGGACTAGATCAGCAGCAGTTAAAACCTGGGGATTCATGAACTTTCAAAAAATATTTTGATAGGGGCAGCTAGGTGGCACAGTGGATAAAGCACCAGCCCTGGTTTCAGGAAGACCCGAGTTCAAATCCGGCCTCAGACACATGATACTAACTAGCTGTGTGACCCAGGACAAGTCACTTAACCCTAATTGCCTCCCCAAAATACACACACACACACACACACATATATATTTATATATATATTGATGAGTATATTTCAGTATGATTGGTTTTCTTTGCAACCTTGTGTATTTTATCTTATACATTTAAAAACATTCTGAGAAGGGACTCTATAGGCTTCCTCAAATTGCCCAGAGGGCCAATGACACACAGACAAAAGGTTAAGAACCTTTTGCCTAATCAGCCACGTGTGGCTACGAGTCTGCAGGTTCCCCACCCCTGAGCTAGATGATCTCTAAGGTCCCTTCTAATTCTGATAATTAATTCAAATCCTTCTTTTTGTTGTTGTTATTCATCCTTCTCAAAGAGGACTAGTGACATCATGAGGGTGATGTTTTGACTTGGATTTAAGTGAGGCAGAGTTGTGCAATATCGTTAGCCTCACTAACTGACTTCTCCAGAGTCATTTGGAATCCAATGGCAAGATAAAGTCATGTGATAAGTCACTTACCCTCACTCAGCCTCAGTTTCCTCATCTGTAAAATGGAGATAATAACAATACCAACTTCCCAGGTTGTTGTTGTATCAAGTGAAATATCATATGTATATGAAATACACATATGTAAATGAATATGTATGAGCTAGACATATGTCAATGAGAGCATGTGTGTGAGATATACATATGTAAATGAAATAGACATATATAAATGAGATATCATATGTGAGATATACATATGTAAATGGAATACATGTGTATGAGATAGACATGTAAATGAGATCATGTGTGTGAGATATACATATGTAAATGAAAGAGACGTATATAAATGAGATATCATAAATGCAATACATGTGTGTGAGATAGACACATACAAATGAGATGTATGTATTGAGATATACATATGTAAATGAGAGAACATATTGTAACTCTTAAGGTGCTATCTAAATGCTAGCTATTATTATGTTAGGAATCTAAGATTCCTCCCCAGCTCTGACATTCTGGGTCCTGTGTGCTAAGCACAGTGCCAGGCACATAGTAGGTGCTGAATAAATGCTTCCTGGCTTGTTGACTGCTAAGGTCTCTTCCAACTCTGACATCCCATGGCCCTTTGTTCTAAGTTCTCTTCTAGCTCTAGGGTTTATATTGGAAGGCTCCTTCTAGCCTTGACCTTCTGTGTTCTAAGTTCTAAGAGCCCTTCTAGCTCTGACGTGCTATCTGGGCTCAAGTTCCATGATTCTGATTCCCAACTGGATCTTTCGGACTTGGTCAGCTTCTCCTCTTCCTCCTCATTGCCTTGGCCCCCACAGATAGAAAGGTTAGTGTGGGCAGGAGCTGAGAGGGCAGGGAACCCTGTGGCCCTTTCTTGCTTTAGGAAGAGTTTTGGTTTGGAAGCAGGATGTGAGTGGGGGGGGTGGGGCGGAGAAGTGGAGCTGTCTCTGGTACTGTTTGTGCGAAGGACTGCCAGTCATTCCCAGCTTGCTGAGCTGGGGTCGCTGTAACACGGTGAGAACAAAATCATCAAGTTGGGTAATTAGAGAGACAGTTCCTAGTTGTCTGGTTGACTGAAGCTTGAGGAAATGAACTATAATAACCTCCAAGAGATTGCAGAGAATAGGAGGCAGGAATGCTTGGAGGAGCACTGCCCCCCCTTAGGTGGATGGGTTGAATAGGAAATTTTTGGAGGGTAGTGGAATGTTGACTAGGCTATGAGAAAGAGACAGGAAAGCCTTTGGGTCGAGAAACTGAGGTATGTTTCCATTAGATTAGGGTCTCCCCTCCCCACCTTTCCTCTGGCTCTCACACTCCCTAGCCCCTGAAAATAGCTCTCATGCCTCAGTGTTCTGTTCTAGCCATGGAAACCATGCCCAGAAAGGGACAGAGATAGATTGGAATGAAATCATTAGTGATCTCAGGACTGAGGATAGGGGTGTGGGCTGGGAAGAGCAAGGGAGAAAGTGGGAAGACTGAAGTGGGGAACAAGTTATTGGAATCTTTGCTGAAGCCTTTTCTTTAAGGCAGTGGCAAATTGTCTCATTATCATCTCTAAATCATCGAATTTCGACTGGAAGAGTCCTTAAATGTCATGGAATCCAACTCTCTCCTTTGATGCATGAGGAAACTGAGCCCAGAGAAGTAAAGTCACTGGTCTGAGGTCACACAGCTAATAAATTGCTGACCAGAGACTGGAGCCCATGTTTTCTGACTCAAAATCTAGTGCTCTTTCCTCTGAGCTACAACTCATGGAGTTGTTGTGATGAGAGTTTTTGTAAACCTTAAGGTGATAGAGAAATATGAATTACTGTTGTTTTTTAAAGCTTAATTAATCAATCAACAAGTATTTATTAAGTATTTATTGTGTTTAGGAACTGTATTAGACTCTGGGTACGCAAAAATAAGGGTAGCTAGGTGGCACAGTGGATAGAGTGCTGGGCCTGAAGTCAGGAAGATTCTTCTTCAAATCCAGCCTCAGACACATACTAGTTGTGTGACCCTGGGCAAGTCACTTCATCCTGTTTGCCTTAGTTTCCTCACTGTCAAATGAGCTGGAGAAGGAAATAGCAAATTGCTGTAGTATCTTTGTCAAGAAAACCCCAAATTAGGGGCAGCTAGGTGGCGCAGTGAATAGAGCACCAGCCCCAAAGTTAGGAGGACGTGAGTTCAAATCTGGCCTCAGACCAAACACTTGACACTTACTAGCTGTGTGACCCTGGGCAAGTCACTTAACCCCAATTGCCTTAAAAAAAAACAACAAATAAAAAAAACCCCAAATTGGGTCATCAAGAGTGGGACATGACTGAAACAACTGAACAAGGACAAAGACAAAAAAGGGTGCAGTCCTTGCCCTCAGGGAACTTACATTCTATCAGGAGAAACATGTACATATATAAGTAGGTAAAAGTGAAATATAAGTAGGTACAAAATAAATACAAGGTAATTTTGGGGACACATGGTAATTTGTAGTTAAAAGAGAAAGCATATTTGGTTTAAGCAAATTAAGCATAATGACAATATTTATCTTCAAGGCTACATTGCATAGTGAGTGGAAAGGACAGTTCTCCTTGAGTTAAAGGGAAAGGAGTTCAGGAAGGAAGGCTAAGGGGAGGCAGCCCCATTGACTTGGCTTGACCTGGATTTGGATCCTCATGCCCCACTCTCTGCCCTTAACATCCCTCGTTTATCTTAGGAATCCATGTGGTTTAATAACCAGGAGTGAATCCATGGGAACTCTGTTATGGGAAGGGGAACTGAGTCTTGCGTATTTTACTCTACCCTGGCAGACAGAGTTGGGTGGTAGGATTTGAGTCTGAGGATCTGAGTTCAAATACTGCCATTGATGCCAACTACTCTGTTCCTTGGATCCCCCAGCTCTTAGAATGAAAGCTTTTGATGGCAGGGATTGTCTTACTTGCTGGTTTTTGCATTCATAGAGTTTAGCACAGTGTCTGGTGCATGGTTAGCACTTAAATGCTTTCTCTGCCTCTGTCTCTCCTCTTCGCTTCTCTTTCTCCCTCTCTCTTCTCCTCCCTTTCTTTCTCTTTCTCTCTTCCTTCTCTTTTCCCCTCTTTCTCCCCTTTCTTCTACTTACTTTTCTCTCTCCCCTTCCCTCTTTCCCCCCTCTCACTTCCTCTCTCTCCTCTCTTCTCTCTTTCTACCTCTCTCTTCTCTCCTTCCCCCCTCTCCTCTTTCTTTCTACCTCTCTTCCCTACCTCTCTCCCTCTCTCCTTTTCTCTTTCTCATCCTCTCCCTTTCTTTCTCCTTTCTCTTTCTCCTCTCCTCTCTCTCTCTCTCTGTCTTTCTCTTTCTTACCTTCCTTCCTTCCCTTTTATCCCCTCCCTTCCCTTCTCCTCCCCACTCAGATGTTTATGTGACCTTGAACAAGCATTTGTATGGCCTGTGTGAACTTGGCCAAGTGATTTCACCTTTTTGGCCCAAGTTTCCTTCTCTGTAAGATGCGGGGTTGGGCCTGATGACCTCTGAGGTCCCTTCTACCTCTGGGTTCCTGTACTCATGTACATGATTCCATCCAGATACTGCAGTCTAGGCCCTACAGTTCTTTCCCAGATAGAGGTGGAGAAATCCTAGAACCACAGCATAGCTGAGTTGGAATGGATTTTAGCTGTTTAACTCTTCATTTCACAGCTGAATGAATGGAATGGAAGGTCAGAGAGGGTCAGTGACTTCCCTGAGGTCACAGAGTAGATGAATGACAGTGCTAGGTTTGCTATATCGAGAATCTCTTTCTTTTCTCCTAATCCAGTGCTTTCCTACTTCCCTATTCTACTTATAGCCTGGTGTCCTTGGATTTTCCAAGGCTGAGAATGAAAGGGATGGGGGCTGGGGATTTCTGGAAGTGGATTTGGGGGAGAGAGGGTGTGTTTTTATCAAAGTGATATAAGAAAATTTGAGGAAGAAGACATCGATTTCAGGGGAGTGTAGATAAGGGAGGAAATCAAGGAAGGTTCCATGGAGGAGGTGGCTCTCCTCACCCCTCAGCTTCTTCTGAAGAGAGACTCACAGGAAGATCTAATCTCCCTCCTAGGTTTTGAGCCAGAGGGACACTGGGGAGATGGTAGGGGGCCTCAGGAAGGGCTTACATCAGAGGAGCTGGAAATGATCAATGTCTCAGGATGGCTGAAATCTGTCAAAGCCCATCCTGACGAAGCTGGGTGAGGACTCTCTGTTTCAATTACAGCCTTAATAGCCACATCAAGTCACATTAAAAATGCAGCAGCTCCTGTCGGAGGCGGGAGGCAGAGAGAGACAAGGGATCCTGCCCAAGTGGAAAACTCATTCGTTAAAAGTTGCTTGATGAGGCCAGAGATTTGTCTAGTCTTTTTTTAAACCTAGTAGCTGAGGAAAAAAAGGTGGTAACAGCTACTCCCGAAGCAATTCTCAAATTCTAGAAGTCATGGAATGTTGAGTACTCAGTTACTGGGTGCTCGCCATAAACCTAGCACTGCTTCAATGCCCTAAGAGGGAACGGAAGAAGTTTTGGTTCATTCCAATTCAATTCAAATATCATTTAAAAGTGCCCACTATTTACAGAGTCTGGATCTATGAAACATAGGCTTTGCCCTCATGGAGTTTATAGTCTAGTAGTGGTATAAGACAATAGACATATAAGGGTTTGGTTTGGTTTTAGTCTGGAACTGTAGGGAACCTCTGGTACAGAAACTCCCTCCACCAATGCAAATAGCAACTCTTCTGTTTAACTACTCTTAGAAAATCATGGGGGGGGGGGCAGGAGAGTAGCTAGGTCATGCAATGGATTGAGCACTAGCCCTGGAGTCAGGAGGACCTGAGTTCAAATTTGAACTCAGACATTTACTAGCTGAGTGACCCTGGACAAGTCATCAACCCCGATTGCCTCCAAAAAAGAGTCACCTGGGGTACTTAGAGGTTAAGTGACTTGCCCAGGATCACATAGCCAGTAGGTGACAGAGTAAGGACTTGAACCCAGGTTCACCTGTCTCCAGTTCCAGCACCCTATCTGCCACACTGCCACTCCTGACACATGGTAATACATGATAAGCCAATTAAAGAAGTGCAGGGTATCATAGGGGATCTAGAGGGAAAAAGACAGGGAAAGCTTCCCGAAGGAGGTGGCATTTGATTTGGACTTTAAGGGATGGGTAGAAATTCAACAGGTAAAAGAAGGTGGGAGGCAGAAAGGAGGATAGCATGACCAGTATAGTCAGCAGTGTTGTGAGGTTCAAATGAGATAATGGAAGAAAAGTACTTTGCAAACCTTAAAGTGCTATATAAATGCCAGTTCTTATTGTCTTTATTATTAGCTTCCAGGCACTAGGCCCCCAGTCTGGAAATGACTGTCTTCTGACTCTTTTATTGCACTCATGCTGGGCTCAAGCCATGTTTACAGAGCAATATGAGGGTGTTCTATTAAATGTTTAACAACCTGACTCTCTGGGGAAAAAGATGTATGTACAAACACTTTTAAGTTTGATCTGCATTAGCAACACTTCCTTAAAACTAGACACTCAAAACAATAATCAAGTCCTGATTTGTAGTGATTGCTGATTTCTGAGGTATAAATGCTCATAGTGAAAACTTAACAATTGGCTTGCTGGGTAAAGCTGGTTTGGGCACAGCCCTGAGTGTAGAGTACTGGAAGGAGCACTGGGCCTGAAGGTCTAGGTTCAAATCTTGGTTCTTTTCCTTTTTGTGATCTTAGTGTATTTGTATAACCTTTCTTGGCCTTGGTATCTTAATTTGTAAGTTAAAAGGGTTGGGCTCACTAGGTAATCTTTAAGGGTCCTAAAGGCATGAAGGTGGGATAGCACAGAACAAATTTCTAGGAGGACAGAGAATTTGACTGAAATATAGAGGAATAGTAGGAGGAAAGGTAGATTGTAGAGTAGGCCTGCACTACTTACGCCCCAGGGGCCGCTTCTGGCCAGCCACAGGATTTCCAGCTGTTTGTCATGTGACCCGAGGCAACCAACCTTCTCTAGTCTGTCTCTAGCCTAACCTCTCTTTGGGACAAAGAAGTTTACAAGTTGTGCAGGTCTGTTGTAGAGAACTGTTCATTCAACCACGGCCCTGTGCTCAGCCATGTGGGGTATACAGCAATGAATGACATGATCACTATCCTTAAAAAGCAGGGGATAAGCCTCACTCACTAGCTACATGACCTTGGGCAAGTCATACAACTTCTCTGGGCCTCAGCTTTTTTGTGTACAAAAATGAAAGGGTTAGATTATATGACCTTTAAGGTCCCTTCCAGCTCAAGAATTAGGTAGGATCCTGTGAAATGGGGACTATAAATATTGTAAGAGATACAGGGGCTTCAGGAAAAAAGGATTTCTGATTGGGGAGATAGAAGGAGGTTTCATTAAAGTGGTGGCATTGAAGCTAGGCCTTGAAGGGTGG
This sequence comes from Vombatus ursinus, assembly GCF_900497805.2. Classification (NCBI taxonomy): domain Eukaryota; kingdom Metazoa; phylum Chordata; class Mammalia; order Diprotodontia; family Vombatidae; genus Vombatus; species Vombatus ursinus. Next base: position 44,392,939 of record NW_020954585.1, read on the forward strand.
GAAGTATATTGACAGTGTTATCCTTAGGGAGCTTATAAACAGGTCCCTATGCTGTAGACAATTTTGATGCTGCCCAGAGATAGAGCTGAGTCAGGCCTTGTTTTTGACCAGAAAGCCCAGATTCCCCCATCAAACTCCAAAGATTTCTTACTTTCTCTCTTCCTGGTTAAGAACCATTGCTACCCATAAATCCTATGCTTGTAAGGACAGGTGGGATCACTGTTTTCCAGATTGGTGCCAGCACTGAGCTTCTAGAGACCCGTTAGTAAGTCTGGTCTCTCTTCCCAGTGTTTATTATAATATAGGTTTCAAAAAATGTATCACATGCTTGTGAGATGTATATAACATTGCATTTAACAATTATCCGGTTGAAGAGAGCCCCCAAGGGGAATTCTGCTCACTCCAGTGACTGCTCAGTAGAGTGGAGTCAGGCATTAGCAGTTTCCTTCTAGGGCTGGTGCTGAGCCTAGGGAGAGGTGGCAATAGTCAGGTGGTTTCGTTGGGGGTAAGGATTCAGGGTGGGGAGATAGCTCAGGGGATCTGCTGGTATCCTGAAAAGAATTAAAAGAAGATTTCTAGTGTGTTGGATAGATCCTCTATGGACAATTTATAGCAAGTCATGGGAGAAAATTACCAGAGTTGGAACTGGAATTGCAGTAAATTCAATTTAGGGAGGTAGTTGGGGAATGGAGGTGGAGAATGTGGATTGAAGAGAGTGGAGGGCCTATCTCCTAGAGATCATCCCTTACCCTGTGAGGCTTGGGAAAATGGGCTCCAGGAGAGGAGTCCAATGGTGCTGTAGAAGTGGTTACAAGTTGTAGTGGTGCTGGACAGCAGAGGGCCTTGAATGGAGGTGTGGCCATGATGGTTGGTGTGGGGAGGAAGTATAATGCCCCCTTCCCTGAATATCAGTACCCTGAGTCAAAGTCCTGTTCACCCTAAATAAGTTATAGCTGTAAGAACCACACAGGAAGAGAAAGTGTGGATGAATTGTAATTTGTGCAGATGGAGGGAGTCATACTGAATATAATACTAATAATCATAGTTAGCATTTATATAGCACTTTAAGATTTGCAAAGTGCTATGGGTGCTATTATTATCCCCATTTTACAGATGAGGAAACTGAGGCTGGGTGAAGTTATATGACTTGTCTGGGGTCACACAGGTAATAAGTGTTTGAGGTAGGATTTGAACTCCTGCTTTCCTGACTCCATGTCCAACATTCACAGAAACACCTAAATGTCTCATCTCTAAGGAGATTTAGGATGCATTGGAAGCTTAGGGTGGGGAGAGACCAGGCTTACTAACAGGTCTCTAGAAGCTCAGTGCTGGCACCAATCTGGAAAACAGTGATCCTACCTGTCCTTACAAGCATAGTATTATGGGTAGCAATGGTTCTTAACCAGGAAGAGAGAAAGAAAGAAATCTTTGGGGTTTGATGGGGGAATCTGGGCTTTCTGGTCAAAAACAAGGCCTGACTCAGCTCTATCTCTGGGCAGCATCAAATAGTTAGTTGGGACTAGGGCTAGCTGAGGTATAAATGTAAATATATGTTTTTAAATATAATTTTATTAGTAACTTTTGTTTTTACATCACCTTCATTTACGGATATCGCTCCTTCTCCTCCTCCTCCTGTCTTCAGCAAGCTATCTCTTCTAATAAGAAGAAAAAAGAGAGAGGAAAAAAAAAGGAAACCCGCCATACTAATCAACCCAGCAACCAAGCCTGATGATATATTTAATGTTTCATATTCATGGTCTCCTACCTCAGGTGGAAGAGAGAAAGATCTATTTTCTTCTCACTCCTTTGGGGCCAAGCTTAACTACCTACATTTCTAATTGCTTATATTTTAATGCCAGAAACTTCTGCTGTCCTAATCCTAACCTGCCTCCTTCTCCTGGGTCTAACTAGATTCCTGGGATGGAAACCCCAGGGCTGTGAAGGTGATTTGCTCTATTTTGGAGCATGCAAAAAGAGGTAGGGATCAGCAGTTGATCAACTAGGGATGGGGAACCACAAGTGGCCTTCTAGGTTCTTGGGTGAGGCCTTTTGACTGAGTCCAAGTTTTACAGAACAAATCTTTTTTTTTTTTTCTTCTTTTTAGGCAACTGGGGTTAAGTGACTTGACCAGGGTCACACAGCTAATAGGTGTCAAGTGTTTGGTCTGAGGCCGGATTTGAACTCAGGTCCTCCTGACTTCAGGGCCGGTGCTCTATCCACTGTGCCACCTAACTGCCCCCAACAAATCTTTTTATTAAAGGGATTTGTTCGGTGAAGTTTGGATTTAGTCAAAGGGCAACACTTGAGGACCTACAGGGCTACAGCTTCCCCACCCCTGGTCAAGACCCTGAAAACTCTCTTTGATGGTTTTGGCCCCATGGAGATGGGCCTGGAGGGTGGTGGAGGGAATAGTTGTTGATTCCTGGGGATTTTTGTGGCTGTTTCATAATGTCACGGGATTTAGAGCTGAAAGGGACTTTATAGAGATCAGCTAGTCCAAGCTCCCCATTTTATAGATGAGGAAACCGAGGCTCAGATAGATGAAATGACCAAAATCACATTAATAGTAGTATTAGTATTAATACTAGTAGTATACTACTAATAGTATACCAGTAATATGTGTTATATTAATAGCATAATAATTAGCAACATACTACTAATTAGCAGCATATTATTACTCAGTAATATAATCAGTCATAAAATACCAATTAGTAGTATAATTAGTAGTATAATGCCAATTAGTAATATGATTGGTAGCACAATGCTAATTGGTAATATAATTGGTAGTATAATGCTAATAGTAGTAGTATTAATATAGACAGGTGGCACAGTGGCTAGAAGGAAGGAAACAAGCTTTTATTAAGTGCCTACTATGTACCAGGAACCATGCTGGTGCAACAACTATGGGAGGTAGGTGCTATTATTATCCCCATTTTATAGTTGGGGAAACTGAGGCAGACAGAGGTTAAGTGACTTTTCCAGGGTCAAATAGCCAGATATGAACTCAGGTCTTCCTGACTCCAAGCTTAGCACTCTATTCACTATGCCACTTAGCTGCACAATAGTAATAATAGCAATAATAATCCAAATTCCTCCAGTGAATGAAAAAAAGCATTTATTTGTTATGTATTATATGTTGAGCGCTGTATATTGAAGATATAAAGAGAGAATCAAGGCAGTCCTCATTCTCAAAAACAACATTCTAGTGGGGGAGACAACACATGTATGAGGGTTCAGCTGCAAAGTGGATGGAAGGGCCTGGGGGTCCTAAGGGGTGAATGACAAGGCCTTGGGAGTGTGGACAGTATATTGGCAGGGTACATGGTAAGGCTCCGTGTACCTTAGGGTAGAGGGTAAAGGCAGATGATAATATTCTTTCTATTATATCACATATTAGGAATGAGACTTTCCCTTTCCTTCTGGGAGTTCTTTGCCGCTTTCTAAGGCAGCAATGTGTTCAGGAGCAGCTGTATTCTCATAGCTGGACTGAACCACTGAGTGCTCCTCCATGGCCAATTGAGGGCCAACCTCACCTCCCAAGTTCCCATTTCTTAAGGAGAGAGTGGACTGAGAGACAGGCTGCTCAGTAAATGGCTGAAGATTTATGTCTTTTATCTTCAGTCAATAAGGAGGCGTCAGCCGTGCAGCAATTTGATTGACTGACTCCAATTTCCGTCGGTGCAATGGAAAATAATGAGGCTTAGAAATGCATCATAGGAGTGTTGGCAGGAAGATTTTTACTGAATGGAGGGAATGCTGTCCCTTATTTCTTTTTCTTTGAGGTTCTACCTCCTATAAATATTCTGATGTCTTGAGATATGCATTCCAGCCTGAAGTCCAGATTAGTGATTCTCTGAGGAGGGGTTAGGGGCAGGGTCACCCAGGACCTACCAGGGTCTGTTTAAGAAGACATTTTTTTGTGTCTTGCTGGTGAAAAGACAGGATACAAATCATGCTTTCACTCAATCATGGAATCCTAGAATATAAGAGCTGAGAGAGACCTTAGACTATAGGAAATTGGAAGTGGAAAGTAGACTGGGTTGGTGGGTCCTCACATGTTCCTCTCTGCCTGTTGACTCTAGCCCCCTTCCCTCCTCCACCTTGGGGGTTTATGTGGTATAATAATCAGGAATGAGAGATGTGCTCTCGGCAATTTATAGACACCATGTATTTAGAGAAGGATGAGATCTCTTAGGCCATCTAATCTAATACCTTTGTTTTACAGAAAAGGAAACTGAGGCTCAGAGAAATTAAATATCTTACTCAAGTTCACATAGGTAGTAATACCAGCAGAGTCAATGAACTCTGCCCTGCTCCGTGCTTAGAACATGGAAGTTTGGGCCTGGAAATAATCTGAAACCATACAATGTTAGAGCTGGAAGGAACCTTAGAACACAGAACCTTAGAACACAATGTTAGAGCAGAAAACAATCTTAGAACATAGAAGGCTAGAGCTAGAAGGGAATTTGCAACTTTGAAAGTTGGAACTGGGAAGGACTTTAATGTCCAACTACTTGTTTTAACCTTATTTGACGGAGGAGGAAACAGATTCAAAGTAACTTGACCGATATGTAGGTATAACACATATATGTATGTGTACATATATGTACATATGTATGTGTACATGTACACATGTGCAAATCTACATAATTTATATACATATGTGTGTATCTCTCTCTCTATATATGTATATCTTTGGAACAAATGGCTCATTCAAGATTCTCTTTTATTTCACTCCTTTTAATAATAAAGGTAATGTACATGTAATTGGAAAAAATAAAATACTATTTACAAAAATAGTAGTAAGGGTAATAACTAGCATTTATATAGCCCGAGGAGGTCAATGCTATTATCATCCCCATTTTATAAATGAGGAAACTGAGGCAGACAGTGGTTAAGTGACTTGCCCAGGGTCGCACCACTAGTAAGTATCTGAGGCTGGATTTGAACTCAGGTCTTCCTGATTTCAGGCCCAATGCTCTGTCCACTGTGCCACTTAGCTGTGCTCGAGGGAGCGGATGGAAATCCTATTCTAGGCCTTGTTTCCTGAATGTCACTATTCGCCTTCTACCTCCCCCCAATACTCCCCTTCATTTCTACAGCTCCAAATAGTCTATTCTGGTGGTAAATTGCTTTTTGAGTGGGAAAGTTAAGCTGTTCAACACCACTCACATCTCTAAGCAGTTTCCCTAGCCTGGGGTCATCAGGGCCTCTCTGGGTGATTGGAAATGTGATTGCAAGAGGCAGAGCGGGTGCTGCACGAATTAAGCCAGAGACAGCCCCTGAATAGGTATTTCTGCTGGTAAGGCCTGGATCTTGTCTCCTTGCCTTAGTCCGTGCTACTTGGCCAGGGCCCTGGGGAGGGCTGACTTGGGTAGAGGCACGGGCAGGAAACATGGCGGATGGTGTGAACCTGCTCCTCCTCTCATGGCCTGCTTAAAACAGGAAAGTGTGAGCCCCAGAAGAATTTAGAGACATAACTTAGCATAGTGTGATGAATGTGCCCTGTTTTTGTAGTCAGAAAGACCTGAGTTGGAATCAGTGTGACCCTGGGAAAATGACTTAACTTTGATCAGTCTCAATTTCCTCACTGGAATAATGAAGGAGTTGGATTCCAAAACCTCTCTGGTCCCTTTTAGCTTTAAGTCTATGTCCCTATGATTCTGAGATCCTCTGTCCAGGTTCTAGGAGCAATCAGGCTCCAGGATCCCAGAGAAAGGTGATGACCCCAGCTTCTCTGCTCAGCAGAAATGGATGGGACTGCTTGATCTGCATTGAGTTATGGAAGAGGGAAGGGCCTACCTGAATACAAGCATTTAGTGGAGTTTTTCACAGCTGAAACTTTTCGTTTGCGTGAGTTTTATGTCTTGAAATGTCTTGTTTTGACACTTTCACCTTAGAGTGAGTTTTATCCCAAGAGGAAGGAAACTGAGGCCCAGGGAGGGTAAGTACCCAAGTCACACAGGTAATAAACATTGAATAATCAGTCGATAAACATTTATTAAGCGCTACTACATGCTAGGCACTGTGCTAAGCCCTGAGGATATAAGAAGAGGCAAAAGACAGCTCCTGCCCTCAAGGAGCTTACAAATGCAAACAAATATATACAAAGTAAGCTATATACAGGATATATAGGAAATAATTAATAGAAGGAAGGAACTGGATTAAGAGGGGTTGGAGAAGGCTTCCTATAGAAAGTGGGATTTTAACCAGGACTTAGAGAAAGTCAGAGAGGTCGGTAGTCTGAGCAGAGGAGGGAGAACATTCTAGGCATGGGGGAAAACCAGAGAGAAAGCCCAGAGCTGAGAGATGGCGTGTCTTGTTCATGAACAGCCAGGAGGCCGGTGACACTGGATCAAAGAGTAGGTGCTGGGGAGTGAGGTGTAAGAAGACCATAAGAAGGGATGAGGGAGCTAGGTTATGAAGGGCTTTGAATGCCAAACAACATTTTGTACTTGCTCCTGGAGGCAATAGGGAGCCACTGGAGTTTATTGAGTAGGGGTGGTGGTGATATGGTCAGATCTGCAATTTAGGAAAAACATTTTAGTGGCTGAATGGAGGATGGGTTGGAGTGGGAGAGAGTTGAGGCAGGCTATTGCAGTAATCAAGGCTTGAAGTGCATTGGCAGTCACACTTAAACCCAGGTCCTCTGACATACACAAACTGTGTGACTTTGGATAGGGCCTCAGTTTCCCCCTCTATACAACCAGCTTTTTGAACTAGAACACCTCTAAGATCCCTACTTCCATCCAATCTAGTGCTCCCAAGCGCTCTCCCCTTCTGATCCTTTACTTCTACCTTTCCTCACTTTTGCTTGACATAGCGGATAGGGCACTGAACTTGTAATCAGGAAGATGGGTTCAAATTCTGCCTCTGACACTTACTAACTGTGTAGCCCTGGACAATTTACTTATTCTCTCTGTGTCTCAGTTTCCTCATCTGTAAACTGAGGGGATTGGTCTCAGTCACCTCTAAGATCCCTTCTTACTCATAAAATCTATGATCTACTGATCTCTGAGCCTGCTCTCTAACCTTGCCCTTGTGCTTCCAGGGCGATGAAAGGACGAGCAGTCATCACTGGGAACAGGGGAGGTGTAGGGAGAGGTGAGGAGTCCATGAAAACACAGCTTGGGATCTCTCAGGCCCACAAGATGATGCTTCCATGCTCAGTCCTATTCTGTACCCATAGCCTCATGAAAGGGAACAGGATGTAAAGTTTTTTTGTTTTTTTGTTTTTTTGCTAGGCAATGGGGTTAAGTGACTTGCCCAGGGTCACATAGCTAGTAAGTGTCAAGTGTCCAGGCTGGATTTGAACTCCTGACTCCAGGGACGGTACTGTATCTACTGCATCACCTAGCTGCCCCAGGATGTAAAGCTTTTTGCCAAACCCCTCTGCTAAACATGCCAGAAGGGCACTGAAAGAGAGACCAGGTTCCCAGGCCCTCTTCTGAATTTGGGGTTTGGAGATTGGAAGGTTAGGGTTACTCCCCATTGCAAAGGCTATTTGGTGATGACTTGATTTCAACCATGCCTTTGTTTGGGTTGCTATGTGAGGGTGAGTGTGGAGCTCTTGGTAGGGATTCCTCACCCGCTCCTACAATCAAAGAAAGAACCCATAACTCCCATTGACCAGGTACCCTATGAGGGATTGTTGTTGTGAGTTGGTTGTTTCATTCATATCTGACTCTTCCTGACCCCATTTGGGGTTTTCTTGGCAAAGATGCTGGAGTGGTTTGCCATTTCCTTCTCCAGCTCACTTTACAGATTAGGAAACTGAGGCCAACAGGGTTAAGTGACTCTCCCGGGGTCACACAGCTAGCAAGTGTCTGAGGCTGGATTTGAACTCAGGAAGATGAATCTACACCACTGTGCCATCTAGCTGCCCTATAAGGGATTAGATTCATCAATTACTAGAGCTGGGAGGGACCTCAGAAATCAGGAGTTGTGCAGAGGGAGAAACTGAGGCCCTAACCAAAGTCACGCAGACAGTGGTAAAGCTTGGCCTGGAACCCAGACCTGACGCCTTGTCTAATGCACTTATTGATACGTTCTAAGATTGCCACTAATTGCTGTGAGGATTCAGAGAGGCATACTGGAAAAAACACCATCTCTAGTCAAAGAACTTGGGTTCAAATCTTGCCTTCGGTGTTTATTTCTTGTGCGACTTTGGACAATTCTCTAGGCCACCGGTAACATGAAGGGGTTGGATCCAAGGAGCCCAGCAGCTGGGATTAGGTGTGTCTTTAGGCCTCAGTTTCCTCACCTGTAAAAAAGAAGAGGGTGGGCTAAATGGCTCTGAGATCTATGATGCTGAGATTCAGGATTCATGTAAAGGCGTGGGGTAGACTCACCCTCAACCCCTTGCCTAGGCTAGGTTGCCGATGGCACCCTCACACTGTGCTCCCCTTCCTTTACTGTCTTTCACCCTGACCCCTTGCTTGATCAGAGTGACTCCAAACAGAGCTCCAGGATTCCGGTTGTCTTTAATCAGACTTTCACCTGGTAGATAGATAGATAGATAGACATATATATATATATATATGTATGTATATAGACATAGCGAGAGAGACAGATATGAAGATATAGATTAAGAGATGTAGAAAGATATGGATATACACAGAGGTGTAGATATAGCTAGATATGTAGATAGATCTCTCTTAGTCTCTATATATCTATAAACATCTATATGTATAGATCTCTTTCTCTCTGTCTCTTTCTCTATCTCACTATGTATATATGTGTGTGTATATATGTATGTATATATTCAGGGGGAATTTTTCTCTATTTCCCTTCTGGGCCTGGACAAAGTGAACGCTGTGAGATTGACTCTCATTCCTGGCCTCAGCTAGGGACAGGCTGTCCCAGCACCAACAGAAGGAAGGTTTTTCCCTTGAGGGCGGGCCTCTCTTTCCCCTCTGTCGGGTGAGGAAGCTCTCAGTGGCCTGGACCCGCAAAGGGTGGTTGGGGGTGCACTCAATCCCCTCGCTTCCTTAAAGGTTTTAGAGTGTTGAAAAGTCGTAAGATCACAGCCTTTAGAAGACGCTGTTAGATAATAGCCAGCATTTATGTAGTACTTTAAGGTTCTCAAGTCGTCAGCTAGGTGGCTCAGTGGATAGAGCCCTGGGCCTGGAGTCAGGAAGAGCTGAGTTCAAGTACAGCCTCAGATGCTCCCTAGCTGTGTGACCCTGGGCAAGTCACCTAGCTTCTGTTTGCTAATCCACTGGGGAAGGATGTGGCAAGCCACTCCTGTATCTCCGCCAAGAAAACCTCGAAGACGGTATTGGCGTGCTTCGGTCAACGGGGTCACAAAGAGTTGGATGTGGGTGAACGTTTGCAAACGTGGCAAAGGTTTGCAAAGCTCTTCACAAATATTACTCATTTGACCCTCACAACAAGGTTACATAGTGGGTGCTGCTATTATCTTTATTTTACAGATAAAGAAACTGAAATCGAGAGAAGTTAAGAGATTTGCCCGGGTCTCAGAGCTAGTAAGGGCATAAGGTAAGATTCAGACTCAGGTCTTCCTGACTCCAGGCCCAGCGCTGCATCCATTGTGCCTCTGACCCTAGAGGTTAGAAGACAATGGAATCATAGGTTTGATGCTGAAAGGGACCCCAGAGGCCATCTAGACCAAATCCCTCATTTTACAGATGAGGAACCGGGGTGGTTACTCTGCTAATGAGCGTCAGAGGCAGAATTTGAACTCAGGTCTTCCTAAATCCAAGCCTAGTATTTTATTCAGTACACAATATAGTCCAACCCAGGGTGAGGCTCCTGCAGCCTTGAAGCCACACACAGTCCTCTAGGTCCATCAAGTGCGGCCCTTTGACTGAATCCAAACTTCACAGAACAATCGAGTTTGGATTCAGTCAAAGGGCTGCGCTTGAGGACCTAGAAGGCCGCATGCGGCTTTGAGGCCGCAGGTTCCTCACCCCTGGTCCAACCTGTCGTCTTTTCTGGGAGGAAAGTGAAGCCCAGAGAGGTAAAGAAAGTTGTCTAAGGTCCCACAGCTGTATTAGCAGAGTCAGGATTCACACTGGGGTCCTCTGAATGGGAGAGAACATGATCCGGCAGAAAGAAAACTGGATTTGAAGTCAGAGGACCCGAGTTCAATTCTTGCTTCTGGCACTTGCCAACTGGGTACCCTTGGACACGGTTATTTCATTTTTCAGGGCCTCAGTGTCTTCATCTATAAAACGAACTGGGTGACCTCTGAGGTCCCTTCTAGTTCTAAATCTATGACCCTACAATCTTTTTCCGTGACACAATGCCATTTTGGGGCTAGCCACCTGTCTGTCCTATTCCTGGTTCTTTGGGTACTGTTTGTCCTGTGGGAGCTTGACCCATGGCCCCCTTATGGAAACACAAACATTTGGAAGGAGAGAAAGCGGGGGAAGGGCCTGGGACACCAACTCTTCAGTCTCTAGGGGCTAAAGGCTGGTGCAGGGCTGACAGCTTTCCAGGCTCCGTGCTCTGATGAGAGGAGATCTCAAGACCTGGGGACCCAGAGTTCTGTGATTCTACAGAGATATCCCCCGTTCCTCCCTTCCCACAGCCACAAAGCCCAGAGACGCATGTTCTCCACAGCCTTTTGCCAAAAACAGGAACCTAGGATCCGGGTCACTCTTGAGGATTGCCTCCTGCTTGGAAATTCTAAGGCCAGAGGTCCGGGGCCGGGCTGACTGTCCTTTTCTGCCTCAGCCTACTACAAATTCATTACCGATGTAAATAAGGCTGAGCTTAGATCCGAAGGGTTGAGCCCTGGGGTTAAGTGGAAGAAAGTGACAGAGGTCTTTGTTGCCTGGGTTTTTGATTCCTGTACTTGTAAATAATAATTTTTATTTCATTTTCTGATTCTCCCTTCTCTCTCCACCCCCCAGCCCCCCACCACACACAATGTGGATGTCACTATGTCCCTTTCCCAGTGAAATGTTCCTCCATTTCCCCCTTTGGACCTTGTGAATTCATGGGTAGACTTCTAGTTTTTCTAGACTGGATTCAGGACAAGGCCTATTCTGGAACAAAGGCAAATGTGAGGTTCTGGGATATGGGCTTTCTAGATTCCCTCTAGGGCAGTTAGGTGGCGCAGTGGATAGAGTGCAGGGCTTGGAATCAGGAGGACTCTTCCTCCTGAGTTCAAATCCGGCCTCAGACACTTCCTAGATGTGTGACCCTGGGCAAGTCACTTAACCCTGTTTGCTTCAGTTCCTCAGCTGTAAAATGAGCTGGAGAAGGAAATGGCAAACCACTCCAGCATCTTTGCCAAGAAAACCCCAAATGGGGTCAGGAAGAGTCAGACACAACTGAATAGCAACAGACTCCTTCTGGAAGTTAATTCTAGAATGTCTTGCTGAAATGGTAGCGCAGGAAGGAACTTTAGCTGCCATGTAGCCCACCCCCTCATTTAAAAAACAATTATTTAAAATTAAAATCCAGGGGCAGCACGGGTCCTGGAGTCAGGAGGACTTGAGTTCAAATCTGGCCTCAGACATTTGACACTAGCTGTGTGACCCTGGGCAAGTCACTTCACCCCATTGCCTAGCCAAAAAAACCCCCCAAAAACAAAACTCAACTAAAATTAAAATCCATTTTCTTCCCCCCCAAGAAAAACCAATCCTTTGCAAAACAAAAACAACTAAAAACAAAACAAAGCATATATAGTCAAATAAAACAAATTCCTGTATTGGTCAAGTCAAATATGGTTCATTCTGTACCCTTAATCTGTCACCTTTCTGTCAGGAGGTGACTTCAGCATCCATTTTTGGGAATCATTCCAATCTCCCTATTTTACAGATGAGAAGTTAAGTGACTTGTCCAAGGCTACACAGCTAGGGCTCAAAGGGGCCCCTACTCCAAATCTAGCACTCCTTACACCCTGGTTACAACAGACGTTAGGTGATCCAAAAGAAACAGCAGCAGAAGGAGCCTGGGTGCAGGCACAAGGCCTGTTCTGGGCGATGAGAACGTCAAGGGCTCACCCAAGGACACAGGAGGAGGGGCCCGGCCCTGCTGTGAGTAAGGATCAGCAGGACCTGAGCCTCCCTGCTAGTTGGCTCCCCGGGTTGGCACTCAAAGATGAAGACTTTTAATTGTGGTTTTATCTCCTTTCAAATGGGCTATGCAGCAGCCCTAAGGGCTTCATCAAGAAGAGAACATCATTTTATTAGCCTGTGAGCTGCGCACATAATACTTCACCTAGGCAAAGGCCCAGTGCTTTTCAAAGCCGACTTAACCCTTCCTTTCTCCCTAACCACTCCGGATGGGCTTTGTGAGGATGCTGGTAAGCCTTCCCATCCTTTGGAATACAGCAGCAGCCGTGGCTGCCTAACTAGTCCCTCTGCCTAGAGTTACTCCGCCACCAAGCCATCTGATGCTGTTAACATTTGTTGCTGTTTAGTCGTGTCCAACTCTCTGTGACCCCATCTGGGGTTTTCTTGGCGAAGATACTGGAGTGGTTTACCGTTTCCCTCTCCAGCTCATTTGACAGATGAGGAAACTGAGGCAAACAGGGTGAAGTGACTTGCCTAGGGTCTGAGGCCAGATTTGAACTCAGAAAGATGAGTCTTCCTGACTCCAGGTCTGGTACACTGCGCCACTTAGCTGTCTGGCTGTCAAGATTAATCTTCCTCCAAATATTCTTTTTCTTCATGTCCCTACCCTGCTCAAGAACCCACAATGGCTCCCTGTTGCCTTTTGAATCAAGATGAAATTTTTCTTCTCAGTTTTCAGGGTCTTCATGACCTGGCTCCACCCTTCATAGCCAGCCCTCAGCTCTTCTCAGACCCTGGTTCCTTATAGTTCCTGACAAGTGTCTATTCTGCTCTCCTTTCCTGGAATGCCTTCCTTTATGCCAAGCTCAGCTTCTACTTTCTCCATCAAGCATTACCCTGACCACTTCAATCCAAAATGCTCTCTTCCTTGCACATTTGCATATATAATCAGCATTAGTCAGCAGTCTCTCTAACCAGACTGTAATTAAGTCCTTTGGGGAAGGGAGGGTGTCTATACTTCCCGGTAGCCTCCCATCCCCCTCCCCATCCTGTAGTTAGTTAAGGTGTGGCTGCATAGTTAAAGGTCAATAATATCATTGATTGTTTGATTGGAGCCTTGTCTAAGCTCTGTCAAGATTTATCCTCCTTGGTCCTAAAATGGAGTTGGATATGCTTTTTTCTTTCCTGGTTGGAGAGAAGATTCAGACCTTTGCTTGTCCTTTCAAGATAGGCAATTGAAACAACAATTTTAAAAACAACAGTAGTGTGGTTTAGTGGAAAAAACCCTGGCCCTGTATTCAGGAGTCCTTGGTATAGTTGAAAAAATACTGATTCTAGTGTCTGATGGGGCAGCTGGTGGCACAGTAGACAGAGTGAGGGACCTAGAGTCAGGAAGACTCATCTCTCTGAGTTCAGATCTGGCCTCAGATACTTCATAGCTGTATGACCCTGGGCAAGTGACTTAACCTTTTTTGCCTCAGTTTCCTTATCTGTCAAATGAGCTGGAAAAGGAAATGGCAAATCACTCCAGTATCTTTACCAAGAAAACCCCAAATGGGGTCACAGAGAGTCAGACAGGACTGAAAAGGACTGAACAGCAACAGCAAAATGATGCCTTTGCTGCTAACTCGCCATGTGACCTTGGTGGAGTTGGACTCTGGGATTAACTCTAAGGTTCTATTCAGCTCTAAATTGATGATCCTAAGCCCCAGCTCTGTCACTGAGTGATTAAGGGAAATTTCACTTCTCTGAAAGCACAGTATAAAGAAATGCTGGATTTGGAATCAGAAGACCCAGGTTCAACTCTAACCTTTATTATTTACTATGTGACCTTAGATAAGTCACTTAACCACCTCCATGTTCCTACTCTGAGGGGAAGAGACTAGATACCCCCAAGGTCTTTCCAACTCCAAATCTATGAAATTGTGAAATATTAGTTCTATCACCTGCAGCCCGGGGCAGGGCAAATTGGAGGGAGAGTGACATGGTGATATAACCAGCCTCAAAACCCGGAAAGTCTGGGTTCAAGTCCCACATACTGGTCCTGGGCAAGTTACCTGACCCCTTTATGCTCTGCACAATTCTCTAAGATTATATAAGATGCTGAGAAGGTGCTGACCTGCATTAGTAGAGCGGGTTTCCTGACCTGGACTATACTAATGAAATTATAAATCCAGTCCCTATCTCTGGGGGTGTGTGTGTGTGTGTGTGTGTGTGTGTGTGTGTGTGTGTGTGTGTATGTGTGTGTGTGTCCCAATTCAGTGTGTGTGGGGTGGTGGTGGAAGGGAAGGGGGTAGCGGCATGGATTAAATAAAACAGCCTTCCTTCCATCTATTTTAGTAAGTAAACCTGAGCGCCTCCAGGATAGTGCTATGGAAATAGAGCCATTAGTAATATGCCAAGACTGGGCAGCGATCTGCCAGTTCCCGGCTTTGTCTGAAGGCCAGAGCTCCCCAGAATCGCATTAGGTCTGTGTGATCAGAGACAGAGGCGAAGTGAGGGCAGAAGTCAGGAGGGGGAAATTTAAGACAAACTGTCCGTGAAACTGCAGCCATGTGCCAGTGAGTGTATGCTTCCCGGGCTCCTGGGCTGGTAGCCATCCGCAGCAGGGATGGGAGGGAGGGCCCTGGGTCACAGGGAGCCTTGGGGGGTCTGGAGGCTGGCGCCCAGGCAGAGAAGGCCGGCGTGTGAGTGCTGCATGTGTGTGTGTGCGCGCGCGGCTGGGTTCCTCTGCACAGCTCCTGCCTCCCTGGCATCCCAGCCCATGCATAGAGATGTAATTCAGTTACGGGGCCTATAATTAACTTAAATCATTCTTTGTGCAAGTGGGCCCTCCTGCCTCTAAAAATAAAGCAAGGCAAGAAAGTGAGCAAGCAAATTGGAAACAGAACAGAATGGGTGGGGGGAGAAAAAGCTGGAGCCATCAAGTGGCTCGTTTGCAAAGAGCTGGGGGGAGGCGGGGTTGAAGAGGAGGGGCGGTGTCCTACGGGGAGGGTGAAATCTGGGAGCCGGCGGGAGAGGCGGAGCTAGAGGGCAAGGAAAAGACAAGCCGGAGAAGGGGCCGAGGGAGGCTCATAGTACACAGAATGTCAGAGCCATCATTTAGTCTCACCCTCTCATGTTATAGAGAGGGAAACTGAGGCACGGAGAGACGTGACTTGCTCCAGGGCACACGTGGATTTAGCAACTGAGACAGGTTAAGAACCCAGCAGACCTAAGGAGAGTCGGGAAAAGAGCACCTAGCGATTGGGGTGAGAGGCAGAGTCCGAGAGTCCGGAAATATCCCAAATCAAAAAGCTTCACTGGATACTGGCATTAGGTTGGAGGCCATTGAATCCAACTTCCTCATTTTACAGATAAAGAAACTTGAGAAGTTAAGTGACTTGCCTAGGATCACGCAGCTAGTAAGAGTCTGAGGTAGGATTTGAATCCAGGTCTTCTTGACTCCAATCCCAGTTCCCTTTATTTTTTTTACAGATGGGGAAACTGAGGCCCAGAGAGGTTAAGTGATTTGCTCCAGATCACGCAGGTAGAAAATGGCAAAGTCAGGATTCGAATCCAGGTTCTGTCCCACCAAATTCAGTGTTCTTTCCATTCAGTTCATTTTTCAGACACCTCTGACTTTTCACTGACCCCATTTGGGGTTTTCTTGGCAAAGATACTGGAGTAGTTTGCCATTTCCTTCTCCAGCTTATTTTACAGATGAGGAAACTGAGGCAGACAGAGGTTAAGTGACTTGTCCAGGGTCACACAGCTAGCAAGTATCAAAAGCAGTTTTAGAACTCAGGTGTCCTGGACTCCAGTCCCAGCACTGTTTACACCTAAGCTGTTTAACTCCAGAAATCCAGGACTCCTGACTCCAAATACTGCTGCTTCTATGATATGTCATCTAGAATACAATATATTTGTTGGTGTTCAGTTGTTTTTCAATCATGTCTGATTCTTTGTGACCCCATTTGGGGTTCTCTTGGCAAAGATACTGGAGTGGTTTGTGCTATTTCCCTTCTCCAGCTCATTTTACAGATGAGGAAACTGAGGCAAAGAGGGTGAAGTGACTTGTCCAGGATCACACAGGTAAGAAGTGTGAGGTCATATTTGAACTCAGGGAGATGAGTCTTCCTGACACATTGCCTAGCACTCTGTGCACTATGGCACCACCTAGCTGCCCTAATGAATCCCTACTGTTCTTTCCACTGCACTGTTAAACACTTGCTATTTGTAGGTGCCTCTGCTGGCTTCATTCACACGGAGTCGCTCTCCTCATCTCTTACAAAACTAGAAATTGTTAAGTTTATTACTTGACTAATTTATTCTTCAACAGGAACATAGATTTGCACTGGAAGGGACTGTAGATGTCATCTACTCCAAGCCCTTCTTTTTTACAGATTAAGGAAGTGAATCCTTGAGAAGCATTCCAAACTGCTCCCACACAGGTTTTTTTTCTCCAAATCTCCTGCTCTTTCTTTGTTGTTTTTCAGCTGTTCAGTCGTGTCTAACTCTTCCTGACCCCATATGGAGTTTTCTTGGCAAGGAGACTGGAGTGGCTTGCCATTTTCTTCTCCAGTGAATTAAGGCAAAGAGAGGTTAAGTGACTTGCCCAGGGTCACACAACTAGTAAATGTCTAAGGCCAGATTACTCAGGTCTTCCTAACTTATCTTCCTGAGTTCACATCTGGCCTCAGACACTTACTAGCTGTGTGACCCTGGGCAAGTCGTTTAACCTGTTTGCCTCAGTTTCCTCATCTGTAAAAATGAAGGAAATGGCAAACTACTCCAGTATCTTTGCCAAGAAAACCCCAAATGGGGTCATAGTCAGACACAACTGAAACAACTGACTACAACAACTTTCTGACCCCCAGGCCCAGCACTCTATCCACTGAGCCATCTAGCTGCCTTCTAGGCAAACAGAGGTTAAGTGACTTGACCAGGGTCACACAGCTAGTAAGTGAATGAGGCCGTATTTGAACTTGGGTCTTCCTGACTCTAGTACCAGTGCTCTATCCGCTGA
Organism: Vombatus ursinus; assembly: GCF_900497805.2. Taxonomy (NCBI): domain Eukaryota; kingdom Metazoa; phylum Chordata; class Mammalia; order Diprotodontia; family Vombatidae; genus Vombatus; species Vombatus ursinus. The sequence continues at coordinate 44,409,937 of NW_020954585.1, forward strand.
GGCACCTGGCTGCCCCCTGCTCTTTCTATTGCCCTACGATATTTAAAAAAGATGTGATTTCCTCTGCTTAGGTTCTCCTTTCACTGAAGAAATATTGAGATTTCCTTTGTCCCTTAGCAGACAATTAGGTGAGTTTCTGTAACCCCCAAATTCATTCCTTGGAAGCCAGCATTCTAGCAACCAGCCTCTTCCAATTTAGCTAGATGGGTTCTTAGATAATAGAAGGAGCCCTGTTGCCCCTCCTGTGCTCTAAGACTTTCCTTCTCTGATAGGGCCTACCAGATGTTGGGTCCAAAGGCATATTCTTTAAGAACCCAAGTGTGCTCCAAAGCATTGGATAAAGTCTTTGTTGGAGGAGAAAGGGGGAAAGAGAGAGAAAGAGAGAGAGAGGAGGGAGGGAGAAAGAGAGAGAGAGAGAGAGAGAGAGAGAGAGAGAGAGAGAGGAGAGAGAGAAAGAAAAAGAGGGAAGGAGAGAGAGAGTTCTGCTCAACTTTGCTCTGCATCAGTTCATACAAGTTTTCCCATGTCTTTCTGAATTCCTCATATTCATCTTTTCTTGTGGCACAATAATAATCCATTTCATGGAATATACAATGGAATAACATTCCATTACAATCATATATCATAATTTGTTGAGTTATTTCCCTCTCCTTGCCTTCATTTATGAGAGAGAGAGAGAAAGAGAGAGAGAGAGAGAGAGAGGGAGAGAGAAATAGTTGTTTGGAGCCAATATTCTCCCCATTGTAAACTCTGCATCTAGGGATTGAGAACAAAATGATGAAGGAAGATACAATATTCCGTGCACATATAACCTAGTAGAAATACTTCATAGGATTTAAAGCATGAAGGAACCTAAAAGATTAGCTAATCTAATGCTGTCATTTTACAAATAAAATAAATAAGGCTCAAGGTCACACAGGTAGTAAAGCAAAGCTGAGATTTAAAACAAAGTCGTCTTGTTCTAGAGTCAGGTTGTTTGTTTTTTTTTCTTTCCCTCTGCTACAGCAACTTGGCTCTTTGTGATCCCATTTGGAATTTTCTCGACAAAGATACTGATTTGCCGTTTCCTGCTCCAGCTCATTTCACAGATGAGGAAACTGATGCAAACAGAGTGAGGTGGCTTGCCTAGGGTCACACAGCTAGTAAGGGTCCGAGGCCAGATTTGAACTCAGGAAGATGACTGCAGGCCTGGTATTCTATCCACTGCCCCACCTAGTTGCCCCATGCACCATGATGTCAATTTTGTTTAATTGAAATGTTTTGTTAACTCAGGGACAATCAGAAAACCTTCCCTCCCCAACACCCCAATTTTTAATCCTTTGATGTTGAAAATGTTTTAGGATATCTCAGCCTTCTTTCCTATCTTAGTAAGCATAGCACATGGACGTTTCAGGGCTTGCAGAGTTTCAGACTCATATTTTGAACATGGATGAGCACAGTCTAGGACAAATAAAGGAGTAGGGACACTCAGCTTTACAGCAGCCAATATGAAAGAGACTGGTGGGTTTAGTGGATCAAAAACACAACATGAATAAAGAGGGCGAAGTGGTAGCTAAAAAAAGCTTATGGGATCTTGGACCGTAGCTTAGATTATTGTCTAATTAGACTAAAGCTGCAAAGAGCCAGAATGAGAGTGATAACAGTCTCTCCGTACTCTGCCTTATTCGGATAATATCTGTAGTTTTGTGTTTGGTTCTGGGTGCCATACTTTAAAAGCAACATTGGATCATGTCCAATAAGGCAGTGTGACTTAGTGGATAGAGAACTTATCTTGAAATCAGGAAGACCTTTGGAGTCAATTCCCATCTCTGCCTCATCTTGGCTGATATGGCGAATCTCTTCATCTCTAGGTATCCCCAGATAACTCTCTAAGATGATTAAGGGAGTGACAGTGGTTTAACCTAGCTGGTGTGCCTTCTGACTCTCCTTCAGGGTGCCTTGCTGTTTCAGCTAGGTTGGCTTGCCTGTCCCATTGGTGGCAGTCAGTGGTAGGTGGGTGGGGATGGCAAGACCCTTTTCCACAGAGCTTGCTCCCCTGGATCAGGGGTCAGACTGAAAAGCTTGTATCAGTTATATGTAGTTAGGATGCTTGTACCAAGATATCTGGCCTCTAAGATGCCCTTTGACTGAGTTTCTAAAGCAATGGGAAAAGGTACAGGTCCTTGGGTTGCCTGTATGCTGTTTCTGGGACCCAACCTGGAAGTTGTTTTTTTCGACCTAATTGGTAGGTTGGTTTTCTTATCATTTACCTATTTTTCCTAAAAAGTAAGTATAGAAAAAATTGTGTTACTTGAGGTCCACAGTAGAAGTTATGCTTTTAATGGGGCTATGCAGAAGTTGGTGGATAGGGGAAATAACTTTTGTCTATAAGTAAGGAGGGCTGGTATAATAGGCCCTTTATACATTTTTAAAGCTGTCTTCCTATAGAATGAGGAAATTTTGCTGTTGCTAATGGTTGGGAGGTATTATGGCATAGTGGAAAGAGCACTGACCCAGTGCCTTTGACACTTACTAGCTGTGTGACCATGGGCAAATCATCTCTTCGCCTCAGTTTCCTCATCTGTAAAATGGGGTTAGTAATCAAACCTACCCTGAAATGTTGCTGTGTGGCTCAAATGAAATGATAAAGTACTTGGCAAAACTTAAAACACTATATAAATATTAGCTATTGTTATTACTGAGTACAAGTCAGTTGGGATTTTGAGACTACCTCTCCATGTGACTTTGGGCAGGCAAGTCACATCTGTTCTCTGGGCTTCAGTTTCTTCATCTGTCAAATGAGGATGGTAATCCCTTCTTTACTTCCCTTACAGGGCTGGTGTGAGGATAAAATGAGATAATATAAGCAGAACAGCTTCGAAAAGTATAAAGTGTCATGCTAACATGAGAGATTATTGTTTATAGGATCAAAGATTTAGAGCTGAAGAGGACCTTAGAGGTCATTTAGACCAATCCCTCGTTTTATAGAGGAAGGAGAAGAAAGCCCAGAGAAGTTAAGCAATTTGCCCAACGTCACACAGGGTGTTTAAGTGATAGAGGTGGAATTGGGACCTAGTTTCTCTGACTTGAGATTCAGCATGCTTTCTCAGCTGTATTACCCTTCCTCCAACAGGCTTATATTTCAGTTTCTGATTGTGGTAGCTTCGAGACTGTCCCCTTATGGCAGTATCTAATTCTAAATTTCCGCACAACCCATAAAGGTAGAAAATACTGACTGTCCCTAGCCACCACACTTGCTGTCTGTGTGACCCTGGGGAAATCACTTGACATCTTAAGGTCCTGGGCAACTCTCTAAACTAAGTTCTAGCTACCAGACAGAAAGTGGAGGGTGTGTGTGTGTGTGTGTGTGTGTGTGTGTGTGTGTGTGTGAGTGTGTGAGATCAACAGGTGCTGAGCCAGTAAGAAGGCAAGGGACTTCCAGTACCTGAAGGAAATGAGTCTGGAAACTAAGCTGCAGAGAGGGGAGAGGTTACACAGGACAGACACTGAACTGGGCCTCCATATTACCTAGCTGGACCACCTAACCTCAGGGGTCTATGAAAGGGAAAATGTCTACATCATGGGAAGAGGAGGGGTGGGGGCTTCAGAAGAAATAAGATAATAGAGAGATAGAAAGAAAAGGTACTTAGGATAACAATCATTCACGGTGGAATTTGGAGGGGGATTGCACTGGAAAAGTGAAGGGTGGTGATGAAAAAGCAAAGACTGTCTCTAATGGAAGACATTCATAACATCTAAAGACCTTCAGCCTCCCCCAAACACTACTCCAGAGTCCCATGACTTGCATAGATTATAAATGAAGGTCCCTGTGTGGGACTGGAGAGACCAGGGCTGGCTGTAATTTAGCTTGTTAAAATACAGGGTGAAGGGACAGCTTGGTGGTGCAGTGGATAGAGCTCTGGCCTTAGAGTCAGGAGGACCTGAGTTCAAATTTGACTTCAGACACTTGACATTTACTAGCTGTGTGACCCTGGGCAAGTCACTTAACCCTGATTACCTCACCAAAAAAAAAAAAGCAAAAAAAAAAATACAGGGTGAGGTTAAAGAGCCCTTTTGTTTCCATGGGTCTCTAGTATACCATTGGTTAAGGAATTTGGAAGGTCTGTAGGCAAACCAGGACTGTCTTGTGGTATAGGTTGTTCTGTGACTGAGTGTCAAAGTGTGGTTTAAAATTGGGGTCACAGGCTGGGGACTGAGCCAGTCAGGGGTGTGTGTGTGTGTGTGTGTGTGTGTGTGTGTATGTGAGTGTGTGTATGTGATGTGAGGGCCAACTTTGATCAGCCTCCCATTTTGGAAATCCCCATTGTCCCTCCCCAGAAAGAAGTTCTGAGAGAAACCAACATCTCCTGGGGAGGAATTTTAAAGTCCTGGGATTAAAAAATGAAATCCTCTCTTCTCCGGGTGAGGCCTTCAGATGTTATCACCATCAAGAGCTGGGCCCATAGAGGTGTTGAGAAATCTGCAGGTTGTATGCTTTTGCTCTGGCAGAGATGGATAGGAGGCAGAAGGCTTTGAATGGCTCAGAAACATCTTCCCTGCGGGACTGTCTGATGCAATGTCAGTGTTTCCTCTTTAACAGTCACTAAATAGGAAATAGGTTCAGGCCAACACATTCAGATGGGTGAAGACCATGGGGGTCGGCAGACATCGTGTGTGATGAAAATGCAGTCGTGTTTTCCTCAAAGCAGTGAAACACAATGTGGCACAGTGGATAGAAACCCACCCTTGGGGATCAGGAAGACCTGGGTTCAGGTCTTGCCTCTGGCACAGGCTGGTTATGTGACCCTGGGCAAGTTACTTCACATCTGAGGCCCCCCACCCCCAATCAATTCTCTAAGTTGCAGAGCAGGTAGAGGGAGTTTCCTCTCTGAAAGTTCCCTATATGAAAATACAGGTTCAGTTCCAAAAGTTTAAAAAAAATTCTGGCAAGTACCCTGGCCAATGGCTGGCCATAGGCTCCCTGGGTTTCAATATTTGAAAAACTGAAAAAAAAAACCCCAAAAAACAATGAAAAAATGAAAAAAAGAAAAGCCAAAAAATTTTTGCTCATCAGGATCAGAGGTTGAGAAATGCCTGTCAGTCTGGGAATGTTCTAGAATTGGCAGACCTGGGTTTGAATTCCAGTTTTGTAACTTGTTCCCTGAGTGGTTTTGGGTACCTGAGAGGTCTTTGAGCATCTGTTCCTTCATCTGTAAAAAGGAGCTGGATTTGATGACTTCTAAGGTTTCTTCAACTTCTGTGTCTATGATTCTATGAACTTCTCCCTTTCAGGCTCAAGGAGACTGTGTTTTTAGGGGTCTCTGGCAGAAGGAAATGTGAAGAACATTTGCAGACCCAGAAGTTTCAGCTCCACCGTCCCCATGTGTCCTTCCTTGTCCTTCTCTTCCCCGGGTTAAGGTTAAGAACACCTGGGCTTATTGATTTCTGCTTGGCTCATTTTAATTTTCAAGGAGTGCATTTCTTGGGTAAGATTTACCACCTTCTGATTTAAGCCATTAATTCTCCTTATCTGTTTTCTCATATGTAAATGAACCTAGTTGGTGTTACTTGGAGGTCCACAGACCCTTAAGGGATTCATGGATGATTTTCCTGGGGTCTGTAAACTTGGATGGAAAATGCCAACTGGACTGAACTGGCCTCTGACCTGTGGATGGCCAGAGTTGAACAGAGTAGGCTAGAGATAAGAGAGTCAGGAATCAAACAGAAGTTTAATTTCAAAATGAGGGAAATGGCTTGCAAGCAAGGAGGCAGATTAGACACATATGCCGGGGTCCTGCCCCTAGTAGGGGAGACCTGAGGCAGTGGTACTGCACCTTGATTTATACACTTGTGGCTAGACAAAGAGTCAAACGGTGTAGTGTAGCAACAATCGTGAGGTACCACAGCAACAGAGAGGCAAGGTTGTCCAGTGACAAAAAGTCTGTTCACAGCAGGTCTTTATATCTGGGCCTGTTGATGCTTGCCTAAGCTCAGGGACCATCAATCAGTTCCAGAAGGTGAGCACAAAGAATTATTGTTATGCTGCTCTCTGGGTACAGCTTGCTTGCTGGGCCTTAGCTCTGGAAAACAGGGTGTCTCCTGATATCTGGACAAAAAAAGTTTCAACCCTATTTTCACTAATCTCTTACCAAAAATTGAGCATTTCTTTCAATTATTTAAAAACATCATTCTGAGAAGGGGCCCATAGGCTTCATCAAGCTTTCAAAGGGTCCATGATAAACAAAGGGTTAAGAATGCCTAGGCTAGATGATGTCTAAGGTTCCTTCCACATTGTAATCCCATAACATCTTGAAACTACCTTAGTCTGGCACTGAAGTCTCTCCTCAGCCTACCCCCAGCATATTATTCTAATCTTGTCTCCAATTATTCCCCTCCTTCAGTTAGGCTGATCTATTTGCTATCCCACTATCCTGTCCCCAAAGGCTCCCTGAACATCCCTGCTTCAGCCCTTTTGTTTACATCATTCTCCCTTCCTAGGATACCCTTATCTTTCCTAGTATTTTCTTTTCTTTTCTTTTTTTAAAGACAATCAGAGTTAAGTGACTTGCCTAGGGTCACACAGCTAGGAAGTGTCTGAGGCCGGATTTGAACTCAGGTTCTCCTGACTATAGGGCTGGTGCTCTATCCACTGCACCACCTAGTTGTCCTTACCCTTACCTTTCCTTTCCATTTATCTGAATCCTTCCTGTCCTTCAAGGCTCATCTCAAGTCCTACTTCCTCTAAGAAGTATCCAGAAGCATCTTCTGATCCATATAAAGATAGACATTCCTCCCCTCCCCATTCTTGTAATCCTTAACGTTTATCCTGGGCTCACTAGGCACTGAGTACACATGGCCTGGTGGCATCTTTTGAGTTGTTGACTCATGTCATTTAACTTTCCACATATCTATACATCTTATTCCCCCCATAGTAAATTAGTTGTTGCCCATATACAATGTTCCACTTTGTATCTCCTACCTTCTTGCCTTCATACAAGTAGTCCCCTGTGTCTAAAATGTACTCCTTACTAACTTTTGCCCCTTGAAAGCAATTATATTCCAAGACTGCCTCTCCTTCATTTTTGGGGCTGCCAAGTCTTGTGTGATACTGACTGTGGTAGTTTTACATTTGAACTCTTTATCTCTGTCTGCTTGCAGTATTTTTTCTTTGACCTGGAAGCTCCAGATTTTGGCTATTGCATTCCTGGGGGTTTTCATATTTTGATTTCTTTTATTAGGTTACCAGTAGACACTTTCTATTTTCACTTCTGGTTCTAATAAAGCTGGATAGCTTTTATGAGTTCTTAAAATATGATACCCAGACTTTTTTTTTAGTCATAGATTTCAGATAGTCTATTGATTTTTAGACTATCTCGCCTTAACATGTTTGCAAAGTCAATTGATTTTGATAGCATATGTCTGAGATTATCTTCTGTTTTTTTCCCCCAATCTTTTGATTTGTTTTAATATTTTAAATATTTAGTATTTCATTTATTATATATTATATAAATATAATATTTAATGTTTTAAAATTTCTTGTGGTCTCATGAAGTTATTAATTTCTGCTTGGCTCATTTTAATTTTCAGAGAGTCCATTTCTTGAGTAAGGTTTACCACCTTCTATTTTAAGCCATTAATTCTCCTTATCATACTTTAATAATAATAATAATAATAGCTAACATTTATACAGCTTTTGCTATGTACCAGGCACTGTGCTATGCACTTTACAATTATTATCTCATTTTCTCCTTTTTTCCATATTTCTCATTTAATCTAAAATTATATTTTGTATTTCTGGCTTCTTTTCTTCCAGGTACTCTTACAGACCTGTAGCTAAGCCATTCATTTCTCTGAGGCTCTACCTGGATTTGCAGTAGAGATGCTCTCTTTTATAAGATTTATCTTTTAGGCTTCTTTCAATATCATATCATTTTGCTTGGCATTTCCTTCTATTTACTCATATATTCAGTTTCGGTTTCTGGACTTTGTGTTTGGGTCAAACTCAGCCCTCCCCCATATTTTTTGGATGGGAGGGAGCAGACCCTGTTTAGTCCTGGATACAGTGGATAAGACTAGGCCCTTATCAGGGCAGCTAGGTGGTACAGTGGATAGAGCACTGGCCCGGGATTCAGGAGGATCTGAGTTCAAATCTGTCCTCAGACACATAACACTTACTAGCTGTGTGACCCTGGGCAAGTCATTGAACACCATTGCCTAGCAAAAAAAAAAGAAAAAAAAAAAAAAAAGACTAGGCCCCATCCCTTGCAGGAATCCTTGGATTTTGGTTCAATTTATTGGCGGCTAAACTTTGATTTTGACTTTGCCTCTTCTTTCTCTCCTTCTGGCACAATCTTGAACCAAGATTTGGCTTTGTTCTTTATTTTGATTTTGACAGTCCCAAAAAAGATGCTGATTTTGCTGGTCACAAGACCCCCAGTACTTCCTAGGTAGTTCCCAGGTCCTGTTTAGGGTATGGCTCTTAGAATCAATCAATCAATCAATCAATCAATTAATTAATAAGAACTTATTAAGCCCTTACACATACAAAAACAAAAACTGACTTTAAAGTCTCTGACTTTAAGGCATTTATATTATGGAGGATGTAATATGTATGCATATAAGTGAAAAATATATGCCAGATAAAGACAATGTAATTTTTATTATGGGGGTGAGGGAGGCTCCAGCATTTTGGAGCAGGGAGTCAGGAAAGGCTTTGTATAGGAGGTAGTCCTTGAGTGGGGATTCCTTTCTGGTTTGGTAAAACTTTGATGTCCGCTGAGCTCCCTTATAACTCTCAAAGTTTGTCTTTCTGCTAACTAGCTTTATTGAGAATTTTTTTTCTTTTGCTTTTTTTTGTGGGAGGGAACAGTTGGGGTTAAACGACTTGCCCAGGGTCACACAGCTAGTAAGTGTCAAGTATCTGAGACCAGATTTGAACTCAGGTCCTCCTGACTCCCAGGCCAGTGCTTTATCCACTGCACCACCTAATCACTCCTGCTAACTAGCTTTAAAGGAAGGTAGGGTTTCTAAAGGGCAGAAGTGAGGAGGGAGTGTATTCTAGGCTGGGAATATAGCCTAGGAAACAGTTAGATGGAGTGCAGCATATAGAGCACTGGTGCCGGAGTGAGGAAGACATGAGTTCAAATCCAGCCTTAGACATTTTCTAGCTGTGTGACCCTGGGCAAGTAGCTTGGTTTGTCTGCCTCAGTTTTCTCTACTGTAAAGTGGAGACAATAACAGTGCCTACCTCCCAGGGTTGTTGTGAAGATCAAATGAGATAATACTTATAAAGTGTTTAGTATAGTGCCTGATGGGCACTATGATGGGGTGTGTGTAAGTGTGCTTAATAAATATTTGTTGCCTTCCCATGCAAAGACACAGAGACTGGAGAAATGAAATGTAATGTCTAAAGAACAACATGTAGATTAGTTTGGATAGACAGGAAAGTTTGTGAGTGGGATTCAAGTACAAAAAGCCTAGAAAGGAAGTTTGGGGCCAGACTGGATTTGAACTCAGGTCTTCCAGACTCCAGGTTCCATTCTCAATCCACTGTGAATTTTGTATCTATTTTATGTATATCCATACATGTTATCTGCCCTGGCTAGATTGTAAACTCCTCAAGGGCAGGGACAGTTTCTTGTTTATCCTTGTATCCCACTGTGCTTAGCCTGGTGCTTGGAACATTACTGTGTGTGTGCCCCTTGCATAGCACAAAACCTCGAATACAGTAGGTGTTTAAATAGGTTTGTTGAATTGAACTGAACTGAATTGAATTTAATGAAATTGAATCGAAAGCTCTAGGGGCAGGAAGGCCTGATATGAGTCTTTATGTCCTTAGCACCAGCACAGAACTGGTCTTCATTCAAAAGATGAGACAGAGTGGTGCAGTAGTCAGGGTATTGGATGATGAATCAGGAGCCTCTAGCTGTGTGACCTTGGACCAGTCACCTGACTTTTCTGAGCCTTAGTCTCCTCATTGACCAAATGGGAATAATAATACTCCTATCACCCACTTCACAGGATTTGTAATCAAAAGACTTTTTAAATGTTAAAGTGTTGCAGAAATATGAGTTGTGATCATAGATGTTTGTTGAAAGAATGATACGTCGCTCACATCTATGCAGAACTTTACAATGCACAAAGCTCTTCCCTAAACCCTGTGCGGTAGGTAGTATAAGTGTTATTATCATCTCCATCATATAGAAGAGAGGATCAAGCATTTATATATTGCTTCTACTATGTGCCAGGCTCTGTGCCAAGCACTTTTACAAATAACTCATTTAATCCTCACAATTACTCAGAGAGGTAGGTGGGGTGCTATTATCCCCATTTCACAGTTGAGGAAACTGGGGATAAATGACTTGACCAGGGTCACGCTGACAGTAAGTGTCTGAGGCTGGATTAGAACTCAGGTCATCCTGACTCCAGGCCTAGTGCTCTCTCCTCTGTATCACCAGCTGCCTCTGAGAGGGTCCTAGGCATTGATCTGGAAGGGACCTTAGAAGCAGACTCTCTAGTTCAACCCCATAATTTCACAGAAATTGAGGCCCAGGGAAGTGACTTGCCTAAGGTCACACAGATAGTGTTTAAAACAGGATTTGAATCCAGGTCCTCTGATGGAAGGCCAGTATTCTTTTTTCATTGTATCACAGAAGTGACTTGCCCAGGGTCACGTGGAAGGGTTGGAGCAAGACTCGAACCCAGGTCATCTGGCTCCAGGTCCAGTTCTCCATCCTTTCCTCTCTCCCTTCCTCTTTACACTGTGTCTCCAGGAGCTTCTTGGTTGGCTTGGTTTGGTTTAATTATTGCTGGTTATGATGATGTGTGGCCTCCTTTAGTTCTGCCAGGTGCTGGGTAATTTATAAATTATTAATTCCAATAAAAGTAATCATTACTATTAATTATTACACTTGGCACTTACCTCCCCAAACTCTTTAATCTCTTCTCGGCTTTGCCTGGAGCTGTGATGCTGAACTCCAGCCAGGGGGCAGAAAATCATCCTTTGGTGATCTCTGAGGCTCCTCTGCCCCACCCAGGCCTTTGCCCAGCTGCTGCTCCCAGGGCTCCTGGGAATTAGTGACCAGAAGTTGCTGGCTCAAAGTGTGGTGTCCTGAGAGCCTGTCCCAGGGTGTGTGAAGCCAGTGGAAGATACAAAAAAGGCAAGAAAAGAAGAGGTTGGAGTGGGCCGGGGTGGGGTGGGAGGTGAGGCGGGTCAGGGGGTAACCCAAGGAGACAATAGAGAAATAGTTGTGGCAGGTTTGGTGTGGTATATTGGAAAGAGCTATAGATTAGAGATATCAAAAATGCTGCCAGTGACAATCCTAATTGAATCAGACTAAATGAAATGGGGAAATATTAAACAAAAGAAATAAAAATACAATAAAACATAGGTAATGGTAATTTGTGGTTTTCTAAGTCAATATATGGGCAGCTAGGAGGAGCAGTGGATAGAGAGCCATGCCTGGAGTCATCTTCCTGAGTTCAAATCTGGCCTCAGACATTTACTAGCTGTGTGACCCTGGGCAAGTCATTTAACCTTGTTTGCCTCAGTTTCCTCATCTGTAAAATGAGCTGGAGAAGGAAATGGCAAACCACTCTGGTATCTCTGCCAAGAAAACTCCAAATGGGGTCACAAAGAGTCAGATATGGCTGAAATGATTAAATAACAACCACAACAAAGTCAATGTATGGCTCAGAGGGGATCCTTACATGCCTCCTGTTTCTATTTGAGTTTGATACCACTGGTGTAGACTGAGTCAAGATTCTCTTCTTGGGCTTTATGATAATTACTTCACTAGACCATTGTGTGACCCTGGACAGCTCACAACCTTTCTAGGACTTAGTTTCTTTTATCTATAAACTGAGGATTGCACTGGTGAAGTGGACAGAGCACTGGAAGCCCTGAGTGTGAATCCTGCCTCAGACATTACCAGCTGTATGACCCTAGGGAAGTCATTTAATATCTCAGGACCTTAGTTTCCTTCTCAAAAAATAAAGAATTTGGACTATATCATCTCTTTGGTCCTTGCTAATTCATGTCTTACTGACTCCAGGTCTATCACTCTATTAATTAACTGCCTATGATGACCCTGCTTGGGTGAACACACCACATAGGTGGTAGAAGTCCATGAATGATCACGCTGCATGGTTAGGCACACCTGTGGTGGTTACATACCACAAGTAGTCACACCATTGCCTTCTACCTAGTAGACTTGGTAGTCCCATCCCATAGATGGTTATATTGGAAGGGAGAACAGACATCATTCAGTCCAATTCTAAATTTTACAGATGAAGAAACTGAAGTCCAGAGAAATGAAGTGGCTTGCTCAAGGTCACACAGATAATGAGTAGGAAAGCTGGAATCTGAAATCAGGTCCTGAGGTTCCAAGTTCAGGATTCTTTCCACTGAGCCATACTGCCTCTCCTGCTAAGGGTCTGTATAGCATGTTGGACTGTCTCTCATCCCAGATTCTCAGTCTGGTGAGTGAGTGAGTGAGTGAGTGAGTGTGTGTGTGTGTGTGTGTGTGTGTGTGTGTGTGTTAGTTTAAATAGACACAGGCCCACATCTTTTTGAAGGTTCTTGTGGTGGGAGAGAGGGAGCTAAATTGAGTTTTTAGCAGATACTGCAGCAGTGAGTCTTTTCTCAGACATCGATTCAGATAGTCATACCACTACCTCTTCCTTGGTAGTAGAAGCCCATGAGTGATCACACTGCATGGTTAGGCACACCTGTGGTGGTTACCTACTGCAGGTATTCACA